>NC_140220.1:9247658-9885158 GCF_951802725.1 Rutilus rutilus | reverse complement strand
AGGATGTGCTTTATCAATATATTTCACTTTCATGTTTAATACACTACTGTTCAAAAGTTTGGGGTCAATGATATGTTTTTGAAAGTATCTTATGCTCACCAAAGATAAAGTAAAAAAAACATAATATTGTGAAATATTATTACAGTTTAAAATAACTTTTTTCTATTTGAACATCTTTTCAAATTAAATTTATTCCTGTGCCAGTGTCAACGCTGAATTTTCAGCATCATTACTCCAGTCTTCAGTGTCACATGATCCTTCAGAAATCATTCTAATATGCTGATTTGATGCTCAAGAAACATTTCTTATTATTCTTAATGTTGAAAACAGCTGAGTTATTAAATTGTTTGGGGAAAGCGAGATCCATATTTCAGGATTCTTCAAGAACAGGATTTATTCGAAGTTGAAACCTTTTGTGACATTATAAATGTCTTAAATGTCTTTTAATGCATCCTTGCTGAATACAAATATTTTCTTTAAAAAAAAAAAAATCGAACTGACCCCAAGCTTTTGAACGTGTTGTATATCAGACTGATCTGTGTCTCAGGTGGGGTGTGAGAGATCAATTTCTGCAGAAAAACATGAATTTTATTCTGAATCTTAGTGTCAGTTGTTGTTTTACATGCACAACTGGTAAAATGGAACGAGTAAAGCAAAATTCCTTTTATAACTAGGTGTAATTATATTCTCTTCTTGTTAAGGCGGCATCTTAATGATTGCGAGTCCTTTCTAGCCTGACCAAGAGACTGTTAAAACTGTATAGCCGTCATGTCAGAAGACTCAATGTTTAGTGTTTTGATGGACCCGTAGAGCTAGTATCCTTGTCAATAGTATACTGTATATGTTAATGCTTAACATATCTAAACTAACTTGGGTTATATTAGTGTTTATATACAGTAATTCCGGTCTGATTTCCAAAGAAAAGAAAAAATAGATTGACTCTGCGAAACAGCTGAACATTTTATTCAAATGATGTGAATGAGAGTTTCTACATTCAAATGCCCATTGAAAGAGCAGCGGCTTTGGAACTAATATGTATCAAGTCCTATTTACTTTATTATATCAGCATTTAATGAACTATTTACCTCTCTATCCACCCCTTGAAAAGCAGTTATCTAGAGCTGTCACATTTTCTCCTGCAGATATTTAGGATCTGAAGGTAAATTGATAGGGTTTTATGCACTGAACTAAATGGTCTTCAAAGGGAAAGATCACCCAGAAAATGACAATTCTGTCATTATTTACTCAACATAATGTATTTTCAAACCTGTGATTTAAATACTGTGGTTGACAACAAAAGGAGATCTGCTTTGTTTCTATACAAGCTCAAAAAAAGCCCCATAAAGTGTCATAAAATAGTTTGATACAGCTTATACACTATATTCCATGTCTTCAAGTGATTATTGACTGAAATTTGCCATATTTTGTTCATTTTGTAATTTGGCATGTCATGATTGGTTATGAGGTACACTGACGTTTGGCATCACTGACATTAAAGGGGTAGTCCTCCAAAAAACTAAAATTTTGTCATCATTTACTCACCCTCATGTCGTTTCAAACCTGTATGACTTACTAGATGTTTTGAAGAATGTTGGTATATAAACAGTTTCGGTTCAGATTGACTTCCCTTGTAAATGGACAAAAATACAATGCAAGTCAATGGGAACCAAAACTGTTTGGTTATCAACATTCTTCAAAATATCATATTTTGGGTTCAGCAGAAGAAAGAAATACAGGTTTGGAATAACATGAGATAATAAAAAAAATTATACACATTTTGATGGACATGACTAAATAATGACAGGATCTTTACTGTGTGTACTGTTCCTTTAAATCTGATCTGCTTTGATTTGACTGCCCAGTTGCTTATGTGAAATATCTCCACTGATTCAACAAAAGCCTGTTTAGTTTGATGAATTAAACCTAAAATCTGCCTCGGTGCCTTGAGACACGCCCGCCTCAATCAGATTTGTGACATTAGAAATGTATAAAGCACATTGTCGTATTCTACAATACCATTACATGCTAATAAAATGAACTGACATTCTTCAAAAACTTTCATTAATGCTCCGTTTACAGTTTGATGTGAGTCTCAAATGAAAAAATTCCAGAAGTTTTGCACATCAGATTTTTTTGGGCCATAAAGTAGGGTTGTGTATATGTGTGTTTGACCAAGTATGTACATGTATAAGGGTGCAATATGGTTTGCAAATGTATTGTGAAGTAGTTTGTGTACGTGTGCTTGTGTGAAGCACAGATGCTCTGTTGCTCATTGTGTTTTAACCAGTGCGGACAAACTATGTGAGACACTACTGTTCAGGGAGGTGGACATTATTCAACTAAATAAAGATCAAAATCATTTAAAGGTCTTTTGTGTTCAGGTGTTTTTTTTTTTTTTTTTTTTGAGTCGTTACATGTCGACCTAACTTATACCAGAGTAAAACAACAACTCTCTTTACTCTTTACTTTTAAAGTGGCCCTATTATACTATTTTAAAGGTTCCTAATTTTGTTTTGGAGGGCTCCTACAGTTGGTTTAAATGCATACAATTCTTTTTTTTTTATTTCTTTTTTTATAATATACTTTGCACATCACCTCATTTCTCAAACAGTCTGAAACCGGTTTGTTTAAAGATTCAGGGCCCTATTTTAATGGTGCAAGTGCACTTTTACTAGTTTAACGACGGGAAAAATGGTCCGCACGCTAGGCCCATGGTCTAAAAGGGTTGTCTCTATTCTCTTAATGCGTAATGAGCTGGCTTGGGAGGGTTACTTTAAAAATGTATTCCGTTACAGTTACAAATTACTTCATAAAAAAAGTATTCAGTAACGTAATCCAAGTACTATAATATGAAAGTAATGTAACTGATTACTTTTGGATTACTTCAAGGTCACGTATATAAATAAAGTCAAGCAAGAAGAAATATTATTAAAAAAAAAAAAAAAAAAAAAAAAAAACTTATTAAGAATTTGGCCTTAACACATTAACACAGGCCTGAATATAATATATTTATGTAAAGGGCTATACAGACATCTAGTGGCTAATGTATGGTATTACAGATTATTTTGTTTTATTTTTAACAAATAAAAAAATAAAAATAAAAAAAAGCACAAAATTTTTACACAATCTACATATTAGTTTATTTTAAAATAGGCCTACATGTTGACTAAAGCCGTGATCTTTCTTAATTTGCCTGACTGAACTTGAGGCGTTGGCAGTGGGAGTTCCCACGTTACCTAGACAGCGAACATCCCGTTACGCGAGAAAAGATTAAGAAAGGACATTTTGGGTACTAAAAAAGCTACTCTCCTAATTTCTACAAAATAGCAGCGGAATTTCCATGAATTAAAAGCGATTTTACCCGCAGGCAGCATCATTTCTACTAGCAGCAGTGATTCAATCTGCGTCTGAGGAGATTGTAGACAGCTGTTATTTGCGCATTCACCAGCGTGAGTCATTACTGGCAACAGAACCAGGAACTACTGTAAGTAGCGCGCTCGTCTTAATATAGTGTTATTATGCCAAAATACTTATTTATTTCGTTTTAAATGAAACCATTGTAATCCTGAAAGTATTCCCCCTTTTTTCAAAATGTAACTATAATCTGATTACTACGTTTTTTGACGTAACTGTAACGGATTACAGTTACTGGATTTTTGTATCCTGATTACATAACGCC
Organism: Rutilus rutilus; assembly: GCF_951802725.1. Classification (NCBI taxonomy): domain Eukaryota; kingdom Metazoa; phylum Chordata; class Actinopteri; order Cypriniformes; family Leuciscidae; genus Rutilus; species Rutilus rutilus. The sequence goes on along the minus strand of NC_140220.1, from coordinate 9,881,479 downwards.
GTTACATGTATTCCGTTACTCCCCAACCCTAATGAGTGTGTTTTGGGCGTTAAGTGCAATAAACCAATCAGAGTCTCATCTCCCACTCCCTTTAAAGGTCCCATGACATGAAAATTTCACTTTATGAGGTTTTTTAACATTAATATGAGTTCCCCTAGCCTGCCCATGGTCCCCAGTGGCTAGACATTTTGATAGGTGTAAACCAAGCCCTGGGTATTTTTGAGAAAATGAAAGCTCCGACAGGCGAATCTAGAATCTTCCCCTTATGTCGTCATAAGGGGAAAGGTTACCTCCCCTTTCTCTTCTTTGCCCACAAAGAGAATTTGGCCCGCCCATGAGAAAATGAGCTGTGCGAGCGCGATATTGTTTTTTCCTCGAGAGACATCATGGCTTGCAAACGAGCGAAGCATGGCAGTTGCTCAGTGTTTGGATGTACAAATGAACACAAAAGTTTTTTTTTTTAGTTCCTTCATCCGAGCCTCTGAAGAACCAGTGGGTTATGTGAATTTCTGATGTGTAATTGTTCAAGCTCAGACAGATAATCTTTCTCTCAAAATCGTTCAATACTGTTTATGCATCAGTAAATCAAGCCAGTGACTAAAATATCAACTTCACATAGTTTCTCTTGGTATCACACAGCGCGAGTTTATCTGGACACTCTTGCCAAAACTCGTTATGAAATCAATGACGCTGTTACACTGCACAATGAAGCTCTTACTGTATTTACCACATGTTTGCATTGGTGAAATCATTAGCGAGAGTGCAAAAACTGCGTTGCAATGATAAGATCTTCATTCACGCGATCAACAGGCTGTCATCTGCTCAATGCTCATCACTGCAACCTTTTATGTGATGGAAATAGATCTAAATACTTAAAAAACTTCTCACGATTCGTTAATCCCGATAGCTGTAATAGTAAAAACGTATAATAGCTATAATAGTAAAAGTATTCGAGAGAGTTCCACATGTAATGCTAGCTATTTCATATGCAAGCATGTCAGCCAATCACAGTAGTGGGCGTTTACGCTGAAGTCTCACAGCAGACACGCCCCTTCAAACAGAGTGTTCAAATCAGAGGCTAATCAGGCTAGGAAAAATACCTTTTATTTCTAAATTATTTAAAAATATATATCTTAAAAACATACTAACATTATAAAGGCACCCCAGGAAACATTATAAAATAATAAAATAATCCATATCATGGGACCTTTAAATGCCAGTTGCGCTCGCGCCATAACGGATTCGCTATTTACATGAATTTGATTGTGGAAAGACTGAACGCGTCTCCAGAGCACAAACGGATCTACTCGTGCGCAAGGTTAAAGCACACAAGCAGATCATTAAATTAAAAGTTAAATTGTTACGTTGGTGTGTAACAGGAAGTGAGACAGAATAGATTCTTTCTTTTAGGAGGCGATAACTATGCAGATATTTTACCTTCACAAACAGATACATTACATACTGCATGAAAATATCTGAACATGCATAATAGTGGCATTTTAAATAAAACAGTCAAACTTCACAATGTCAATTTGCAAAACAAAATTACACTACAATACCTGCAGTAATAATATTCCTTCAGTTTTCCCAAAACATTTCAAGTCTGTCTTTGTCTAGAAATGGGATAGACAGGTCAGATGGATGTACAGCATGAAAAAAAAACCCATTGGTAATCATGCTAAACACAGGAACTCCCGGTGGAGACAGTACATAATGTTTTCTGCAGACCCTCGTCCTGCATTAACAGGGCCGTCTGCGTGAGTGATGTCTTCCTGTTTGTTGCATCATGTATTGTATGTCCTAGGAAACGCAAGCACAGGGTGTATTCTCATCTGGAGATATGTTCTTGACAGCAGGATATGATAAGCAGGGAACACCTGACCCTTCCTCACTACCGGTCACGGAATATTCTCTCCAAGTGAAACTATATCTCCATATGATATACAAGTGATCCTAAGTATAAGATAATACAACTTTGCATTAAAATATATATATATATATATATATATATATATATATATATTATATATATATATATATATATATATATATATATATATATTGTTCAAACCACAATATGGAAAATGATATCCACTACTGTTAAAAAATGTGGGGGTTGGTAATGTTTTTGAAATAAGTCTCTCATGCTCACCAAGGCTGCATTTATCTAAAATACTGCAAAAACAGTAAAATTATGAAATATTATTACAATTTAAACTGTTTTCTATCTTAATATACTTTAAAAATGTAATTTATTCCTGTGATGGCAAAGGTGAATTATAGCAGTCAGTATTAAAGTCTTCAGTGTCACATGATCCTTCAGAAATCATTCTTACTGATATGGTGTCAAGAAACATTTCTTTTTATAATCAGTCTTGTAAACAGTTGTGCTTTCTAATATTTTTGTGGAAACTGATATATATATATATATATATATATATATATATATATATATATATATATATATATATATATATATATTTTTTTTTTTTTTTTTTTTTTTTTTTTTTTGAATTCTTTGATTTATATAAAGTTCAAGAGAACAGCATTTGAAATAGAAACATTTTGTAACATTATTGTCTCTTTCTTTTTTTTTTTCAAATTTGATGTGTCCTTGCTGAATAAAAGTATTAATTTCTTTCAACAACAACAACAAAAAATCTTATGGACCCGTGTTATCTATCCAGGCCAGGTGATCCCACCACAAGAGCTGATCAATAACATCTGCTGGGAGTGACCAGGCTGTCTGGCAGCAAAACCTGACATGTTTGGCAAAAACTGACGTTTGCCTTTGGTTAAAAGTACCTCAGGCTATCTGTAATGCTTGGTGATGGACGCTTTATGTTTTTGGACTGCAGTTGTGCCTCAGGGTCTGGCCAGCTCGCCATCACAGAGTCAACCATGAATTCCACACTGAACCAGAAAGTACTTGAGGGGAAAGTGAGACCATCTGTCTAAAAGCTGGGGCTGAACCACAAGTGGACATTGCAAAAACAAGACAATGACCAAAACACTCAAGAAAAGCCACAAATGAATAGCTCAAAATGAAGAAATTAACGGTTATAAAATTATCAAGTCAAGGTTTACTTCTTTCCACAGCAGAAGTTCTTACAGTAAGACTTTTGTTAAATAAATATACAAAAAGAATGTTTTTGCCCTATGGTAAACAACTTAAAACAGGAATGTAAAATCAAAACAGCAGGAAGTCTGTTGCAACACTGATATGTATTTTCTGTGATAAAAAATGAAATACATTTGACTGAAATCTTAGTTTAAGAATAAAAAATAAAAAAAGTATTTCACAAACAAACAAATCAATTTGATTACACCATTGATAATCTTGTCATGTGATAAAAAAATAAGAGAATACCACTAACTGAATCCTTTGTTTAAGAGTGCCTCAAAATGATAATAAAAATTAAATAAAATGCCTCATTTCATAAACAAACAAATACAAAAAGAACACTGAAACCTTTGTTAAGAGTCAATCAAATTAACCAATAGAAGAAGAAAAAAGTTCTTACTTAACAAACAAATAAATAAATAGATTTGATTGTGCCATTGATATGCATGTCATGTGATAAAAAGGGAATACCTCTCTGACTGAATCCTTTGTTTAAAGGTTGGCCTACACTTTGTAACTTTTCTTGTTCAAAATGAACAAAATTTAAATAATGCGTCAATACAGCATCAATCCTTCTTCCAAAACGTGGTTTTGTCTTACCCTGATTCACTACTATGGTAAACTTATTATAAGTTATAGATATTTTAGACCTGACGGGATGGTTTTCGCGGGAAACTGCGCGCATCCGTCAGTCACCCGAGCGTGTATCGTCATATCCGTAAATAGAGAAAAGTTGCTCGCTACCTTGACGCGAGAGAAAGGTTGACATGGAGCACGCGAAATAAAGACTGGCTTGGCTTTTCGGAGATGAAGAAAACTTAAAAGCGGTGATTGTGTTTTTATTACTCAGCAGGTGAGTAAGGTATTTTATTGAACAGATAAATGACCATGTAGCACTCTAACAGAGTTTATTGTGCATTATCTTTTGTGAAGGGTCATTTCATTATTGTAACGTTAGCTCTGCTGGAATTTATTTACTACATAGGCTACTTGATATTATACTACATTTGATGGGTAGCCTATAGCTACAGTGACATCTTCAGCTATAGTCAGCTTGAGAACCTTTCAATCTAAACTGGATATATCTCTTGTTTTATGAGCAGTAGGATAATTCAGCCACAGTTATGCAGAGCCGAAGCACAACCAAAACAATGTTCTTCCGCAAAATGCATGTAGTGTTGTGTTTTTTAACCGCTAGAGGGACAAAAGTGTATATTTGAGAGTCACTCAAAATAACGATAATAAATGTATTTCATAATAAATAAATATTCCCTGACCTTGAGTCCTTCCCCATGTTGAACCATGAGAGGAAGAGGAAGATTTTCATGATTCGAAAGCTCTTAAACATCCGGAGCTTTAGATAAATCCCTCAGGAAGAGGAACACTCTATCACAGCCGGTTAGGGACACCACGTGAATCCCTGTATATACTAATGTATGCTATTTGTGCATGTGAACCTGAGTGGGATGTGTGAGGTTGTGACATTTAGATGCTTAAGATTTTACAAGTGATTACATAACATTAATAATAAAAAATAAAAAACACTGTCCAACACTGGGTACATTAAAAATAGCTTTTAGAGTTAATATAGACTGAAATTTCCAGATTGAAAGGGAAGGCAATATGATGCAATATTAAGTGTTCTCAGGGAGATGCATGACAGTGAAAATAGCAGCAGGAATTTAATCATTTTCATTTTGACAGAACAGTATATGGTTTTCAAGATAAGGATATCAGAGAGGAGGATATACTACAGAAATGTGAGCGCTTGTTATCAAATACATGCTTTATTAATGATGCTGATAAGATCATCCATAACTAAAAGGAATGTAGCTGTAAAGATTGTCTGAACACAGATGGTGAAAGATATAGCAAAGATGTGAAACTACAGCTCTTACTTCTGTTCACAATTATTCCACATTATGTAACTGGTTCCATGTAATCTTTTTGGCAACACAACAATAAATTTTGATCTGTCAGATCAAATTATCACTGGAGAAAATGAATAGAGCGAGTGAAAACATTATTGTGAATGTTTTTCTCAGGGTCATCTGGTTTAAAACTAGAATCCTCTTTTGAGTCTGTTAAAGTTTGAATAAGTTCATTTATTGAAGGCAGTGTTGCAGGCCTAATTTTCTATAACTCTTTACTAAAATTTGGGATGTTTTAAATGCAGATTATTTTTGTATTTTGTATTCATTTTTGTTCATTTTCTACAGAAAATGATGTAAGTTATTACACAATAAGGGACCAAATGTTGGTTTATAGCTATCAATAAACCTATATTTCCATAAAATAATTAAAGAAAAAAAAAGCTTGATAATAATAACAGGGTTGAATGGTTGAGCTGCATGCATAAATGCATTTAACACTAAGCTTTTGCATTAAATTGAGAAATTGAAATTAAAAATCTCTATTTTAACTTTTCATGCTGGCTGTGTTAAATAGTTTATCTAGCATATCTAATCATTTTTACAAACAAAAATAAAAAATCGAATGTTTTTTTTTGTTTTTTTAAGTAATAGTAAATCAAAGTATTCCATATCTATGGAGAGTGCTGTTCACATTCCCCTTTGCCGAACTGAAAGACTGTGTCACGAGTGTCAAGGTTAGACTGTTGTACTCATGAAAGCTCACATTAAGTTGCTAATTGTTTCAGACATGAAGAGCCCTTGGTTGACAGAGGTGAAGATGAGCTGGCTGACAGCAATGCAGAGAAGTGCTGAACCCAGGGCATGAGGCCTCACGAGTTTGTTACTCAGCGCTTGGACCTGAAGACACTCTCAAGTATGTGAGGAGAATGTCTATTAGTATGCAGCAAACCTGATTAACATCTCCATGCTGAGTTAAACTCATTCTCTGAAAATTTTGTATAGTATTTGGTGTGTCTGACTCTGCTGAAATTCATCCTGGCCATAAGAAATGTCTATTTGTTGCTATGTGTACTTATATTTCCATAGTGGAGTGTGTATATCATCTGCCTGTTGATGTTAGTCTGTGTTTGTTTGAAGAAAACCGGTCTTCGTCATACTTAACAAAAATGGTGTCACACACAAACACCAACAGTGTGACTCATAATTGGAGATTTTTGTGAGTATTTGTCTCCCCCTAATGCACGACAATGAGTAGCACATGTAAAGCTTTGATTACAAAAGATTAATGATGCTTTAAGAGTTTTTTTTTTCTTTACCAGTATAGAATGTTCCTACTACTTGACATGTATATCTAACAAAGGTGTCTTTGGAAACACACCTGTCTTGGCGACAGCCGGCTACGTTAGTGGAAAAACTGAGTCGGCAGAGCGGACTGATCTTTTTTTTTGCCAATCAGAAACTAGTAATTCAGAAACTCTGACTTGCTGAAACGGCTTTGGAACCACATACTTGCATACTTCTCTATTCATTTCTGCCATAGAAAGATATGGTAAAAGTAATACGAGTAGTATGCGGTTTGAATTCAGCATTTGTCCTTTACGTGTTTGCATTTGCTGACACCGGGTTGGCTCTTGGCTGACGTGTCTTGGGTGGGGGGGGGGGGGGGGGGTGTTCGACTTAAAGCGGCACTGCACTGACTAATCGGTGTATAACATCATAGTACCACGAGAGTGATTAGAGCGATTTAAAAAAATTAATACTAAAAGACAATCTTAGGATTTCATAGGCACATTCATTGCAGTGCACCTGACTTCCTGGTTGCACCACCTGACTTTTGCAACTAATTTTACATTGAACAGGTTTAAGGTTTAAATTCTATTTGGATGCCTGTATTAGCATTTTCCTACTTTTACATTGGTTGTACCACCTGACATGGAAAAGCAGTTGTGCCAAAACTACAAATTCCTGGACAAAAGTTTTTGTTTGTCTCAACACAGTTTTGTTATTTCTTGTATAACATAAAATTATGCCATAGTATTTTATTTTGAATTTCTTATTATTAAAGCAGTAAAAGTTTTCTTACCCCCAATTTCCACCGGCTGCGTTACAGCTCCGTCACGGCGGCGGAGTCAATAGGTTTCCATTAAAGTCAATGAGTGTATTTCCACTGAATGCGGTACAGCTGCGTTCCGACTCCGGCGATCCGCAGCCCTCCGGAGCAGATACGCAGAGCTTCTATTTTTGCCGGATGCCGGAGAGCTCCGCAGCAATTAAGCACTTATATCGCGCGATCATACGTGAATTCGCGAGATCTCGTGGGTCCTCGTGACTTCAGCTGACAGTCATGACCGCAGCCGTTCCGCAACAAATCCGGACCTGGTGGGTATTGACAGACGACGGAACACGGAGCTGTCACGCAGCGGAGCCGTTCCGCAGCCGTTCCGCATCTGGTGGAAATTGGGGGTAGACTGTTCATTTGTCCAGCAACATGACATCATGACTTTGCGTAAACATACACGCCACTGTACAACTTTCAAATCAAGTGGCGTGTTATCTATACGCATTTTGAGCTATCCGCGTGTATGTCCACGCCGTCATCTTCCGCGTGTATGTCTACGCCGTTAAATGTCCGAGTGATGGCGTGTATGTCTACGCCGTTAAATGTCCGAGCGAAACGAAGCAAAATGTAAATCTACATCTGGGGAGCGATATTTTTTTACTAGGATGGTAGGGGAATAAATGGTATTAACCCCAGTGACGGGTAGGTTTAGGGACGGGGTTGGGGTAAGTCATATAGAGAGTAATGTAACATTAAGTCAACGGCGTTGATAAACACGCTGAAAGGCGATTATGCGTGTTGATAGCACGCCAAAAATGGAAATACGAATTGGCGTGTCATACATACGCCATTTCATGAGATCAGTCTGTGTCCAGACACATGACATTTTGGGGGTTTAAGATACCAAAACATATAATATTATTAATTATTTGAATGTACTGAGAATTTATTTAAACTAAAAAAGGTGTTATAGAATAAAGTGAAACACGTCATGAATTTATCAAATTATTTTAAAAGAAAATAATGCACTTGGACACAAGTATGCATATCAATAGAGGCGATAGACTTCAACACAACAAGCTTGTTATACCAAAGCACAGTTTTAAGCAACCCAAAATAGCTCCTTTCCATATACAGTACAGTTACTTTTGTACGTGCAGTCTGACATTGTGATACAGTATCTGTGGTTACATACTGTATGCAGTTGTTCTCGTTTCCAAGTGTTTAGAAGAAAAAACAGGATGCAATGAAAATCTATCTCTGTGAGTGAGCCGGAAGCAATATCCCTGTGGGAAGAGTGGGTGAACCTTGTCTGTCCATGGCCGAGTCCTGAACTTCTCTCCTCGGCACGGATGAAGGACACACAAGGACAGTGTCCTGTCCGTCTTGGCTAAACGTATGACTCAACCTACTCATGCCTAGCCCTAGATAGTCACAATGGTCCATTCATATTTATCACCACCCTCATATTACTGACGTCAAGTTTTTTTTTTTTTTTGCATTTCTACACATTTCCCGTTTTATCACAACTGATAGCTTGTGGCCTAATGGGAATCGCCTGGCTTTGTTGTTGTAAAGACTAGGCAGTGGTGTTTTAACTTTTACATAATCTTTTAGCCTGGATATTTCTCTGATTTCTTTTGGAATATTTGGAATATTAAAATATCCTTTTTTTCGAAGATATGTATTATTAATAAAAGTCCCTCTCTTCTTAAACATACAATGAAAATTCATTCAGTTGACCCACTAAGTCAGTTGTCAGTTATTGTCACATCAAATTATCAGTTGTTTGTTATTGTTTGTCCATAGATATGGCTCAGTACCTCATAAATGTAAGTTTTGGGGAGTTTTTTTATTTGCCAGCCAAAATTGGTCTGATCACTTAAAAAAGTATGTACTGTGTTCATGTCATATTTGATCTTTTTAAAGCTATGAAACTGTACCTGGCACTGTCTCAACCATGTGAGATTGAGACTATGCATGTGAGATTGAGTGAATATCTGTTTTAGGAGATCTTCTTCCTTCTACAGCCAACCAAAACATTGGTGACACATGATGTTCAAAGCACTTCTTCCATGAAATGTCAAAGAGGAATTTCCACTAGATGTGCAATTTTATAGCTGAGCTCACACAGAGATGTAATGCACTGAAAGACTGACCTTTGACCTTTGAGGTGAGGGCATGTGTGGAGGATGTATAGGAAGGATTGCAAAAGTCCCGCTCGTATGGGTAAAGTTCAACACATGATTTTTCGTTTGGCAGATTTACAGCTTGAGAAAACCGATGAGGTGATAAACACATAAGGGATAAATCAAGAAAAATATTGAAAATATGTTTTTTGGAGAAGGAGTAATCTGATATGTCTATGAGAGATGGAAATAATTATGAACCATTGCTGCTGCGCTTTGAGTACTTCTCAAATCTCCAGGGTCATTGTAACAGCATGTAACCCCTAAAAGCCAATACTTAGATGCATGGATGTGTAGTGTTGTCAGGATAAACACAGGTTGGAATTCCTCTGGGCTTTGTCTTTTTATATCTACAATATTTATCTAAAGCAAAGAGTACAATTGGGTTGCTTTGGTCATAATCTTGTTTCGAAATGAGGTTAAAACATCTTCTGGTGCTCTTGCCAGGGTTTGTTTACATCTTTTTGAGAGTCTCATCTCATGAGGAATTTTCCCAAACTCAGTCGAAAGAAGTCCCAGCTGTGCTCTCCTGGGTCAGAGCCCCTGCCCCTATATCAGGAGGAGAGTTTCAAGACACACTGATTTGTGTGTTTCTTTGGACATGTTGTTGAAGATTGTAAAATATATGAAGCTAAATGAGAACTTGAAAGCAATAGTTCACCCACAAAATCATCTCATTAATATTTACTTACTCTCATGTCATTCCAAACAAATCTGTGGAACACAAAATAATTTAGTACATAATGACAGAATATTCCTTTTTGGTTGAACTATTGTGAAATTCAGTGCAATCTCATGGGAATTCGTAACTATTTTATGTACAATTTATTAACTATTTGATGACCGAATTATGTACAATCTGCTTAGACCCAAGTATACTTAGGGTTGGACCTTCATGCTTACTGTTTTCTAATTGTAACACAGTTCGTTGTTGTGGGAAGAAGGAGGCGGGAACCGGCGAACATTCAAATACTTTCAGAATAAATTTCAGAATAAAATAAACAAATAGAAAATGAAAGTAAAGACAGCATTCCCCTCACGGACGACCGCTGTCGCATAACAAAACACAACATAAAATCCAGGCCTGTCCTCTCTCGTTCTTCACTATCGTTGCTCCTCCTTTTATGCTTCCGCTCCTCCGTGAGAGATACGGTCATTATCAATCACGCCACCGGCCTCACGCCATTCTCTGCCTCGTCCTGCTCGCCACACTAATAATCATACGTTTTTGTACAATTCATATCGTACGAATTCATACCTTGCAAAATAGTTAATTTTTTCCTGTAAATCAGCTTGAAAAATGTTGTTCTTGTCCTTGAATTTATGTTATTTCTGTCATCACAACTCTCTGAGAGATTGGCATTGTAATGGACATATCAATGTTAAATGTATTTGGTCTTGGCAAAATAGATCTGCTGTGTTGTTGCTGCAGAGCAAGTACAGAGACTTTTTTACTGCCAATACATCCACAGACATGCTGCTGCTGCTGCTGCTGCACATACACTCACCTAAAGGATTATTAGGAACACCTGTTCAATTTCTCATTAATGCAATTATCTAATCAACCAATCACATGGCAGTTGCTTCAATGCATTTAGGGGTGTGGTCCTGGTCAAGACAATCTCCTGAACTCCAAACTGAATGTCAGAATGGGAAAGAAAGGTGATTTAAGCAATTTTGAGCGTGGCATGGTTGTTGGTGCCAGACGGGCCGGTCTGAGTATTTCACAATCTGCTCAGTTACTGGGATTTTCACGCACAACCATTTCTAGGGTTTACAAAGAATGGTGTGAAAAGGGAAAAACATCCAGTATGCGGCAGTCCTGTGGGCGAAAATGCCTTGTTGATGCTAGAGGTCAGAGGAGAATGGGCCGACTGATTCAAGCTGATAGAAGAGCAACTTTGACTGAAATAACCACTCGTTACAACCGAGGTATGCAGCAAAGCATTTGTGAAGCCACAACACGCACAACCTTGAGGCGGATGGGCTACAACAGCAGAAGACCCCACCGGGTACCACTCATCTCCACTACAAATAGGAAAAAGAGGCTACAATTTGCACAAGCTCACCAAAATTGGACAATTGAAGACTGGAAAAATGTTGCCTGGTCTGATGAGTCTCGATTTCTGTTGAGACATTCAGATGGTAGAGTCAGAATTTGGCGTAAACAAAATGAGAACATGGATCCATCATGCCTTGTTACCACTGTGCAGGCTGGTGGTGGTGGTGTAATGGTGTGGGGGATGTTTTCTTGGCACACTTTAGGCCCCTTAGTGCCAATTGGGCATCGTTTAAATGCCACGGCCTACCTGAGCATTGTTTCTGACCATGTCCATCCCTTTATGACCACCATGTACCCATCCTCTGATGGCTACTTCCAGCAGGATAATGCACCATGTCACAAAGCTCGAATCATTTCAAATTGGTTTCTTGAACATGACAATGAGTTCACTGTACTAAAATGGCCCCCACAGTCACCAGATCTCAACCCAATAGAGCATCTTTGGGATGTGGTGGAACGGGAGCTTCGTGCCCTGGATGTGCATCCCACAAATCTCCATCAACTGCAAGATGCTATCCTATCAATATGGGCCAACATTTCTAAAGAATGCTTTCAGCACCTTGTTGAATCAATGCCACGTAGAATTAAGGCAGTTCTGAAGGCGAAAGGGGGTCAAACACAGTATTAGTATGGTGTTCCTAATAATCCTTTAGGTGAGTGTATAACACATGAAATTACCCGTAGCAGCTCTATACAGGTGGAGCTGGGGAAGGTGGAGGGTTTCTGAAATTGCTCTGCAGACTGCTAGCAGCAAACAATGGCAAGTATTTGAATGTTGAGCAGCAAGCTCATTGGCTGATGATGATGCAACCGCAACCAATCAGCTGCACTATGTGGATAATGATGTGATCGCTAACAAATTGAGTTAAGGACCTATCAGCCTGTGCCATCTAGAGTTTCATGACTTTGTATGTTTTTTTTAACAAGCATGGCCTTCAGAGATATTATCATTACTGTTCTCTGATCTGATCCCATAGAGTGACTAATGTCTGTATTATCTGTCCCATGTTCATAGGCAAATGAAGAACCAAAGCTGTACAGTGCATTAAGGCAATGGTTGTCAACCAGGGACATAAACAAACATTAAAATAAGCCGAAAACAACTAAATATCAAGATATTTCTTATTTTAATTCACACCTCCAAAACTGTCTTTAAAACGCCTGAATTTTTTTTTTGCTCAATTTTGAAACAGCTATTGGTCTATAGTTTGTCAGTTTGATAAACTCCTAATTTCAGTGCACAGTTGGCCAGTGACATTTGCCAACAAAACACCTCTTATGGAGTTGTTTACCAGTCTCCTCTCCTCTTGAATTCATCCCATCACATGGCATTTTTCTAGCACAGTTGTCTTTGTTCAGCGATTTCCGACACTCTGATGAAACAAAATGGGGGACGAAGGGATTTTTTTGTTGTGGTTATTTTTTGCAGTGTAACATTTTTGCAAATTTCTTTCTTCTGATCTTCTTGAAAATGAGGATGTTTCTTACACAGTCAAAACCACAACCACATAACTTGCCTCAGTTGATCAACAAACGTGCCATAATATTACGTGTCCTCAATTGCCATCAGTATTGTTATTGTTAATTAAAACTAAAACTAATTTTGTAATTGAAATAATTTTGAAATAAAATTTAAATATCAGATGAAAAACTTCTTTTTTTTTTCTTGGCAACTGACTGAAAGAAATAAGTTTAGGTTGAAGTACTAAAAATAGAAATATAAAAAAACTAGAACTGAAATAAATATATAATACTGTAGAGTTCTTTCTTTCATATCCGTGTATGTTGAGTCAATGACAATGCTGCGAAAGTTATTTGTCTGAGGGATCACATTTCTATCAGTTCTATCAGCTACATTTACGCAACAACAATGTCCATGGTTTATTTAAAGATTCAAGATATTGTTGTCTTTTCTGGAATGCCATCTAGATTGAGTTGCCTTCTTACAATGGATAAGTTTAGGTATACATGGGTTTGATAAGAAAGAGACTGGTCTGTTTCTCAAAAGAGGTTCATGCTAAATTGATAACAATGCACAACACACATGAAAAATGACATTCCTAAGACAGCACAGTGTTTCTGTTAGCAGATATAATGCAAGTAGATAAGAAAGGGGTTGAGGAAAGTCAAAAATACAGTACTCTTTAGGAAGGTACATATTCCTGTTTTCCTAGGCCTTTTATCAGCCTCTTGTATCCTTTGTAAAGAGAAAAATTGCCTTTAAGCATGACAGGATGTGTAGGTTTTTTTTTTTTTTTTTTTTTTTTTTTAGACAGAGCTGTTTCATCAAAAGTGATTGATTCAGCTATGACTGTTTGACACTGAGGACTCCAGAATAATACAAGTTGGATTGATTTATCTGGAAAAAATCACAATCAGTCTATTTCATTTGCGAATAAATTATTTACGGTCTAATAAATCATACTCATGGGAGTGTTAAGACCTTTTGGAATGTACTGTATCCTTTTACATAGAAACAGTATGTAGCTCCTCTCATAACAAGAGGTTTAAGAGTGCTAAATGGTTTCACATGCAATAGCGCTGCTTAGTGGCTCGTCTCCTGAACTGCCTCTTACGTGGTTCCATGATTCAAGCCAGTAAAGCTTCTTATTTTATTGCTGTAAGATATCCTGACATCTGGTTTTGATGGTACAGACTTCTCATTTGTGAACAGGATCAAAAGGTTCATGGCTCTTGGTTTATTTTTACAAGGTTTGTAAAAAGTATATCGGAGAGGTTTTGACACAAAAGGCAAATCTTTTTCCGGTGGCACAAAGTACACCAGCTCTCCAAAGATCAAAGCTAATAGTGCGTTCAAGGGGACACTAAAAAATGGTAACGTAGAGCTGTATAGGACCAGGATGGAAAGTTTCAGTCGATTGATCGTTTTTTGTGTGTGTGTGTGATTGTTTATTATGTAGCCAATTTTGTATTATACACACTTAAAAGTCGAATAGATTATACTTGCAGTAAAATGTTTTGTCAGAGATTTTTAAAATAAACTTCATGTGGGAGCTTTTAAAGGGATTGTTCACCCAATAATGTTGTCATTACTTACTCATCTTCAGTTGATGGTGAACCAAAGTAATTTTGAAGGGTTAGATCAGGTAGAAATAGACTGTTAAGGTGCATGTTAGCACTCTTTTACAGTTTGTATATATAATAACTACTGTTAATAGAAGAAGTAATAAATATTGGTATGTATGTGAATACAACATATACATGTACACACGTATACTGTCAATAGATATTGTATTTATATCGAAATTTGGAATTAAATGGCATTTGACTACCAGGTAAATGTGGGGTTGAAGGGAAAAATACTATGTCAGTTCTCATCGACCTGACCTCCCTCTGTGGTTCTATTTGGAGCTCTGTGGTTTCATATCTTGCTTTTGCAAAAACCCACATACCGGTATGTATGCATGACTCTGGGAGGCTGAAGCTTCTAGATAGATGGATAGATAGACAGATAGATAGACAGACAGACAGATAGATAGATAGATAGATAGATAGATAGATAGATAGATAGATAGATAGATAGATAGATAGATAGATATTTTTGCATATATCATGCAACCTGTAATGTTACAGTATATTGTAAACATCTTTATGTCAGTTATATATACTACAGAAAATGCTGCGTGGCCCATTTAGAAACTGGTTATAAGGAAAACAAATAAACACCGTAAATTTGGCTTCATCTTCTACACTTTTAGTTGCTGTAACTTATTTCCAGTTGGACAGGAAATTTGACTTTTTGTGAAATAGTAGGTTGTTGTTGATGTTATTTTTGTGTATTTTGCTTTATTTTGCTTTATTTTACATTTACAGTCATGTTCTATGCAGAGGTTTAATTTCCAATGACACTTAAAGGGATATTGTTCATTGAAATAAAGCTGAAATAAAATATAAATATTAGTTAGAAAATATAAATGTTGCCTTGGCAATAAACTGAAATAAGTTTAAGTAAGCACTAAAATTATTAACTGGAAATAAATACAAATTAAAACAAAACTGAAATAAAAATAAATGACACCTAAAAAAAGCAATATTAAAAAAGAAAGAAAAAGTTTTTAAAGTTAATCTTGTTGATACTTTTGAAAAGTTTTTTAACCAAGTAAATCCAAATTTAGTTTTAAGGTTTTTAGAAAAAAATATATATATTTCATGTTTTTAGTTACATTGTTAAAAAACTAAACCTGACTTTATAGAAGCCATATAAACTTATAAAAAATGTAAGAGAATTTTTTTACATGAAAACTAAAAATATAAAAATAAAAGCTATTTCTAAATATTAATAAAACTAAAATGAAAACTAAAACAACACTGTTTTCCAAACAGTGAAAGTCAGTGGGGTCCAAAACATTGACTTTTGTTATACTAACAAAAAAATACACTGAGATATTTACTTCACAGTAGAAAGAAAAGTCATACAGGTTTGGAAGGACAAGGTGAGTAAATGATAAAAAAAAAAGTACCTGTAATTTTAAAAAGGAAGCATACATTTTTGAGTAGACCTTACCAGAAACAGGTAGTCAAATGAACTCCAAAGTGTGTGCATTAAGTGCCAAGAACACTAAGAACAAGATGTAACAATGATTCTGAATATACTGCTGACATATTTGCTGAAATGATCATTATGACTTGTTTAGCAATATGAGTCACTAGATATCTTCAAAACTGACTACATAGTGTTTAGTATTGTTGTGGTGATGCTATGGTTTGAAACACACTCTGTAACTAATTATACCTTCAGACTTCCATCTTAGATTTCACGCAGAGAAATACGTACTTGTGAACGAGGTACGTGAGACTTAATGGAGATACTGACATCTGTCATTCTTTGATAGAATTTCTCACTTCATGTTTATGCACGATCGAAACGGGTATACACAAAGAAAAAGCGCAATGGTGTTCGAGGAGGTGATGTAATGTTCAGCCAATATAAAGAGGACACATGCTGCCCAGAATAGGACATGTGAAAAACAAAAGGTATGAAACAAACTATTTGAAAAATCATAGTAAGAAATAACAGTATTGGGAAAGAAAATTTTTTATTTAATATGACTTTTTCATATGTCTGTGGTTAAATTGATTGCAAACATGATAACAAATCGTGATAAAGCATTTTGTAGGCCTATGTGGTATGAACCAAGTGAGTAACTGCTGATATTATCTGTGTTCAGATCACACTGTGTGCAGATCTGTTAACCACACGAAACACTTTCAGCCCAACCACTTTTCCACCTTCACCGATAACTAGAGCTCATTATTTCCTGCATTGAGCCCCAGACTCATTTTCCACCATGCATCTGCAGAAAGGGACTTTTCTTGCATCGCTCTGCACTTAAGAACATGGGGCATCTTCTTGAGAAGATGCAACCTGAAATTGCACATGCAAATGGGGGTCCTAATGAGGGTCCTTAATGAATGTAAAGACGTTTTCAATGCTTTCGATGGAACAGAAAGAAAGAAAAAATATGACAAACTCAAAACGACTTAATTTCATAGGTGACCTTTGTCAGCGATTTAGACTAGATTCACCGAATTGGGGAAGGGTACAACAGGAAGTACTACCTCTGCAGACCACATCACGGTTTTCCCCCGTGCATGTGATGTCACTCGTTCCCCGTTGGCCAGAACCCCTATAGGTTTGTATAGTGGAAAGTACGATCTCACCCCTATATAAAGCGGATAACATCAGTGAGATGATCATCTTCGAGACGATTAGCCGCTAATAAAGAAACCAGCACATCGAGATCAGATCATCGACCGACTGCAGATAAAACATGAGGCCGCACTGCATCTTCATCGCCTGTCTTGTGCTCTTCGCCTGCTGCTCACTGGCTCGCAGTAACTGTGAGTCTTTTTCTCATTTTTTTAATGACTAGATAAACAATAGATTCACAGTGTTATGCATGTTTGTGAAGTTTTATCTTGATTTTATAATCTTTTGCAATATCAATTTAATGTTTTTTCTTTCATCTCTATTTCTTCCTGCAGTCAGCCAAGGTCCCGATAAGTGCTGCTTTTCTTTTTCCAGTATAAAAATCCCAATAAAGCAGGTTGAGAGTTGTCATGTCACACATCATGAGTGTCAGAGGGAAGGTATCATGTAAGTATTTTTAGCAATGTCATAATTGAATTAAAATGAATAGCTATTGTAAATACTTTGTGAAATCATTAACCATCTTCTCTTTGAAAATCCAGTGTCATCACAAAAGATCACAGGGAGATCTGTGCCGACCCGAGGGAGAGATGGGTTCAGAGACTGAGGAATATGGTGAACAAGAATTTGGACAAAACATTAAATGACAGCGTGGAAGACTGAGATGTGAACGCTCTTCTCTTTTCAAACTAGTGCTTTGAACAGTTTCTAAACTGTTTGTATGTTAAAAAAATGCTCCTTAACAATACTTTTAATCAGTTATGAAGATTGTGATATATATTCAAACATTTAAGCTAAACATTTGATCTGAATCTGTTTGAATTGTAACATTACTCTACACAAATAAAGAATATTGAGAAACACTGGATTTTTGTCTTCTTTTTTTTTTTGAAGAAAACAATATTTTACTGATAAAAATATTAAATTAAACTATAGTTTAATAATATCAATAATCATACCAGCAATGTGAATATTGATAGTAATAATAATGTGTAATAGTCTGTATTGTAATTTTTACTGTACTGTAAAATATATTAAAATGCACTTGATCTAATCCTTAAAAATTACTTGGATTCAATCATATTGAATAATAGAGCAAAAATGTATTTGGTATAATTACTCGGGCTTATTTACTTAACTAGTTTTATTGTACAGATCCAATAAATAACTATTGAGAAGAGAGTAATTCATAAAAACTATAAAAAAGGTGGTACGGATGCGTTATGAATATTTTTGTGTTATTTAAATGATGCGCATGTTTTGTCACCTGAATCACGCACAGGCTAATTTATATAACACAAAAATATCATTCAAAATTAGAATTATATTGATTTGTACCACCTTTTTTTATGTTGCTGTTTTTAATGAACAAATATATATATATATATATATATATATATATATATATATAAAACAAGTGTATTTTACCACTTTCTACAGTATATATTACAATATTTTAATTATCTTATAAAATGATATATATTATTTATAACATATATTAACAATAATATATTTTTTGACGTGACGTGAGGGTGGTTTAGTTTCCTTTACCTTCGATTTCACTACTATTGTAAAGAAATTATTTGATACATGCCTTAATATTAATGTTCTTCTCTCTGCTATGGAAATGTCAATGCCAGAATTCATTCTTGAATAACATTTTTGTAATATTCTCTTGGCATTTTGTAGCAAATGTTTTACATTTTAATTGTGTTAAACATGAAACAGCTGAAGCAAATGTATTCACATGTGTTGTAGTTTACTAAAAAATACATCTGTCCACTGCATTGGACACCATGCAATAATTGTTGTTGTTGTTATTATTATTATTAATTCTAAGACTTACTGCAAACTTTTTGTTAACCTAAACCACTATATTTTTTGGAAACAGCAATGAGGAGCAATTTCTATTAATATTATATTATATTATATTAATTATATTATATTATATTATATTATATTATATTATATTATAATAATATATAGGTATTTAAATTATAGACACAAATACACAAGTGTGTGTTGTGTGTGGACATGCATGTGTGTGTGAGAGAGACGAGAGTGTGTGATCTGGATAGTTACTTCATGTAAACTAAATAAGATAAAGCAAGAAATCTGGATGAAACAAACATAAGTTTGTGTTTAAAGTTAAGTCTCCCGTTGACTCTTTTGATCCGCTGATCATCATTTCATGAGCATGTTGGCAGCATTCGTGTGGTTGGCTGTTACCACTGTGTGAAACTGTGGCTGTTTGACTTTTTTCCCGTCTTATATACGGGCTTTTGACATTGTTGCCCAAACATGAACTATTTTATCTGTCCTTACTTTCATTCTTTCATTCATTATCAATACTGTTACTGTTCTTTATGTCAGTAGGCTATATATAATAGGCCTATATATATTATATCCTCCTTCCTGACTTTCCGTGCTTCTGTTTTCCTTTGTTCTTCTCTCTCTTTATTTCTCTCAGCTTTTGTTTATCCGCCTTTTAAACAAACGTTCTTTATTTTTACTTTTGCCTGATATCCAAAATCTTTTTTTACTTTCCTGTTTTATTATTTTATTTTGTATTTATCTTTATGCTGTTCTTTGCCAGTTTGAACAAAAAAAAATATTTTCATCTTTTGTAAACTCTTAATCTCTCTTCATTGCACTTCATTATTTCATTTATTTAGTTGCAATTTTATCTATTTTTTTTCATGTGCAACCTCAAATGCACTAAATCATTTTGCTGTTCTTGTTTGAAGCTGATGCGTTATTATTATTTTTACCATTCACAGAGAGTGTTAACTTCTTTTCCATCAGACAGACCAGTCTTCTCTCCTCAGTATGTTGTGCTGCTCATTCAGTTTCCTTCTCTCTTTCTATTCTTCATTTGGAGTCCATACACAACGCCTGTCGGCCGGTCGCTCCTTCTGACCACTAGAGGGCGCCATTCTATCACAACTCTTATGAAGCACATTGATGTACACTGCAGGTCAAAAATTTGGAAAAAAATCAGATTTTAAAGTTTTAAAATTTTAAAATTAAGATTTTTAATCTTAAGTTTTTAAAGAAGTCTCTTATTTTTCACCAAGCTGAATTTATTTGATAAAAACAGTATTATATTGTGTTATATTGTAAGTATTAATACTACACTGTAAAAAATTTCTAACCCTCCCAAATAAAAAATTTCAAGTGACCGATAACATCTAAATTTTTCAATTGGCCCAAGTGAAATTCTGTAAATTATAAAATTAAATTTACAGAATTTCACTTGGGCCAATTGAAAAATTTAGATGTTATCGGTCACTTGAAATTTTTGATTTGGGAGGGTTAGAAATTTTTTACAGTGTATTAATACTATTTAAAAGAACTGTTATCTATTTGAATATATTTTAAAATGTAGGCCTAATTTATTCCTGTAATAGGTAAGCTCAAGTTTCAGCATCATTACTCCTCAGTATCACATGATCCATCAGAGAGAACATTTTCTTATTATTATCAATGTTGAATACAATTTTTACTGCTTTATATTTTTGTGGAAACAGTGATATAGCCACTATATGTACCATTAAGAAGTTTGTGGTAAGTACGGTTTTAAAAAAAAGACATTAATACATTTATTCAGCAAAAACATATTTAATTAATAAAAATGATAATAAAGACATTTATAATATTACAAAAGATTTATATTTCAAATGCTTTTCATTTGAATTATGGTGTCCACAAAATATTAAGCAATAAAAAGTGTTTTAAACATATGTGGTTATATTATGAATCATTATTAAAAAATAAATTACAGTTATGTAAATCTTGACAAACAGGAATGGAATGTGTACTGTAAATCTTGAGAAACACACAGGCACTTTATTAACTTTCTAATGCTTTGCCTCCAACACTACATTTCTCGTGGCATGAATTCAACAAGGTTCATTTCATATGAAATAAAAAAAGTCAAAAAATAAAACAGACGTCTCTTCTGTAGTGCAGTTGTGTGCAGTATTAGCCCACAAATGCCTTTTTTTCCACAGGAAATATAGATGTATAGTACATCTGGGTATCTTTTACATTTCATTTTCAATGTACCTGTACTATGATATTATTCCCATGAATCGTCATCTTGCATACAGTTTAGCAAGTATGCTTTAAAGCCGAGGACATTTTGTAAAGTAATATGCAGAGGACATTATGTACTAAACAGAAAGTATTTATAGACCACATTATGGTTTCTCCAACCCCCGATGGCATGTGTAGTTTAGAAAAACAGGCCCACTTATAGACACATGCATGTACCACCTCAGTGAGATTACAGTGACAACACACAGCAAGACCACAGACTTGAACATGAGGCTTTAATGCATCTTCATCAGCTTGTTTTCTTGCTCTTTTGCTCTGTTCACTGACTGTCTCTATATGTGTGTCTTTTATCTCAAGATTTTTCTTATGAATCCAGACTAAAGAATATCTCAGGATGTTTAACACTATCGTGTTGAGAGCAAGCGCGCTCAACTCCCAAATCGTTTATGGGTGCGAGTAATAAAGAAGTTATCAAAAATAAAAATGAAAAAACGCACTCTCAAAGTATAGGGTAGAGTGGGGGAAAACGCCCCCCTGGGGTAAAACGCCCCCCACCTGTTTTTCCCAAAATAACCACTAAAAGTAGTCAAGATACATTTTTACTGTTGCTATGCACTACGTTGATAACGGGGATATACAAATCTCTATGGAGAAGCTGACACCAGCGATACATTTGAAGAGAAGAGGATCACATGGTAAATGCTATAATTTTCAGATATTAGTAAATAAGTGTTTAAGAGAATATTGTTCTGCAGGATATCGCAGTGATGTATGATAGATGAATAGTGAAGTCTGTAGTTTGAGATCATATATTATTTATAAGGAATATAATTATATTTTAAAAATTAAACATTTTTTTTAAAACTCATAGCTTGTGGGGTAAAACGCCCCCTACGCTGAGGGGTAAAACGCCCACCCCTGGGGGCATAGTTTCTCTATCATAATTACCATAATAAAATATTTCTGTCTATCAAATCCTTTGTTTTACACTTAATGCAGTATAACTAGGTGGTAAAATCTAAATATTTGAACAAAACATGAAAAAATTACCTCAAGTGAGCATTAACTAGCTAGCTTGCTAGCAAAGTTAGCTCACTGATGGAAGGTAGTTAAATTTGGCTATTTTGGACATTGCTGAAATAAATATTAATATATATACATGTTGATACATTACTTGCCTTTTACCTTTAGAGATTAAAAACTATTGTATGTTAATTTTGCTGTTGATCTATGAAGCAAACTGGTTGGTAAGAAAGGGGGCATTTTACCCTACCTTGGAGGGCGTTTTACCCCACCGCTGGGGCAAAACGCCCCCTTTGTACAAAAATATTTTCAGTGAAAATACTAATTAATTATGAAGGCTGAGCAATTTTAATATTTGGTGAATAACTCCTGCCATAGTCACTCAAAACCGGGATGGCAATTCTAGTCACATTTATGTTTTGTTTCACTGTAATGTCACATTTTCCTTAAGGGGGGCGTTTTCCCCCACTCTACCCTACTTTCATAGATTTATTGTTACCATGTCCACACAGACGCGTTTCGGCCTAAGCCATCATCAGTGTGTACTGTGAAACACCGAAAAGATTGTTTTTTGAAAAAACATCACAGGTGAACCTCATTCCTCAAATCATCAGCACCATCAGGTGCATCAAGTTACCAAGGCTGCGTTCAGCCCCGACAAAACGTTGCACAACGTTTTTTAAACAGAAACGGTGATGCGTTGAACACTGTTCTGATGACGCAAGAGTTGCAACTATGGCAGCTGAGAAGGCCATTCTTTGTGAAGAATTTTCTGAGCCTGATGAAGTCGGTATAAATGTGTTTAATACTACAAAATATGCCCGATGTTACAGTTACTGCACTTGCCGCCCAGAACAAAAGAGAACATCCCAATCGAGTGAAGGGATTTGTGGAAACTGAAATGGAAGCACACATCTTACCTAATTCAGACTAAAACACATCTATTTAGCCTCACATACTGACTTTATTTGTAGCTCATAGCCTACTGTTTTAATACCCTGTATTTTCTTTCTCATTTTTAGGAAAAGCACTTAATTACCATTGTTTATTTCTATACCAATACACTTGCAATGAAGCTAAAAATATAAACAACTACATCATTATGTTGATATCCTATATTTTTTACAATAAAACTTTCGACAAACATGTCTTCTAATATCCTCAGTTTTTGCGTATACCGAGCTGCATCAAACACATTTGTAAATTACTTTTCTTGAACCCATTGTGCGAGTTCACTTTAATATCGCGTGCTTTATATAGCCTACATGTTGCTGCTGATTGGACTGCAGTGTTTCACTGGGCATGTTCAAGTTCAAAACGGTGCGCAACGTTTTGCTATGGTTTCCGGGTTGAACGTCGTGTTTCCTGGAAACGGCGTGCACCGGTGTGCAACGGGGTTTGAGATACGTTTTCTCTTGTTTGGTGGGTGTGTCAGAACTGCAGTCCAATCAGCAGCAACATGTATATAAAGCACGCGGTATTAAAGTGAACTCGCACAATGGGTTCAAGGAAAGTAATTTACAAACGTGTTTGATGCAGCTCGGTATATACGCAAAAACTGAGGATATTTAAAGACATGTTTGTCGAAAGTTTTATTGTAAAAAATATAGGATATCAACATAATGATAGTTGTTTATATTTTTAGCTTCATTGCGTATTGGTATAGAAATAAACAATGGTAATTAAGTGCTTTTGTGACAGGTTAAAGAAAATACTTACTGTACTGTTATGGGTTAAAAGGTTTTATTAAATTAATAGGATGTGAGTATCTTAAAATATTTAAGGTTAACAATCATAAGAGGAATATGTAAATGTTATATTGATTACTTCATTTTGTAGTGCCTAATTTACGGGTAAAAGGTGTTAATCTGTGATCGCCAAAGTGATCTTAATCTATGCGCCCGTGATTGATTGCTTTTGTCTTCCAATCCTTTTCTCCGGGGAAATCGCGGTCTTTTCCTCATAACACTAAAGTTTTCAGTGAGGAAACACCCATATCACTCTTGTGATTATTTCTCCCCTTTTTCAGGTACGTTGTAGATATTAAACTGAGTTGAGGAAATGTAATAATGAGTTCACATGTTAAGAGTGTTGAAGGTGTGTTTTAGTAACATTTTGAGTAAGTGAGAGTTAAGTTTGCAGAGTTTAAAATGTGCGTGTGTGAGCGGAGCCCCCGCTCGGTTACAGAGAAAAATAGCTTCGTAACGAGAGCAGCCGCCATTTGATGTCAATTAACAGATACGCAGTTAATAATCCATTTTGCTGTGTTATTTGTATAATGTCTTTCAAGCACTTTATTGATATGTTTGGTAAATGTAGTTATTGTTTATTGAGCTAAAACTACTTTGTACTTGATTGACAGCTAAAGTTATATTGACAAAATGAGGATATGTTCCAGTGAATTATAGAGTAACGTTATGCTGTTGTGACGTGAATAAGCATATACCCTACAAAACTACTATTTGCTGTAGATCTGTCAAATGTATTATTGTAAAAGATGTACATCTGTTGATTTGTAAAATGTATTATTGTTGCAAAAGATAACACTAAAGTTTTCAGTGAGGAAACACCCATATCACTCTTGTGATTATTTCTCCCCTTTTTCAGGGGTGTAACACAGGGTCCGAAATTAACACCCGCCAAGCGCCAAATGCGGGTAGATTTTCCGTTTGGCGAGTATATCTCAAAAGGCTATCCGCCACAGTGGCGGGTGAATGTTCATCCCAAAATAATAAAATTGAAAAAGAACGAGCAGAGAGAGAGAGAGAGAGAGAGAGCGAGAGCGAGTGAGTGAGCCCCGGCCGCGCGCGCGCACTCACTATTCAGAGCGGACAAGCGTCAAGCTTCCCCGTACTTTTTGACAAGCGTCCTTGACAGGGCGGCCAGAGTTTCTTTGCAGCTCAAGTCGGCGGCGGTGTGTACGTACAGTTAACGCTCTATCTGTTGACGGCGCTGAGGAAAAAGGATATGTGAAGCTCCCGCCACTGGAAGAAGCGGTCGCCGCCCATTTGTGTCCTGCTCATCAAAGCCGTGCAGAGCGTCTTCAGCACTCGCGGATCGTGCATACTCCGCCGCTGGCCAGGCTGCTTCTGCTTTACACACCATGCATGGCTGGTCTTTTCTCGATAAAATTTGTTTTCTCATAGCGTTTGCAATGCAATACTCGTTCCCTTATCTCTCAGGGAACCGAGGTTACGTAAGTAACTTAGCCGAGTACGTTCTGCCTTTCCTTGCACATGAGTCAGGAAACAAAACTGACAAAAAAAATAAATAAATTTGCTTTCAGTTTCACCCCAATGATAGTAATATTTCATATATTTCGCTCATTTTGATCTATATATATAAAAAAAAATGTTTTATTATACATTCAAATTTTGCTCTGGACAATTTTTTATGTTTGTATTCAACATAATATGCCTACCTTATTATCTCAATTAAAAGTACTGAAATGAATGTATATGTGACAAAAAAAAAGGTCTGTTTATTATTTTGGCCGGTAAAAAATATGCTTGGCTGGTGGATTTTTTTCATCTACCAGTCCCCGTGGCAGGTGAGCCAAAAAGTTAATTTCGGACCCTGGTGTAACATTTTGGAGGCACCGCTGGGATTGCTGTTCAGATGTCCAGTGGCCACACACTGGTCGCTAAATTCCGAGCCAGCTAAATCCCCCCCATAACAACCCGGGCAGGGAGGAAAGTGTTGCTGTTCGAAGGGACCTGGATCCTGGTGGTTAAGTACGTGTCAACTGAGGCCATTAAGAGATCATCAGAGACAGTAAAGACCATCTGGTTCAAGTCCTGCACGGTAAAAGTTTCTCCTGTCCTGTCAACATGACAACCACCTTGGAAGAGCTACAGGGAGAGTTAGTAGGGAAATTGCACACCCTGACTAAAGACGAGTTACTAGAGATATGTGATTTTCTTGGCATATCAGGTGAACAGAGAAGAAATGTCCAAGACAAATCCCGCATATCATTGATGACTCTTATCATGATGTTCATTGAAAGAGAGGAATTGGCAGAGTTAGAAGATGACGGCATGTCGGAATTGTTACTACTGCAAGACAAAATGGCGGAGATGATCAGCGGCATGGATAACAAAACAGAGCAAACTGAACATGATATGGAAACAACAGGAACACATCGCAGAACAGAGGAACCGAGAGCTGTAACCTCACAACAAGGAGTGAAAACTGAGCAGGTTACTGCAGTCAATGCAATGATCAGTGATTCTCTGCGCCAGCCCCAAACCCCTGTCCATCCTCAGGTGAGCTTGCAGCCCTCACCCAGCGCTCAGCCACAGCCCAGTCAATACTGGCGCAAAGAATTTAAAATTTCTGGGCAGATAGGTGAACCGGGCCAGAAAGAGAAATTGATTTTTTCCAGCCTTGCCCATCAGATTGAGAATGGACTTAACAGAGGTTATCCTGAGGTAGAGATTGTAGATGCAGTAATCAGGGCTATTTCTCCAGGCTCACAGCTCCGCAGCTACTTGGAAGGTAAACCCCAGCTAACTCTTCCCACACTTAGATGCATCCTGCGTTCCCACTTTCAAGAGAAGAGCGCAACAGAGCTTTACAAACAGCTAACTTCAGAATCACAGCATTGCAAGGAGACCCCTCAAAGCTTTCTGATGCGCGTCTTCGATTTGAGGCAGAAAGTACTGTTTGCATCCCAGGAGTCAGAATCAGGACTTAAGTATGACCCGGCGCTGGTCCAGCGTATGTGTTTACACACAGTCCTTACGGGTCTCCAGAGTGACAGTATCAGGATAGACATGCAGCCTCTTCTGCTAGATAGTGAAACATCAGATGAGGTTTTGCTAGAGAAGCTTAACATTGCTTGTGCTAATGAAATAGAAAGACGAAACAAAAAGCGGTTTAATTCCACACAGCCTGCTACAACTGTCAGTGTAGTCCAGTCAGAAGATACGCCATCTGCAAAGTGTTCTGTGAAGGAAGTCAAAGCGAAGATACCCACAGAACTATTAACAGAGTTAGCTGAACTTAAGACGGGTGTAGCTTCTCTAAAAGGTCTCAGTGCAGAGATAGCTCAGATTAAGGAGACATTACAGCAGCCCATGTTTCAGTCACAGCCTTATGCTTATGCCCTACCTCCAGTTAGGAGGCCAGATAGGGAACCCCAGCCACCTCTTCCCCAGCAGCAGTATTACAGCAACTACAGTCAGCCCCAAGCACCACCTGACCCTGCACAGCATCAATATGCACCTAACTGGTATACAAACCACTCCGCACAAGCTACAAGGAGGTGTTTTATCTGCCAGCAGGCCAGAACCGATGAACGCTGCACACACTGCTTCCGATGTGGGAGTGGAGAACATTTTCAAGCTGGATGTAAAATCCGGGGAGTCAGACCATCAAGAGAGGCCCCTTTAAACGGGAAAGGGTTACCGCTGAGGGACGAGTGTTAACCATGGCTATCGAAAAGTCCCAGAAATGTGCAAATTGTGCCAGAGAAGATTTAATTGAGAACCTGAAACAATGTTCATCATGTAAAGAGACACTGTATTGTTCCAAAACATGTCAAAACCAGCATTGGACCAAACATAAGGAAAAATGCACTCACCTGAAAATTGACTCTACCAGTGAAAAGCTTTTTTGCACAGAGAAAAATGCCCACTCTTTGCCATCTCTAGCACAGGTTTGCCACCCCCATAAGGTCACCTCGTTAGTCGGGAGACAGTGTCTTGTTGAGTGTCACCTGAATCACCAACACCTCCAAGCTCTATGGGACACAGGCTCCCAGGTTTCAGTCATTGATGAACGATGGAAAGAGGAATTCCTCCCAAACGCAAGGCTGAGGGATGTTTCAGAAATCCTGGACTCACCTGATGATCTAAGATTGACTGCAGCAAATGGGACTGAAATGCCGTACCTGGGATGGATTGAGACAACTTTTCGGCTAGCCTCTGAAACTGACCAAACAAAAGAACTGATCATCCCAGTGCTGGTAATGAAAGGCTGTCACCTATCTCATCCCATCATAGGTTTCAATGTTATCGAGCACATCCTGGCAATGACCGAAAAGACTAAACGGTACAGTACAGTGAGAAAAGCTTTTCCAAGCCTCAAAAGAAACAAGGTGAGCGCTTTTATACAGGCTGTTAGCGCATAAGAGACTGTTTAAGATGAATGTTGGTAATGTCGGGACGACATTTATTTTGTCGGGGAGAATGTGACAGGTTAAAGAAAATACTTACTGTACTGTTATGGGTTAAAAGGTTTTATTAAATTAATAGGATGTGAGTATCTTAAAATATTTAAGGTTAACAATCATAAGAGGAATATGTAAATGTTATATTGATTACTTCATTTTGTAGTGCCTAATTTACGGGTAAAAGGTGTTAATCTGTGATCGCCAAAGTGATCTTAATCTATGCGCCCGTGATTGATTGCTTTTGTCTTCCAATCCTTTTCTCCGGGGAAATCGCGGTCTTTTCCTCATAACACTAAAGTTTTCAGTGAGGAAACACCCATATCACTCTTGTGATTATTTCTCCCCTTTTTCAGGTACGTTGTAGATATTAAACTGAGTTGAGGAAATGTAATAATGAGTTCACATGTTAAGAGTGTTGAAGGTGTGTTTTAGTAACATTTTGAGTAAGTGAGAGTTAAGTTTGCAGAGTTTAAAATGTGCGTGTGTGAGCGGAGCCCCCGCTCGGTTACAGAGAAAAATAGCTTCGTAACGAGAGCAGCCGCCATTTGATGTCAATTAACAGATACGCAGTTAATAATCCATTTTGCTGTGTTATTTGTATAATGTCTTTCAAGCACTTTATTGATATGTTTGGTAAATGTAGTTATTGTTTATTGAGCTAAAACTACTTTGTACTTGATTGACAGCTAAAGTTATATTGACAAAATGAGGATATGTTCCAGTGAATTATAGAGTAACGTTATGCTGTTGTGACGTGAATAAGCATATACCCTACAAAACTACTATTTGCTGTAGATCTGTCAAATGTATTATTGTAAAAGATGTACATCTGTTGATTTGTAAAATGTATTATTGTTGCAAAAGATAACACTAAAGTTTTCAGTGAGGAAACACCCATATCACTCTTGTGATTATTTCTCCCCTTTTTCAGGGGTGTAACACTTTTCCTAAAAATGAGAAAGAAAATACAGGGTATTAAAACAGTATGACCTACAAATAAAGTCAGTATGTGAGGCTAAATAGATGTGTTTTAGTCTGAATTAGGTAAGATGTGTGCTTCCATTTCAGTTTCCACAAATCCCTTCACTCGATTGGGATGTTCTCTTTTGTTCTGGGCGGCAAGTGCAGTAACTGTAACATCGGGCATATTTTGTAGTATTAAACACATATTTATAACTACTTCATCAGGCTCAGAAAATTCTTCACAAAGAATGGCCTTCTCAGCTGCCATAGTTGCAACTCTTGCGTCATCAGAACAGTGTGTTCAACGCATCACCGTTTCTGTTTAAAAAACGTTGTGCAACGTTTTGTCGGGGCTGAACGCAGCCCTGGAAACAAGACGTTCAACCCGGAAACCGTAGCAAAACGTTGCGCACCGTTTTGAACTTGAACATGCCCCAACATTATGGAAACACAAGGAATAACACAACACAACATGCCATAGATAATGTTCACATGTGACCCTTATGAACAATTACAAAAAAAATAAAAAATTATATAGCCTATATAAATAAATAAATAAATAAATGTAAACAAATTAAATTGATTTCAGATTACATGGTTTCACAAAAAAACTATTTAAAGGCAATTCTTCATTTAAACCATTGAAGTATACTGTTTGAAGTGTATAAATCCAAAAAGCCTCTCAAGAATCTGGAATGCGATAATAACAACCTCTCAAAAAAAAACAAAATTATTATTTTTTTTTTTTTCATTTTATTTTTTTTTGGTAATTGTTCATAAGGGTCACATGTGAACATTATCTATGGCATGTTGTGTTGTGTTATTCCTTGTGTTTCCATAATGTTGGTAACTTGATGCACCTGATGGTGCTGATGATTTGAGGAATGAGGTTCACCTGTGATGTTTTTTCAAAAAACAATCTTTTCGGTGTTTCACAGTACACACTGATGATGGCTTAGGCCGAAACGCGTCTGTGTGGACATGGTAACAATAAATCTATGAAAGTATACTTTGAGAGTGCGGTTTTTCATTTTTATTTTTGATGCATGGACCTGATGAATTGATTATGCAAATTTTGATTGTATATTCAAATCATATTTAGCTTCAATCTGTTTTATTAAATCACCAGAGCAAATGTTTAACCTGGTGAGAATATTTTTCCTTAAATTTGATCCAAGGAAAATAATCCAAATAATATAGAGCAAATGTTAACTCTTATATGTTATTTTACAATTAAATTATAGTATGGCCTTTTAATGTTTTATGGGTCTTGGTTTTTTGGATTGTGAGGAGTGTGGTGAAAATTTGTCTTGCAATAAACAATAAGGACATTTTTTATTTAATTTGAAGTATATAAACAATATTATAAATACAAACCTATTATCTAACAAAATATGGAATAACTCTCTTTTAACCCAATTCTTCTAAACTTATTCAAAATACAAAACTTACTAGGAGTGGCAACTTATAATAGTGTGACAAAAGATTGTTTAAGAGGAGCTGTGAAACTAAACACTTTGACACATACCAACCACTTTTGACCAATAGAGCTCACCATTTCCTACATTGAGCCACAAATTCATTTTCCACCATACATTTTTTCACCTGAAAATGCACACAGTGAGATAAATAATGGGGTCCTTATAAGGGAACATTCACAGAAAGGAAGGGCTACAACAGGAAGTAGGCCTACTACCTCTGCAGACCACATCAATGGCTTTCCTCTGTGCATGTCACTTGTTCTAGACACAACATGTTTGTACAGTGAAGTGATAATACACAAGACAATCAGCCACTGATACAGCAGCTGCACATCAAAATCTGATCATCGACTGACCAAAGACCCGAACATGAGGCCTCGCTGTAACTTTATCTTCTTCACGCTGCTCTTCACTTTCTACCCACTGGCTTGCGGTGAATATGCATCTTTTTCTATATTTCTTTATTTTTCTTTGGGAATGTCTAATCAACTGCTAACAATTTAATATTTATTTATGAGGCATTTTCTTGATCATTAAATGTATCTCATTCATACACTTTTATATTGAACATTTTGAACACAATGTTAATTACATTGTATTTTTCATTTATTATTTCTGCAGGTCGAAGCCATATAAACCTAAAGTGCTGCTCTACTTTTTCCAGAAGGTTCCGAGTAAAGCATGTTATCATGAGTTATCATGTCACACATCCTGAGTGTCAGAGGAGTGGTATCATGTGAGTAACTTTTTTAATGTCCTCATTTAAATGAATCGCAATTGTGAATCATTCATGTTAAAATTGTGAACAATCTTCTCTTTGAAAATTTAGTTTCATCACAAAAGCTCAAAGGAAGATCTGTGCTGACCCGAGGGAGAGATGGGTTCAGAGACTGAAGAATTTGCTGGACGCTCGCAATTCTGCTCGTCCAACTGAAATATGGGCCAGACCTGAGTCGGCAGTCGGCAGTTCTAAAGTGGACAGAGTAGCAAAGTAAATTGCTTGTTATAATTATTTTATAAAATAATATAATTATAAAATTATTTTCATACAAAAAATAAATAAATATTGACTGAGCAGAATTTGTGATCATATAAAACACTGTTAGTTGCAAATATTGAAAGAAGGCCTTTGAAATTATCCAAAGCCTTGGCAAGCATTGTAAAATGACATCTCTTTTCTATTTTGAAAGGAAAACAGAGTCAATCAGGACGTCAGAAACTGCCCCACTCCAGCGACCAGAGGAAACAACTCTAGTCCACCTCATAGACTCAAATGACTGGTTAGATTTTGACACAACACAAGCAAATCCAAATACTGAGTAAGTAAAAACCTAAATAAATGAACAAAATCACATTTTCCTGACTCTTACAAACTATTTGTACCTTGTGAATGTTTTCAGTATAGTCAGTAAATAGGCTCATGCCTTATTGACAGCATATTCAAGCCAAAATCCTTTTAGTTGGAAATGTTGGCTGGGCTCCTCAAAATAATCCAAAGCCTTAGTGATTGTGGTTAAAATGACATCTCTTTTCTATTTTGAAAGGAAAACAGAGTCAATCAGGACGTCAGAAACTGCCCCACTCCAGCGACCAGAGGAAACAACTCTAGTCCACCTCATAGACTCAAATGACTGGTTAGATTTTGACACAACACAAGCAAATCCAAATACTGAGTAAGTAAAAACCTAAATAAATGAACAAAATCACATTTTCCTGACTCTTACAAACTATTTGTACCTTGTGAATGTTTTCAGTATAGTCAGTAAATAGGCTCATGCCTTATTGACAGCATATTCAAGCCAAAATCCTTTTAGTTGGAAATGTTGGCTGGGCTCCTCAAAATAATCCAAAGCCTTAGTGATTGTGGTTAAAATGACATCTCTTTTCTATTTTGAAAGGAAAACAGAGTCAATCAGGACGTCAGAAACTGCCCCACTCCAGCGACCAGAGGAAACAACTCTAGTCCACCTCATAGACTCAAATGACTGGTTAGATTTTGACACAACACAAGCAAATCCAAATACTGAGTAAGTAAAAACCTAAATAAATGAACAAAATCACATTTTCCTGACTCTTACAAACTATTTGTACCTTGTGAATGTTTTCAGTATAGTCAGTAAATGATAGGCTCATGCCTTATTGACAGCATATTCAAGCCAAAATCCTTTTGGAAATGTTGGCTGGGCTCCTCAAAATAATCCAAAGCCTTAGTGATGGTGGTTAAAATGACATCTCTCTTTCCTTCCTATAAAGAATGGCATCAGAGTCAGTTGGCACAAGAGGAAGAACAAGAATCCAGAGAGCAGATGAGTCCGCTGTAGTCCACCTCAAAGAGTAATAACAGCTTTGACATTTGTGACATTTGAAAAGTATATAAAAAGATGGGGGTACTTAGAGAACAAGGGCTTCCATATTAAATACAAAAATAAATATATGTCTTTATTATATACCAATCATATATCAATGGGCTTTCTTTCCTCTGTTCCTTATAGGTCTGCTTACTTCTGCATGAAGCGGGAATGAGAATAACTAGTGAACTTCACACAGTATCTACAGTATTATGAGACATAAAAGACCAAGTACTTTAACCTGTTTCAGCAGGTAAAATGTCCATGAATAAATATATAATAAAATATATTATGTAAAAATATAATTATATAATTTTTGCATGGCACCTGAATGCTATATGATATTACCTAATATTACCTAATGTAAAGTATCGTAATTTGCTTGGACTGTAGGGAATTTCTGAAACTGAAGCATGTTTCCTCTAGGACACTGAAGTATTGCAAATAAGGATTTAAGAAATTTCTGAGAAACACTGTTGATATTAGATATCAAACCAAACAAACACACCCTTCCCTTCATTGCTCACTCTAAAAAGTTTAACCATGATTTACTCTTTTTTTTTTTTGGTGAAACATTTTTACACAAAAAAAAATTAAGTAAATTAATTGAGTAAATTTTAAAGCTAGGAAATCAATGAAAAATACTGTATGAATTGAGTAAATGCAAGTAAAAACATTAAGTAAATCTGAGTAACTGCATCTGGTACATTAATTAACAAATACAATTGAGTAGAAATAATTTAACATTTAAACATTTAAAAACCAATATTTATGAGTAATATTAACTGTTTTTATTTATGAGTAATATTAACTTTTTTTTATTTCTCAAAACCTTTGTAAAATAGTATTCCATACAACCACCATTATACATGACACTGGCCTTAATTGTCTGAGTACAGCAATACTGCACATTTTACACTGCTTTAACATGTATACAATATTGCCTACAGTAAAACTCATTTAACAAACATTTTAGAAGTAAAAAAAAAAGAAACATTTAAACATTCAGGTAGCCTAATTCAAGTGTAATCTACCAGTCTGTTATCCAGTTTCCACCGGATCAGCGCTGGTTCTCGTGCCGGAGACGGACTCCTGCTCTGCAGGTTAACTTCGAACTTCATACCGCCGTCCTACGTTTCACTCACAGCCGAAAGGTACTGCGAGCGACTGACTCCATAACCTGCCAATAAACAACAGTTCACAGTTGTGAGGACATTTTATCTTCCAAATTTATTATATTCATTATCATTAGGAATAAAGTCCTGTGTTTTATGCAAGGCGTTTCAATCACGCGAAAAGACAGGCACGACTCTCATTTAGGTGTCACATTATGCCTCTGTATGTTGTTTTGCATTAAATAAAATGATTTAAAGCACAGGAATGATTTTATAGATAAAATAAAACATACACAAACCTGAATTTCACAGAGGAAATGCACCAAATCTGCGCTGCTGAGAAGAGAGAACTGTTCTAGACTGGAGAGAATTCAAACAGCCCTCGCTCACTCAACCGTTGAGTTGTTGTCAGGTCAGAGGGTGGGGGAGGGGTGCATTGTTCTAATTGAGTAAACTTACTTATATTAATAATATTGATTTGAATTTAGTAATATTTTTGTTTCTTGAAACAGATCAGTTTAATTCTCCATTCTCAAATATTCTGATAGAAATTTCACAAATATATTAAATGTTTTATAAATAGTCAAATACTAAATTCTTTTAGTGAAAAAAACTTAAATATAACGGTAAATTTTAGATCAAATTAACTGTTGGATTTTTAGTCAATTATTTTGGTATGTTTAACTCAAACAATCAAGTAAACAATATTCAGAGATTGTATAAGTTAATAAAGTTAAATATTACTGTAATATTTACAAAGCCACAGAGTTGAACACACAATGCAAGAGTGGATGTCTCTTTATCATATAGGTGAAGCAAAGCAAAATAATGCTTCACAAAAAGTAAATTGCAGATTACAAATGAATGATAAAGAACAAAAAATAAACAAGAATATATTCAAGCAAGAGTTGGTTGTTAGTCGCCAGCAGCACACCAGCTCCAACAATGACACTCAAAACTGTCCTGCTACTATAGCTATCATTACCACAACAGCATACCTCGGTTCTGTTAAAAATAGCAAAACCAATAACTCGCATATGGAGCAGAAACAACTCAACCTCAGCGACTGTTTTCAGGCCTTCACGTTTATAGGTCTCTTCAGCGCTAGAAAGCTTTTCTAATATTAATGTGGATCCTAAAGCTCTTGCCTGATCATAACCCTTCTGTTTCCAGTGATATTCCTCTGACCTTTTATCTTTTGCAATGTCTCTTAGCCATCTCTCTTTCTACAGTCTTTCTTCAAATCTCCCTCTTGCTCACTTTCTCTTCTCCCCAATCATGAGTGGACACGTAGTGTGTTGTGTAGCTCGGTCCAATAAACTTTCAACAGTGTTTCTCAGAAATCGCTTACTGCACCTTTAAATCATCGACTATCATTGATATTACATTGAAGTTACTTATGAAGTTTTTTTTTGTGTGTGTAAACACAATGTACAGTGCAGCATAATTTAAAATGCAATGTCACAGCAAAATGCACAATGAAATACAAGTCAAGTCACCTTCATTTATATAGTGCTTTTAAAAATATAGATTGTTTCAAAGCAGCTTTACAGTGATAATAGGAAATTAAAGTAACATAGATTGTTTGGCTTTACAGCAGCTCTAGAATAAAGTTATTGTCCAGCTAAAGTTAGTTTTGATTGATTCACTTCTGTTGCAAAGATCATTAGTTATTAACTTAGGGGCCGCTAACACGACACCCTTAACGTGCTCCGGCCCGCTCATTTGCACAAAACAGTGCCTGGTGGCTCGAGAACGCAAACCTATAGGTTCCAAGGTGCAAGCCTTGAAATTTGTTGAAAAAAAAGGTTATCTCTGCGCAAACTTCAAAAACACAAACCTGTGAAAACACTGACAATACTTAACAATACAGTACTTTTAATCAGTTATGAAGATTGTGATATATATTCAAACATTTAAGCTAAACATTTGATCTGAATCTGTTTGAATTGTAACATTACTCTACACAAATAAAGAATATTGAGAAACACTGGATTTTTGTCTTTTTTTTTTTTTTTGAAGAAAAAAATATTTTACTGATAAAAATATTAAATTAAACTATAGTTTAATAATATCAATAACCATACAAGCAATGTGAATATTGATAGTAATAATAATGTTTAATGGTATGTATTGTAATTTTTACTGTACTGTAAAATAGCCTATATTAAAATGCACTTGTCTTGATCTAATCCTTAAAAATTACTTGGATTCAATCATATCGAATAATAGAGAAAAAATTATTTTGGAATAATTACTCGGGCTTATTTACTTAACTAGTTTTATTGTACAGATCTAATAAATAACTATTGAGAAGAGAGTAATTCATAAAAACAGCACTATAAAAAAGGTGGTACGGATGCGTTATGAATATTTTTGTGTTATTTAAATGATGCACATGTTTTGTCACCTGAATCACGCACAGGCTAATTTATATAACACAAAAATATCATTCCATATTAGACAAATTGATTTGTACCACCTTTTTTATGTTGCCGTTTTTAATGAACAACAATATATATATATATATATATATATATATATATATATATATATAAAACAAGTGTATTTTACCACTTTCTACAGTATATATTACAATATTTTAATTATCGTATAAAATGATAGGCTATATATTATTTATAACATATATTAACAATAATATATACATTACATTTTTGACGTGATGTGAGGGTGGTTTAGTCTCCTTTACCTTCGATTTCACTACTGTTGTAAAGAAATTATTTGATACATGCCTTAATATTAATGTGCTTCTCATGCTTTGGAAATGTCAATGCCAGAATTAATTCTTGAATAACATTTTTGTAATATTCTCTTGGCATTTTTTGTAGCAAATGTTTTACATTTTAATTGTGTTAAACATGAAACAGCTGAAGCAAATGTATTCACATGTGTTGTAGTTTACTAAAAAATACATCTGTCCACTGCATTGGACACCAGTAATTACATTACGGCATGTTTTCTATGTACAACGTTCTCAATATAATTCATAATCCCACATTTATAACACCGCATTATGGTTATTGTGTTATTATTACAAACGGTGTATGCACAGAACAGAGGGGCGGGGTGGGCAAAGCTCATTATCATTTAAAGACACATGCACTTAAACGGCGTGCTGAAAACAGAGCTGTTTTTGACCAGGTAAAATGAGAGTTTTCTTACAATACTAATGAGAATTTTTAATTAAAGTATATTACACTTTTAATTTATACCCTAAAGAATCATATTAGCTTGTACAAAAATGGCATTATATGACCCCTTTAATTGCCCAGCTCCTCTGTACTTAAACACAATCTTTTATCACACTATTATAAGTTCCCACTCCTTGTAAGTTTTGTATTTTGAATAGGGCCACATTTTTCTTATTTAGGTTGAAAAGAATTGGGTTAAATGAGAGCTAGATGCCATATTTTGTTAGAGTAGGTTTATATTTAGAGTAGAATAAACAAAAAAATACTATCAAACAGGGGAACTTTGTAAAAATTAGTTTTTTTTTAAAAATTGGCAAAAATCCTTATTGTCTATTTCAAGAAACATTTCCAGTACACTCTGTCGTGGAAATTCTTTCTCAACTTTAAATAATAATTGGAAGACAGCTGGAGATTTCAAAAGTTATAAAGATCTTTATTTCTTGCAAGAAAGGCTGTTCACATACAGAACGCATCTGGTATGAGAAGGCAAAGGGCTAGTCCCCTTCCAGAAGTTATATACCCCTAAACACATCCTGGATAGGCTTCATCTGTGTCAAAAGATCAATACCTTAAAAGGAGACATCTCGTTCAAAAATCTTGGTCTGGCATAAATTATATCTAGACAGAACAATATCATGCCTACATACAAGTTCCTGTTTTTAGCTGCTGCTCAAAATTCACACCTTTTGTCTATTTTTATTTTGATCTTAAGCTACACACATACTTTCACACTTGGAGCTCACAAAAGGACACTTGAAGTACAAAGGGTCACTTGAGTGCGTATAGTCTCTCTGTTACTTAGTCTCCTATAACTCAGAACATTTTGTCCCTGCAAGCTTGTCTTAACTTATGCTTTTCTAAACACTTGATTACATATCTTTAATAACGTGCTTTAGCTTATATGAATATATTTCTTCAAATGCTCATGAGTACAAATAAAGTGAAAGATGTTAATACAAGTTGTACACTTCTAAAAGTAAAAACACATCTAAAAGTAAAAACACATCTAAAAGTAAAAGAACACATCTAAATGTTACATTTCTATCACAACTCCTCACAATCCAAACAACTAGAATGTGCAAACGAAGACCCATAAAGCATTAAAAGGCCATACTGTAATTTAATAGTAAAATAACACATATAAGTTAACATTTGCTCTATATGATAAATATAATGGATCAAATTCAAGGAAAAAATATTCTTATCAGGTTAAACATTTGCTCTGGTGAATTAAAAAAAAGTGTAGCTTTGAATATACAATCAAAATTTGCATAATGAAATTCATGAGGTCAATGCATCCGTTTTTATAAAATAGAGTACAAATATTTATGCTGATACTTAAACATGCTGACCATTTCAATTGTGCGTATATTACATTTTATTTCATCCTATAAACTTCAAATTAACACTACTGTATGTTCTAGAGGGCATGCACATGTTGAACTTCTGTAACTTCTCTTTAGTCTGCATTCATAAGAAAAATCATGAGATAAAAGACACGTATAGAGACAGTCAGTGAACAGAGCAAAAGAGCAAGAAGACAAGCTGATGAAGATGCAGTAAAGCCTCATGTTCAAGTCTGTGGTCTTGCTGTGTGTTGTCGCTAGCTAGTTCTCATTATCATCTCACTGAGGTGGTACATGCATGTGGGCCTGTTTTTCTAAACTACACATGCCATCAGGGGTTTGAGAAACCATAATGTGGTCTATAAATACTTTCTGTTTAGTACATAATGTCCTCTGCATGTTACTTTACAAAATGTCCTCGGCTCTAAAGCATATCCTTGCTAAACTGTATGCAAAATTAGGATCCGTGGGAGTAATATCGTAGTACAGGTACATTGAAAATTATATGTAAAACATACCCAGATGTACTATTCATCTATAAATATATTTCATGTGAAATGGCATTTGTGGGCTAATACTGCACACAACTGCACTACAGAAGAGACGTCTGTTTTCTTTTTTGACTTTTCAATTTCATATGAAATGAACCTTGTTGAATTCATGCCACGAGAAATGTAGTGTTGGAGGCAAAGCATTAGAAAGTTAATAAAGTGCCTGTGTGTTTCTCAAGATTTACAGTACACA
This sequence comes from Rutilus rutilus, assembly GCF_951802725.1. NCBI lineage: Eukaryota > Metazoa > Chordata > Actinopteri > Cypriniformes > Leuciscidae > Rutilus > Rutilus rutilus. The sequence continues at coordinate 9,842,034 of NC_140220.1, read as the reverse complement.
TTCCATTCCTGTTTGTCAAGATTTACATTATTGTAATTTATTTTTAATAATGGTTCTTATTATCAATGTTGAAAACGGTTTGTATTGCTTAATATTTTGTGGACAAATTCAAATGAAAAGCATTTATTTGAAATAGAAACCTTTTGTAATATTATAAATGTCTTTATTATCATTTTTAATTATTCATTTTTATTAATTAAATATGTTTTTGCTGAATAAATGTATTAATGTCTTTTTTTTAAACCGTACATACCACAAACTTTTGAATGGTAGTATATCACTGTTTCCACAAAAATAAAGCAGTAAAAACTGTATTCAACATTGATAATAATAAGAAAATGTTCTCTCTGATGGATCATGTGATACTGAGGAGTAATGATGCTGAAACTTGAGCTTACCTATTACAGGAATAAATTAGGACTACATTTTAAAATATATTCAAATAGAAAACAGTTCTTTTAAATAGTATTAATAGTATTAATACTTACAATATAACACAATATAATACTGTTTTATTGTATTTTTCATCAAATAAATTCGGCTTGGTGAAAAATAAGAGACTTCTTTAAAAACATTGTTTTTTACTCTTAATTTTTTCCAACCTTTTGACCATAGACTGTAAAAAACTTTTCTTGCATCGCTCTGCACTTAAGAACATGGGGCATCTTCTTGAGAATGAGGGTCCTAATGAGGGTCCTTCATGAATGTAAAGACGTTTTCAATGCTTTCGATGGAATAGAAAGAAAGAAAAAATGACAAACTCAAAACGACTTAATTTCATAGGTGACCTTTGTCAGCGATTTAGACTAGATTCACCGAATTGGGGAAGGGTACAACAGGAAGTACTACCTCTGCAGACCACATCACGGTTTTCCCCCGTGCATGTGATGTCACTTGTTCCCCGTTGGCCAGAACCCCTATAGGTTTGTATAGTGGAAAGTACGATCTCACCCCTATATAAAGCGGATAACATCAGTGAGATGATCATCTTCGAGACGATTAGCCGCTGATAAAGAAACCAGCACATCGAGATCAGATCATCGACCGACTGCAGATTAAACATGAGGCCGCACTGCATCTTCATCGCCTGTCTTGTGCTCTTCGCCTGCTGCTCACTGGCTCGCAGTCAATGTGAGTCTTTTTCTCATTTTTTTGAATGACTAGATAAACAATAGATTCACAGTGTTATGCATGTTTGTGAAGTTTTATCTTGATTTTATAATTTTTTGCAATATCAATTTAATGTTTTTTCTTTCATCTCTATTTCTTCCTGCAGTCAGCCAAGGTCCCGATAAGTGCTGCTTTTCTTTTTCCAGTATAAAAATCCCAATAAAGCAGGTTGAGAGTTATCATGTCACACATCATGAGTGTCAGAGGGATGGTATCATGTAAGTATTTTTAGCAATGTCATAATTGAATTAAAATGAATAGCTATTGTAAATACTTTGTGAAATCATTAACCATCTTCTCTTTGAAAATCCAGTGTCATCACAAAAGATCACAGGGAGATCTGTGCCGACCCGATGGAGAGATGGGTTCAGAGACTGAAGTATTTGCTGGACCGTCACAATTTCTTGGATTCTGCTCGTCCAACTGAAATATGGGCCAGAGTGGGCAGAGTAGCAAAGTAAATTGCTTGTTATGAAATGCTTTTTATTTTTTTCATACAAAAAATAAATACTGAATACTGACTGAGCAGAATTTGTGATCATATAAAACATCGTTAGTTGCAAATATTGAAAGAAGGCCTTTGAAATTATCCAAAGTCTTAACAGGCATTGTAAAATGACATCTCTTTTCTATTTTGAAAGGAAAACAGAGACAATCAGGACGTCAGAAACTGCCCCACTCCAGCGACCAGAGGAAACAACTCTAGTCCACCTCATAGACTCAAATGACTGGTTAGATTTTGACACAACACAAGCAAATCCAAATACTGAGTAAGTAAAAACCTAAATAAATGAACAAAATCACATTTTTCTGACTCTTACAAACTATTTGTACCTTGTGAATGTTTTCAGTATAGTCAGTAAATAGGCTCATGCCTTATTGACAGCATATTCAAGCCAAAATCCTTTTAGTTGGAAATGTTGGCTGGGCTCCTCAAAATAATCCAAAGCCTTAGTGATTGTGGTTAAAATGACATCTCTTTTCTATTTTGAAAGGAAAACAGAGTCAATCAGGACGTCAGAAACTGCCCCACTCCAGCGACCAGAGGAAACAACTCTAGTCCACCTCATAGACTCAAATGACTGGTTAGATTTTGACACAACACAAGCAAATCCAAATACTGAGTAAGTAAAAACCTAAATAAATGAACAAAATCACATTTTCCTGACTCTTACAAACTATTTGTACCTTGTGAATGTTTTCAGTATAGTCAGTAAATGATAGGCTCATGCCTTATTGACAGCATATTCAAGCCAAAATCCTTTTGGAAATGTTGGCTGGGCTCCTCAAAATAATCCAAAGCCTTAGTGATGGTGGTTAAAATGACATCTCTCTTTCCTTCCTATAAAGAATGGCATCAGAGTCAGTTGGCACAAGAGGAAGAACAAGAATCCAGAGAGCAGATGAGTCCGCTGTAGTCCACCTCAAAGAGTAATAACAGCTTTGACAATTGTGACATTTGAAAAGTATATAAAAAGATGGGGGTACTTAGAGAACAAGGGCTTCCATATTAAATACAAAAATAAATATATATGTCTTTATTATATACCAATCATATATCAATGGGCTTTCTTTCCTCTGTTCCTTATAGGTCTGCTTACTTCTGCATGAAGCGGGAAGGAGAATAACTAGTGAACTTCATACAGTATCTACAGTATTATGAGACATAAAAGACCAAGTACTTTAACCTGTTTCAGCAGGTAAAATGTCCATGAATAAATATATAATAAATTATATTATGTAAAAATATAATTATATAATTTTTGCATGGCTCCTGAATGCTATATGATATTACCTAATATTACCTAATGTTACCTAATGTAAAGTATCGTAATTTGCTTGGACTGTAGGGAATTTCTGAAACTGAAGCATGTTTCCTCTAGGACACTGAAGTATTGCAAATTAGGATTTAAAGCACTGTTGATATTAGATATCAAACCAAACAAACACACCCTTCCCTTCATTGCTCACTCTAAAAAGTTTAACCATGATTTACTCTTTTTTTTTTTTGGTGAAACATTTTTACACTAAAAAAAATTAAGTAAATTAATTGAGTAAATTTTAAAGCTCGGAAATCAATGAAAAATACTGTATGAATTGAGTAAATGCAAGTAAAAACATTAAGTAAATCTGAGTAACTGCATCTGGTACATTAATTAACAAATACATTTGAGTAGAAATAATTTAACATTTAAACATTTAAAAAACAATATTTATGAGTAATACTAACTGTTTTTATTTATGAGTAATATTAACTTTTTTTATTTCCTCAAAACCTTTGTAAAATAGTATTCCATACAACCACCATTATACATGACACTGGCCTTTATTGTCTGAGTACAGCAATACTGCACATTTTACACTGCTTTAACATGTATACAATATTGCCTACAGTAAAACTCATTTAACAAACATTTTAGAAGTAAAAAAAGAAACATTTAAACATTCAGGTAGCCTAATTCAAGTGTAATCTACCAGTCTGTTATCCAATTTCCACCGGATCAGCGCTGGTTCTCGTGCCGGAGACGGACTCGTGCTCTGCAGGTTAACTTCGAACTTCATACCGCCGTCCTACGTTTCACTCACAGCCGAAAGGTACTGCGAGCGACTGACTCCATAACCTGCCAATAAACAACAGTTCACAGTTCTGAGGACATTTTATCATCCAAATTTATTATATTCATTATCATTAGGAATAAAGTCCTGTGTTTTATGCAAGGCGTTTCAATCACGCGAAAAGACAGGCGCGACTCTCATTTAGGTGTCACATTACGCCTCTGTATGTTGTTTTGCATTAAATAAAATGATTTAAAGCACAGGAATGATTTTATAGATAAAATAAAACATACACAAACCTGAATTTCACAGAGGAAATGCACCAAATCTGCGCTGCTGAGAAGAGAGAACTGTTCTGGACTGGAGAGAATTCAAACAGCCCTCGCTCACTCAACCGTTGAGTTGTCGTCATGTCAGAGGGTGGGGGGAGGGGTGCATTGTTCTAATTGAGTAAACTTACTTATATTAATAATACTGATTTGAATTTAGTAATATTTTTGTTTCTTGAAACAGATCAGTTTAATACTCCATTCTCAAATATTTTGATAGAAATTTCACAAATATATTAAATGTTTTATAAATAGTCAAATACTAAATTCTTTTAGTGAAAAAAAACTTAAATATAACGGTAAATTTTAGATAAAATTAACTGTTGGATTTTTAGTCAATTATTTTGGTATGTTTAACTCAAACAATCAAGTAAACAATATTCAGAGATTGTATAAGTTAATAAAGTTAAATATTACTGTAATATTTACTAAGCCACAGAATTATTCCGTTGAACACACAATGCAAGAGTGGATGTCTCTTTATCATATAGGTGAAGCGAAGCAAAATAATGCTTCACAAAAAGTAAATTGCAGATTACAAATGAATGATAAAGAACAAAAAATAAACAAGAATATATGCAAGCAAGAGTTGGTTGTTAGTCGCCAGCAGCACACCAGCTCCAGACAAACAATGACACTCAAAACTGTCCTGCTACTATAGCTATCATTACCACAACAGCATACCTCGGTTCTGTTAAAAATAGCAAAACCAATAACTCGCATATGGAGCAGAAACAACTCAACCTCAGCGACTGTTTTCAGGCCTTCACGTTTATAGGTCTCTTCAGCGCTAGAAAGCTTTTCTAATATTAATGTGGATCCTAAAGCTCTTGCCTGATCATAACCATTCTGTTTCCAGTGATATTCCTCTGACCTTTTATCTTTTTCAATGTCTCTCAGCCATCTCTCTTTCTACAGTCTTTCTTCAAATCTCCCTCTTGCTCACTTTCTCTTCTCCCCAATCATGAGTGGACACGTAGTGTGTTGTGTAGCTCGGTCCAATAAACTTTCAACAGTGTTTCTCAGAAATCGCTTACTGCACCTTTAAATCATCGACTATCATTGATATTACATTGAAGTTACTTATGAAGTTTTTTTTTTTTGTGTAAACACAATGTACAGTGCAGCATAATTTAAAATGCAATGTCACAGCAAAATGCACAATGAAATACAAGTCAAGTCACCTTCATTTATATAGTGCTTTAAAAAATATAGATTGTTTCAAAGCAGCTTTACAGTGATAATAGGAAATTAAAGTAACATAGATTGTTTGGCTTTACAGCAGCTCTAGAATAAAGTTATTGTCCAGCTAAAGTTAGTTTTGATTGATTCACTTCTGTTGCAAAGATCATTAGTTATTAACTTAGGGGCCGCTAACACGACACCCTTAACGTGCTCCGGCCCGCTCATTTGCACAAAACAGTGCCTGGTGGCTCGAGAACGTAAACCTTGATATAGGTTCCAAGGTGCAAGCCTTGAAATTTGTTGAAAAAAAAAGGTTATCTCTGCGCAAACTTCAAAAACACAAACCTGTGAAAACACTGACAATACTTAACAATACAATACTTTTAATCAGTTATGAAGATTGTGATATATATTCAAACATTTAAGCTAAAAATTTGATCTGAATCTGTTTGAATTGTAACATTACTCTACACAAATAAAGAATATTGAGAAACACTGGATTTTTTTCTTTTTTTTTTCTTTTTTTTTTTTTGAAGAAAAAAATATAGGCCTATACTGATAAAAATATTAAATTAAACTATAGTTTAATAATATCAATAATCATACCAGCAATGTGAATATTGATAGTAGTAATAATGTGTAATAGTCTGTATTGTAATTTTTACTGTAAAATATATTAAAATGCACTTGATCTAATCCTTAAAAATTACTTGGATTCAGTTGAATAATAGAGAAAAAATTTATTTTGGTATAATTACTCGGGCTTATTTACTTAACTAGTTTTATTGTACAGATCCAATAAATAACTATTGAGAAGAGAGTAATTCATAAAAACAGCACTATACAAAAGGTGGTACGGATGCGTTATGAATATTTTTGTGTTATTTAAATGATGCACATGTTTTGTCGCCTGAATCACGCACAGGCTAATTTATATAACACAAAAATATCATTCAAAATTAGAATTATATTGATCTGTACCACCTTTTTTATGTTGCTGTTTTTAATGAATTTTTTATATATATAAAACAAGTGTATTTGACCACTTTCTACAGTATATATTACAATATTTTAATGATCTTATAAAATATATATTATTTATAACATAATATATTAACAATAATATATACATTACATTTTTGACGTGATGTGAGGGGTGGTTTAGTTTCCTTTACCTTCGATTTCACTACTGTTGTAAAGAAATTATTTGATACATGCCTTAATATTAATGTGCTTCTCTCTGCTTTGGAAATGTCAATGCCAGAATTAATTCTTGAATAACATTTTTGTAATATTCTCTTGGCATTTTTTGTAGCAAATGTTTTACATTTTAATTGTGTTAAACATGAAACAGCTGAAGCAAATGTATTCACATGTGTTGTAGTTTACTAAAAAATACATCTGTCCACTGCATTGGACACCATGCAATAATTGTTGTTGTTGTTGTTGTTGTTATTATTATTAATTCTAAGACTTACTGCAAACTTTTTGTTAACCTAAACCACTATTTTTTGGAAACAGCAATGAGGAGCAATTTCTATTAATATTATATTATATTATATTATATTATAATAATATATAGGTATTTAAATTATAGACACAAATACACAAGTGTGTGTTGTGTGTGGACATGCATGTGTGTGTGAGAGAGACGAGAGTGTGTGATATGGATAGTTACTACTTTATGTAAACTAAATAAGATAATGCAAGAAATCTGGATGAAACAAACATAAGTTTGTGTTTAAAGTTAAGTTTCCCGTTGACTCTTTTGATCCGCTGATCATCATTTCATGAGCATGTTGGTAGCATTCGTGTGGTTGGCTGTTACCACTGTGTGAAACTGTGGCTGTTTGACTTTTTTCCCGTCTTATATACGGGCTTTTGACATTGTTGCCCAAACATGAACTATTTTATCTGTCCTTACTTTCATTCATTCATTCATTCATTCATTATCAATGCTGTTACTGTTCTTTATGTCAGTAAGCTATATATAATATATATATTATATCCTCCTTATTTCCTTTGTTCTTCTCTCTCTCTTTATTTCTCTCAGCTTTTGTATATCCGCCTTTTAAACAAACGTTCTTTATTTTTACTTTTGCCTGATATCCAAAATCTTTTTTTACTTTCCTGTTTTATTTTATTTTGTATTTATCTTTATGCTGTTCTTTGCCAGTTTGAACAAAAAAAAGTTCATCTTTTGTAAACTCTTAATCTCTCTTCATTGCACTTCATTATTTCATTTATTTAGTTGCAATGTGATCTTTTTTTTTCATGCGCAACCTCAAATGTACTAGATCATCATTTTGCTTTTCTTGTTTGACGCTGATGCATTTTTTTTTAGCATTTTCCTGTTTTATTGTTTTATTTTGTATTTATCTTTATGCTGTTCTTTGCCAGTTTCAACAAAAATATTTTCGTTACATTTTTTGCAAACTCTTAATCTCTCTTCATTGCACTTCATTATTTCATTTATTTAGTTGCAATTTTATCTTCTTTTTTTTCATGTGCAACTTCAAATGTACTAGATCATTTTGCTGTTCTTGTTTGATGCTGATGCATTATTATATATTTTTTTCATTTTCCATTCACAGAGAATGTTCAGTTCTTTTCCATCAGACAGACCAGTCTTCTCTCCTCAGTATGTTGTGCTGCTCATTCAGTTTCCTTCTCTCTTTCTCTTCTTCATTTGGAGTCCATACACAACGCCTGCCGGCCGGTCGCTCCTTCTGACCACTAGAGGGCGCCATTCTATCACAACTCTTATGAAGCACATTGATGTACACTGCAGGTCAAAAGGTTGGAAAAAATTAAGAGTAAAAAACAATGTTTTTAAAGAAGTCTCTTATTTTCACCAAGCCGAATTTATTTGATGAAAAATACAATAAAAACAGTATGATATTGTGTTATATTGTAAGTATTAATACTATTAATACTATTTAAAAGAACTGTTTTCTATTTGAATATATTTTAAAATGTAGGCCTTATTTATTCCTGTAATAGGTAAGCTCATGTTTCAGCATCATTACTCCTCAGTATCACATGATCCATCAGAGAGAACATTTTCTTATTATTATCAATGTTGAATACAGTTTTTACTGCTTTATTTTTGTGGACACAGTGATGTACTACCATTCAAAAGATTGTGGTACGGTTTAAAAAAATATATTAATACATTTATTTAGCAAGAACATATTTAATTAATAAAAATGGTAAAGACATTTATAATATTACAAAAGGTTTCTATTTCAAATAAATGCTTTTCACTTGAATTTGTGTCCACAAAATATTAAGCAATACAAACCGTTTTCAACATTGATAATAAGAACCATTATTAAAAATAAATTACAGTTATGTAAATCTTGACAAACAGGAATGGAATGTGTACTGTAAATCTTGAGAAACACACAGGCACTTTATTAACTTTCTAATGCTTTGCCTCCAACACTACATTTCACGTGGCATGAATTCAACAAGGTTCATTTCATATGAAATTGAAAAGTCAAAAAAGAAAACAGACGTCTCTTCTGTAGTGCAGTTGTGTGCAGTATTAGCCCACAAATGCCTTTTTTTCCACAGGAAATATAGGTGTATAGTACATCTGGGTATCTTTTACATTTCATTTTCAATGTACCTGTACTATGATATTATTCCCATGAATCCTCATCTTGCATACAGTTTAGCAAGAATGCTTTAAAGCCGAGGACATTTTGTAAAGTAACATGCAGAGGACATTATGTACAAAAAAGAAAGTATTTATAGACCACATTATGGTTTCTCAAACCCCTGATGGCATGTGTAGTTTAGAAAAACAGGCCTACTTATAGACGCATGCATGTACCACCTCAGTGAGATGATCATGAGAACTAGCTAGCGACAACACACAGCAAGACCACAGACTTGAACATGAGGCTTTACTGCATCTTCATCAGCTTGTCTTCTTGCTCTTTTGCTCTGTTCACTGACTGTCTCTATACGTGTCTTTTATCTCATGATTTTTCTTATGAATGCAGACTAAAGAGAAGTTACAGAAGTTCAACATGTGCATGCCCTCTAGAACATACAGTAGTGTTAATTTGAAGTTTATAGGATGAAATAAAATGTAATATACGCACAATTGAAATGGTCAGCATGTTTAAGTATCAGCATAAATATTTGTATTTTATTTTATAAAAACTGATGCATTGACCTCATGAATTTCATTATGCAATTTTTGATTGTATATTCAAATCATATTTAACTACACTTTTTTTTTAATTCACCAGAGCAAATGATTCGCTGATGAGAATATTTTTTCCTTGAATTTGATCCATTATATTTATCATATAGAGCAAATGTTAACTTGTATATGTTATTTTACTATTAAATTACAGTATGGCCTTGTAATGCTTTATGGGTCTTCGTTTGCACATTCTAGTTGTTTGGATTGTGAGGAGTGTACTGGAAATGCTTCTTGAAATAGACAATAAGGATTTTTGCCAATTTAAAAAAAATAATGTTTGTGTGGAATTTGGCGATCAAGTGGTCATTTTTACTTTATTCTACTCTAAATATAAACCTACTCTAACAAAATATGGCATCTAGCTCTCATTTAGCCCAATTCTTTTAAACCTAAATAAGAAAAATGTGGCCCTATTCAAAATACAAAACTTACAAGGAGTGGGAACTTATAATAGTGTGATAAAAGATTGTGTTTAAGTACAGAGGAGCTGGGCAACTAAACACTTCAACCACTTTTGACCAACGGAGCTCAACATTTCCTGCATTGAGCCACAGATTTCAATTTCCACCATGCATTTCACCTGAAAACATCTGTGTACGTGTTCATAAATTTAAAGACATTTTGAACATTCACAGCATTGGGAAATGCTACAACAGGAAGTCCTCTGCAGACCACATCATGGTTTTCCTCTGTGCGTGTCACTTATTCATGTTTGTACAGTGAGGTGATCATACACAAGACGATCAGCCACTGATACAGCAGCTGCACATCAAAATCTGATCATCGACTGACCAAAGACCCGAACATGAGGCCTCGCTGTAGCTTCATCTTCTTCATGCTGCTCTTCACTTTCTGCCCACTGGCTCGCGTGTTTTATCGTGAATATGCATCTTTTTCTATATTTCTTTATTTTTCTTTAAGAATATCTGGATAATCAACTGCTAACAATTTAATATATATATGAGGCATTACTTGATCATTAAATGTATCTCATTCATACACTGTTTTATATTGAACTTTTTGAACACAATGTTATTACATTGTATTTATCATTTATATAATTTCTGCAGCCTCCAGATTTCCCGAAAGGTGCTGCTATTCTTTTTCCAGTATAAAAGTCCCAGTAAAGGTGGTTGAGAGTTATGAAATCACAGATCCTGAGTGTCTCAGGAATGGTATCATGTGAGTAACTTTCTAAATGTCCTAATTAAAATTAATTGCAATTGTGGATCACTCATTTATGTGAAACTGTGAAAAATCTTCTCTTTAAAAATTCAGTATCATCACAAAAGATCAAAGGGAGGTCTGTGCTGACCCAACAGAGAAATGGGTTAAGAGAATGAAGAATTTGGTGGACGCTCGCAAATTGAAAGACACCGTGGAAAACATTATGACTGCTCGTCCAATTGAAATATGGGCCAGAACTGAGACGGCAGTCGCCAGTTCTAAAGTGGACAGAGTAGCAAAGTAAATTGCTTTTTATAAAATGCGTTTTATTTTTTTCATATAAATACTGACTGAGTAGAACTTGTGATCATATAAAACAATGGGTAATTTCAAAGGCCTTCTTTCAATATTTGCAACTAACAAAGCCTTAGCAGGCATTGTAAAATGACATCTCTTTTCTATTTTGAAAGGAAAACAGAGTCAATCAGGACGTCAGAAACTGCCCCACTCCAGCGACCAGAGGAAACAACTCTAGTCCACCTCACAGACTCAAATGACTGGTTAGATTTTGACACAACACAAGCAAATCCAAATACTGAGTAAGTAAAAACCTAAATAAATGAACCAAATTCCATTTTCCTGTCTCATAGTATCTTACAAACTATTAGTAGCCTACCTTGTGAATGTTTTCAGTTGATTCAGTGAAATGTGAGATTCAATGATTCCAGGCTCATGCCGTATTGACAGCATATTCAAGCCAAAATCCTTTTAGTTGAAAATGTTGGCTGGGCACCTCAAAATAATCCAAAGCCTTAGTGATTGTGGTTAAAATGACATCTCTCTTTCCTTCCTAAAGAATGGCACCAGAGTCCGCTGTAGTCCACCTCAAAGAGTAATAACATCTTTGACAATTGTGACATTTGAAAAGTATAAAGAAAGATGGGGGTACTTAGAAAACAAGGGCTTCCACATTGAAGACAAAAATAAATCTATATCTTTATTATATTCTATCAATGGGCTTTCTTTCCTCTGTTCCAGGTCTGCTTACTTCTGCATGCAGCCAGAAGGAGAATAACTAGTGAACTTCATACAGTATCTACAGTATTATGAGACATAAAAGACCAAGTACTTTAACCTGTTTCAGCAGGTAAAATGTCCATGAATAAATATATAATAAAATATATTATGTAAATATATAATTATATAGTTTTTGCACGGCACCTGAATGCTATTTGACATTACCTAATGTTACCAAAAGTATCGTAATTTGCTTGTACTGTAGGGAATTTCTGATACTGAAGCATGCAAACAGGACACTGAAGTATTGCAAATAAGTATTGAAAAGCTGCAGTAAGAAATTTCTGAGAAACACGGTTGATATTTGAAATCAAATCAAACAAACACACCCTTCCCTTCATTGCTCTGTTGATCACACAATGCAAGAGTGGATGTCTCTTTATCAAAGGTGAAGCGAAGCAAAATAATGCTTCACAAAAAATAATTTGAAGATTATGAATGAATGACAAAGAAGAACAAAAAATAAACACACTACAGAAGAATATATGCAAGCAAGAGTTTGTTGTCACCAGCAGCACACCAGCTCCAGACAAACAATGACACTCAAAACTGTCCTGTTACAATAGCTACCATAACTGCATGTCTTGATTCTGTGAAACACAGCAAAAAACTTGTGTATGGAGCTGAAACAACACAGCCTCAGCGACCATTTTCAGGCCTTCCTGCTTAGGTCTCTTAAGTGCTGGAAGGCTTTTCTAATATTAACGCGGGTCCTAAAGCTCTTGCCTGATCATAACCATTCTTTTTCCAGTGATATTCCTCTGACCTTTTCTCTTTTGCAATGTCTCTCAGCCATCTCTCTTTCTACAGTCTTTCTTCAAATCTGCCTCTTTCTCGCTCTCATCATGAGAGGACACGCCCCCTACTACTGATTGGCTACAAGTGTGTTGGGGTGCTCGTTACAATCCACTTTCAACAGCGTTTCTCAGAAATCCGTTACTGCACCTTTAAATCATAGACTACTATTACATTGAAGTTTATAGACCATATATGATTGCTTGTATTTATTTTTTGTGTAAACACAATGTACAGTGCAGCATAACTTAAAGGGGTCATATAATGGTACATGCACTTTCACAAGTTGATTGTACTGAAATGTGTGTTGGCAGTGCCTGTACACAACCATCATAAAATGATAAAAATCCATCCAGTGTTTTTTTTTTTTATCTCCTTATATGTTTTCCCCTGTCTCAAATCAAGCCGTTCGATCTTGTGACGTCACAAGATCGGACGCCCCTCCCACGATTGTTGATTGACAGCAGCGTTTCAACACAGACCCGCCCTCGCTCGTGAGCGAGCTGTCAATCATAGTCCGCGCGGTCATTGTTGATACGCTGGAGCAGAATGGCGTCTAAGCGATTGTGGTGTTCTGTTCTTGGGTGCAGTAAGGAACACAGCAGCTAAATCCGAACCGCTGAAGACGCACGATCAACAGCAATGCTTTCATGTTTGCGCGAATCATTTCACACACCAGACTGCTTTACAAACGAGGTCAGTATAAAGCTGGTTTTGCTAAGAAGCTGCTCCTGAAAAAAGGATCGGTACCAACTATTCGTGTTCCTGCTGCACCTCCAGAAGAAGAAGTGAGTATAACGTTTTATTAACCTTTATATTAATATTAATATTTATATTAATCTTTGCAAATCGCTAGCACGCTTCACGATGCATGCGGCTGTTTACACTCAGGGTACATTACGGCATGTTTTCTATGTACGACGTTCTCAATATAATTCATAATCCCACGCTTATAATGAACAACGCGTTATGGTTATTGTGTTATTACAAACGGTGTGCGCACAGAACAGAGGGGCGGGGTGAGCAAAGCTCATTATCATTTAAAGACACATGCACTTAAACGGCGTGCTGAAAACAGAGCTGTTTTTGACCAGGTAAAACGAGTGTTTTCTTACAATACTAATGAGAATTTTTTATTAAAGTATATTACAAACTTTTAATTTAGACCCTAAAGAATCATATTAGCTTGTACAAAAATGGCATTATATGACCTCTTTAAAATTCAATGTTAATGTACAGCATAATGCACAATGAAATACACCATATACAGTACAATGCCACTAGCTTTTTAAAAATACAGACAGGATGAGTATAGGGAAGAACATGTTGGTAAAATAAATAAATATATGTATAATACACACATTTAAAAGAGGACAACATGTTCAGGCATGTTGGTTAGTTTATAATAACATCAATGAGAGGAAGAAACGGTTATTTTTCCTTCCTCAATTTGTCTTGCATATATATTTCTGCAATGCTTTTTTTTTTTTTTTTTTTAGCCTTTGCAGGCCATCTCAATGTGATATTCTATGTATGTGTATCATTTAATAAAAGCTACAAACTATATCCAGCACTGTGCATCAAACAAAGCAAATATATTCAACTAAACGGCTCTTTTGATTCACTAATGATAGCTAATTCAGTAGCACACTGAGGCTGTCAGCAACATTTGTGAGGTTGATTGTTACTACTGTGTGAATCTGTGGGTGTCTGACATGTTAACCCTCCCCTTTTATTTCATCTTTTCTTCAGGCATGCTCAAGAAATAGTTCGATTTCTTTTCTCTTATTCTCCTACTTGACTTCTATTCAATCAGATTTTATTCTTCACTCTCTATAGCCACATAATTGTTCATTTAATTTTAACAATTAAACCACATCATATTTGTTGTTCTTTGCCTTTGTTTTCTCTTAATGCTAGCTTGTTCTCTCATATCACTCTTAAGGCCTCATTATGCTTCTGCGTCAACTCCACGGCGTAGCTACGTCGTCACTCCTACGGCGTCGTGGCTGTTTTATGGTTCTGCGTCGGGTTGCATTGCATCGCGGTGCATTTCACCGCCAGAACGCTAGGTGGGGTGTGGTTCGCGAATCTCTTTGCTAGTTTGTTTTGGTTCCGTGCGCTGGTTCCGCGCGAGCGAAAGAGAGAGAGTGTTGTTGCCCGTCTATGGTTGTTGCAGCTGGAGCTAATCGACGTTGAACAACAAATGTAAATAAACTTTTTTTCAAAACAACCATTGATCTATTAATGTGCAATGAGTAAAAAAGCACGCCAAGAACAAAGGGCAAAGGTTTAAGTATACAATAAAAAAAAATAAATAAGAGTAATAGGTACAAGAAACACACAATATAAAACTGAAACACAATATAAGTTAACCGTAATATAAAACATTATCTAAGAAAATGAACTATTTACAAAAGTGCACTGAATCACGAGGATGCAAATGTTCAGTCTTGCTCTCTGCTCTCATACAATCGAAGCCCTTGCGGTCTGCGTCGCCTCGACGCGTAGTTACAATTTTTTGGAGGTGCACGTCGAGCTACGGCGGAGGGGTTGGAGAGGGGTTCGCGGCGACGCAGAGGGGTCTGCGGGGGTACGCCGTCGATTCGACGCAGAAGCATAAAACAGGCTTTAGTTTGTCTCTTTTAATTTCTAACGTGATTTTTCTTTGTTATATTTGATTTCTGATGCTTTTTTTCTTTTTTGGTTTTCGTCAAGACAGCTTGAACTTCATATTTCATAGGGTTCGGTGGGTTAGCATGGTCCTGTTTGCCCCTGCTGTTAGATGCTGTAACTGCACCATCTGGAAACAAAAAAACACCTTTCTCTTTTGACAACCTGTCAATTCAAAATTAGAGAAAGAAAAAAAAAGTTTTGCAAACAAACAAGCAAATTGTGAGTAATATATGGTCTTTTAAATAAATGATATATATACTGTAAGTCTTTGTCATTCTTCAAAGTGAGTCATCCTCTAAATCTGCTCCTTTTGATTCTTCATTGTGTAGCTGAAGCTCTTGGATTTCTTTATTCCCTCCAGTCCTCTCAAAGAACTTCTTCCAGAGCTTCCAGACAGATCGTTCTTCTCTCATCATGCCATGCTCTGCTCATTCAGGTCCCACAATCTCGTTGGAGCCGGTCAGTACCTCTCTGACCACTAGTGGCCTCCATTACATGACCATTCTAATGCAATTCATTGATGTGAAAGGCAAACAACTCTATTGTCTTGATACCCCTTAATACTAATAATAATAATAATTAGAATTATTATTATATAAGGGATATAAGGAAAATTGTTAAGCATTATTATAGTATATTATATTTAGTGCTGTCAATCGCTAAAAAACAACAACTAATCACATTTTTTCCCGTAATTAATCGAGATTAAAAGCATCAGGGATTTTTATTATTTTTATATTGTAAAATTTTCACAGTTACTATCCAAATTCATG
The DNA here is from genome assembly GCF_951802725.1 of Rutilus rutilus. Lineage (NCBI taxonomy): Eukaryota > Metazoa > Chordata > Actinopteri > Cypriniformes > Leuciscidae > Rutilus > Rutilus rutilus. The sequence goes on along the minus strand of NC_140220.1, from coordinate 9,826,084 downwards.
TAGAAACAACTTAAAAACAGTATTTTTTAAATATTTGTTGTAATGGCATCTTTTTATGAATGAAGGCCATCACGGATATACTGCTATGTCTCTATGAAATATAAATAAAAAAAAATAAAAAATTATGACAGACATTCAGAATTACAGTATAATTGAAAGCTATCAATTTCAACATTTATTAGGCTTTAACAAAGGTTTATAATAAGAAGTTTATAATATTAAATTTTCTCTGTTACTTTTGTTCTTTGATTAACATGAATGAAAAATATCACAGCAACTGGTTTATTAGGCTGCTGTCACTTTAAGATCATGATGCAGATCTGACGTGCTGTCACATGCATCTCATTTTCTCACAACTCTTTATGTTAATTTAAGACTTTGTTTAACTCATTTACTACTGCTCTTATGAGAATACTCGACAAAACTGGCATTTTGGCAATTGTGTTATTGTTTGTTCAAGCGTGAAAGAGAACTGGATTCTGACCCGTCCTCTTTTGTCTTGTTGAGCTTGAATGGCTTAAAAGCATTTGCATTAATAAGAGTGTGATCATATAATGTAACTATAGCCAAAGGATGACAGAAAAGAAAAACAGATGCTGCGTTAATTGCATGAAACATTTTCAATGCCTTAAACTGAAAAAATTAATCGCACACTTTAACGCGCTAATTTTGATAACACTAATTATATTATATTATATTATTTGTTGAGGTTGCTTTTGCAGTTGGTTAATGCAATTTTGGCCTAAGCTTCAATATTCTTTTCTTACAGAGCAACTGAAAGGAGACTTGTGCTTTTTTTATTTGTCTGTCACAGAGCTGCAAATTGAATATTTCATTCCAAAACAATCAGCAGCCAAGAGCTGAGTCGAGCAGAAGACCAACTGAACGAGACCGCTTTGATGTAGCAGATAAGACATGAGACCAGACAGGTGGTCGCGAACACTGATGCCAGCCTGTGTCTTTTTTCTATTGCAGACAAATGGATTTGAAATGTGTTGTATTCAGACTTGACAGCCAAAATGCAAAAAAAGACACTAAATAAATTCCTGGATTAATTGTCCATCTTATTCTTCATCCAGGATATCTCATAATTCAGGAAAAACAAAGCATTAAGGGAATTATAAAACATACATTTTTGACAAAATGACAGACTATCATATTCTAAATACATAAACAGTTGTTTGTTCCTTGGTGGACAAAAACTATTGCTCCAATATATTTTGTACATGCATCTCCACTTCCCCCTTCCCTTTTCCCAGAAGGGCCAGAGAAATATTAAAAATGAGATAAGAAGTAATCATTAATATTTAGCCCAAAGCCACTCCTGTCCCTCCAGATGGAAGACTATAATACGTCCCATTATTACAGTGCATTTGATATTTCTTTGGTGTCCTTATTTCTAAAACCATGTGTAATACAAAATGCACTTCTACAAACATGAATGACTTTTTACCATTTCATGTTACACCTTTACAGCTGACGTCACAAAAGAAAGATTTTATATTAACCCCATTCGCCTAAGAATACCCTGTTGCTAGGTGACCTGACAGTAAAATGACTGACTTTGGGATGGGAGAGGGGGGGTCACCCTTATGAATATTTATAGCGAAATGTCCAATGACTAGTTCCTGTTTACGCTTAAAAATGGATCTAAATTCCACTAGTGGAATTGCTTTAGCCTCCAAAGACTGACATGATATCATTACACAAAAAGTGCAAGTGTACTTAAAAATGTTAAAACAGCCTGAACTGAAATCAGTTGGCTGTTGTCATTTGGCTGTTTTTTTTTTCTCTCTATCCCTGGGGCAAGAAATAAAGCAGGAACACATATCCACAGTGCAGGCTATACATTAGCTCATGCACCTAACAACCCTCAGACCTCTATATGCTTCAGCGGTTGGGTTGTCTTGACCACCCTGAAAAATTATACTGCAAATAAAAGAGTCTTAACAGCATATTTTAAATAGCTTCCTTCATGGAAAAAATGAAAAATGCATCACAACCCTAATTCCTGGGGTCTATGGAGTTACTTGGAGATGAAATCTAGAGAATATGATGATGAAGAGGTAATACACTCTTAGTTAGAATTAAAGGTTCTAAATGGGATTTTTGCCGTGATGTCATAGAAGAGCCAAACAACCTTTCAGTAAGTTCCTAAAATAACCTTTTCCCCCCTTATTGTATTTGAATAAACTAAAGAACCCTTTTTCCCACTATAAAGCACCTTTTGTAGAATGGAATTAAGGTTCCATGACGGTTCTTCATGGAATCATCAGTGTCTGAGAGAGAGCTGTTCTGAAATGGTACCAATGGTAATATGAATACTGTATGAAATTATATTTAAATGAATCAAAATATCTTCATTATATCAATTATTTTGTTTGATAATTTTCTCACTTTTTCAAGCCTAAAACATCAAGTGTGTGTGTGTTCAAATAATGGCACAAGAAGAAAAATGCAGTGAAGTGATGTATATATGCAGACTGTTGCCGGTCTGCAGGCTGGGAAGTGGCAAGTGTTCTAAGTGTGTGCCACTGCTTCAGACCCACAGCTGTTGACACAACAGGCCCAGATGGTTTTGATTTGCAGCTTGGTTCATTGTGACGGCTCTGGCTTTGGATGGCCTTTTCAGTCAAGTTGCAACACTTCGGCATTTTCGAACACTGTCAGTGACAGGCCATGGCTCACCTTAGAGTATCCTTCTATATATAGCCCACATGGTGCATTTTCCCAGAGGCTAAACAAATCGGAAAAGGAAAATAAAATAAAATGATCAAAAATGTAATAATTCATATTTTGAAATATATTATCTAACAATGTATACTTTTTTTTGCAGTAACACCAGCAACAGATAGTTTCAGATTGTTTATTTGCCTTCTTTGAGCTCATTGTGTTCTCAGTGATCTCTTAAAATATTACATAGGCTATATGTAATTACACACACACACACACACACACACACACACACACACACACACATATAGCCTATATATATATTACATATAGATGTGAGATTTGATGACTATGGATTCGAAAAAGGTGACTATATGTTTATACTTATTGTTTTTTAAGATATATGAAAATGTTCAAAAATCTAGATTTGATTATGTTGAAAATCTATTTGATCTGTTCATCATATAAAGCAATTGGGTCTCTTCAGAAAATATTGAACTAAACCATTCGATTCGTATGGATTAGTTTTATGATCTCTTTATGAACTTTTTGAACGAAAGACTTACGGGTTTTGGAAGACATCAGGGCTGATCGAGGCTCTGTTTTTTGTTTTTTTGGAAAAGACATACCCTAAAATGTATATTTTTGCGTTCAAGAAAAAAGTTATAGCCTAGGTTGAATAAATGATGATTGAATTTTAATTTTGGGGTGAAAAATGCTTTTAAATTGCTTTTAAATTCTGACAGCAAAACTACAGCGTTTACCGCCTTTGAGCATAAACAATTAGGGATATCCACAATATTACAAACAATCGGGATAATCCATGAATAATCGTTCGTTTACCTTCTTTAAAGTCACCACTGTGACTTTAAATCTTTTGTGTAACGACCTTCTCATCTACTATGGCTCACAGTAGTAAGTGTGACGCCTACCGGTCACTGCGCGCACTCACTTCAACATCAAGCTTATACGCTCGCGCTGGAGCTGCGCCTGTTAGTGTCCAGCACGCACCAAAACAAGGATTTCAAGGTTTGTAATTAATTAAAAAAATTGGGAAATGGACCAGAAAGACACAGAAATGAACGAAAAAGGAGTTTCTTCCTCTACCAGCGGAGTTGTTGTTCAAGTCAGGGAGAAGAAAGGAGCTTTACGCGCTGCCATCCCATATATGCCTTTCCCAGTAGCTGTCATCTGCTTGTTTCTCAACACATTTGTGCCAGGACTGGGTGAGTACGAGTGGACAATTCGCTCATTTCACCAAAACCACCTGCGAGAAATAACACCGTTTGTGTTCTGTATTTACACCCGAAATAAACTGCATTCCATCAACAAGTTATTTCAATGTGCACTTGAAGTAGCCTAATTTAAATTAGCTTTTCATTTTACATACATATACTGTATAAGTAGCCTATATACCAATATATAGGCTACTACATAAGGTATATTGCATTGTTTATACTTGAAAACATTTGCAATGGGAATGTTTAAATACTTTTAGCAACGCTTATTGCATTTCTTTCTAATTCTAATTCATCTGTATGCATTCCCTAATGTGTTTTTATTATGGTTTTGGTGAAAGTATAGGCTACAATATGGTTGTACTGTACATGGGTGAATGATGACACATTCATTATTATTTTTTTGTACTGATCTATTACTTCTCACACTACAAAACATTAAAAATGCACTTCACACAGACAATGGATACACCTACAATGAACATGTTTTCAATTTCTGAATTAAAAGCTATTTTTATGTTTATGTGGGGCATGAAGTCAGAAGTGGGTGGTATAACGAAGAGAAGAAAAGTCTCATCAAAAGGCTGACATTCTCAAAAAGATAACCCTTGAGTAGGTTGGCTCACCTTGTGGTATTATTTCTTAGGACAATAAATAGTGAATCAGTTTTGTTTGTGTAAAAGTGGTATAAGTAACATGCAGAAAGACTTTTTTATTGTCATGTGACAAGAAAACCATAAACAGGAAATGGTTAGGTCAAGTTGTCAAATGGTAAACCCCAAAGAAAATGCTATGAAATGAAGGTTTGTAATTCAAAAAATCTGCTAAATATGATAAAATAATGATTAGCGTTTTTACACTGTAGTCAAAGTGTAAGAAAAATATGTTGTTACTTGATTGCCATTTTAGAGTTTGAGTTTATCTTGAAAATGCTATAAAAAGAATTCAAAAATGCTTATAAATATAAGTTAAAATAACACATAGCACATGTTTTTAAGCTAGATTATTAAATTTTTCTTAATCATGGACAACCTTGAGCTTTCTCATTGAGCTTTTAAAGCACCAAAGTGCACTTGGAGTATCTGGACATGGATCAGATCAAGTTTCTTACTGACATTTAGGTCAAAATTCAACGGGAGCTGTTTTTATTTCAGCTCATGTACAATTTTTATTCTGTGGTAATAGATCCATCATGTGAATCTGCAAGCGTACCAGAAGACATAATCAGGACGATCATAAATAATTGCATCCACTCCATTACTCTGATTGATAACTTGACCTTTTCTCCTTCCTAGTTGATCCATTCATCCATCTCTGTACTGTCATTTCCACCTTGAATCTCAGTCGTTTTCTTTTGGTCTAAGTAATTGATAATCTTTGGTATTTGGTCATGTGTGTGATCTTCTTGCGACCGTCTCCTTTCATCCCGTTTTCTTAATTGCATATATAGATTGTGCTGTAATGCCGTCTTCAAAGAGCAATTGGATTGTCTTATTTCTCTTTAAGGATTCTAGTAGCACTGCATTAGACACATTAAACGCATCCGCTGTTTTGTAGGATACTTTACAAAGCATAAAAGCACACATGGCAAGAAGAATATTGATCTCCTTTGTGTCTAATAAGGCTGGGAAGCATGACCTCGGGGAAAAGGAAATTATGACACTCTTGGTTATTTCGCAGCAAAGTTTGGAAGCTTGTTTCTGCCACAGAATAAAACATAAAGAAGGAAATTGCGACTTTTTATTTCTGACTTTTTAATCGGACTTTTTTTCTCAGGATTGTGTGATATAAATTCGCAATTGCGAGTAATAAAATCTTTTTTTTCCTCAGAATTGGACTTTATGACTCGCAATTGCGAGTTTATATCTCACAATTCTGAGAAAGGAAGTTGTCATGATGGCTTTGTTTCCAGACACAAAGTTGTAGAAGAACGCAACACACACGTCTTCCGGAAATCCTATAGAATTCAACCAGTCGGATGACGACTTCGAAACTTCTTGTGTTTTTTTTTTTCTCTATTTTGTGTGCCTTATGCATCAGATGTTCAGCCAACGGTCCGTGGGCTATGATGTCCGAGACCTCTGTGGGTGGAGCTATGTTTAGCAATAGGGTTATGGGTGGAGTTAGGGTGTGGTTGGACCATCTAGCTCCACCCACTGCATCTAGCGAGGGTGAGTCGGTCGTCAAGCTCCACCAGTGTTGCCAGACGTACGATAATTATTGTATTTGTATTATAATTTTGACCTCTGTACGATCAATAATGAAAAAAATCTCATAATGTACGATAATTTCAGAATTTTGTGACACTTCAAATGATGGTCGTTGTAATCATAGGGCTTCTATACTCATTGATCTAGCTGTGGATCCTATGTCTACCATCATGATTGTGAGGTGAACGTGAATGTGGTTTTACGCATGTCTTCCATGTCATCTCACGTTACGTCTTCTTGGCCAATCATTGTGGAGAATGACTCTCTCACAAGCACAAGTTAAAGGGATAGTTCACTTTGAAATTAATTTTTGATATGTTTTAGCTTACCTCAAGGGCATCCAAGATGTAGGTGTCTTTGTTTCCGCAGTAGTTTCAATTTTGATATTTTTAGGTCAAACCGTTCTTGTCTGTCAGTCATATCATGCAATTTTATGGTCACTGTCTCAAAACACAAGCACAGAGTCCAAATTAAAACAATTCCCCACGTCCAAATGAAACAATTCCCCATCATAAGTACACATTGATGGCCTAAGACACGAAACGAGCGGTTTGTGTGAGAAAACGAACAGTATTTATTTTGTTGTTATCTCTTGAAAACAGCACACGTCCAAATGATCTGACGGCGCGGGCGGGTATAGATATATACATAGATGTCGCCTTGGCTACGGTTTCGTTCCAATGAACTGCAGTAGTGAAGGCGACATCTAGTGTATACATCTATACCCGCCAGCGGGCGGGTATAGATATATACACTAGATGTCGCTTGGCTACGGTTTCGTTCCAATGAACTGCAGTAGCCAAGGCGATATATCTATACCCGCCCGCGCCATCAGATCATTTGGACGTGTGCTGTTTTCAAGAGATAACAACGATATAAATACTGTTCGTTTTCTCACACAAACCGCTCGTTTCGTGTCTTAGGCCATCAATGTGTACTTATGATGGGGAATTGTTTCATTTGGACGATGGGGAATTGTTTTAATTTGGACTCTGTGCTTGTGTTTTGAGCCAGTGACCATCGACATGCATTATATGACTGACAGACAAGAACGGTTTGACCTAAAAATATCAAAATTGAAACTACTGCGGAAACAAAGACACCTACATCTTGGATGCCCTTGAGGTAAGCTAAAACATATCAAAAATTAATTTCAAAGTGAACTATCCCTTTAACGTTCATGCTGCGGTGCTTAGGTTAGTTGTGTCCAAGCTGAAGTCAATAGTTTAGCAATAAAGTAAAATGCAGGTCATGTCAAAAAAGTTGTTGGTCTAGATCAGGGGGTAGGCAAGTGCGGTCCTAGAGAGCCGCTGTCCTGCAGAGTTTGGCTCCAACACTGATAAAAACCTCACCTGCCTATAGCCTTAGTAATCCTGAAGACACTGATTAGCTTGTTCAGGTGTGTTTGATTAGTGTTGGAACTAAATTCTGCTGGACAGCGGTTCTCTAGGACCAAACTTGCCCACCCCTGGTCTAGATAAATAACTGTATTCTGTACGTTTGACTCGTGTATCGTGATTTTCTTCCAAATACGAAAATGTTTTACTGTAGCTTCTGACATGGACATTTCCAATCTGGCAACACTGAGCTCTACTCACTCGCTCTGCAGTGATCAGCTTCTCTTTATAATAAATACTGCAATATTCTATAAATAAATAAGAATTGTTCATTTTTGGTTTCATGGTGACTTTAATTAATGCATTAACCGATGTTAACAAATGAGACTTTATTGTAAAATGTTATCAAGTCTTTCAATACAAAAGCATTGTGCTGAAAGTTTACCAAACCTACTAAATTTACTAAGTCTATCGTTCGTCTTGGTAGGTGAGCTGATACGTTTTGGCTCCCTCGTCTTTTATGGATCATGTAGTACATCAGATATCTCCCTTTAACCCCACAGCCATGGATATTTACTTTTTTTGTGTGTGCTGGTGTGTGTACTGATTCCACGATACCAGGAATATGCCGTTCCTCCATGACATCTTAGCATCTGGGACATTTGCAGAGCTTGGAATCCATCTCTGACAGTTGCAGATAGATTGATCATACAGTAATCAACCCTGTGACCACATTACTCAGCCACTTGTGGCCCTCTGGTGTTTATGTCAATATTGGTTTCATCCATCAGGATACCCCCAGTGAACCCATGCCTAAAGTCATATAATCTTGCAGTCCACTTCAGCATAGCGTTTCCTCCTCAAGTTTCGGCCAGTCCCTCTGGAGTCTGGAGGACACGGAGTGCTTTTGGAGGACGCAGAGTGTCACGGGTCCGCAGCATGAATCAATGCATAAACTATATAAATACTTACAGAACAAAGATGCATTCTACAGGCAGTACTGTTCCTGTCTCATATCATCTCTGCACGCAGGCACGGTTTGCCAAGCTCCTTTTTTGCCGCACAGCTGCTCATTCATAAACTAGAGCCGAATATTATGACAAGAGAGCCCATGTTTGGATGACGATGATACAAGGGAAAATGCCAAGAGCCAAATGCGGCTCTCTTGAGCTCACAGTCTGCGCTCAGGTTGTCAGAGACCATTACCACTCTAGTTAGTGAGTCATGCTTGACAACCTGCTCTCCTCACCTTTAATTGCAGATACTTTGCAAGGCATGTGTTGGGTGCCAGATCTAATCAAATCATGCTAATTTGGATGTGCACCAATTGAGATTCTTATTAGATGATTTCTTTTAAAATGAAATGACAAAGAGCTGTGTACCTGGGTGCTTGCTTATGCAGGGATGTTGCAAGAAATGGAAATGGTTGTTTGACTAATAGTACAGAAAGCTAATTTTTCTCCTTCCCAGAAAGCTAACTCCTTCCCTGCCAGCGTTTACTAAAAAAAGTTGCCAGCCAGTGATTTTTGATCACTCACAAAACGTTTTTATTCTAGCTTCATTCATTCTTTTTTATGAACACTTGAATCTGGGCAAGTTTCATTAAAAAAAAACAACAACAACAACAAAAACATTTCAAACAAAAACCTTTATCCGGATCGGATTCGGAGCGATGATCAAAATATAGATGGACACACCCCCAAAGCCTCACAGTCCTATACCTCTTTGTGGGTTCAACATTTTTCTCTATAACACAAGGCAGTTTTGATATGCTGCTGAATGATCACGTTAGCTTTCCACAGATCTTCTTTGATTGTTTCTGGATCTCGTGATGCGGTACTGTTTCAGAAGATCCATAACAACGCACCCCAGTAAAAACATGAATTGCCAAAAAACTCATCAATGGCGGGGAAGCGTTGTGTCATAAATGACGGAAAATCTCTTCAGTGGCATGGAAAGAGTTAAATAAGCTTCAGAAGCTGTGACCATTACGCTTTAGAAGCTGTGACCATTAAGCTTTGACTAGAGCATTGAAAATGCCTTTTAATTTTCAATTCAGTTCCTGAATTTGAATTGAGGTAGCAAAAACAAAATGGATGCGGAATTGCAATTTAAATTTAAGTTAAACTTTTCTCTTATGATATGACGAGACTCACACGGGCAAGTACACAATTTCCCACGAAAGCCATCCCGACAGGTCTCAAATATAAACGCATATATACCATATTGCTTACCATAGTGAATCAGGGTAAGACAAAAACACATTTTGGAAGAAGGATTGATGTTGTATTGACTTATTATTTAAATTTAGTTAATTTTGAACAAATAAAAGTTACAAACAGTGTACCTTTAACTAAAACTGCAAAGTTCGTCAGGACAAACTTTGAATGCTGGCCTGGATGAACATTTTTTCTCAGAATTCAGTAAATCACACTTCCTGTCAACCCTGGTTCCAATGAGTTTTTCCTGCAGACTTCAAATTAAATTGTGATACTGGACTCAAACCTCCTGGGTGGCATCTTTAATATTTTTTTCCTTATGTGGTCAGCCATTCTGATAAATCGTGGCATCAAAATGATTTTGACAGTTGGATTTACAGCTGTTTAATTTTAGGCTTGCGTGCTCATTTGCATCATTTGTTCAGGGTACTAGAAAAACAAAAATCTTGTTTCGCATTCAGGCTTTGTGTAGGCCAAGAATGTATCCTTTTCAAACAATATTTGCTTTAGATGTAATCAGATATGGATGGAATTTCATCTGAAGAAAGTTCACAAGGCCTAAAAGTGGAAAGCTGATCTAAATCTAAATGGGAAGTCATTTCACGTGGGAAAATTTGAATTTCGAGCATTCAGCTTAAAAATCAATGCTAGGAGCACAGTTTTATGAAAGTGCTAAAACACTAAATGTGCTGAATAATTTATTTTTTGCTTTAATTTTCCCACTTCCACAAGATATTTTAAACCAAACAGGAATGAACAGTAAATCACAGTGACCAGATATTTTAAAGTAATTTACACTGAAAACAAAACAGCATAAATCTTAAGCTTGTTTCTTGGTCTTATACTGGTTTAGCTGGTCGGCCTGATGGTTTAGGTGCAGACCATATGCTGGTTTAAACTATTTTTTTCAGCAGGGCAATTTGAGAGATTTATGTTGCTCATGCCGATGCTATCCCAACACTCTTTGAATTGAACTCATCGCTCTAGCCCTGCTCTTCTAGTTTCCATGACAGCAGAAGCTTCCCTGCCTGTCTTCACTAAGATTGAAAGCGGTAGATAAGCCGGCACATGAATTCATTCCAAGTGGGTCCTTCAAAGTGCACTTAAACGGGGGAGAAAATTAAGCCTGGTTATCATTTTAGATTACATTACTTCTTTTAGATCTTTAATAAAATGTTAAAAGCTTCTTGTCAGCCTTTTTTCAAAGCAAACAGAAGTATAGACATTCAGAAGACCCTGTGACTGTCAGGTAGAGGACGCTTGTGTGACCTTAACTCAACTCTCTTGTGGATTCAGGCTAAAAATAGACTGGCTGCAGAGGTCAACAATATAGTGGTGCTGTAATTTGGTGTTTTTATGTTACTCGTTTCATTATTTTAACATAGTCAAAGCTTTGCAAGTTGCAATGCGAATTTAAGTGTCCATAATATACGATATTCAATGAAGAACTTTCTTCTCAACTGTTGTAGAAGTACGTTAAGAACAGTATGCAGGTGGGAATTATGAAAATATACCCAGACTTAATACATCCACTAGCTTGGCATTGTACTTTGACCTGTATATTTTTTTAACGGACATACTTCTAACGTCTAACGGACGTTAATCTATTAACTGGGGAAATAATTTACTCAAGTGCTTCATTTAACCACAACTAACAAGTATTGCTATACCAACGCTTACATTACTGATTTAAAAAAATGCTTTAAACAAAGAAAGAATCCTGAAAAAAATAGCCTAATTGTTTGCACAAAATATTAAGCTGCACTGTTTTTAACATTGATAATAACAAGAAATGTTTCTTGAGCAGCAAATCAGCATGTGACGCTGAAGACTGGATCAATGATGCTGAAAATTCAGCTTTCACAAGAATAAATGACATTTTAAAATATATATTAAAAATATATAAAAGATTCAAGATTCAAGAAAAAATTTCAAATTGTATTTCAAATAATATTTATTTAAATTTTCTTTTTAAATAAATAAATGCAGCCTAGGTGAGCATGAGACATCTTCAAAAACATAAAAAAAATGTCACCAACCCCAATCTTTTGAACGATAGTGTACATCACATACATACTCAGTATATGCAGATAAACCTATATAATATATCACAGTTTGCATACATTGCTCTAGGGAAGTGTGCATTTTTGGACAATGTTAGATTTGATCTAGTCTAAACCTAGATCTTGGACTAACCAACAAAAGGTCTGGTCAACATTTCATCTTATTATGCCAAGACAACAACAACAACAAAAAAAATGTATCAGAGAGTCAGTGAACGGACAGTACAGTAGGTGTGTGGTGGACGTGACTTATAAGGCTGAGACCCAACCCAAAAGAAAGGAAAAAAAACAAACAGGAAACCAGTGGCTCGCAAAAGTGCATTGAAAGAAACCACTTCAGACTAAAATATGAGATTTCTTTTATTAAACTGGAGCTGATACAAGTTCAGTTATTACACATGATTACTGGAATTAGGGGTCATTTGGTGTTTTTGTGACAATAGTTTGCTCTGAGAGCAGAAAAATGGCTTTCAGCGCAACGTTTTTGGCAGCAGATAGAGGCCCTCTGAGCACTGTAACTTCCTAATTTTATACAGACGGTCTCTTCACTCCCAAAATGAGATGAATGGGATAACATCATCCAGAGACTGTTATTGCTCTGGTCTCATTTTTAATACAGCTGCACTGTGGCAATCAGCAGAGACACCCGATAACAAATTACACCGATGCTCTTGCTTCAGATTACATAAGACTTGCAGTGTGATTAATGAATGAGTCTATATTACCGATAAACAGAGCTCCAAACTCTGTGGACTGAAAAAACATATTGTAATATTCGGCAATAAAGCACATTCATCCCGAAGTTTAACTTTTGGGATGACGAAAATTACTTATGGGGTTTTTCATATAGCAAAATGTTCAAGCACACTTGTTAATCATTTCTAAATCTTCTCAAGGCCCAGTCATTCCAAGTGAAATTGTCCCTTAAAATTCCGTATTAAATGAGTGCTGTGAGCCTCATAAAAGACAGTGTTAACTTAAATGACTCTCTCTTTATTTTTTTTTGGAAAGGATTGAACAGAGAGTAAATGACTGATGAGTAATCAGCACCTCACAGAATGACTGAAAACTGTGATGACTGCAGGCATTCAGAATGACTTTTTTGTGTCTCCTCGCAAGCTGTCTTGGCACTCATCCTTGAGCTGTTATAAATAGAGGCCGCAGAGCTGTTGTGGAATTTTCAATTTCCGGTACAGTCGCTGTGCATGTTTTCTAGGCCTACCGTCCTTGACCTTCACCTTGCATTCGAAATGCCTCTGTTATACATCAAGCTAGTTGCCACCTGTGGACCAAACAGTGTGCAATGTTGTATTTTAGAGGGTCAGTATGTACACTGAGGGCCGCTAGTGAATGATGTTTTTAATTTTTTTCATATGCATCTGAAAAAAATATTACTACCTAGCTAGCCTCCACTACACTGCCTACAATTGACGTGACTCATGGATACCCTCAAAAGTTAATAAATATATACACATATACATAAAATCATACACTATTGGCTGCATTTATTTGATCAAAATGCAGTAATATTTTGAAATATTTTAAATTAAATGTATTCATTTTTATTAAATTAATTAATTACATTTATTCGATTTTAAATATTTATATTAAAATATTCTAAACTGTAATTTATTCCTGTGATGGCAAAGCTGAATTTTCAGCATCATTACTCCAGTCTTCAGTGTCACATGATCCTTCAGAGATCATTCTAATTTGCTGATTTACTGCTCAAGAAACACTTCTTATTATTATCAATGTTGAAAAGAGATGTGCTGCCTAATATTTTTGTGAAAACCATGATTTTTTTTTTTCTAATTAAAGTGAATGACATGAAGACTTCACCATATTATCAGACACACACACTTGCATCGCAAATCATCTGTGTGATCTTGCATCAGGCTGTCAACAATGCTTCTGCCTGTCAAACAGGCAAATGTCTGCTTGCATATGCCACATTCAGACATGCACACATTCACACTCGTTTTCTCTATGAAGAAGGGATTCATGAAGATAAGATACAGTAGGGGTCCTAATCCCCGCACATTAGGCTCACAATCACTATAATTTTCCTAGCCTTCCTCACATGTGCCCCATTGCCAGTGTGGGAGGTTAATTATCCCGTTGAGTTCCTTTTCTTCTGAGAGAGAGACAATGTTGCTAGGAGAGCGTTTGCAGACTCCTTCTGAAGGTTTTCGGGTGCCGCTGTCATTTAAAAAAAAAAATTGGTCAGTTTTAAACGTCTCTGTAAGCACTTTTGGTATAGGCATGGTGTCCTTTGGTTTAGCTACAAGAAATAAAAAAATACATTTTAAACTATAATCAAATTGAAAACAGGTTTTTTATTGTAATATCTTACAATATTACTGTATTAGAACATAAAATAGATGTATGAATGTAAATAGATGAATGAAAATGTTGGTGCATATCTCCTCCTTGAGTCAAAGGGATGGAGAGAGAAAGAGAGATTGTTATTTTCCATTTCCTAAATTCATTCTTTGTTTCTCTGGTGTCTCTTGTAAGCTATTTGCTTTTTGGGACAGTAAGTGTATTGTTTGTATAACGGCCGTGGGAATAAGGACAAGGTTTTCTTTTTTTCTTTTTTTTTATCCTCAACTTGGAAAGCCCCTTCCAAAAGATAAACTTAAGAGGTTCTGTCCCAGTTACTCTCTATAATAGCCAAACATTTCATAGTGCCAAACCATACTGTTGACCAAAGGACAGGCTGTAACCGCAGTGAATAGAGTACATTTCTCACAATCAGGAGACTCATCAGTTTATGAGCTATGCTAATGTTCAACCTCTGTCCTTCCCATTAGAATCTATTATTGTGATAATATTGTGATACTAATGAGATTCTGAACTGCGCATGGCAGCACAGTGCAGCCTGCTCGCTCAATCTCTATCTGTGTAAATTATGCTTATCGGCCTTACAAATATGGAAAGCTCCTCATAACCTAATTTCCCTGGATAGAAGATATATGACAAGAGCTGTCTTGGTGAGTTACGGTGTCATGTTGGTTAAAGGTGCTGTATGTAAAAGCGTAAAAATACCATATATTTGCAGATATTTAGGAAACATGCTACATTTACATACTTTTTTCTCCGAAAAACAATGCTACAGCCAGTTATTCTACTTTGAAATGTATTTTCTGTGTCGGAATGTCTACTTTTGGTCAGTGTGATCCCGCCCACTGCCAATTTACCCAATAGTATTTCGACACCCCGGGTTGCCGGTTGGCGGAAAACATAGAAGCCAGCAAACAAATTGGGTCAGAGATCAGATTCTACACGAAAAAAGCCTCGACGTCTATATAAAAAGCTCTATGTCCAGAGCGGCATGTTAAAACACGGATAAATCAACTCATCAACTTACAGCGTAAGGCTCGTTGCCTTCCATTGTCAATTGCGCTTGTGCTTGTTGCGTTTCCTCAATCTGGCAAGTTGTGGCAACCCACATGAGCGTCGAGCCTGAGGAGGAGGAGGAGGGGATGGGGGAAACAACTCTCTCGAATATTTTTGAATTTGGACTGCTGTACCAATTTCAACCGCCAGCTGTAATGCACCTTTAATGCAAAGCTTCCAAAAGTTCCCAAGTGAGACAGACTCCTCTTAAGACTGGTCTTGCAGATCAGTGGATAAAGACCCTACCAAAATAGTAACATTTGATTGATTTACAATCCATTTCAAATATGAATTTAAAGCAATGTACTTATGAAAAATTGACTTGTTATATATTACCTATTACATAGAGTTATTATGAATGTTTCATTGTTATTGTCTGGCTCCATCTGGCTATGTGAAGCCAAATTTTAAACATTCAATCAATAATAAAATAAAAAAAGTTATTAAGTACCGCTCTACATTTTTTTCTTGTTACATTTCCTGTTTTACTTGTAAATACTTTCAGATTATGGAAGTAAATAAGGTTGTGAATGCCAATTATCTTAAAAATGAAAAGTTCATGTTGTTCCAGAATTTTTAAAGATTCTTGACAAAGAACAGTTAAGGACCAGAAAGAATCATATAAGTAGTCCATATGATTTGTGTGCTATATTGTGTGAATAATAATAATACAGACCAAAATGTAAGTACGATAAACTTTTAAGCATAGAACAAACATTAATTTCAACCCAGACCACCAATGTACAGGCATGTCTGACACTGACTGCTCTTAAAATCACCATGTTAATTTATATTCAAGCTCTGTTGTTAATATTTTATGCCATAATTATGCCTATAATTCACAACCTGATGAATGATATCATTACAGTGTGCGGTTTTAGGCTGAGATTAAGACTGAGGTCATACTACACACGTTAACCATTTTAACCACAGAAGAGGATCATTTCGTCTCATGTTGACAGCATCTCACTGTATTTTTGTGACAGGTACATTCATCTCAGCCTTCACAGTTCTGTGCGGAGCGAGGACAGACCTGCCCGACAGGCACATATGCTGTGTGTTCTGGCTGAACATCGCAGCTGCCTTCATTCAGATCGTCACTGCCATTGTCATGGTGGGCTGGATCATGAGCATATTTTGGGGAATGGACATGGTCATTCTCGCGAGTGAGTATGCTTCAGTAATACCAAAGCAGGGTTATTTTATTCTTCATTTATTTAAAGGGATAGTTCACCCAAAAATTATATTTAATTACTCACCCTCATGTCATTCCAAACCTGTAAGACTTTCGTTCATCTTCGGAACACAAATGAAGATCTTTTTGATGAAATCTGAGAGCTTTCTGTCCCTCCATTGGCAGCTACGCAACTGAAACTTGGGTAGTTGCGTTGACTGTCAATGGAGGGACAGAAATCTCAGATTTCATCAAAAAGATCTTCATTTCTCTAACGGGTTTAAAATCACATGGTGAGTAATTAATGACAGAATTTTCACTTTTGAGTGAACTAACCCTTAAATACTTTGGGTTGTTTTTTAAAAGAATAGATCATCCCAAAATTACAATTTTGATATTATTTATTCACTTTACTTTTGTGCCAAAAATTATTTTAAAATTATAATACACTTTGATACTTTTAAGGTGGTTATTTGGTTTATTTATTTTTGGTCTTTGCTGGATTATGATAGCAAAGGTCTCTATATGAACTGTTGTTGTTAAAATAGAAACTAATAAATAAATCCCCAAAAAATGGATCCTTAAAATAATTCTACTTTTGTGTTCCATTAAATAGTGAATAAATAAAGTTTAAAAATATACTTTATTATACTTTATTATATATTAATTTTAATCACACTATATTCACTTTAAGAAGTTGATGATCGTGATCTCACAGATCTTTTTTTAATGATTTCCAGCAAAACTAGAACATACAGTTAAAGTGTTAGTTCACCCAAAAAATAAGATTCTGTCATCATTTACTCACCCTCATGTCGTTCCAAAACCCGTATGACTTTATTTCTTCTGTCGAACACAAAAGATGTTATTTTAAAAAGATTTTTTGTCTTTTTTGTCCATACAATTAAAGTCAGTGCCATCAAGTGTTGTTTTGGGCTTTGGACAAAAACAGTTAAAACATCCTTCAAAATATATTCTTTTCTGTTCTGCAGAAGAAAGAAAGTAATACAGGTTTGGAACAACATGAGGGTGAGTAAATGCTGACAGATGTTTCATTTTTGGGTGAACCATCCCTTTATCATGCATAGTAAGTGTAAGAAAAGATGACAGTCAGGATTTCAGCAGTCACCCTGCATTGGGCCATAGTCAACCCCATTCATGTTCAAGTTCAAACTCACGTTTCTCGCTCCGTACCATCTCCGCCTTCCAGGGCAGTAGAAGGTGCCAGAATTCTTTGAACAATGACTATTAGAGCGGTCTGTTGGTAGGAGTGGATTGAAAGCGCTGCAGTAATTGTTCTGTGTAGGCGGACGAAGCAACTCGCAGAACTTCTCACGTCACATGTTTGTCCTGTGGAACAATTTTACTCTTATTGAATATTTAAACACGGATTCGATTGTGTTGTGCCGTTGTTGAATGTGATTCAGGATTCCCTTTTGACTTGCTTTTGTTCTGCATGTATCTTTTTATGGATTTATTTGAAATATCTAATCTATTATTTATTTATTTTATTACTTCACAACCTTTTGGATTGAAAGTCTCTGAAGGTAGGTGGACCTAATATTTGACGTTTGTCCTGTAACAACTCATACTCAGACCTGTCTCAGATAGAACACCTTGAATATTATAAAACATAACCTGCACGCATTGACCACATACATACTGCATCTACACTGCAAAAATTAATTAATATGTTTCTTTCTTGCGTCCTTTGTAACCTCAAGATCGTCCAGGAAAGTAAGGGATTTAACATAAAATATTTGAGTAAGCAACAAATGCTCATGCAGGTGAGGTGAAGTGCAAAAATAAGCTTTTATTATAAACACTAGAGCTGCACGATTAATCGTTAAAAGATCACAATCTCGATTCAGACACCTATGCAATGTTATTCCTAAATTACAATGATTCGGCTATGTCTGTTAAACGTTTGAGAAGTACGATCACAGCGAACATTCAAATCGGTATTAGCACTGCTGCTGAGCCAGAGAGAGCAGTTGCCATAAACAGCTTCACAAACAGTCTTGTCAGCCACACAGTAGGCCAGTCATAATTTCTGTTACAAAAACTGAAATTATACAATTATAAAAGTTAATAAGTTTATAGAAATTACATCGCTACACCATTAGGTGGCGACAAGTGACTGTTAAAAACATTTATTTGTCATTGAATCATTCACTCAAGATATTCCTTTAAAAATCGCTGATTAATCTAGTAATGAAACAAGTTGAGTCTTTAGGTGTGTTAAACTTAAAGGGATAGTTCACTTTGAAATGAAATTTTGGTATGTTTTAGCTTACCTCAAGGGCATCCAAGATGTCGGTGTCTTTTTTTCCGCAGTAGTTTCAATTTGGATATTTTTAGGTCAAACCGTTCTTGTCTGTCAGTCATATAATGCATGTCGATGGTCATTGTCTCAAAGAGCATGCACAGAGTCCAAATTAAAACAATTCCCCATCGTCCAAATGAAACAATTCCCCATCGTAAGTACACATTGATGGCCTAAGACACGAAACGAGCGGTTTGTGTGAGAAAACGAACAGTATTTATATAGTTTTTACCTCTTATACACAGCCACGTCCAAGTGATCTGATCTGACGTGTACGCAGACTGGTGCATAGATATATACACTAGATTTCGCCTTGTCTACGGCAGTTCATTGAACGAATGTCTTTAAGGCGACATCTAGTGTATATAACTATGCACCAGTCTGCGTACACGTCACACACCAGGATGCGCACGCGCCCTCAGATCACTTGGACGTGGCTGTGTATAAGAGGTAAAAACGATATAAATACTGTTCGTTTTCTCACACAAACCGCTCGTTTCGTGTCTTAGGCCATCAATGTGTACTTACGATGGGGAATTGTTTAATTTGGACTCTGTGCATGCTCTTTGAGACAGTGACCATGGACCTGCATTAAATGACTGACAGACAAGAACGGTTTGACCTAAAAATATCAAAATTGAAACTACTGCGGAAAAAAAGACACCTACATCTTGGATGCCCTCGAGGTAAGCTAAAACATATCAAAAATTAATTTCAAAGTGAACTATCCCTTTAATGCGGGGCTGTGCACATCGATCTGCATCTGACTTGAAATTTTCTGACTTGAAAGGCTTATGAAATGTATCCTTATACAGATGATGCTGTATTAAGCAGTGCATAAAAAGTGTTTCTGTTGCCTCATGAAAATATCTGAAATGTCTATGTATTTGACAAATATTCCATCTAATCCACTTCATCTGTGATAAAGTACGTAAACACCGTGCGAGCATCGCTACGGGAAGAAGAAAGTGTCTGACTTTGACGGCCCTGTTTTTAATTCCGCCCCCGACTGCGAGCAGCAAATCTCGTTGATTGGTCTATGCAACGCCACATGAAGTCCAACATGCCTTTTTATGAATAAGTCACTGAATCATTTAAATGCGAATGACAAAACTTTGCAGTGTGTATGTGAGCATTATGAAATAGTACACTAATGTAAACCATTATAAATGCAATAAAATAAACATGGCAATATCCTAAACAGCAAAACATAATAATATATTTGATACAGGTCTGCTGTCTTCACAGTTTGGTCACTAATTTCAGCCCATTATCACTACACATGCTGCAAGCTCGGCTTCTCCCATTCTGTTTATTCTGATCCATCTTGGATAATGTGCCTCCCACTACCTGCCATCTGCCAGTCTCCTCTCAGTCTGTTTGATGCACTTTTTGTCCATTAAATGCCAGTAGAACCATAGCGCTCATTAGAAAAGAAGCTTTGCAGACATGAGACTTCATACAGAGACTGCACCACTATAACTCCTTCAGTCGCACGCTGAGCCCTTTGACAAGATCTTTAAGCAGCTTTGCCTTTGTGGCACAGCAGCCTTGAAAGACAGTCTAAAGTAATAGTTCAACTCAAGAATCAAACCTGTATTATTTTCTTTTTCATGAAACAATATTGTGTTGAAAGGATATCATATTATAAAATAAAATTGAATGAGAAATAGGGCTGTCAAGCTTCAAAAAGGACCATAACAATAAAATAAAATATTTAATGAAAGTAGTCCATATGACTAGTAGACCATATTTCCATACAGTAGCTTTGTGGGCTGTTAACCTCCTGAATCATTTAGTCAGTGAGAATCGGATCAGTCTGTTTTGTGAACGAATCATTCAGACTAGTTTTGTGGAATGGATCGACTGAATAATTGAAGAGCTCTGAAGGAAAAGAGGACCCAAATTCATGATACTTTTATGGTGCTTTTTGGTCATTTGTCAGCTTGACAGTCCCAATCCTCATTCATTTTCATTACACTAAAAAAAGTGGCCAGGATATTCTTTAAGAAAGAAAGGCATACAGGTTTAGAATGCCATGAATATTAACAAATAATTACAGTTGTTCATTTTTGTGTCTACTATCCCTTCAACTAATACATTTGCCTTACGTTTTGCAGCACAGATTACTAAATGGCTTGCATGCAACAAAAAAAAACTTGTAATTTGAAGCTTGGATCTTGAAAGCTTTAATGCATTGAGTCATCTGCGTTTAAACCTGTTATAATGCAATGCTTTAAGAAGGCCATGAGTCATTAGTCTATCCCCATTCTAAATCTCACTATAAATGCTTAAAGATAAAGCCAAAACCTGTGATATGTAAATGCAGATATAAGACTGCTGCTCGAGCTGAACCAGTGAGGTACTTTGTGTAAGAAAAGTGAACTGAGTCACCCTTCCAGACGCCGCCAAGTGATGTGTCAAGTGCCACTCGTATCAGGTGGTAGCATTGAGCATTGTTGGCGAGGAGCTGTTTTTTTTTTTTTACATTTTTAATTATGCTGAAGATGGTTTCAAACTTTCTGTTGGCTTTCTGTAAGTCATTCAGTTGTTCAATATCTACCTCATTTGACATCACAAAAAGGATTCAATGTAATAAAATAATTATTGATAACAGGTTTATTTTAGTATTATTTATATAGCATTTGTTTTTATGTTCAAGTTTTCATCGGATATTATTATTTTGACTTTATTTCAGCTTTATTTCAATAAACACATTTTAACTAGTTTTAGTTAACAATAACAACACTGGTAAATTATTATGCTAACATAATAGCACACACAAAAACAAAATGAGGAACAAACCAAAATTTCAGTTATTAGTCACTGAAAATTAGTCAAAATAACTTGTTTTGTGGCCTACAAAAAGAATGTCCTATGAGTTTGTAGTGACATGAGGCTGAGTAAAAAAAAAAAAAGGCTTTATGGATATACTGTATTTGACTTTATGGATCAGGCTTTGAAGAAATTAGAACCTACAACCTTTTAGTTACATTTATTCTGTTCAAAGGTTTGGGGTCAGTAGGTCTTTTTTGTTTTTGTTTTGGAAAGAAATCAATACATTTATGAGGCAAGGACACATTAAATTGATACGCAGACATTTATACTGTTTCCAAGAATTTATATATGAAATAAATGCTGTTCTTTTGAACTTTCTATTTATCAAAGAATCCTGAAAATTATTTTAGCACGGTTTCCACAAAAATATTAAGCAGCACAACTATTTTCAACATTGATAATAATAAGAAATGTTTCTTGAGCACAAATCAGCATAATAGAATGATTTCAGAAGGATCATATGACATTATGAGAGACAGACCGAGCATTCCAATGCACAAATATTTTCATAGTCAGCTTTTGTGGTCACTAGCTCTTTTACGTCGACTTGGTGTGTCACGGCCCTAAGAAGACATTTTAAAAACATTATACAATTCTTATACCGACCCCAAACCTTTGAATTGTAGTGTATACGTACAGTAACAGCAGTCTTGTGATCTCTGATGTTCTTGTACTTACAGGCTACAGGGAGCAGGCCGCCCCTCAGCAGCTCTGATTGCTGTCCTCCAGACCTAATCTTGAATGTGCACCTTTCTCCTGCGCTGTCCGGCCAACATGCATGGGAGCTTTGAGGCGGACCCCACGTGGCCTGGGAGATCCAGGGGTTGATCACATGCAGATTTTCAGCCCAACTCCTGCTACTTCCTGTCCTGTCAGGTACTGCATTAAGGGGACCTGACTGTTGAGGGACAGCAGAAAAGAATGAACATTCTGTGAATATCTCTAAACGTCTATGTGCCGAACACATTATATTTCTGTCAGGGAAAATCGTAAACAAATCTGTAGTCTTAATGTATGTATTAAATTGACTAATATACATTATGAACATTTTAGCAGTAGCTACAAACAGTAGCTGAAAGAATCTTAAAGGAACAGTACACACAAAATTAATGAACCTCATGTTTGTTCATATAAAATCAAAATAAAATACATTTTGGGTGAGCTATCCTTTTAAAATGTTGCTTCTCACAGAGCACTATGAATACATATTACACGAAATACTTTTTATGTCAAGTGCATTACAGTGTCTACAGTATTTCCTTATAGTGTGCTGTGTTTTTATTACTTAAATTAAGCATTATAAAACAGAAAGTGTGTATTTGTTTTATAAAATATAACTTGTATTCTGCACAAATACATCACCTGTTATTGTTAATCTCTATTAGTCTTCACACCCAGAGACTACCAGCCAGAAACATAACCTTTTTCTCCAGTAATAATCTGTTGTTAAGTAAAACAGCCAAGTATTGGTGAATCACTGTATGCCAGTTTCCATAGTGACTGGCCACTTTAATCAACCCATGCGTAGGGTATGAAATAACGCAATTAAGTGCGAGTTATTTTTATGTGACCGACGTAGGAGAAAGGCATGGCGCAAATTGAAATAGGCAAAACATTATGATTTAAGACTGATTTGAACAATTAACCACCAATTTCCATTAGTAGCACCAACTGAGCAAGCAGAATTTGTGCTGTTGCTGAGTATGCGATACATTCGGAAAATTCAAGCCCTAAATATGAAGCATTCTGAACTGGTTCATTGTGTTCCTCGCACTAAGAGTCTCAATTTTAGTTGAGTCTCGTTTTTGGATGTTATAAATATATAGGCCTATACAGTAAGCTGGTGTCTGGTGTGAATGTGTACTGTAAATGTATTTGAGGATTTGTTGTAAATATGGACAGAAAGTGAATTAGTTCTGTAATGTCGTGTGCTGTTGTGTTTAGTGCTGCCTTTTTAAATACAAACGTTATATTCCAGTGCTAAGTCCAAAGGCCTACATATATTACGGCCAAACATATGTTACTCAGCAGACTTACACAATGACATTGTCACATCTCTAGAAATGTCAGAGGTACCATATCTAATAAATTCTGCTTTTAAAAAGTGACATTTTGGTGTCTTGTTTTGTTTTCTAATTACAAACTAAGAAATACATCCATGATTAAAGCTTGAAGCAATGATTATTTTTCTGCAATGGTGCAACTCAAAGTCTTGCTCATTTGAGGTGTGTGGAAATTTAATTTGTTTATTTGTAAGGAATTTTATATCATCATTATATCAAACATTAATAAAACTAGTGCAAAGTGCCCGTGCAAAATCAGTTTTTGTGTGCGTTTTTAGTAATTGTTGGTTTGGTGTGTTTGAGTGCTCATTGTTACAATTACACAGCAAAAGTTCAGTGACATTTTTATTTGTGCATGGTAGAAAGCACACAGTGAACTCCGAGAAAACGCTATGCTTGAGCAAACAGTTTGTGTATAGGCTACTACAAATGATGGCCGTGAAAGAGACTGTGAACGCATTGAATAGGATATGTTTAGTTGGTGAATAGCATAGGCTGCTATTACACAGTAGCGATAACGTTAAGCGCACCAGAATGAAATATAATATTCAGAAGTAAACAGCATAGCTGACTTACAGATTCAGTTAACATCCACAAATGAATAAGCGCGTCGATTCAGGAAGCAGTGCAAAGTCCCCGTGCAAAATCAGTTTTTGTGTGTTTTTAGTAATTGTTGGTTTGTTGTATTTTAATGCTGATTGTTACAATTACACAGCAAAAGTTCAGTGACATTTTTATTTGTGCATGGTAGAAAGCAAATACTGATACTGACATAATGACATACAATAAATATGGAAAATTGAACTACACGATTCAGAGAGCAGGCTACACAGTGAACTCCGAAAAAATGCTACGCTTGAGCAAACAGTTTGTGAATAGGTTAATACAAATGATGGCCGTGAATAAAATATAATATTCATAAGTAAACAGTATAGCTGACAGAGTGTTTATGTCAGAATGTTTATTTTTAAACCACAACCTTCTTGGGGCTTCTTTTACTGATATATTTAATGATATCTTTTGCATTTCTAATCCAAACAACGTCAAACTTGGCACTGCACTTACTCATGCCCGTGGAGACACCTGTTAAGTTTTAAATCCATCAGACTAACGGTTCGAGAGATATGCGAATAACAGACATACTGACTGACTGACTGACAGACAGACGTTTCTGTAATTTATAGATAGATTAACCAGGCTGTCATCTAATGATAACAGAAACTGAAGCTGTTCCTTGGTCACAACGGCTCACAAATGAGTATAAAGACATGACTTAAAGGCATTTACCCAACTTACTGAAATTAACACCATTAAAAGGAGATGAAAGGCTTCCTCTCTTGAGGAAAGATGATGTTTCGCAAACAAATAAGGATGTACTTTGGTACCAAATCGATACCTAAACAAAAAATAACGTAATTATATCAGTCTTTCTACTGTAGTAATGACTTGAACTGACAGACGGCTTTGTATTTCTGTGCTTGGTTTGGTAGGAGTGTATTCAAAATGCTCATCTTGGCAAGGTAACGTAAACAGATGTTGGTTATGTCTTACATGAATGTAAACTGGTGGGACTTGAATTATGCATAATGTTTTTGCTACTGAAAAGAGACTGCACTGCTTTTCCCCAGTATTTGTTAGCCTATTTAATTCCTGTTTGCACTGCAAGTGGATATGACTGAGTGCACAATTACTTCCTAGCTTAAGGGTTGGTTTTAATGAAAGCTGTGAAAGTAAATTTAGTACTTCTGTCAGAAATAATCAGGTGAGCTGCCATTTTAGCTTTCTACAAGCTGCCCAAAAATCCACAAACCTCACCATTTTTGCAAAGAGGAAAGAAAAAAGAATCCTGTCCGACTTTCCAAATGGCAAATGGTCTTACCTTAAAAGTTGCTCTTTAATACAGTAAATAGAATGGTGTTTTTATCACTCCTATGATTTCAGCAAATGTCAATACTGTTTTCCTATAAGCAAAACAGTACACTGAAAATGAGAAAATGGGAACGAAATGGGATTGACTCGACATCTATTTTCACACAGTTCGCATTGTACCGGTAGTTGAGCTTAGCCTGTCAGTGTCACGGGTGGAAGTAATAGTGAAGCGAAGTACAGGAATTAAGGGTCTTTAATAAAAATGAAACAAAAAGAGAGAAAAAACAGGACAGGCATCAAGATACAACAGACCTATGGCAGGAAACAGGAACACAAGGATACATAGATGACAAACCAGCACAGGACTGTAAACACAGGGAGAATAAATAGGGAAGCAAACGAAAGAGGGTAACGAGGGAAGGCAGGTGGGGCAAATTAATCAATAATTAGATAAGATGGGAGGGGCTAGTCAATCCAGGACAGCACATGGCACAAGGAAACACATGACAAGCCATGTGCTCACAACAAACAGGACTATAACACAAGCACATGACAAACCGGGACTGTCAGAGCTCTGTCACCAAACCAAGATATAAACTAGACAGAAGTGACAGAACCCTGGCAGTCAGGACAGATCATAGTCAACCCTGCAAACGTTCCTTCTTAATGAATATTTTTTGTCATACTTCCCAATTAAAAATAAAACTCCTTGAAAAGGTATATTTACTTTAACACTTATTATTTGCTTGAATTACATGAGATATTAAGAGAAAGAAAGAATGCACATCGAATATAAACATATTTTGTTACTGCACTTGCATTATTCTAAGTATAAAAGTGAAAATATCTTAAATAAAGTAGGCCTACCTATCAAAAGTTTTTTTTTAAGAATTCTCTTACGCTCATTTTAATGTTTCCAAACTTTTGACAGATAGGCTACAGTATATAACTGGAAAGAATAAAATAAAAAATAAAAAAACATGAAAAAGCCTCTTTTTTGCAGTGTAATTATTAGTATTATTTACAAAATACCTAATAGTTACAAAATGTTGCCTTTGTGCGGTAGAGTACTTTACATAACAGCACATACAATCTGTGCCAAAAAAGCTACCACAATTTTTACTGCAGTTTTTCTCCCTCTCATAGTGTTTCTGGATCTTGGGTTATCTCAGACTGTTTCCAAAGCATAATCATTTGCCTCCTTTTCCAAATAAGGCTGTTCCTCAAGCAGTTGGGCATGTATTCTATCATTGCAGGCCTTTTCCCTGCATTCCTCTAGTCTCGCTGGTTTTTCTCGTCTCTCATGATAAAACCAACCAAAGGCACCGTGAATAGTTTGAGTAAACAATTTAATGCTATGTGTACAGCCATGCTTGTAAAACCAAACATTTTCATGATCTACATGCCAAACAAACTGTTCTGTACTATGAAGACTCTTATGAACCATACTGAGCTGGTTTACAGCTGAGGAGAGATGGGTAAATAAAGAGATTCTGAGGTTAAAACTGATGTACACCAAGAACAACGCTGCACAACTAGCCCCTATTTACACAGACATCTTTAATCACTCCCTGTCCACATCCTCCGTTCCGAGAAAACCACTATGGTGCCACTGTGCCCTCCAAAAAAGGCTTCAAGCCGAAATGAGCAACCAGTTGCACTAAAACAAGGCTCATTTAAGATGTCCACTGCCTCGCGTAGTAGACAAGAGTGGGTAGTTACAGTCAGGGGGAGGAATTTCTACCCAAACAAATGGTCAATTTGTTAACTCTTCTAATTGGCAGAAATTCAAGACAATAATAGCATTACCTACTTTCCACTCCTAAGGCCTGGCAGAAGAAGCGCAAAATTACAGTCAGCTTTTCAAACAAACAAAGAAACAAAAAATAGACTGCGCTCTATCTCAACCCAGGCGGCCAACAGCGAGCTCGTCGGTCTGCAACTCACTCCAGCCCACCGCCTTGAGCGTGGAGGCAAACTCTGCTCAGCCCTGCTCAATGGCACTGCGGAATCCCACAGCGGCAAGGGCTCCATGACAGCCGCGTTCCTCCTTCCTCCCGGGTTTCGGCACCAATGTAACGAGGTGAGTTGTCATGGGAAGATGGAGGCGGGAACCGGCGGACGTTCAAACAACTTTAATATATCAAAATATACAAAACACAAAATGAAAGCAAAAGCGGCAGCCCCTCACGGACGACTGCTGCACACACATAAACAAAACATAACGTTAAGTCCAGGCCTGGTCCTCTCTCGTCCTTCACTGTCGTCGCTCCTCCTTTTATGCTTCCGTAGCTCCTCCGTGAGAGATACGAGGCCGGTGCGCCGGTTAATCACGCCACCGCGCCTTTCTGTCACGGCTCTCGGCCCAGACCTGCTTGCCACAGATATGAATCGAGCCGTTTAATTTTACGAAGAGACACAATAGCTTTATATAATGAATAGATTGAATTTAGGCTTTTATTCACATATAAACATTGATCAGCGAACATATGCTCAACTGAACTTAAACTTCATTGGTATTTGCTGAAGCGCAAACGTGCTGCGTAACACGAGAATGACTTTCATTGGTTCTGACACATCAAGTTACCATGCTTGAGCTTCTGTTTACCACAACTGATGTGTGAGTTGATTGATTGTATTATGTGATTATTACACGGCTCTGTGGAATACTTGATTCTGATTGGTCAATCTCGCCTTCCAGCGGTATGTTATTCCCAGATGACAACCTCTGAAAACAGATAACGCAGGCTCATCCGGGTTACTGAAGTCAGCAGCCCTAAACGCTTGCTAGGAAATGAAAGCTTTAGCGTAAGTTCTGCCGGGAAGACTCAATTGTTACGTCACTTTACCTTCTCATCTATCCAATCACATTCTTATACTCGTGGTATAAAAGATTGGTACTTACACACGTTTGAGTTCGCAGATGCTGACGCTTCCATTCCATCCTCCCCACCACCTCCAAGACGAATCCTTCCCTCCATCCTCCCCACCACCACCACCAGGATGGTCCCTTCCCATACCTCACAGGGGGTCGGCTGCGCCCCTGCCTTTGTCTTCAGGCAGGATATGCAGAGTCCGGACCCTCAGATTGCGAGCTACGGACGGGGCCTACGCCAAAGAACTTTATTGCTTGCTGGGCTGTTGATAAATGTATAATTGTCACAGTATTTATTCTCACGAGTCTTTCTGGTAGAACTGTTTTTCTTCGTGGAAGTTTTGCATTTGGTGAGCTAATAAAATATTAAAACTCAGTCAAATCAATATTTTGTGTAGTTATTTAATTATGCTGTCCAGTATCATGGACTCGCTCTCTCTTATTTCATACAAACGCAGCTGCTGCCATTTTGTGACTATTGTTGTTTTTAAATCGTACCTGTTTGTATCTTATAATCCAACAGTTTAATCTGAAATCAATATCTCTAATCTACATAATTATTTATGTGGCAAAATGCTGTGTAATAAGTGGTAGGCCTATGACTGTCCGTCTAGTTTGAACTTGCCACGCTAGTAACTGCTCTCTCCACGGAAGCTTTGCGTTTAAAGAACTAAAAAATATTTCAACTCAGATCAATATTTCGTGTCTTAATTATTTACTTATGTGGCAAGTAGCTGTGTAATAAGCGGGATAATGTACATCCAGTCGGTTGTTCTCTCAAAATAAACCCCCGACAGGGTGATGAGGACTTCCATCAACCTGAAGGGGGTTTATTTTGAGAGAACAACCGGCTGGATGTACATTGTCCCTTACATAAAAGCCTAAATTCACGCTGTTCATCATATAAAGCGATCAAGTCTTCAGAAAATTTGGACTAACCCGCTCAATTCATATGGATTAGTTTTACGATCTCTTTATGGACTTTTTGAAGTATCAAAGTGGTAGTTGCATTGCTGCCAATGGAGAGACAGAAAGCTCTAAGATTTCATTATAAAGATCTTCATCTGTGTTCCGAAGATGAACGAAAGTCACATGTGTGGAACGACATGAGGGTGAGTAATGACAGAATTTTCATTTTTGGGTGAACTAACCCTTTAATTTGATTATGAGGGCAAATGAATAAAAAAAAAATGTGTACAGGTAAATTATTTACAATAAATACTGCAATATTAGGAGGAAAAACAAGTGTCAATTTTGATTTCATGGCGACATGGTGTGCAATTCCTGTGCCACTTGTTGCCACTATTCGTCTGAAAGCTGATTTTGTTAATGTAGCCTACTGTTTGCAGATTTATATTCATATTTGTACAAAATGTAATAAATGTTGCATATGTTTAATAAACATATTATTTTTGTCTTTTAATTACTGTATACACATACAGTATCTTCCTAGTATTGTTGAAGGAAAAGACGTATGTTATTACTTGAAGACCCAGCAGATGGCGCTCTCACTCATTCTCCAGCTGATAACTACAAAAGAACAAAAATGAAAGGAAACTCAAAACAGCTGTCATAATATTTTTTGTATAATAATAGGCCTAGCCTATATAATAAGTATAATAGTGATCAGTTCTTTCAGTTTCTTTGTATCCACAGGATACACCCACAACTGCCACACAAATACCAAAACTTTCAATCACTCATGACCACTCTGAGTACCACGAGAGTCAGCTAAACAAAAATGTCAGTGCCAACATTTATAAACGGTTGTTTATGTATTTCATATTTTCGCATCTTTTTCAATATTCACCCATGATATTAAGCTTCAGAAATAAAACAGATGACGTCATGGTCTGGATATATCTGTTGACAGAAACTTAAACCTCTCTCATTCCCAAACTGTCTTGGCTGGCGAGGAATGCGGGAGATGCAATTCCCATTGTATATCTATGTATCTATGACATCACAAACATAAACAAATGGTAAACATAGCTTCTCTTCAGAACATTCCACTGAGGTCCACAGGGAACTAAACTAAACATTATATGTATTGGATAGTTTTCCACAACGACTAGTTAGCCTACTTAAAATAAAATAAAATTGTAGGTATAATAAAACAACCAAATGTAACTTCATGTTATTAAAGTAAGCTATACAAAAGCGAATGCTTTTTTAATCAATATACTAGGCCTACAATATCAATAATAAATGAGAATAGCCATATTTATATACTTATTGTATTACTGCCCGCTGGAATATTCGCCTCTGATGGGTTAATCGTCGTTTTCAGCTGTTAATGTTCTGAATAATCATCCGGGCAAACACTGACCGCCGATCTCACCGGTAACTTATTCTAATTTCACTTCGCGCTGTCTACTTGGCGCCATCTATCGGCTCAAATGGTAACTGATTGGATTTAAAATGGCTTCGTGATCCTTTTGATTGATTGCTAAACTCAGGTCTCCAAGATAACAAAACATCGGAAGAACAAGGTACAGGTAAGACACGCACAGTGCCGGATGAGAGAGTAACGTTAGATTGCTGATTATTTATAATACATTAAAGGGGTATTATTATGCCATTTTACGAAGTCTTGATTTAGTTTTTTGGGGTGTCGTCGTCGTTGTAGTTCTTGATTCTGTTAAATAAAAAATATCTCCCTTTGGAGTGGACTGAGCTAACCTTGCAGATCTTTTTTATGCTCAAACAGCACTCAAAAGTTGAAAAGGTGAATAAGCATTATAGGACCCCTTGAATATTGGGATATTGTTGCAGCGTTGGCCTTATCGCCAGGCAGATTGTTTTTTAAGGGGCTTTTTTTTCTTAGCTGCCGTTCCAATCAGATGTAATAGACAATATTTCATTATTTAAATATTAGAATAATATATAAATATTTATTTATTATCAGACTATCTGTCTGTGCGTACCTAATGCTAATAATGTATGCATGTGTGTGTTATTGATTAGTCCAAGGTGTAGAATGAATCAAATCAAAACATCGAACTTCCCGCTACGCAGAAGCCCCGCCCACAGAGTGACGCTGAGCCGGCATTGAGAAATCTAATTGAAATGCGTCATAGAACGTGACGTCACAATCGCTTACATGTCAATAGAAGCACATTTTCGCACATTCTGTTCATTACTTTGCTGACAGTTTTCTATTGGCATTTCTTGCAGCGTTGTTATTTAGCATTTGAAAATGGGTTCAAAAATTTCTTGTGTTAAATGTGTAGATGTTTCTGACTGTGTGGAAAATGTACACAAAAAAGAGAAAGTCAAGAGGAAGGCAAAAACCAATAAGACCAGCTCAAGTCAAGGTATGAAAGAGGACCAGATATGTCAATGTTATTGGTATATGTAGAGTATGTAGAATATGTAAAGTTTTGTTTTTAAAGTCTAATAAATAATAATAATGTTCAACCATGAATTGAAAAACTACTAGAGAATTCAGTAACATAATATACTTTAAACAGACATTAAAATGTATTACCTCAGATTTTTATTGAAGTTGTTATGCTGTCTTTACAAGTCCTAACAAGGTGAAATTGCTCAAGAATAATAATTATGCCGCGTGACGTTTGCCCAGTGCGGGCCTAACTCAAGTCTGAAAATGAAAATGTTGTGCTAATCAGATGGCAAATTAATGAATTTACATTTGAGCATGTATGGTTACTAAAGGGTTACCAAGCAACATCTAGATTGCCCCATTGATATTCACACACTCAAATGAATGAAACTTAATGTAAAACTAACTTAATGAATGTAAACTTAACTTAATAACACTTATTTGGGGTATGTTTTGAAAAGTTGAACTATTTTTAATTTGACACTTAAACAGAGAACAGAACATTCCTGCATGTGCTCACTGACCGACAACTGAGAAACCGGAATGCACGAATTAGACCTGTCTGAAAGCCCCAAAAACTTGCTTCATAATTTACAGCAAGCTTAGCTGCAGCAATATTAGTGTCTAGTAATGTATACGGTTATCAATCTTTTATTAATAGTATTTCATTAAAAACATCTTTTGGTTATATAATTTCCCTCTTTAGATCAGACTTCTCAGCATGTCACCAGTACCAGTGACGCCGAAGTTCTCAGCGTTGCAGAGGAACCTGGTCATGCTGAAGTCGATGACGAGTGGAGTGATGACGCCTTCCAGGACTTAGTCGGAGATTGGTCAGAATGGGATGCCGACGTCCTCAACTCTTTGAGCTGTATCTTCTCGGACTTTAATGTCAGTACCCTCCAAACTCCAGTCTGTGCTACATCCGACTATAGAGTTCCAGTCCGAGATGTGGCCTACTATAGAGCAAATATCCCTCGAGTTCCAGTCTGTGATGTGGCAGACTGCAGTGTGGACGTCCCCCAAGTCCAAGTCAGTACCACATCAGCTCCAGACTTGGATGTCGCTGACTGTTGTGTTGATGTCCCTCAAGTTCCAGTCTGTGCACTATCAGACTGTAGAGATGATATCCCTAAAGTTACAGTCTGGGAAATATCAGACTGTAGAGATGATGTCCCTCAAGTTCCAGTCTGTGCACTATCAGACTGTAGAGATGATGTCCCTAAAGTTACAGTCTGTGCACTATCAGACTGTAGAGATGATGTCCCTAAAGTTACAGTCTGGGAAATATCCGACTGTAGAGATGATGTCCCTCAATTTACAGTCTGTGCCACATCAGCTCCAGGCTTGGATGTGGCTGACTTCTGTGTTGATGTCCCTCAAGTTATAGTCTGTGCCACGTCAGACTGTGGAGTCAACGTCCCCCATGTCGGATCGAAAGGGGACACTGTATCACCTCATTTGATGCAACTGGAGGATTATGAGATTATTGGTAAGTTGACTGTCATGACTCCAACATAACACAATACAGACAAACTTTTGATATTATATCTGTCTTTACTAATGTCAACTCCTATTTTTCTTTTAACAGACGTCGGTTTCTCCAGCTATGAAATTGGCGGGAAGCTCGGTGAAGGAGGCTTTGGAAGCGTTTATTTGGGGTTTCGCTTGGAAGATGGCCTTGAGGTATCACTTATTTTACTTACATAATTTATCTATCAAAGGCCTCGTTTACACTGTCAGTGAAATGTGACCCAATTTAGATTTTTTGCTCACGTGTGACGCTGATCGGATGTGTTCTATGACCGTGTAAACAGGAAAAAAACGCAAACATTTGTATATTTCGAGATCGGTTTCAGGCCTCGTTTATATGTGGAAATAAATCAGATATAAATCAGATATGTGCCAATGCGACTGTCATGTAAACAGGCAGATCGGATTTTCTGAGGCATTATCTACATCTCCGCGGTTTAATGACGAGAGCAACCCCGACTCGCATCTTTGCAGGGTCGAAACGTTGTGTTGTCTTAGGAGAGGAATGTGGACAAATGTTGACACAAAATATTGAAGGTTGGTTAAAGCCAGTTAAAGCCAGTATTTTAAACACAATATGCTCCCACGAGTCCTGAGATCTCTCTCGCACTAAATAACTGAAGCATGAACACAGGCTGCAATGATGGCTCTTTTTGTCCTCCTCCACCTCAAAATCATGGTGATGTTTGGTGAACTTCGCATCGCAGAGCTAGTATCAAGCATATTTCGTGTTCGTCCATCTGTGCAAGAGAATTTAACCCTTTAAGTATGCGCAGTGTTTTAGATTGTATGGCAAGTGTAAACACATGAATCGGATATGGGTCACAATTGAAAGAACGTGTAAACGAGCGGTGAAATTTTTTTAATATAGGCAACAAATCAGAATTGGACATCAAGATCTGCAGTGTAAACGAGGCCAAAGTGTTCTTGCCCTATCTTATACTCGAATCATTCTCTTCTTTTCAAGCATTCTCAGTGTATCTTATGTTCGCTACTTAGAGCACTTGACCTCTCAGAACTGTTTAAATTGTTAGAAATGCTCTACATGATTAGAATTTAAATTCATGAAACTGAACATGTCTGTTCAAGGTTAATGACTGAAATGATATGAACTCTGCACGTACACATTGTAAATAATTCTAACACAAATCCATTTTTTGTTTTGTTGATCAGGTGGCGCTGAAATTCGCTGACAAAGTGGGTATAGAATGGATGGACATTGTAAGTACTCTGTTTCTCTCAGTCTATTTTTCAATAGACAAACTGGTATTGTCAGTAGTTTAGTAGTGGTCTGCTTCCTTTCTCCATGTAAGATCATAAGAATTGTCTTTCTTTTAGGAGGGTCATCCTGAACCCGTTCCACAGGAGATCGGTTTGCTAATTCTTGCCAACAAAGGCCCCAGAGTTCCCCAGATCATCCAGCTTCTGGACTGGGTCGAAGAGCCTGAACGATACATTATGGTTCTAGAGCTGCCTACACGCTGTGAGAACTTGATCGAATTTCTAGACCGCCACGAAGGGACCATCGAGGAGAACATAGCAAAGGCTATCATGCTGCAGGCAACACTCGCAGCTCAAGCATGCTGTCAACGTGGAGTGCTGCACCGGGACATAAAGCTAGAAAACCTTCTGATTAATCCGGACACCCTGGAAGTCAAACTAATTGACTTTGGGTGCGGCGAAATCCTGACCAATGCGGGATACACGTCCTTTGCTGGTATGTATTATTCCTCAGAGCTGTAAGGTGGGTCTCAAACTTTGATGACGAGTTTGTGACCGTTCGACTTGAATGAGTCAAGGTCTTACAAAGCATCATGTAATGGAATCCACCATTGTGAATCAATAGCATCAAATAATTTCCTCCATGCTAATGAATACCTAGTCAAAATGTTGCTTTAAAACAAGCTTATAAATCAGACAAAATCTCTTTCTTCCAGGCACAGATTGGTACTGCCCCCCTGAGTATGGTTTAAACGGCGAGTATCACGGGAAACCAGCTACAGTTTGGTCACTCGGGATTCTCTTGTTTGCGCTGCTGTGTGGGCAATTTCCAAAGTCAGGAGACTTGGACGAGCTCAATGAGAACGTCTGGACCAAAGATGGCTTGTCACAAGGTGAGATCTTAATTTCAGCAAAGGACACTTGTAATAATAAATCATACAAAATAGAACAAAGTAATACAAATGGTTGTGTGGGTAATGCAGTAATATTTAGATCTTTCAGCTCTTAATCAAAGAGAGCAAGTGTGAAGTTTAAGGTAACTAGTGCAAAGTGCCTGTGCAAAATCAGTTTTTGTGTGTGTTTTTAGTAATTGTTGGTTCGGTGTGTTTGAGTGCTCATTGTTACAATTACACAGCAAAAGTTCAGTGACATTTTTTTATTTGTGCATGGTAGAAAGCAAATACTGATACTGACATAAGGACATACAATAAATATGGAAAATTGAACTACACGATTGAGGGAGCAGGCTACACAGTAAACTCAGAGAAAATGTTACGCTTGAGCAAACAGTTTGTGTATAGGCTACTACATATGATGGCCGTGAAAGAGACTTTGAATGCATTGAATATTATATGTTTAGTTAGTGAATAGCATAGGCTACTATTACACATTAGCGATAACGTTAAGCGCACCAGAATAAAATATAATATTCAGAAATAAACAGTGTAGCTGACTTACAGTTTCAGTTAACATCCACAAATGAATAAGCACGACGATTGAGGGAGCAGGCTACACAGTGAACTCAGAGAAAACGCTACTTAAGCTCCGCTGCTTTCTTCGACCCTCTCTGTCTCTTGTCCTGCACTGTGCTCACTCAGTGTCAGTGTGAGAGGGGGAGTGGCCAGCGGCTAGAGCGGCAAAAGCCAATTTGTGCTTCTTATACCGATATATTTGATGATATCTTTTGCATTTCTAATCCAAACAACGTCAAACTTGGCACTGCACTTACTCGTGCCCGTAGAGACACCTGTCAAGTTTGAAATCCATCGGACTAACGGTTCGAGAGAAATGCGAATAACAGACACACAGACAGACAGACAGACATTTCTGTAATTTATAAATAGATAATAGGACTTCTCTTCTCTTTCTTCACAGAATGCTGCAAATTACTTTGCTCTCTCCTGCAAAGAAACCCAGAGAAGCGGCTTGAATTGGACAATGTCTGTCTCCACAACTGGTTTAAGTATTTTATTTGTCAGCCTGAAGATAATAAGATTATTGGTAAGTTTACTGTCATAACTCCAACATTACACAAGACAAACACACGTTTGATACAATATATGCCTTTACTCAGGCACAAAGCAATTTTCATATCAACTCTTATTATTTTTCTTTTAACAGACGTCGGTTTCTCCAGCTATGAAATCGTCAGGAAGCTCGGTGAAGGAGGCTTTGGAAGTGTTTATGCAGGAATTCGCTTGAAAGATGGCCTTGAGGTATCACTTATTTTACTTGCATTATTTATCTATCAAAGTGTTCTTGCCCTATCTTATACCATATCATTCTCTTCTTTTCAACCATTCTCAGTGTATCTTA
This sequence comes from Rutilus rutilus, assembly GCF_951802725.1. NCBI lineage: Eukaryota > Metazoa > Chordata > Actinopteri > Cypriniformes > Leuciscidae > Rutilus > Rutilus rutilus. The sequence goes on along the minus strand of NC_140220.1, from coordinate 9,789,381 downwards.
TGTTCACTAGAGCACTTGACCTTTCAGAACTGTTTAAATTGTTAGACATGCTCTAGATGATTAGAATTTAAATTCATGAAACTGAACATGTCTGTTCAAGGTTAATGACTGAAATGATATGAACTCTGCACACACATTGTAAATAATTCTAACACAAATCCATTTTTTGTTTTGTTGATCAGGTGGCGCTGAAATTCGCTGACAACGTGGGTATAGAATGGATGGACATTGTAAGTACTCTGTTTCTCTCAGTCTATTTTTCAATAGACAAACTGGTATTGTCAGTAGTTTAGTAGTGGTCTGCTTCCTTTCTCCATGTAAGATCATAAGAATTGTCTTTCTTCTAGGAGGGTCATCCTGAACCCGTTCCACAGGAGATCGGTCTGCTAATTCTTGCCAACAAAGGCCCCAGGGTTCCCCAGATCATCCAGCTTCTGGACTGGGTCGAAGAGCCTGAACGATACATTATGGTTCTAGAGCTGCCTACACCCTGTGAGGACTTGTTAAAATTTCTATACCGCCACAAAGGCACCATCAAAGAGAACATAGCAAAGGCTATCTTGCTGCAGGCAACACTCGCAGCTCAAGCATGCTGTCAACGTGGAGTGCTGCACCGCGACATAAAGCTGGAAAACCTGCTCATTAATCCGGACACCCTGGAAGTCAAACTAATTGACTTTGGGTGCGGCGAAATCCTGACCAATGCGGGATACACGTCCTTTGCTGGTATGTATTATTCCTCAGAGCTGTAAGGTGGGTCTCAAACTTTGATGACGAGTTTGTGATTGTTCGACTTGAATGAGTCAAGGTCTTACAAAGCATCATGTAATGGAATCCACCATTGTGAATCAATAGCATCAAATAATTTCCTCCATGCTAATGAATACCTAGTCAAAATGTTGCTTTAAAACAAGCTTACAAATCAGACCAAATGTATTTTTTCCAGGCACAAAACGGTACCGGCCCCCTGAGTATGGTTTAAACGGCGAGTATCACGGGAAACCAGCGACAGTTTGGTCACTCGGGATACTCTTGTTTGCGCTGCTGTGTGGGCAATTTCCAGAGTCAGAAGACTTGGATGAGCTCAATGATAACATCTGGACAAAAGATGGCTTGTCACAAGGTAAGATCTTCATTTCAGCAAAGTACACTTGTAATTATAAATCATACAAAATAGAACAAAGTAATTCAAATGGTTGTGTGGGTAATGCAGTAATATTTAGATATTTCAGCTTCATCAAAGAGAGCAAGTGTGAAGTTTAAGATAATAATAGCACTTCTCTTTTCTTTCTTCACAGAATGCTGCAAATTACTTTGTTCTCTCCTGCAAAGAAACCCAGAGAAACGGCTTGAATTGGACATTGTCTGTCTCCACAACTGGTTTAAATACTATTAGGACCAGATGGGCCGCCCCAGCTCCAGAACTCCCTGTCCCCACACACCAATGCACACTCTGCATTGATGTGCGGGTACTATCCAGGTAGACACAACCTTATTCTAAACAGAAGTCAAAGGGTGACCGAGCTTTTTCAGTTATGGCTCCCAAGTTCTGGAACAGACTTCTGTTACGTAAAGTATACGAGGATGCAAGTTGCAAGTAAAAGATCTCTTTATTGGGAATGACAACAATAAGTCCAACACGCTGCAGACAGCAGGAGAGTGGTGACGCAGGGACTTCGATGGGCAACCCGGAGTGATGAGTGATGATCAGAGTGAAGAATTCCCCGGAGTGATGAGTGATGATCAAAGTGTAGAGTCCACAATGAGACTGGAAACCGGAATCAGCACAACACGATGAACTCAAAATGGGAAAAGAGAACACACGAGGAGAACAGGAACAGGAAACGACACGTGGAAGCTCCAACAACGATCTGACAAACACAAGACGAAAGACAAGGCATTAAATAGGCTGGCTGATGGAATGCAGCTGGCGCTGATGTGAGAATCAGGTAATCAGCAGTAACGCCCACACGAAACAATCAGTACGAACACCACACACACACACACACACACACACAAGACGAGAGAAAGACTGTGGATCTAACAACCGTGACAACTTCCCCCTCATATCCGGCTAGCTCAAACAATAGAAATAACTTTAGACGTAACTTTTTAACTTAGCTTTTAATTAAGGGCATTGTACATTGTAGATATAACTTATTTTCATTTAGTTTTATTTCTCTACACTGATCTCATTATACTGTTGTGTGTCTAAGAGTGTGTAGTCATGCCTTCATCTGCTAGGCTTGATAAATATTTTTATACATGTATGTTTTACTGTTTTTAGTTAACTGTGAAGCACTTTGGGCAACAACGTTGCTATTAAATGTGCTATATAAATAAATAAAAGTTGAAGTTGAAGCTGTACATGCCCAAGAAGACCCTCTGGAAAAAAAGATGGCTTGTCACAAGGTTAGATCTTCATTTCCACAAAGATTACTTGTATTTATGTATCATACAAAACAGAACAAAGTAACAAAAGACAGTCATGCCGCATGCGGATATTGCAGTAACTTGATTCTCGATCAAAGAGAGCAGGTATGAAGTTTAAGGTAATAATCGGATGTCTCCCATCTGTCTCCACAGAATGCTGCCATTTCATTGGCTTCTGTCCCCATACACCATTGCAGACGCTGCATTGATGTGCAGGTACTATCCAGGCAGACACGACCTGTACATGTCCAAGAAGACGCTGTGGAACAAAGATGGCTTGTCACAAGGTTAGATCTTCATTTACACAAAGATTACTTGTAATTATGTACCATAATTATGCAATTATTTAGAGTTGGAGGGCTTTAAGGTCTTGGGAGGAGGATTTTTTTCTGGGGTCAACCTCCATTCCTTTTACTGAGACATTGTGACCAAGGAACTTTAACTGTCGTTGTTAAGAGTAAGAGATGCCTGGTTGAGTCTCTGCAGTATAGTGTTCAGATGTTGTATGTGTTCATCTAATGATCGTTAATAGATGATAATACCATCTAAAAAATAGAATTTGCCTCTCAATTCTGCCAGGACCTTCTCCATAAGCCTCTGGAAGGGCTGCGGCATTCCTGAGCCTCTAGCCTCTGGTTGGTGATGAATGCTGTTTTCTCTTTACTCCCTTCCTCCATATCCACCTGCCAGTATCCTGACTGCAAATCCAATGTGCTGAACCAGTTGGGGCCATCCATGGATTCCAGGATAAGCGATGAATAAGCGGCATTGGATAAGCGTCAGGTATGGTCTTGCTGTTAAGCCTCCTATAGTCCACGCAGAACCTGCAGGAACCGCCATATTTGGGGACGAGGACTATGGGTAATGACCATGGAGAGAAAGATGGCTCAATGATGCTTAATCAGAGAAGGTAGGAATTGGAAAGGGTAGTATGTATAACCAGGCCATATCTGCCTTGGCCTACGTCCACGATGGTTTCAACGGCTCTCAGGAAGTCCAAGCCAGCTATAATGGTAAAAGCCAGGCGGGCATCCTTCATTATATAGGTGTCCACTCTGCATACTTTATCATGCCACTTCTAACTGACTATTTCCTGATGCATAACCTGGTGAACTTTTCCATCAGCCATGATGAATCTTTGAGAGGAAACTGGAGTGCCCGATGAAGCCTCTCCTCCCAACTGTCTCCACAGGTTCTCCTGCATCAGGGTGTAAGTACTCCCTGTATCCAATACCGCCTTCACTTCTTTACCTTTTACTGTTACAGGTACCAAGAGAAGGGAGGTCATTGAGTGGGGTTGTGCTATGGAAAGTCCTGCCAGGTTTTTGCCTGAGCCTTGGTGCACAAGCCCACCTGGAGGAGGGTCTGTTTGGCCTTCCTCCAGGTGTGTTGACACGTCTGGACAAAGGCGTGGGGATCTAACAACCGTGACAGTACCCCCCCTCCTAGGAACGCCTCCTGGCGTTCCCCGACGAACCTACCTGCCGATTGAAATCATCGATAAGGGAGTGATCCAGGATGTCCCTAGCAGGTACCCAACTTCTCTCCTCCGGACCGTAACCTTCCCAGTCCACCAAGTACTGGAATCCGCGTCCCCTCCGTCTCGAGTCCAGAATACGGTTTACTGAATATGTTGGTTCCCCATCTACGAGTCGCGGCGGTGGGGGAACCGGGGCCGTCGAATTAATGTGTGAATGAAACAGGTTTAATTTTAGATACATGAAAGGCGGGATGAATTCTCCTGTACGCCGGAGGAAGTTTGAGTCGGACTGCCACCAGACTAATGATCTTGGTGACAGGGAACGGGCCAATAAATTTGGGAGCTAACTTGTTAGATACGGAATGGAGCGGAATGTTCTTGGTAGAAAGCCGAACTTTTTGACCCACGACATATACGGGAGGCTTCGACCGGTGGCGATCGGTCTTAGCCTTGGTGCGAGCCCCCACCTGAAGAAGAGTCTCACGGGCTCTACTCCATGTGTGACGGCACCTCTGGACGAAGGCGTGAGCGGAGGGGACCGCGACTTCGGATTCCAGACTGGGAAAAATAGGTGGCTGGTAACCTAAGCTACACTCAAACGGAGAGAGGCCCGTGGATGACACTGGTAACGAGTTATGAGCGTACTCCACCATAGAGAGTTGCTGACTCCAGGAGGAAGGATTCTTGGATACCAAACATCGCAACACTCTCAATCCAAATCTTGGTTGGCTCTCTCGGTTTGGCTATTCCTTTGGGGATGGAACCCCGAAGATAGACTGACAGTCGCACCCAGTAACTTACAAAACTCCTGCCAAAATTTGGACACAAATTGGGGTCCCCTGTCGGAAACCACGTCCATCGGGAGGCCATGTAGCCGAAAGACGTGATCTACGACAGTTACCGCTGTCTCCTTGGCAGATGGTAATTTGGGCAAGGGGATAAAATGAGCCGCCACTATGGGAACCGGTCCACTACGGTCAAAACGACCGTTTTCCCCTGAGAGGGTGGGCGGTAATGAAATCTAGCGCTATGTGGGACCAGGGTCTCGAAAGGACAGACAGCGGTTGGAGTAGCCCATCTGGGGGTCGATTGGAAGTCTTACCAGTGGCACAAACCGAACAAGCCAAAACAAAATTGCGAATGTCGTGAGCCATCAATGGCCACCAGAATCGTTGCTTGACCAAAAATCTGGTGCAATTAACTCCTGGATGACACGCAACGTTGGAACAATGCCCCCACTGAATGACGTCGGACCGTAACCCCTCCGGCACAAGCAATCGATTCAAACAACGAGGCGTTACCCCTTCTAAGGCCGTTCTGACCCTAGATTCGACCTCCCATGTAAGAGTGGAGACCACTAATGTCTCGGGTAAAATACACTCGGGAGTAGACGGGCGTTCGGAAGGATCAAAAATACGCGACAAAAATCAGGTTTGACGTTTTTGGAACCCGGGCGGTACGAGAGAGAAAAATAAAATCGTCCGAAAAAAAGTGCCCCGAACTGACGTGAGGGATCAGGGGCTATAAGAATGGGGGCCGAAACTAAGCAGCTCTTAAGTTTGGCGAATACAGCCTCAGCTGTATCGGACCACCTGAACGTCGTTCTGGGGAGGTCAAGGCGGTCAGAGGCGCGGCTAGTTGGCTGAAATTGCGAATGAAACGCCAGTAAAAATTGGCGAACCCCAGAAACCTCTGTAGGGCCTTACGGGAATCTGGACTTGGCCAATCTACCACAGCCTTAACCTTGTCAGGGTCCATACGTACTCCCTCAGACGAGACGATGTATTCTAGAAAAGAAACAGACTGTGCATGAAAATCGCATTTCTCCTCCATTCCTCCACAAAAAGCCCATTCTTTAGCAGCCTCTGAAGCACTCGTCTGATGTGCTGAACGTGTTCCTGGAGAGAAGATGAAAAAATCAATATGTCATCTAGGTAGACATATATGAACTGATCTACCATATCTCTCAGCACGTCATTAACGAGTGCCTGGAAAACCGCCGGTGAGTTGGACAGCCCGAAAGGAATGACCAAGTATTCGAAGTGTCCCCTGGGGGTGTTAAAGGCGGTTTTCCATTCATCCCCCTTCCGAATGCGAACCAAATGATAGGCGTTACGTAAATCCAATTTTGTGAAAACAGATGCTCCCTGCAACCTCTCGAAAGCTGAAGACATCAGCGGCAAAGAATAGGTATTCTTTACCGTGATGTTGTTCAGCCCTCGGTAATCAATACAAGGTCACAGGGAACCATCCTTCTTCCCCACAAAAAAGAACCCCGCCCCCGCTAGAGAAGAGGAAGGCCGGATGAACCCCGCTGCCAGAGAATCAGAAATATATTTCTCCATGGCCTCCCTCTCAGGAACAGAAAGAGAGTTAAGTTTGCCTTTAGGTGGAGACTTACCTGGCAGTAAATCTATAGCACAGTCATAGGGACGATGCGGAGGAAGAGAAGCAGCACGGGACTTACTGAACACTTCCTTCAGATCAAGGTACTCCACGGGCACGTTTGATAAATCCGCTGCCTTCTCCTGAAACACAGAACCAGACACAGACGGACAAGCAGACATAAGACAGAACGCATAACAACGTTCACTCCATGTAGAAATGGAGTTCAGGCCCCAATCCACTCTAGGGTTGTGTTGTACCAGCCAAGGGCCCAAAACTACAGGTGCTAACGGGGAGTCCATGAGAAGGAATGTGATGATTTCTGTGTGGTTGCCAGACGTAATGAGAGTTATGGGACCCTGTAGTAAGGGAAATGTTGGGGAGTTCTTGTCCATTTAGCGCATTCACAGAGATCTGACGGGTGAGTGGTGTGATGGGAAGGTGAAGCTTGTTAGCCAAGTGAAGGTCCATGAAGTTCCCTTCGGCCCCGGAGTACCCGTTAAGACTCTGGGGAAGGTCCAAGATATATATTTCTTTTTGGACACGGTCGGCCAGCCCATGCAGGAACATGTCCCACTGCACCTCCTCGTTCCATTTGCACTCTGCCGCCAACGCACGGAATTCGATGGAATAGTCGGCGACCGGACGATCACCTTGTCTGAGATCCGCGAGGAGTCTGGCAGCGTCCTTGCCTGCCACCGCACGGTCGAAGACCCTCCTCATCTCAGTGGCGAGTGCCTGGAACGAGGCGCAGCATTGGTCTTGGTTCTCCCACACCGCCGTTCCCCATAGTGCCGCTCGACCTGTGAGAAGGGTGAGCACAAACGCCACCTTGGACTCCTCTCTTTCAAAGGTCCTGGGCTGTAGGGAGAAGTGCATGGAACATCTGGTAAGAAAGGCTCTGCAAAAATTGGGCTCACCAGCATAGATCTCAGGAACGGGTAGGCGTGGCTCAGGTCGATTGCTCGGCTCCGGTGGTGTGGGGGGAACTGGCGGTGTGGGCGGCGCAGTGGGATTTCTCAGGAGTTGGAACTGTTGGGAGAGCTCGGACACCTGCGTCACAAGCACTTGCACAGCGCGCCCCGTGCTGGTGATACTCTCCTGCTGCTGATCCATCCGAGAGATACTGTGGTTCATGAACTCAGTCAGTGAAGCGGAGCTTGCTGCATCCATAACGTAGGTCAGATCATTCTGTTACGTAAAGTATACGAGGATGCAAGTTGCAAGTAAAAGATCTCACTTTATCATGCCACTTCTAACTGACTATTTAGCCTGGTGAACTTTTCCATCAGCCATGATGAATCTTTGAGAGGAAACTGGAGTGCCCGATGAAGCCTCTCCTCCCAACTGTCTCCACAGGTTCTCCTGCATCAGGGTGTAAGTACTCCCTGTATCCAATACCGCCTTCACTTCTTTACCTTTTACTGTTACAGGTACCAAGAGAAGGGAGGTCATTGAGTGAGGTTGTGCTATGGAAAGTCCTGCCAGGTTTTTGCCTGAGCCTTGGTGCACAAGCCCACCTGGAGGAGGGTCTGTCTGGCCTTCCTCCAGGTGTGTTGACACGTCTGGACAAAGGCGTGGGCAGTGGGAACCGCAACTTCGGATTCCAGACTCGGAAAAATATGTGGCTGGTAACCTTAACTATATTCAAACGAAGACAGGCCCGTGGACGATACTGGTAGCGAGTTATGTGCGTACTCAACCCCTGTGAGATGCTGATTCCAAGAGGATGGATTCAAAAACAACAAACATCGCAACACTCGTTCCAAATCTTGGTTGGCCCTCTCCGTTTGACCGTTGCTCTGAGGATGGAACCGAGAGGAAAGACTAACCTTTACCCCCAATAAATGTCAAAAAAAAAAAAAGTCTTGTCTAGTAGTTTTCAATTACATCTATATATATATGAATTACCACAGTACTGCAATATATCATGATACTACTTGGTATCTTGATACTTCAGCTGGTATAGTATCATAAGATATGTTTTTGCTATTGCGATAACCCTAGATGTTAGCAGCGAAAAATTTGACTGGAAGGGTTCATTAAAATGACTTACTTTCGTCAGCTACAACTCGTTAAATCTAGCGCTCCGTACGCTCTAAATCAGACACAGAGATAAAATTGTGCGGTAAGATTACATTTATTTGAGTGAATTATAACATTCAGTTGAATGAATTACAGAGAGATGTATGCTTGTGCGTGTGAAGTACATCCGTGCAGCGTCTCAACTAACTAACAATGAAGCGGTAAGTGTAATAATTCAAACACAGGGATGTTACCACCTCGCTACTGAGAAATATAATGTATATAAAAGGTAATGTGTCGATTCAATTAAAAATCAACATATCACATATTTCAATCAAAATATTACATAATTCATTGAAGCCTGTTTGTCATGTATAATACACCGACCAATCATCATCTGGCACAACAAGTTCAAATTTCATTGGACAATGTGAAGTGGAGTGGTAATTTTCCGGTCATTTATAAATCGTTTGAAAATTACATGGACAGTCGAATTTACATTTATGAAGGATCTGAATCTGCGTTGTTGAAACAATGGATGTTAATTGACTACAAAGCACTGCACAAAACCAGCACCAAAAGAAGCATTAATGGCAAGTAGTTTTCAAGTCACTTGTATTTTGTCTATGTATATTGATACACCGTTTACTATGCAGTAAACATAATTATTCTAGCATAGATAATTATGCAGCAATAGTATAATAGTACAGTACTACTGGTCAAAAATTTGGACACCACTATTTTAATGTTTTTTTTTTTAGTTTTTTTTTTTTTAGAAGTCTCTTATGCGCATCAAGCCTGCATTTATTTGATCAAAAAATACAGAAAAAAAATGATTATAATTTAAAATAAAAGTTTTCTATTTTAATATACTTTTTAAAAAATCATTTATTTCTGTGATGCAAAGCTGGATTTTCAACAGCCATAACTACAGTCAGTGTTGTTAATGTTATTATCAATGTTGGAAACAGTTTTTTTATTGAACCTGTAATACTTTTTTCAGGATTCATTGATGAATAAAAAGTTAAATAGAACAACAAATTAAAATAGAAATTATTTTATAAGTCTTTACTGTCACTTTAAAAAAAACATTTAAAGAAAGAAAGAAAATTACTGACCCAAACTTTTGAACGGTAGTGTATTATTGATACAAAATATTTCTATTTTAAATAGATGCTGTTTTATTTCACAATATTACTGTTTTTTCTGTATTTTAGATTTAAAAAAAATGCAGCCTTGATGAGTAGCCTATAAAAGGCTTCTTTCAAAAACATTAAAAATAGCGTCCAAACTTTTGGCTGGTAGGCTATATACTATTATACTTATATACTTATAATAATATACTGTATAAATATATATATATATATATATATATATATATATATATATATATATATATATATATATGTGTGTGTGTGTATATATAGGCTATATATGTACATATATGGGCGGGGACGATACACCTATCTCCCGAATCGATACTATCACGATAGTTGGGTGCCGATACGATATGTATTGCGATTTAACACAGCTTTGAATGTTGTCAAAGTTTAATAGACCGACGAATTGAAAGATCGCGTGGGTGTTTGAATCGAGATCACAGCCTTTTAAAGATGAATCGTGCAGATCTATCTTATCTCTCTCTCAGAGTCAGCATATGAGTAGCGCGAGGGCTTTTCAGTGCTTTCAGTCTCACGTCTCTTCCACGCGTCCACTTGGGATATTACGTCACTCAACACTCATAGATAACGACACATTTCATCCTGTTTTGGAACGAAAGTGGCTAACTTCTGTCAACCTCATCCACAAGCAAGGACAAAATTAAAGCAATTGAATTTGAATTAATATCGATTCTGGAATAAAAATATCGATTTTCGAATCATTAAAAAAAATCACGATAGTTAGGTGAATCGATTTTTTCTCCCAGCCCTAATATATATATATATATATATATATATATATATATATATATATGCCCCATTTTTACATTTGAGCCCCTGCCCCTGAGGAACTCTCTGCACGTCCCTGGTAGTTATAATTACACCATCACAGTATTTGAAAAGGGTAGAGATTTTATTATAACATTAGTCGCTCATTTTGTGAAGAAAGTGAGTCGCTCGCTGCATCAGGAGAGTGAGTATATAGATCCACCGCCGGCATATCAGTGGGGAATCTCAGTAGCTAGTGGTTATAATAAAGTGACTTCCCACGACAAGTCATTAGTCTTATTTTTGGACCTTCTGGCCCGCCATAATATGGCTATATTATGCGCTACGGTAGGAAAATCTGACAAGGCTGTAGCCCAAGACTGGTTGCCCACTGACATCCTGGGAAAACTAGATTGCTGCTGGAGGAGGTGTTAGAGAGGCCAGCAGGAGGGTGATCATCCTGTGGTCTGTGTGGTTCCTAAAGCCCCAGACTAGTGATGGGGACACTATACTGTCAAAAAGCACCGTCCTTAAGATGAGACGTTAAACCGAAGTCCTGACTCTCTGTGATCATAAAAGTCCTAGGATGTCATTCAAAAAAGAGTAGGGGTGTAACCCTGGCCCTGGCATCCTAGCCAAATTTGCCCACTGGCCTCTGTCCATCATGGCCTCCTAATCATCCCCATATATATATATATACTAATTGTCTTCATCACTCCTCTCCGCCAATAAGCTGGTGTGTGGTGGGAGTTCTGGCACAATATGGCTGCCGTCGCAACATCCAGGTGGATGCTGCACATTCGTGATTCTTGAGGAGATTCCCTGCTTCCATGTAAAGTTCTTTGAGTGCCGAGAACAAATTATTATTATTTGCCACATGTTCTGTGTATCAATCATGATTCAATGCGACAGGTGAATGCACATTCGATCTATAGATAAAATGCTGTATTTCAATATATCATTTAAAGGCCTTATCAACAAGACAGCATTCACTTCTTCCATGCAGAGAACAGTCGATACTCTCTCTGTATTATGATTTGCCAAATTTCTCTTGTTTTCTAATCCTTTTCTCTCCTGAGTTCTGCCTATTCCTCTGAGCTGCTGCTCTGAAGTTTCACTTTTTAGCACTGTGCTTTCTGATGTCAGTGCTTTGTGGGAAGAGTACCGCCGAGGGTCAAGAGCTTCATACATATTTGAATGTTATGACTGTATGGTCCTTTTATTAGTACAGTTGTGTGTGTGTGAGGCTGGTGGGCGCTTCAATAGTATCCAGCATGGCCTCACTCCAAGCTCCCTGCTCCCCAGGCTAATATTTCTGAGGCTCACTGCCAGCGGTGTGACTCAGTCCAAGTATGACTAAATAAGCTAGTCCAGTTTATTCAAGAGAAGAAAATGCTAAATAAGCTGCTTAACCTCCACTATTTATGCCATCAGATAAAAATAGTTTTATTTGTGCACCATAGACTAATAGCCTACATATGATCAGGTCAGGGTAGATTGATGCCAAAAATATGTAACCACTGCACAGCAACCACTGATTTGCATAGATGCAGTGAGTGTCGTCAGTGTCAGTATGCATCATTTTGAATAGGCTTTAGACCAAGTGCATTAAACAAGCTAGACACTAGGTGGCAACTGTTAACTTTGAGAGAAAATAACTTGTTTTAGTTATTTCCAGCATATCAGCTTGTTTAAAAGGGATCCTGTTATTATTATTATTTTACATTTTAAACTTTCTTTACTTTGCAATGTTGCAGTTTGAGCATGAAAAAGGTCTGCAAAGTTAAAGTCCAGTCTACTCCAAAGGGTGTTATTCTCTGTATGTGTGTGTTTATGTATATGTATTCCTCTTCCAGGAATGTACACGTCCCAGCATTCCTTATTTAAAAGGTTCCTACCCAAGGCATAGGCCTATGCAAAAAAAAGGGGCAAAGCCTGTTTGAGTTGCGTTAGTAGTGTATTGAAACACACGGTTAAAGGCAGGGTAGGCGATTTGTTCCAGAAACCTTTTTTGTTATGCTGATTGAAAGTCTCTTCACATCCTGATAGCAATCAAAGGTGTTTTTTGAACATTCAAACATGAAAACCTTTTCCAAAAACAGAATCAAGACTTTGAAAAAGGGCAAAATAGGTCCCCTTTTGTAGTATGAAAAAACTATGGAAGTCAATGGGGTCCATCAACTGTTTGGTTACTAACAATCTTCAAAATATCTTCTTTTGTGTTCAGCAGAAGAAAGAAACTCATACAGGTTTGGAACAACATGAGGGTGAGTAAAACATTTTGGGGTGAACTATCCCTTTAAGATTGTCAAAAGATTACGTTTAACTATGTTATTCAATTATTTATCTAACTGTTTTTAAAATCTCTATCATCAGATAAAGAAAAGCCAAACCATGTTTTATTTTATTTTTTAAAAAATGATCATTTTCTCCAGTAAAATTGTACAACCGAGCATAATTAGGCTATTTAATTGCTGCACTGACATGGCAAACACACAGCAAGGTAGAGATGCAAGATCTTAAGTTTCCTAAAACATACGCTGATTTCACGCAGCCGTTATTTTGAAATCGAAAGCGAGGCTCCGGTGGGAAGAAAACCGGAAGTGTCGCCTTTAATCATAGGAGAGTCTTGAATGCGATGGCGTATTGTTGTGTTTAAGGATGTTGTGTCAATTCTAAAACTGTACATACATTTCTTTAATACTTTAGACTATATACAGTGAAATTCATTTATAAATAAAATAATTTTTTTTATATAATTCAGAAAGTAAAAAAAGAAGCAGGAATGAACTATATACATATCCTATATTGGATATTAACATCCAAAAGTGTAAATCGCGGCAGCAGCTTCAGGTTGGTAGTCCAAAGGCATTGTTGTTTATCTTTACTTCCGGGGTTTTTCCCACCGTAGCCTCACTTTCGATTTCAAAATGGCGGCTGCGTGAAATCAGCGTATAGATAAAGGTTCTGGACCACAGCACAGATATTTAGGTCACAGGTGCATTTTGACGTTGTGTAAATGTTCCTTGTGTTAAACAGGCTGCAGCAAGCCCTTGACCAACATAAATGCAACAGGGTCAGATGTCACTGGTTTCAGAGATTTATTTTCTTGAAGAGACAGAGCACACTCTGAAGACATTTGCACATTTTTTTTACACAGCAATGAGCTTAGCTTATATTACAGTGAACCACTACGTCACCAAGATATGGGAAGCCAAACAAAAAAGAAAAAAACAATGCAGCTACATTTAGTGTTCTTGTGCAAAATGTAACAAAACATACAATATAAATATGAGTATGCGTATGACACCACTAGAAATTCCCACAATTTTTGACCTCACAAATATGGCATAAAATGTAAAACGTGAAGGGCAAGAAGAAAGACTTGGTCAGTTTTGTTTATTCTCTGTAATACAGCACCATCAACAGCAGGGGAAGCCCTACTTCCATGTTTTAGCTTGTGTAGGGAGAAAGCACATCTGGCTTTAAGATTTAGTACAGAAAAAAAAAACAATGCAATTTGGGGTGAATAGACCTGATTAAAGCTGCTGTGAGTGTTTTTTTATGCCATCAAATCAAATGCAAAAATAATTTTACTTTCCAAACAAGTCACCTTTTTCTTTCATTTTTCAGGTTATTTTCAGTTTAGTGCCATACCTGCACCATTATGATGGTGTTTGAAGAATGAAAAACTGCGTTTTAAAATAAAGCATTGCTTTATTATATTATTATTTATGTTTTAGGGTATTTAAGTATGTGTGTGTGTGTGTGTGTGTGTATATATATATATATTTTTTTTTTCGAACACCTATTTCAGTGATATCTGACTGTCAGGTATTGTAGGCCTATTAAAAAAATCACTTACAGCAGCTATGATTTGACCTATTTCATTTTTCCTATCTATTTTAAGCGTGTTTAGGGAACTGTGGCTTTAGGACAGGGATTTGAGACCTTTTGTCCACTCTGTTCCTTTTTGCATTTGTAAAAAGGTCATTTATTTAACAACAGCAAAATCTCTATCAAATATATGATGGGTAAAAAAAAAAAACAGTGTGGTGACATTTGGTTCGAGGCCTCTCAATAACCCATCTGCCTTTACTGTGTGACTGGAGTGCGTGGCGTTGACGTCCCGACCTGTAGGTCTGCCCTAGGTGTTCCTCGCCCCGGGCTAAATCAACAACGAATAATCACTGATTGCGTTTATGCTGGTGTCAGCACGTGGTTTCCATACTGACCAACAAATTAGTTTTTATCTCCAACGATATTTTGCTTTGAGCATTATCTCATTGTTTGGCGGTATGCAGGGATGGTTCATTTGCATGGCAAATAGTCATGCAAAACAACAATCACCTCTCTCAAACATGATGCGCTCAGGCAAGTGGTGAATCAGCATTCAGAGGCACTGCATCGAGCGGCGCCCTCAGGCACTTTTCAAAGGAAGAACAACATTTCTTAAGGCTCTCGTGACAATCTGCAATGTTTGAACTTGCATGGAATGCTTGCCATTTTTGGTCAACAGATGTGTAGATTGAGATCACAGTCTGTATTAATAAGAAAATACATTGTAGCTCTTACAAAAGCTCTTATAGTGACTCCCTTGCTGTTTGCAGCCCTTACTGATTTTTAAATACAAAAAGCAGTGCAGACTGTGTGTTAACAGGGAACTTGAAAACATACCACAAACCGGTGTTGACAGATTAATAATCACTTCCTGAGAAAAACTTTGACACTCAGTTAATTATTTTGGGGACTTGTGGATAGGGCTGGGTAAAAATATAGATTTTCCAATTAATCATGATCTTCATTTGAACAATTCTGATGTGGATTCTTAATATCCCGTTTGTTCAGTGGCGGCGTGATAAAGTATTTGTACCGCACTTCCCATCCTACAGATGGCACTGTGTTCAGCTAAAATGACTCACTCCAAATCAACTCAATCTTCAGTGACACAGCAACAAAACAAAAATCATATTTTTAATATCATAGTTAGCAATATTTTAAAAGTCGCAATCTGTTTTGAATGTGATGCAATACAAATGACGGCAAAAAAAGGAAAAAAAGTCTGGGATTGCATGCAAAAATGTGTCCAGTGGGTGAATCACAAAGAAAATATTCTTATGAGTCGGGTCTTTCAACATAGTGCGACCAGTATGGAGCGATTTAGATGTCTGAATTCCCATGGGACCTGACTCGAATTTAGTTTATGTTTGAAGGTGCAGAATGTTATTTGTCTATACATGCTGACAAATGCAACAAGGTGAGGTCTGTGGGAATTGGGGGGGAAAAATAGCCTATGACACCGGAGAGGGACATCATTTTACTGGAATGGGACTAATCTGTACCTGGGGGACAAAACTTAAGATTTGTGAGCAGGAGCAGGAAAAAAATATGTATTTTTTTAGCGGGAGCGTAGCCTCCTTCCCAAAACGAATGACTCAAGTCAAAAACTTTAACTGAAATGCATACCCAAATACATCGGAATCGTATTAAATTGGATTGAAGTCCGGACTGAATTAAGAGCTTGTTAATTGTAATCAAGAATCGTAACCGAATTGGAAAATCTGTATCGATACCCAGCCCTACTTGGGCACAAAAACATAGACTGAATTTAAGGAATGTCAATATGAAGAATTTAAGTATAAAAGCACAGCGTAAGACCATCCACCAAACTGGATAAATTAATTTGTTCTACTATTGGCACTCAGTATAAATGACATATTTAACAGTACATTAACATTATCTTAACAGGGTAAAAAACTATAAAACAAATGAATATTGTTAGAATCCTAAAAATATAAATATATCTCAATAAACATCTTGTTGTTCATCTGATTGTTAGGCTTTACCATTATATATATAACATTTAGTTTGTTTTGTTTCAAATAAGAAATGGTGCCTATAGGTGAGAATAAAATAAAACCTTTTTCTGCAGCATCTAAAAACAAAATATTAAGACGATCATGAGTAAAACAGCTGCAAGTGCTTTACACTTTTCCGTAACACAAGCATGTTGAAAAGAACGCACATAAAGGGAGTGTGGCTTTAAGATTCACCCGTTTGTTAAAGCGCTAGCTGCAAAGATCCTATTCACACATGTTCTGAACTAAAACACTGGCATTTACACTATATGTACAGCATCTACAAGTTTACAAACATACACACTCGTTTAAAGGCCATTGCGGCTGGTATTCTGTTTTAAGTTTTACAGTTTTCTTTTTTGGTGAGACGGGGGGCGATCGGTTAGGATAGCTTTAGGGGGAACCCAGCGAGGTCTTGAACTGTAGTGCGGGCGAGAAGATCGAATCCTCTTACTCTAGTGGGGTTTAGGAGCTAGCATATGGGAAATAATGTCTATGAGGTGGTCTAGGCCGTAGAGGTAGCCGTCTTCCCTGTTACCCTCCACCCAGGTGGCCCTGTGGCACAGCTCCTGCCCCTCCGGCAATGGTGTGGTCTTCCCAAAGTCTATCATCCACACTTTTGCCTGCTCCCGTTTGTCATGGACGAATAAGAGAGAACTGCCAATCACCTGAGCACGAGAGAGGGGAAGAGTTACACGTGCACAACACGGCCTTGGGTGTCGCATCTTTAAATGTTTCATCACAAATTCACTCGTAAAACTTGGCACAACAGACACAAAGATCCTGTTTCCATCATATTTGTGCAGCAAACATGCGCTCACTTATTAAACAGATAGTTGTGCATAACTGTGCCCTGTTTTCCACCAGACAGTTTGTTTTTGTTATCTATTAATGTGAATAAGCACGGCTCTGTGTTTGCATAGCCTGTTCTACCTCCTTGTATTAAAATAAAGTTCTGACACTGGCAATGCATGAAGTTTATCTAGTGTATTTGTCTTTAAAGTCGATTAAAAGAGGTTGTGTAATGCTTTGCATACAACCAAGCAGCTCTTCTGGCTTCAAGCATCCAGTGTAAACAGATAATTACTTCAGAGCTGGTCTTTGCATAGATGCTATTGTGTATTATACATTTTCCCCATTTTCACATGCTCTTATCACATGGGTGCGTAAAAGGTTGCATTTATTAATTCCACCATGGTCGTTAGTGTAACTAAAAACAAAAGAGTGACTGTTTACCTCGTGCGTTTTGAAAAACGATGAAATTTCCAAAGTGTCCCTGATCTCTTTCAGACGGTTCAGATAGGAATGCTTTGGGAAAAGAGATAAGATAAGAGTGTAAGTAACAATAAAACTATAAAAATACCCACAAATGTAGTGTCACAAATACTTTTTCAGAATAATATTGGATGCATGTGATAAAAAAGCTATAATGTAATGAGAAAATAAGCTTTTTTCTTTAAATCAGGTATAGTTTATTTTGTAAAATAACTTGAATATGAATTGAAGACAATATCTAGATTAGTTTGAACCTTTTTTGAAGAGTTATTTAAATGTGGCACCTCTACAATAATGTTCTATTATGTTAGCTTTAGTTAACTGCTATAGTGAAGTATTAATAAAAAATACTTTTCTTGCATTTATTAATATTGTTCATTTCTACACATCCTAATACACTTTTAATATTAAAAATTTTTCAAATTAACATTATTGATTATATGTAACAGACATTCATTATCAAAGTGCAATATTTAATTTATAAATTGACATGAACATAGATTAAATTGCAATAAAATGTTCATTTAGTTTATGATACCTTATGCATTAACTAATGTTAATTCATAAATTAACTTTATTCTGAAGTTCTGATTCTATATATGTATATATATGCGCAATAAATAGAAAAACAAAACATTTTTAAGGTTGAATTTAGTTACATCCCCGATTTCAAGTATATATTTGGATGCTAAACAGAGATTTAAACCATATGAGTCAAGACTTATTATCAGGAATTATTAGTGTCCTATAATCAGATCATACAGTACTACCACCACACTCGGTTCTAATTCATGCCAAAATAATTGCATTAATTCAGCATTTAAATCAGAGGTTATTAATTGTGGAAATAAAAGCAAGTTTATCTGACAAATCTAAAGCACATTTATCAGATGAATCACAGAGCATGTAAGTGAATAGGGATGCACATCAAGCTTCAGGACACACTGTGGACAAACATTGGGTTTCTTTGGAAGAACTGTTTGTCTATAAGGCTTAACTTTCAGGAAACACCCCTGTTACAACATGGAAATCCTCCCATGTAATGTCATTTCTTTGTGCAAGTTGCAAACATCCTATTAATATTTAAAACAGTAAAATTGCATTTACAGTAATTTAATGTCACAAGAATACACAGTCGTGTGTCAACAACTGCATTATGCAAAGCGCTGTCTATTTGCATGTGTGTATTTCTCTGTATTATAATCAAGTTTGTGTGCATCTTAAAGAGTGGTTTTCCCTGACAGCCGGTGAGCTTTCGCTGGTTTCAATCTATAACTCTGAAGGGACTGCACCACACAAAGGAAACCCTTAGGTTCACAAACCACCCTTGGGGGTAAATGAGAGAGTTTGGCTCCACCTGTCACTCACTTCCCCTCTCCTTGTGCCTCAGGAGACTTTGAAATCGTCAGAAGGCCCTAGAGCACATAAACACATGAGCGCAGACTTACCAGGATGTTCTCGTTTCCTTTGACGAAGTCTTGGAAGGCCTCAGTCACTTGGTCTCGCGTTTTGGTCTTTTTAAAGTCCCTGTTTACTGTTCCGTCCTCATTCTGTAGAAGGGAAAGGGAAGATGAATTCATTGTGCCGATCAAAAAATAATAATTTGTTTATATAAAAAGTTTATATATATATATACTGTATTTATATATAATATATATATCTATATATACACTCCCGTTCTAAAGTTTGGGATCGGTAAGATCTTTTATGTTTTTAAAAGAAGTCTCTTACGCTCACCAAGGCTGCATTTATTTGATTAAAAATACATACAACAAAACAGTAATATAATTCAATATTATGACAATTTAAAATATATGTTTTCTATTTGAATATATTTAAAAATATAATGTATTATATATTAACTCAAAGCTAATGCTGTTTCTACATCAGAGTGTGGACAAATGAATGTGCTTCTAAGTTAAGACAGTAATCACAACAACAGGAAGCTCAACAGTCTGCCTTAAGGCTGGGACATATACCCGTAGACACGGTTAACTGTAAGAAATTTGTCAACTGGTAGAGATTTTGGACTATTGTCTCTATCACGGTTATGCTCATGTGACGTAGCTGTTCTGCATGGTAACAAAAGATTAGCGTTTAAATGCGTTTAAGCATTGCACTTTAAAAAAGTGATTTTAAACCATTGAAGCGCAATAAGCGGCCTGATTTCGCTATATGCGCACCCTCTCTGAGAGACTGTTTGGTCAGTCTGAGTGACGCGCACACACGAAGCCGCTGCTCATTCAGCGTGTGAGGACTGAACTGAATGCTTTTGCCACATAATTAGGCTTGAGCGGTTAAATACACATACTTACATCTTTGCAAGTTACTCGTAAACAGTCGTTTATGTTAAGTGAATGTAAACAGTTGAGAAAGAAAATGCATGTGTAACTGTATTGGATCTGTGCTTTCGGTCTTAAAGTGACAGCAGCCCAATATACCTGCTCATCTGTGTCATTGATGTTAATCAAACAACAAAAGAGAAAATCTATTACTGCTCTTGACTGATAAGAATTTATGCATTTAATAAGAATAAATGTATATTTAATTTACACAGTGAAGACTATGCAGTGTTTTTTTATTTTATACAATTTATGTAGTATTTATTACAGTATTTCTAGAGCTTGAAGTTTTTCAGTTAGGTCTATTTAATTTGTGTCTTTGTTCTATTGTAGTTTGTTGTCCTATTGCTTGTAATTAGTTTCTTTGTTCTTATTTTATCACTGACTGTTGTCTTCTGTAAGCTTGACAGTTTTTTTTTTTTTTTACTTAGGCTATTATTTAAAAAAAAATTGGATAGTGATATGAAATTTCAATAGTATAAAAAAAAAAAAATCCTAATTTAAAGCAATAAAAATAACTATATCGAGATATATATATATCATTGAAATAACATTACTTAAATCGTGATTCGTGATATAAGATTTTGGTCATATCGCCAACCCCAAGTCTACCTGTTATTCAGAGAGCAGCCCAGGGCATCCCCCATCCACAAAAATAGAGCGGGAGAACCTGCCCTTTGTGCTAATGGAAAGTGCCAAAATGAGAACCTATACTTCCCTATTCATGCAGGACATCTGCAGAGCTCTCATTAACGAAGATTTATTTTGGAAAATCATGACAGAGACCGAACATAAGCTTTCTAATCTCCTCTTGCTTGTCTTAATGGAATCACGGCCGCCTGGTTTGGCTTAATTAGCTGAATGTTTTTAAACTTGTATTAAGTCTTTTTTGACATTTTCCATGAGGGTGTATTTACATTATTAGGGCGGTGTATCTAGGCCGGAATTACAGAACTGAAATCATGTTGTGAGAGCTGCAGCCTGTCACTGACTGATGTTGAGCTCAAAGAACGTGCCACAAACAGGCTGTGTGTGTGACAGAAACATTCAGTCACAATCAACCTCTTGAAAAAGGCCAATCCTGCCCCCTCACCTGAGTGTGAGGTTCGGGATCTAATTAAAACGGTACCGTGATTTCTCAGATAAAACAGCACTGCGCTTCCGAGATCCCTTTTGTTAACTCGTGATGAAAGTTAAGCTCAATGAACAGCATTGTTGTGGCATAATGTTCATTCTCACAAAATAATTTCTCGTCTCGTCCCTATTTTTCTTTTAAAAAGGCAAAAATCAAGGTTACAGTGAGGCACTTACTATGCAAATAAATGAGGCCAATTTATGACGGATTTAAAAACAGAAATGGAAAGCTTATCATTTTATAAAAGAACTTGTATTACAGTCATTCTTGTGTGAAAGCTTGTGTATTTTACAGTAATTTTAGGGATTATAATGTTTTGTTGTCATGGCAATGAAGTAAAACTGAATATAACATTACATAGAAAAGGTTAGTAAACAATATAAATTCATGTGTGGAAGCTTGTGTATTATTTGAGCTGTTTAAATCATAAGTTTTGCAGTCATTTTGGGATTATGATTTTTGATTATGGCAACTAAGTCAAATTAATATCATGTTAACATATTCATTTAACATATTAGCATATTATGTCTCGTGGCTATACTTTTAAAAACAGTGAGTATTTTAACGTTTATTAATTGGATTTATTTACTTCCATTGCAATTGCCTCACTATAACCCAGATCTTTGCTTTTTTAAGATTTTTTTTTTTAATCAGTATTTTGCCACATGTGCTATCAATTGTACTCAACTTGTTTTGAACCTGGAATATTCCTTTTAACTCAAGTACTTAAAATGAATGAGGCAATATTTGGCACACGTGGTAAACACTATGTGCGCATTTATATGTCACAAGCTTCAAATTAGAATATATTTTTTGACATGTGCACATTGCACAAATATACAGTTTCCCACACTTTGCGCATACTTTTGTCTAGTACACACTGAGAAAGCAACTTTATTTCCACCTTTCAGTTGAGACGAGTGTAATGATGAAAACATGTCAAAGTTCCTTTAAAGCTTTTGTGAGAGAACGTCTCACCTTGATGCCCTCGATACGGAAGCCTAGCGTGGCGGTGGAGCTGATGGTTTCCCTCCACTGCATGTAGCGAGGCTTAGTGACCGCTTTCTGTTCTTGCTCCTTTGCCGTGGGGGCATCGGGATCCACCTCGATCATCTTCTGGTACATGTCAGATCTCAAGCTAGGCTTCTTCCTGGCTTTCGTCAACTCCTCTTCCAGATACGTCCTGCAAGAGGGGAGAAAAATGACCCACTGGCTCAGTTTCTGTCATTTAACTTGTTGCTTGTGTTGCATCATCAATCATATTCTGTTGAAATTTGTAGTGCCTACTAAAGTGTAGTTAGTCTTATTAGCTAATGGCATGATAACTAAATAAATATTTATTCTCCAACTTGACTTTTCTTGGAAAACACTCCCTTAGAAACTGAGAACCGCACTGAATGTGTGTGAAGCTGAAAGCATCACATTGTTTTGTTTGGCCAGGCCAGCAAGGATTCTGTTAATATCCTGACCATCTGGTTATCTCTATATTTGTCCATGGCTGCTGCCGTGTTTCGGTCAGGCTTGCAACAGCAAACAGAACAGTCCCGGGAACAACAGAGATGAGAAAGTTGAAATGTGAGAGTAGGGAAAAAAGTGATGAGCGTTGGACGATGTGTTTCATGGTCTCCCTGCACCAGCCGCAAACAAGCACCGCTATCTTTCACCAGATTAGATGACAGCGCTGCTCTGCTGCGAAATCTCTAGGGAGTGAGGTCCTTGTTCAAGTTCTCTGGTGCTTGGAATGTATAACATCTGTACAAATAATGGGTCAATGGAACTATTAATTTTAAAATAACATACAAGATTTTCAGCAGTGGACATGCTGTTGCATAAGTGGAAGATAAGAAAAGATGAAGATTCCGTTTTTGCAGGGAGGGGAATTTTTGCTGTATTTATTTTGATTTGTGATTTATAGATGAATTTCTTTCTCTCTTGCTCTCTCTCTCTCTCTCTCTCTCTCTCTATTTCTTATATTATACACAAGAGACAAGAAACTATTTTCGATTTGAATTTTGAACTCTTACAAACAGGATAGAAGAACTTGTAAAACATTCTAGATTAGCAACTAAGCACAGTTAAGTATTATTCATAAACTATTACAGTATTTATTAATATACTATTATAGTATTCATATTTTGAAATTGAATTTTCTTTTTTAATGTGCAGTTTACTTTTTTTAGTAACTATTAGTTTTATACGTTTAGTTTTATATATTTCTATTTAGCTTTAATTAATTTTTATTACTTAATTTATTTCAGTTAGTTGCCAACGCAACATTTCTCATTTTCATTTAAGGTTTTAAAGTTAAGTTTAGGTAAGGTCTTTTTTTATATATCTACTGTAACTCATAATATTTTATTTTATTTCAGCTTTATTTCAATTAATGAAAACGATTTATAATAGTTTTAGTTCTAATACAATATACTGTATCTAAACTAGAAAAAGTAAGTTAAATTTCAAGGTTATATACAGTCATAGAGCATTACTGAATGGTTGCTAAGGCGTTGCTGGGCAGTTGTCAAGGTGTTCTTGATTGCTGATATGAGGTTAATGAGGTATTCTGTGTGGTGCTAAAAGGTGTTGTGATTTTTTTCTTGGCAAATGTTTGCAGTGGTGTACTGGGTTTGTGGAGTATTATAGAATGTAGAGTGCTATATTGTTGCTAGGTTATTCTGGGTCAGATTTAGGTGGTCTCTAGGTGGTTAATATTGTGTTATTGGTCTTTTCTAGGGTTGTAGATAGATTTTTGTGAAGTAAAAGGTTAGGTGAGGCAGTGTAGCAGCATAGTGGTCAAATCTCAGAAACTGACCTGACGCCCATCTTGCAGTCCATGACACAGGGTAGGTCAAAGTCTGCCAGCAAGTCCTCCATCTGATTGTACCTCTCTCCATCCTTCTCTACATCTCCATGGTAGGCGGGAACGTAGGGCTTTAGCACGTCTCTCATTAGCCTATCGAGACATTGCTGCTCGCACTCACAGTGTTTCTTCAGGATGCGGCCGTTAGCTCCAGCTTTGAAATTGCCTAAGGAGAGCAGAGAGAGACAAATGGCAATGCATTGCATTCTCAGCATTACCACAAGGGATATGTAGAGAGGATTCTTTCAAATATAAAGCAATTTACTATGCACTGTTTTGAATGTATTAACTGGCTTAGATTCATGAAAACTTATGCAACATCTATGGCTCCTTTTTTAGGCCTACCTGCATGGCCAGCCAGCTGAATCCAAGGGTACTTCTTCTTGAAGGACATAACAAATGGTGACCAGTGCACCATGTTCTTGATCTTCTTCCATGATTTATGCTGTTCAATGACAAAAAGAGAGCAAGATGAGTCCCCATTTAAAGTCATGAAATCAAAATTGCCTCGGATATACCTCACAATAGGGAAGTAATTACTTATATAATGACATTTGGCAGGTGGGGTTCATTTTCCTACAACACAACATGCGGGAAAATAAACAAACAGGCATTTTGCATGTATTTACATACGTTTGCTGGCACTCCTACAGTGGTCAGTGCTGATATCATTGTTTACACAGCATAGTAAATTTATATACAAACATACAATCAGATATCGCACATAAACAAATGCCGAATATGCGTAGTTGCATTTATTTTTCCAGGCTTGTTTTCCTGCCAAGGTGAGACCATTTCACCTGGAACCATCTCAAAATGTTCTTGCTCTACTTGGACATACTCGCTCCCTGCGGAAAACTCTGTTTTCTAGTTCGAGAAAAGCTGCTCTGTTGAGCCATTACACTGTTATTCCACTTCACTAAATGTCCTTGAGTGAGAACTCTTTAACTCTCCATGTTGGCATGGTAAACACATTCTTCATTCTGCTCTCAGTGATAGATTAGGGGTTTCCTCGGGTGACCAGGGAAACCTCTCTCCCCCCAAGCACATTTTGAGCCAGCTCTCCCAGGAAGAGCACTTCAATGCTAGACATGCTATGACCACAAATCAGCCCCCTTCCCAATCTAGAGAACCTGTCTGGCCAACAAACACAAGCCACCGAGTGAATTCAAAATATGTTGAGAGGCGCTTTGTCATGCATTAAAAAAGGGCAAGCTGTCAACAGATTCGACCATGAAAAAACGCTTACTATCAATCAAGTGCAATAAAATGCATTAAAATCAGAATTAAATTACAGTGATTTATCAGTTGACAGCTGTGACAGCTTTTTCTTCCTGAGTTGCTATTACATCATTAAAGGAATAAAATTCTGTTATTATTTATTAATTCAGCTAGGATATGTGGTTTCAATCCTTTGTGACAGAATGTGAAATTCTCATATTATGAAAGTGAATGTAGAGCTCTAAAATGACACACACAAAAAACACTTATCTTTGAAAACAAAGTTATCTTTAAAAGACTCCATATGACTTCTGCATTATATTTTAGGTCTTCTGAAGCCATGTGATAGCTGTGTGACAAAAATGTAAGCCTTTTTTTTTTTTTACTGAAAGTCCTCCTCTAGTAAACCTACAGTATAACTGCTGTGACCTTGAGAACTGAATCAGTCTTTTTAATAAAATCATTCAGATCAGTTTTATGAAGCGAATCACATGATTCATTGAAAAGATTTAGCTGAGTGTTAAATGATTTGTTCACAGACTGGATGTCAAGATTTTTAGTGAATACATTTTAATCCGTTCCACATGCAAAACTATCACATGGCTTCATGAGAACATTTTTATAGTTTTAGGGTGTTTTTGTCATTTTGGAGCTTGACACATGTACATACAGTTGATAACATATGAGAAAAACATGAGGGTGAGTAAATGAAGAATTTCTCCTTGTAGCGTCTATGCCGAAAAGGTCTGATTTAGAAAGAGGCCCATAAAAGGTATGAACCATCATCTGAGAGCAGCAAGAGTTTTATCTGTCACATGAAGGTTGTCCTGTTCTGCTCCAGTGGAGGAAGACCGTTCCTCCCGCCCTTAAGATGCTGTTAGAGAGGGGTCGGGAGCTGTAAGGGCTGGTTTGCTTTGTGTGTGTCCCCTCCATATCCCCTATCCTCACCCCTAGAGACAATTGTGGAAACTCAGTGATCCAGGGGTCGCCATCGTTGCTTGAGAAAGTAGAGGGCTGATGTTAATAAGATTGTAGCTATAAGTGTGTGAAGGTTGCCAATGAGCCATTTCATAAATGTCCAAAAAGCGAAAACAAGAATTCACATGCCGTATTTGAATACAGTGCTTAGTTATAAACATTTTAAACTTTCTATTATTACTATAATTATTGTTAATATTATTATAAAAAATAAAAAAAAATAGTGAGCAGTCTTAATTTTAAAAGACTTTTCTTTTTTATAAATTGCTTAAATGTGTCTGCTCTAGTCTCTAGAAGCAACATTGTGCAACAATGCAATAGATATGGATCTAGAGAGGATATGCATGTCATAGATGTAGCAGCTATAAAGAATATTGCAGATGTCATGTTAATTTTTTCCCCTTTTTTATCCATATGGATATGGATGTAGAGAATATGCATGTGATTAATGCAGCCGAAATAAAGAATATTGCAGGTGAGGTTTTGTGTTACTTTTTATTTGTATTTTTATAATAAAACAATTTTTTATACAATATTAAATGGTTTAGTATTTGCTTCTTTTAGGTTTAAGTAAACATTTAATTTTAAAAAAGCAAGGAGACAATTCGGTCATTTAGCAGTTTGTTTTCAATATTCTGACATCAGCAAAATCATTGGTTCATTTAATTCCGTCGCAGGTTTGCATTCAGATAACATACTTAAAAAGGACACCTTAAATATTTTTCTAAATTTTCTTTTGTGTATGGGATTCATTTAATAATCATAATTATGGTTATTATTATTTATTATTTTATTATTTAAAAAACTAATACAAATCAAACAAGTGATTTACGAAAATTACTTAGTTTATTTTCAGCAGATTATGGCTAAGATTACTGAATGTGACTGAGGAGAGAGGTCTGATCTGTTAAATAAAACAAAATAGCTACAGTATGCAGAGGTTCTGGTTAATATTGAAGCATTTGACATGAAACAGATGCTGTTGGTGTGCTGTGGTTTGGGCCACTGCTGAAAGCACTTAAAAACCCAAGGATTGAAGGACAGGTAGTGTTTGCCAGACATTAAGATCTGAAGACCACAGAGTCCTAGTGTTACCTCCCGATGACTACACAAATTAAAGTTCAGTGGAAAGACAAAGTGGATCTGAGAGAAATTTCTATAGTGAGGTAAATATTCAGGATGTGGGAAAACAAAACAAATGGAAAACTCGCAGGAAGAGATGGGAGTTCAGTTAATTAGAGAGTAACAGTCATGTCAAAATGCCCACTGTGTAAAACAAGCTCTAGATCATAAAGACTTCTAAATGTGTCTGACACAGTTGTTTACTTTCACAGCTTATTTGCTTCCATGAAAAATTGTGAGGTTTACAGTTGCAAAAACACCTAAATCTCATGTGGCTTTAAGCCAATAGCAGAGTTTTAAAAGCATTTTCTGCTGTGATTTTTGGTGAAAATATGCAAAAAATTGTTAAACTGAGCTATACTGCACTCTTATTCATAGATGAAAGCATAGTCAAATTAGTCCAAAATATTTAATAACTGAACACTCAAAGGGCCAGAATGTGATTTTACAGTCCAACTACAGAGAAATTGAAGCAAACCAGAATCTATTACCTGTAACGCTTTGAGCACCAAGATGATTGACGTAGCACAAAAAACCAGCACGGGGACGATAAAATCCCAGATGTGCGTGATGAAAGATGACATGGTAGAAATCGGTAAAATCATACACAAGTGTGCTGCGTGCAATCACAACGTAAGCTGGAATTTGAGTGAAGGAAAGTGCAGGGTAATGTGGATTTCTCATTTGTTTCCATACAAAGCATTCAAAAGCACAAATGGCCCATGCAAATATGCTGGCAGGCCAAGCTCAATGTGAAGAGACCACATTAAAACTCTATGGCATGCCTGCGAAGGCCACGAGCAATGCAAATGTTCAGTGTTCTTTAAACTCACCTGTAATTCTAAGAGTTTGGGATATCATGAGAAACAGCTTATACTGTATAACACCTGCCCGTGATTTTGGTTCAAAGATTATATCCGAAACCCTCGAAAAAACAAAATGCATTGCTCTGTCGCATCTGCACTGTAACAATTATTTTAAGTTTAAGCTCTTAAAAAAAGGTGTCAGTTAAATTATTTTTAGTCTATGTTTTGAGTAAAATGAACTTGATACTACTTTTGCTCTTTTAATGTGACTAAATGGGTTTCATGCGTAGGTGTCGATAATGGGTCTGTGTTAGTCAAGAGGGTCAGCCATCTGAATGTTTATAATATCTTTAAATAACTAAAGGACAGTGTCACCAGTGTTTTCAGACTGAGATGAGGTCAGCACCTTGTTTTGACATCACCAATGTGATTTGTGAGAAACTGACTTCCTTTTCCCGAAACGGGATGATGAATGAAGTATTTTTGTGAGTATTGCAGACCGATGATGAGATCAAAGATTTTCATTGCAGATTTTTACAGGAAATTACAGAAATCGAATCATAATTTTAAAGGAATAGTTCCCCCAAACATCGTTATCACTCACCTCTGCACTGTAAAAAATTATCGTAATTTTAACGGTAAAAGACTGTAAAAATGCTACAGTGAAAAACTGTTAATTGGTTAACAGAAAGTTTCCGTACTATATACGGTAAATAACTGTGATAGATCTAACGGTACATTTAATGTAATTTTACTGTAACATACCGTTAAATTTACAGTTTTTGAAAGTGAAAAAACAACTCATTGTATCATTTACAGTGAAAAACCGTAAATTGACATTCCCACAATTCCCTGTGACACTTCACATTTGATGTATTTTTGTTGAAATAACTATGTTTGTTTCTTCATAGTTTTCTTCGTGTTTTCTAATCAGTTATGTACATTAGGGGTTTATGTTACATTTAATGTTGTTAAATTAATGTTTATTGCATTTTTAAAATTTCATGTGTTACCATGATGGTGTTTAATGTTTGTGTGAATCACACTGTGCAGCTTCTATATATATTAGTATTAACTCTCTTGTGGAAGAACTGCTTATGTTGAGCTTTGATTGATCATGTGACTCTCATCACTGCTGTGATTGGTGGTTATCAGTGTAAAAAACAGATATTAATACTTCAATAGGACGGTAAATTAACATTATATCATATTACCGTAATCCTACAGTTTTTTTCCGTAAAAACAACGGGAAGAAAGACCTTTTTTTTTTACAGTATTTTTCCGTTTTTTAACAGGAATTTTCTGGCGCCCCAGCTGCCAGAAAATTACCGTTTTTTTACGCGTTTTTTTTTTACAGTGTGTGTCATTTTAAAATTTTATAACTTTCAATCTACGGTGGAATAACCCGGGTGAGTGAATGATGACAATTTTCATTTTTAGGTAAACTGTTCCTTTAAGACTTCAAATAATATGCTTTAAACAGTTTTGAAAGCAATTCATAACTTGGAGGCTTAAGATTTCATCATACATACGAGATTACATCAATCACAATGTATTTTAGGAGCTAAATTTTACCGCTAGGAGGTAAATTTGTTTTGAAATCCTGAATCGTGCTAAGGTTTGATGCAAAATAGGAATTTACGAATCTGGTAAACAAGCCTCTCTAGACAGGGTAGCTTGCATTCAGATTAGACAGGGTCTGATATTTGCATGCAGAAACACATTTGCATGGCTTAGATTGTGGTTGGAGAAATACTTAAAGGGTTAGTTCACCCCCCAAAAAAATCTGTAATTTACTGATCCCTTTGGCAACCCTTTTCCATGCAATTACAACACTGTAAAAAAATTCTAACCTCTCCAAGTCAAAATGTTCTAGTGACTGGTCACATCTAAATTTTTTAATTGGCCCAAGTGCAATTCTTGTTGCAATAGTCTGTTAACATTGGCTCAATGAGAAATAATACGTCAGACTAATTGAAAATTTTAGATGTGACCAGTCACTAGAAAATTTTGACTTGGGGATGTATTTTTTTTTTTACAGTGAATGAATGATAACTGAAATCTTTGAACATCAAAAAGGATGCAAAAGCATGGCAAGCATCATGAAAGTATCATAAATGTGGTCCATATGTGTTATATTCAAATACTTTGATAGTAGTGAATAACATTTACATTTAGTCATTTAGTAGACACTTTTGTCCAAAGCGACTTACAATTTAGGACTAAGTTAAGCGAGTCATCGTGAAGAGGCAAAAACAACGCAATAAGTGCTCAAAATACAAAGTTCAGGCATTGGTCAGAGTAGCATAAGCCCAATAAGGGAGGATTATAGAAAAGGAAATTGTCTTTTTTTTTCTTTTTTTAATGAGGTTAAGTGCGCACGGAAGAAATTAGTTTTCAGTTGTCTTTTGTTCTGCATCCCGGATGAGGGTGGGGAGATCATTCCACCAACATGGAACCGTGAATGAGAATGTTCTGGAAAGTGATTTTGTGGCTCTCTGTGGTGGAACCACGAGCCGTCGCTCATTGACCAATCGTAGACTTCTGGTAGGGATGTAGACTCGTAGGAGCGAGTGAAAGTAGGAGGGAGCTGACCCTGTGATAGAATAAGTTATTAATCTTTCCCTTGGATCATTTAGTTAAACTCAAGAACTGAATCAGTCTGATATCTGAAAGAACCTTTCAGACCAGTTTTGTGAACCATATGACCTGATTCACTGAAATAATCAAATTCAAAAGAATAATTCATTCTCAAATTAGACATTGCTGCTTCTTACATGGATTCTGAGGACTGCTGGTTTCACACAAAGCTATCATACAGTACTATCATACAGCTTCAGAAGAATTAGAATATACACTCACCTAAAGGATTATTAGGAACACCTGTTCAATTTCTCATTAATGCAATTAACTAATCAACCAATCACATGGCAGTTGCTTCAATGCATTTAGGGGTGTGGTCCTGGTCAAGACAATCTCCTGAACTCCAAACTGAATGTCAGAATGGGAAAGAAAGGTGATTTAAGCAATTTTGAGCGTGGCATGGTTGTTGGTGCCAGACGGGCCGGTCTGAGTATTTCACAATCTGCTCAGTTACTGGGATTTTCACGCACAACCATTTCTAGGGTTTACAAAGAATGGTGTGAAAAGGGAAAAACATCCAGTATGCGGCAGTCCTGTGGGCGAAAATGCCTTGTTGATGCTAGAGGTCAGAGGAGAATGGGCCGACTGATTCAAGCTGATAGAAGAGCAACTTTGACCGAAATAACCACTCGTTACAACCGAGGTATGCAGCAAAGCATTTGTGAAGCCACAACACGCACAACCTTGAGGCGGATGGGCTACAACAGCAGAAGACCCCACCGGGGTCATTCATAAACAGAATGAGAACATGGATCCATCATGCCTTGTTACCACTGTGCAGGCTGGTGGTGGTGGTGTAATGGTGTGGGGGATGTTTTCTTGGCACACTTTAGGCCCCTTAGTGCCAATTGGGCATCGTTTAAATGCCACGGCCTACCTGAGCATTGTTTCTGACCATGTCCATCCCTTTATGACCACCATGTACCCATCCTCTGATGGCTACTTCCAGCAGGATAATGCACCATGTCAGAAAGCTCGAATCATTTCAAATTGGTTTCTTGAACATGACAATGAGTTCACTGTACTAAAATGCCCCCCACAGTAACCAGATCTCAACCCAATAGAGCATCTTTGGGATGTGGTGGAACGGGAGCTTCGTGCCCTGGATGTGCATCCCACAAATCTCCATCAACTGCAAGATGCTATCCTATCAATATGGGCCAACATTTCTAAAGAATGCTTTCAGCACCTTGTTGAATCAATGCCACGTAGAATTAAGGCAGTTCTGAAGGCGAAAGGGGGTCAAACACAGTATTGGCATGGTGTTCCTAATAATCCTTTAGGTGAGTGTACTTCTATAATATTTTAATGGTGCTTTTTATGGTTCTTCAAATCTTCTTTTTTTTATTCCAGGGAAGAAAAACGTCATGAGGATGAGTATGATGGCAGAATAATCCTTTTTGGGTGAACTGTTCAAATCAACTCCAGATGTAATGAACAGATGAGAAAAAAAATGAGGTTAAAAATTCAGGTGTGCTTATACTCACACATTCTTATGAGCATTACTCATTACAAGATTTCTTTCCAATGGAATGAATTCTGCATGAATCGGGCAGTGAATTTAACTGTTTTTGAAGCGGCGCGCATTCAAATTCAACTCAATTTTACATTCTGAATGTATTGCAGTTCATTCCCTGGATTTGCTTTGCTCATTTTATCATAAGCATGTAAAAAAAACCTGAATATTGAAAATGAGTTAAAGAGAAAACTCTTACGTTTGTGTGGTGAAAACTGACATCTTTAATAGTATTTGATTGCACGCACAACAGGGTCAAAAGGAGAACTAAAGGTAAGCGACCTCCCCTCTGATGATAAGTGCAACATCATCTCAAAACCACAAAAGTTTCCGACGGCAATGCACCCTGGGAAACACCAAACACCAGTGAGTTCAAGTAGATGTTTGCATGCACTGCAGCACTAGAAGACTATCAAGTCATGCTTATTTTACCGAAGACCACAGATTTTTGCTCTGTAAACATCAACCCACAATAACAATCAAAGCAAAGCCTCTGAAAAAAGGAGACATAATACTGCGTAATCTCACAGTGAGCCTATTAACAAGATTTAAGAGTTTTGCAGTCTTGCCTTTCTGGAATACCAGAAAAATAAACTGTCCCGTAGAGGACGTAAAAGCAACCGCTCATTTAGCCCTCCCTCCCATCTCAAACTCTTCTCCCTTCGCTATTGTGTAGAGCCACTATCAATGGCTCAGGGTTTTGTTAATTTGGGCAGCGGAAGCAGGAGCGCCGTATCGCGAGGGGAGCACTCCGTGGCGCTGGGTCGTGCCATTGTTCTGATAAGGCCAGGGTTAGCTATATCGAGCACAAGGAAAGGGATGCCGCTCTTAACAGCGTCTCCTTGACCTCACGGGTGTTGTTAAAGTTTCCACTGAGCACTGAGGGAGGAAGTGGCTTTTAACCCCTCGAGAGGAACCTCTCTGCGAGACAGGAAAGTGCAGAGGGCTCTGAGACAGTATTTTCCACATCTGCAAGCAATACTCAGCAACATAGCCAAAGACTGGGTGTTATTTTCTGGAGGCCTGACAGCCACCATTCCCCTTAAGCACCTAAATGCATCCGTGGTCAATGTGGCCAGCCTTACCACATTCTATGACATGCTTTCTGTGTGTGTATATATATATATATATATATGCAAAAACCTCTAAGTGCCATCTGAAATTTTCTTCTAGAATGATCTTTTTTTATCAAGCTTGTATATTAAAATTCGGTAAATGGCAATGAAAATTACCTATTAATTGTCATTTAAGTGAAATTACTGAACTTAAATATACAAGCTTGATAAAAATGATCATTCTAGAAGAAGATTTCAGATGGCACTTAGAGGCTTTTGCATCTGAACTCTTCATATATATATATAACGTATATATATATATATGAATATATACACAGAAAACATGTCATAGTTTGTGGTAAGGCTGGCTACATTGACCACGGATACGTACAAGCATACATGTATATTCTAATGTTTCTCAGAAAGACATAATGCTTTTATATATATATATTTTTTTATTTCTTAGTATATATCTATTATTCTTTTTGTGCTTTAGTGAACTTAAATCTCGACTCGCTCCGGTTATCCAAATATCAGCATATGTGGTTGGTCACCAAAAATTATACAATGTAAAATGGAAGTATAGTCTACTTTATAGAAGAAGTCTACATTAGCTCATGTACGTTTAAATAGAATGAACTTAAGTTGTGACAAGATGTTAAAGAGTTGTATCATTTTTATCAAGTATCATTAGCTCATTTGAACTAAATTGAACTGCAAAAAAATCTTTTTGAGTGTACAATAATTTTTCCATTTTCATTTTCAACACTTTCATTTACAAGCCTGGCAAAGACATGAGGATGGTTGTTTTGCTTTAGGCTAGACAAATTATCTTCAGGTATGTATTTGTACTTATTGTTCATTAATTTTTGAGTGTCAAATGTCACCTAGATTAAATGGTACTTGAAATGATGTGACATGCTTAAGCGTAGTGCTTTCTTAAGGGAAAAGGTAAGACATTTAGGATATGCATCCATATCTTGAAAATCCTGAGCTACAAGTTTCCAAGTCAGGTACATGTCTAAATTCCAGCAGACCATGTCTGTTCAGAAAAACATGCATGAAAAAATGGGTCAAGAAATTGGGTACAGCTAGACTCGTTAATTCTCTTAGAGGATATTAGGATATACAGCTCAACGCTTGTCAGATAGTGTTATTTATCATGAATTCCTCTTTGACAGTTGAGAACGAAACCGTCATGTTCCTTGACACTCCCGCCCTTTCAAAGTATGTCATAGCTGTTCCTGCTTGTCCTGAAACCGGTCTTTTCTCATCAATGACAGGAGAGTTCTTTCACAGAAGCGAGACCTCCCATTAAACTGCCGTTTTACTGCACCCTATGTACACAAAGGTGTAAAGCTGCTATAAGACGCTAAGTAGAAATTTGTATTATTTGCTCCTTGTGGGATTCATTGAAATAAAATACACCCTCTTCTTTACATATTTCCTTGTTTGAAGATGACGTATAATGGAGTAGGGGTGGGTCTGCTATGCAAGAGAAAATGTACACGACATAATAGCTCTGCCCAGAAACATAGTGAGCTGTCTACTGCTTACATAGGGAGCTTATTAAATAGGAAGCGTCTTAATTGTTATAGTAAAGAGATCAACAGAATCATTTTGGGCGGGGTTTAATGTAAAGTGTCTAAAGTGAATGTAAACAGACAAAAAATCGGGAATGGTCAAAAAGATAAGATCTGTGCATTAAGACTTGCAGTGTAAACACAGTTTAAGTAAGCGGTCAGTTATTCAGTTTAGTGACGCAAAATGCCGTGACTGACCAATTGGAAGCAAGCATTCCACCGAGCCGTGCAATAAGGAAAGGCACGCAGGTTTTAACAAGGGGAAGGGAGTTGCAGGCCTGGGTTACGCCTGTGCATCAAAGTCACCACTTCAAGGGAG
Source organism: Rutilus rutilus (assembly GCF_951802725.1). Classification (NCBI taxonomy): domain Eukaryota; kingdom Metazoa; phylum Chordata; class Actinopteri; order Cypriniformes; family Leuciscidae; genus Rutilus; species Rutilus rutilus. The sequence goes on along the minus strand of NC_140220.1, from coordinate 9,754,420 downwards.
TCTAGAGAAGTGCAGGGGGCATCAAAGAAGTAGCTCACTGCTCATTTCCAGGAGTAAACCATTACACACATCTGTTTCTCAGAAAGGCAGTCACAATAACATTCCTTATCTCAGCCAGCTGTGCTAAGAATGCCTCATCTCATTCTGTGTCTCTTTTTCTTTTTGCAAAATTAGTAGAAGTAAATGTTAAGCTAGCATTTTTTTAAAAAAGAAATAAAATAAAAACATTTAACTCCATTAAAAAAAAAAACTAGAGCTTTTTCCTTCCATATTAAGTGTAAACAACCACACATTAGTAGTAGAAGGGTGGTTTCCCCATATAGTGTTCTACAGTGCATACAAGTGAAGCCTACTATTTAAAAAAAGTGGCCAGCAAAAAAAAAGAAAAAAAAGGCCGGTGCACTTCCTGTCTGTTGCATTTGAAACGGCTCCCTCCAGCAGCACTGCTGCAGCAAAGAACCCCAGCTGTTTGAACCAGGCATGCCTTGACGTCAGCTGGTCGCCAGGCAACCGTCAACCACAGGGGTGTTACATTTTCCATTGCTCGTAGCCTTCAGATCCTCCAGTGTATCATGCTACAGCACTTGTATGCTCACAGTTGGGGCGATAGAATCAACCTCACACAAAAACTGTTTGTGTTGGGTTGGCTCGCACTGCGCTGCAGGAGTGTACGAGTTCAGAGCAAAGCCACGCTAAGACTGAACAAACACTCAGAGCTTGTTTTGCCAGTCTATATCTGGTTGGTGCTGAACATTTAAACTTTATTCAGACAACAAATTTAGTATTTTTGGCTTTAAAAAAAAGGTCCTGTCTTTGTTTTATTGTTCTAACATCTCAGCTTCTGGCTCAACCAGTGGCGTGAGTTTGGGGGCGGGACTACCTGTTAGTTCGACAAATGGAGGATTGGGGCAGGGTAAAAAAAGAATTTGGGAAACCTTAGAAACTATTATTTTTGAAGTTCCGTTTGGTCCCACTAGTTGGTACCACCATGTAGAAGAAATTACACAAAACAGCATTAAAAAAAAGTCAATCTATTTACTTTTTTAGTGCACATTCTCACTCCTATTGATATATGATATATTGGTGTATGTGCCAGTATTCATTAATGTGGTATATATTGGGTTAATGATCAGTATTGCTAGTGTGGGCACTTCAAAATATTGTGAATAATTGTAGGTGGCGCCGTGGCGGTGCCTTATTATCCAAATAGTTTACATTTTTGAATGCACATTAGCTTCTTTTCCATTAACTAGGCTTTAAAATGTATAACACGTATGCTGCGTAAACATTTGGTCCGATTTTCACATTGGTCTCAACAAAAATCGCAGATGGGCTGAAAGAAAATACAAATTCAATCTCTGACATATGGAAAAGTAGAAATACAGCGGTTATGTAAATGAAAAACAATTAGGGCTGCAACAAGTAATTGATAAAATTAATAATAATAATTAAAATAATAGTGAATGTGTTATACTAAGCACTTTTTTTAAAGCATATCGTTTGTCATGTGCATTGACATGTTGTTTAGTCAAATAGACTAGGTTAGGGTTAGTTACAGTACTTATAGCATAATTTACTGTTATTAGTACAGTACGTACATGTAGTAACGTGTAAATAAACCTTGAAATAAAGTTTTACCATATATATTCTTGTTATACTTTAAATGTGTAAAATTCTTGTAAAACAAGAAACTGTATTTTTATGAGGGCAGTAAAAGGACTATTGTAATGGAGTATAAATGTTATGTTCAGTTGAGTGCATGTGTGTTTTTCCCACCTCGTACAAGTTAACATTTACTCTATGCTTTTATTTTTCTTTATTATCATTTAGTAAATTAACTTCTAATTGGTTTAAATTTGAATCCCATTTTTGCGCAAAGTGTTTAATTGTACATAGCCTACATAGATACAATCAGCACATTGTTTGAAGGACAACATTGAGCAGGATGTAGAATTTTGTAAATAATGGATCCATATTAAATGAATTAAATGAATGTACTATACTTTAGTTTAATAATGTTTTTTTTTTTATATATATATTTTGTATTTTTAGTGGATTTTATTCTGTAATAGTTATGATCCATTTATTACCTGTTAACCATTTTTTGAGCATTGACCGGAAAATGAAATTTCCAACTTAAACTGTCGAGGATCTTGAATGCTTTGGAGCACAGACTTTAGTTTAGTATCTTTTTAAAGAACACACTTTAGATTATTGCTAAAGTGAGAAAAAAAAAGTGAAGCTAAAAAATGTTATAGAAGTTTAAGTTTATTATTATGAAAAAAATACTATTTTCCAAAACATTTTTTTTTTCTAAAACTGTGAGAAAAGCAAAGCCATAAATCTAAGTAAGTTGAACTCCAAATTTGAGGTTGATATCCCAATTTGCTTTCAGTATAATTTTGTTTGGGCGCAGTACCAGACATTTCTACTAGATGAAATTCACTTCCCATTCATTTCCAATGCGGTCATTATCATGTGTGTGTGTGTGTGTGTGTGTGTTCACATAGAAAGTGCTAAACAAAGAAATAATTGCCAGATTAATTGGTTGAATTAAAATAATCATTTGTTGCAGCTCTAAAACCAATAACTAAATATCTATTGAGTAATAGTTTTAGCAAACTCACATTCATTCAGACTCCCTTTCAGTTCATAATGCTCAATTATCGCTATCCAATCAATTCATGATCTCTCAAATGGTGACTTATTAGGAATAATTCAATGCCAACTAATATGAGAACAACAACAACATTTCCCAACAAAGCAGCACTAATGTAAGTGTGTTCATTCAGTTAGCACAGCATGTATGACACGAACATATGTGCCACACACACTATTTCTAGAAAGCTGTCCACCCACTTTCTGTTGCCAATTAACCTACAGCAATCCACAGGCCTAGACATGTTTCATCATCTTGTTAAAATTTTCACATAAACTTTAAAAGCCTTTTGGGTTTACATGAGGGTTAAAACAGGTATTAATATGCCAGAGCTTATTAAACTGCCAATCATTTTAGTGTAACGTAACATCATTCCAATATTGACCTAATACAGGCTTACATAAGCAGAACAATTACAGCACTGTATTTAAGCTTTACATTCCAGAAATGTGTAGTGCAAAATAGATAAAGTAATACTCTAAAAAGCAATGGTTTTCAAAAGGTTTTAGTTTAAGACCCAGATTTTACACTGGAGTGGACGTACCATAGTTGTTCAGACATTGAAATTATTATTTTATTTGTATAATTTTATATATTATATTGTGTGTGGGGATAGATTGTTGTATTTTCTTTTTCCTTTTAGAAGTTGATTAATCCTACTTATTTTGCTATCCTTACTATACATGATTATATGGTTAGTTTTTTCATCTGACGCTATAAGTCACACCAAATGAGAACCACTGCACTGAAGTAAACTAACCTGAATCATGCAATATAATGCAGCTCCAAGCTTTGGTAAGTAAACAAAAAGTGGCAAAGTCTTGCAGTGTAAATGCTCACAGCTTTGCTCACAGCAGGCTACACTTGCTGTTGGGTTTGCTAGAGCAAGTAACCACAAGCCTCTGTGCAGAGACAGACAGACAAACACACACATGCACAAGGGTTCTTCCCTCATCTGATTGACACAGGAAAAGGAGACACCATATCAGGGGAGATACTGAGCATGCAGAAAAGTGAACCACATCTCTGACTTGCACTGGAACAGTGTTATCTTGTGCATTTCATCTTTCTTAATTAATAGAACTTGCCGCATAAACAACAACAGTGCATTGCAACCGCTTAGTTAAAACAGCATTTTTCAAACATTTTCAAACAATAATTATTCTTAATAGTGGGGCAAAGCATAGCAAATGGTGCATTTTTACACACTTAAACAACCAGTCCAGGTGCATTGCTCAAAGCACATCATGGTGATACACCTTTAACCAGGTTGCAAGTAGGAAGTGCACAGAAAAAGTAATCTTAAGAAACTCATCTGTGGTGTAGTTTCACTTTCTGTGCTATTCGAAAACATTCACTGATCCAAAAAATGTATGAGTTTGCAGTCTCGCTAGAGTGAAATGTGCAACAGCTGTCAAAGGAACCAAAGGAACCGTGCTTGAGGGATCCCCTCTGCTGAGCACATGGGACGTAATTAGCAGCAATAAACCACAACACACTGCTATTAGCGCTTAAAAGGCAAGCCCACTGGAAACTTTTCTGGGTCGCTTGTTTGACTAAAAGCACTGATAACAAGTTTGTGGTTTTTATCACTCTTCATTTTTTCCGAAGGCCCAGTGCAGGCCACAAAACAGAAACCACGCTGAAAGTGTTTGTAGAGTAAAATGAATACAGATATGTTTATTGCTCATTCATTTCACCCCATACCGTGTTACTGTGAGTGGTGAGAGGCTAAGCAGAACCATGAAATGTGAGATAAACCTGTTTTGGAAAAAAGAATGAGATCATTGAAAGCATCTGTCTTGCCATTTTTAGAGTGATAACCCTTTGGAAAATTTCCTTGTGATAACACTTGTGATCCCTCAGAGCTTGGAAACAACCGAAAAAATTAAAACTTAAACAACCACAGAATATTTCAACAGTCTAAGAACACTGTGTGAGCCAAAGGGCTTTCCTACAAGGCTGTCTAAAGAAAAGAAATGAGACCCTAAGAACACACTGGTCTGAGCCAAGCCAATTTCTGCAATATATACACAAAAACATGAATTGAAGACATCTAAAAGCGTCAATACATGCTAACTGTAGTTTCTTAACATGTGCTAAGAAACTACATATTTATTTTGTTTAATGACTTTACTTCACAGGAAAATGAAGAAGGGAAAGGAGAGTACAGGTAGAGAGCAGAGAACAGGACAGGGACATGACCGTGGTCTGAGGTGATCCCGGATCCCTCTGTGTCAAGGCACCATTGACAAATCTGTTGTAAAGAAACCCTGTGTATTATTATCCTGGTTTCAAGTTCACCCGTCCCAAATCAGACACGGGGTTGTTCACATACGACACGACCTTGTGCTCTAAAGTGGCTAGACAGTGCAAAACATAATGGAATAGAGTGCAAGGATTTTTTACTTTTTTTTTAACCTGACAGACCATCTTGAAAATGCAATGTTGTCGGTGCCATAAGCTTGTGGGCAGCAATCTGACGTGCAGCTGTACCTCAGGCAACCCGAGTTCTGAGTCCTGACTTATGGTCCTTCCCTGGTCCTGATCCTTTCTCTCCTCTCCAATTGTTTCCTGTCTATCTCTATAGTGTCCCATACAAATAATACAAAAAATATTTGATTAGACTAGAACACTTTTTAGCAGCAAAGCTTTAATTAGCGTTCTGACAGAATGCTAATCGACTAGTCAATTACTCAACAACTATGTCCCATCCCTAATGTAAGCTAAATATAAAGCACAAATCCTTGTCATGAACTTGTGCTAGTCTAGAGTGCACCAGTAAATCTGTAAAGTGAGCAATAAAAAGCTCATTTTTATTGACTGTTCCCTGAATCCCAACCACATGCGGCTCTTCTAGTCCGTTTGCCCTCCGAAACCAAAGCCATTCCATTGTAAATGCACGTGTCCGGGAACAGCAAAGATTCCATCGCAGAAGTTCAAGGCTATCAAGTAATCTCGCCCTTGTGATCACTGTGAATAGTTAAACAATTCTTTATGAGTGCTATCATTCCTCAGGATGCTACAATAGGATGTTTGCTCTCCTCCACTGTGTGTTTACAAGAAATAGACGTCACATAAAAGGGACCTACGGCATAGTCAGTAGCAGAGTCACATTATTCTACAACTTAGTGTGAGGCTGGAGGACTGTGTGACATCCATGTCTAAACAATGAGCTCCTCTGTAACAGCATGCTAGCTGCAGGGTCTCTTGATGCGACTGCAAACGCAACATGCCTAAATAGGCGGGCCCACACATTCTCATGAGGGCAAACATGTCGCAGAGACAAGCGCAACCCCATAGAGAATGCGTCACACATGTCACTTCTACAGGACCTGATTGAATAGCCTAAGCTATTGAGGTTTTTTTATAGCTGCTAATGCAGCTGATTATCAGGTCTCCATGTTTCCATTACTTATAATGAATGTTTTGCTTGAAAAGCTAATAAGAATTTTTAACATACTGGTAAAGTATTTATTCCCATGTAACCACTTCATTTAATGACAAATCATGAATAAAACAGAGATTAAGATACCATGGAATAGTTGCTGTCACTAACTTTACATGTACACCACTATTTGTTCCTCACTCTGTTTTGTATTTCGTTTAAAGGGCGGCCAACTAAAGTCAGAGAAAAAAGTCCATCTGACAGCAGGACACAGAAGTACCATTGTATGTGAGAATGTCAACAGTTACTCTGGGTGAATACAGACGAGCACTAAGCAGGAAAGCGCAAGGACAGTGTAAATGCACTGGAGGAAGTTGAGAATACACAAGATGAATTGTGGGACTGACTAGTATGTGTATCTCCTCAAGGTAAAATCTATGCCCCTGAAATCATTTCTGCCAGACATTTTAAAAGCAATTGTGTTTGAATCTGACCATAGCAATAATTCCATACACATGAGCTTATGAAGCATAAGCACATTTCATAAGCATTCTTGTATACAAGTTGAAAGTCTAAAGCTATAGCTCAAACAGAAATGCATGGCACTGGCAACACCAAAGTCATGGGTCCGATTCCCAGGGAATGCTTGAACTGATAAAATGTATATCTTGACTACAGTGTAAGTCACATTGGATTACAGTGTCTGTTAAATGCATAAATGTAAGCTATATTTGCTGCCCCAAATTAAAAACCCATCAAACCACTGTCTTACAGGATCAGAGTGCTTCTATTAAAAGTGTGTTGCTTGTATTATTACTGTGTTATTAGTGTGTTGCTCAATACATATAAAAGGCTGTTGTGATCATGCGGAACCAGGTTCAGGTCCCGGTCCTCTCTGACTTCTTTTCTGACTTCCTGTACACTCCCAGAAAAAAAATTGCAAAAACTGTACCTTTAGGGGTACGACAGCCTGTCACCAGGGAAGTACCCTTAAAGGGAAAACTTTGTACCTTATTTACCCCTTAAAGGATCATAGTAATACTTTAAGGGTACATACTTACTACTCTAAGGTACTAATATGGACCTTTTAGGGGTAGAAAGATACAAAGTTTTCTTTTTAAGGGTACTGGGTTTGTTGAACCCTTAAAGGTTTAATTTATAAACACATTTTTTGACAGTGTACTTTCCTGTCAATTATCCACTGTCCTGTCTACTAAAGCCAACAAATTAAATAAAAAAGGACATCATAGGTTGACTTACCGCTTTCTGTTGTGTCTGCAGGAAAGCTGGGGACCGCTCTGTGTCACTGGAGATGTCGTCCTCTGATTCCTCCCAGGACGAGGAGAATCCCGTTGAGGAGGCAGAAGAAGAGGAAAGCTTTCTCACGGCTCTGTTAGTTTGAGGACTAACCTGAGGCTCCGTGCCCTCCCCACTGACCTCCATGCCGTGGTCCGTAATAATGACAGCAGGGATGGATCCCAGCTCTGGACTGACCCAGTCAGACTCTGCCTGAGTTACTGCTGGCTCAGCTCCCGGCTTTGTCAAACATGTCTTGGTCCAAGATGCTGAGCACTCGTTGGCCTCTGGTGAAGTCCTGGAGTGATTGTCGGTAAGGCTGTCAGCTTCTCTCTTAATTCCTGCTGATGTGCTCTCAAGTGGGCCGCCCTCTTCTGTATTTGAGTCAGCCCTGTCCTTCTCCTCACTGCTGACCTGCAGCCCCTCCTCCATGCAGGAGAAGCGCTTTCCATTTTGCAGTTCTTTGGGGATCCCTGTTGAGTGATCCTTGTTCTGTGTTGCAAGTGTTTCCTCTGCGAGTTCGACAGGGACAAAGTTCGGGGGAGTTTTCCTAGAAATTCGTGGGCTTCGTTGAGCCTCTCTGCTGTGAGTCTGAGCAGATATTTGGGCCTCAAACAGATCCACCTTCTTGTTCACCTCCACATTCTGCAGTTCCTTGCCGCGCTCAAGTTGCTGAGCGGCACGTCGCTCTTCGTTCTCCAGTTCTTCCTCTAGGCCGGACCCACTGAGTCTGCGCACGCGACTTCCCACATGCACGCCCAGTGATTCTGGCCGTCGGCATGGTGAAAGTGCCCTTTGACAACTGGAACCGGTACCTGTTGGGAAGACAAAGGATTTGCCTGCAGGCCCAGGGCTCAGGCTTCCTGGGCTATAGCTGCCCCCCAGTACCGGGCTAAATGTAGAACGACTGGGCACTGGGAGCACAGGCCTTCCTGTTCGAGGGCTGCTCTTATTGGTCAGGTTGTTGGGGTTCATCATTATTAGGCTGTTCAGAGCATAAGCTGCCATAGTGGCAGGCTGACTCTGTCCGTTTTTGCTCCCATTTAGGTCTATTCATCCAAGGTCCACTGGCCTTTGGAGCCAACCATTGTTAGGAGGGACCGAAAGAAAGCTGACACGTAGAATAAAATACAATCCCTGACTCCTTTCCTCATTCATATATTATGTCCACTTCTGGTTCATCCTTAGCAGAGGGCTGAAATGAAGCACAAAAGATTTTTTAAATAGAAAATATCAAGTGTTAATGGTTTGTGTACCATTGTGCAAAAATACTGAATGTAATGGCTGATTTAACAAGCAAGACTGCCTGAATTAATTCAATGTATATGCGAGCATTTCAGAAATGCAAAAGTGCCTTGGGCTGATTATTGTGGTCACTCTCTTCATATTCATTTGCATGAAACACTTCTGCTGAACTACAGATAAAAAATGTCTCATGTGAATGCTTTGTTAGATTTGTAGAATTGTGTTGGTTTTGATTGCTATCAAGATGTTTCCGTTGGCCTCTGTGGTGAGACCTTGGCATACTGAAAACGTTTTTAGCAAGTTTTGCTTGTCTTTCGGTCTAATACTCTTTTTATTTATTTGTCTGAGTAATCTTTACTAAATCACACTGCTTATTCAGTAGGGAGTCATATTATGAATATGAACCCACAGTTCTAAGTGTGTTGGCCAAAATACTTCTTTCCATTTGTAGAAATATAAACAGAGCAGATCAAATACTGGAAACACTTACTACTAAAAGAGACGGTCAACATAACCTTTTATGTCTTCACTGGAAAAAAGAATGACTGAGGCTGTAATACAATACAACTTCATGTAAAAAATAATATTCCACATACCATAACCCTCATATCATATTTAGTGTGTCTTGCCAGTCTATAAACGAAAAGATAATAGTGCACTGCACATTAATTCTGAAATACCAAAAAAGTACCCGTGTCTAGTAGCCTACCTTGTGAGGCCTCAACCCCGCTGATGTTAAACATCTGAGGATCTTAAGAAAAAACAGTCTGTGAGGAATCAATTAGCTGCTTCCATTTATAGCAAAAGCTATGACATGGGAAAAAAGATTTGTTTAACTTGTGCACTGAAATTGAATTACCTCATTGGCTGAAGCAAATTATTTCATAATGAACCAGAACAATTTCCTGCAAGTTTTCCAAGTGGGACTAATTATTTTTGCAGTTGAGGCAAATGAGTTGAGGATCAACACACCGAAGAATGAAGCAAAATATATTTGTATAGAAACGGTTTGCAAAATATAATTTTCCTAAACACTATGTCAAGATCCTCACCTTCCAACAACTATATGCGAATCAAAACATCCACCTATGAATTCGATTGTTCGATTGAATAGCGATGTCTTTCTCATAGTCAAGATAGGTAGGATGGACAGATTGTGCTCTGCATTTTAACTCAAGGGGAAAGGTCAAGTTTGGAATGCACCTCCTCTCTCTGAACCCAACCACCACCCTTTTAAGTGATTTTAACGGTCCATTATGCTCTGACATTTCAAATGCATCTTGAGGCATCCCACGTCACTGGTGAAACATAGTGTGTTTCAAAGCAAGTGTGTTGTCTAAAATGATTACAGGGGATCATAAAGCTGCAGAGTGCTAATATGAACTAAAATGACTCAAAGAAAATGACTCTCGTGAGGCTCAACAAAAGCCCTTCACTGAACTGCCTACTCTTTGGCATTCACTGAATTTGAATGAGCTGGAAAACACGTGGTGAGTCTTATGAACTCAGTAGAAGAAGCATTTGCCACATTCTTATTCCAAGAACATCTTTATTCCATTGGGATTATTAACTAATTTATAAAACGCGCATGAAAAATAGGAACATTAATGGGTAGTGAACTCTCTCTGGGATACAAATAAAACTTAATCACATGTAGTGCAAAGGTGGAAAACATTACTATGCATTCACGCCCTACATTGATTGAGTGTATTTTGGACACTTCGGACCTATATTTATGTAATACAGAGTATTTCAAATGTTTTCAGAACAGCGGTGCCAATAACATAAACGTTCTATTGTCAAGTCATCACTACTGGAGCTTTCTCAGCAACCCCTTAACGAACTCCGTATTGAAAATGCTTAAACCTGCATTATTACAGTGCCATAAACTGAACTAAACATAACTCTGCTATAGCGTACACTTCGTGAAGTCAGATAGTTGAGTCTGGCTGTTTAAGTCTCCTTCTTCATGTAGACGTTTCTAAAACAAAAAGTGAACTTTTACAGAATGCCACACCAAAGTCGGATGCTTACCTACAAGTCTCCTTGTTGCAGACGCTGTTGTTTAAATTGTCCAAAAAGCGTATTCGCGAACTCGAGACACGTAGCAGAATAATAACTCGAGCTTGTCCACTGCTGCTACATTCCAGGAGTTCTCTCGCCAATTTAAATCAATGTAGGCTATATGTGTTACTGTGTATCGCACGAGCTGTTCGACACCTCGCGTCAGAGCCGTATGTTTGTTTAATGTACAAAAGGCAGGAAGGAAGTTAAAATGACACTGAATTCAACGGAACAGGCAGAGCCTCCGCGAGCTCTTTCACACATTCAGCGCAAGGGGAAGAAGAACAAGACTTGATGTCTAAGACTTCATCACAGAGGAGAAGAGCTCTAGTTGATTTATTGCTTTATTTATTTGGCTGCTGACGAACATATTTTGTGTGTTTGGATGGTTTCTTGCTTTGTTTACACGTATTTTACAAATATGCCAGTCAATAGTTTGGAACCACTTGACTGAATGTCACTTGACTTGAGGCTTAAGCTTCAGTAGTTAAATAAACATAATATAGTAGGCTAGCATATATATGTATATAGCATATATACATGCACACACACACACACACACACACATATATATATCGGCTATATATATATGCAACTATATTATTAGACTACTACATTCAGTCATACGTGATTGTGTATACACTTGCTCAATTACATTTTTAAATGAATAAATGACATTTATAACTTTCTGCTAAAACTAAAAATCCCACAACAACCAAATATTCAGAATTGCAGGTGACAGCTCATTTGTTTATTTATTTTTATTTTTTTACATTTTATTACATATTATATTTAGAAATATTTGCATCCTTCCTGTTAAGCATTATATTGTAGTTATAAGTGCTGATACTATTAAAGAATATTGTTATTAAGTGTTACTCATTAATTCTTTTGACAACCAGTTGTAGTTTGAATGACTTACCAGCAAGTAGAAAAAGGGTCTTAGTAGCTCAGTGGAAATTTCTTCTCGGATGTATGGTTATGAAAAGCATAAAAACATGCAGGCCTAGACTCTGTCAAAGGTCAGAAAGGAAGATGTGAAGTTCATCAACCGGGCTGAGCTGCTATTATATAGTTCACCCACCACAACAATTCATGTTACAGCTCCCAATGTACAGTATGACAACATGGTTCTGATTTTCTTTCTTTCTCTCTTATGCACTGATGACCAGCCCCATCAAACAAAGGAAAGTGTGTCATATGCACAAGTAAAATGGATGGAAAATATAATGCTTCAGTGGCCACTCTGATTTGAATGAGACGGGTTTGCTGATAGGTGGTATGAAAATTAATTTTCCATCCTCTGTGTTGGAGATGGGGTGCATGACCATGTTCAGCAATAACATTCCTTTCTTCAAAGTATAGAGCTGCCTCTGAGATCTTTCGAAGTTTCAGGATATGTGGGCCCTCCAGCCAACCTTCATTTCCACCAACATTTCCCTATCAACTGCAGCGACTATAAAGTCATGTCCGTGCAATCGTAGAGCTCATGTGCATTTCAAATGAGTTAGGAAGAAATCAGCCACATTAAACTAAATAACCTTTAAGACAAAGTTGAGAAGTTGTTGAGAATGATGTTCTTGCATTAAAACATGTTTGTTAAAATTGCTTGAGAATCTTTGAGTATTGCATTGGTTGATGATTCAACCTTGCAGAAGCAGATGTTAAGAAATAAAGCTTCACATACTTATTATGAATGTGATGCACCAATGCAAACGCTTATTCTGTTTCTGTTTGTGTTTTTTTATTTTTTATAATTTATTGTATTCTTACTAAATGTGTCAAGTTACAGCTTACTGTATGTCAACATCATGTACAGCATGCTTGATTCCGTTTATGTTTGATTAAGTATAGCCACAGAGTCCAGCTTTATCCAATAAAGCAAGACCTCTTCAACAGGCAGGCCAAACAGCCACAATATAAGCAACATGGAACAGTAGACTAAACAAGGGATACAACTCTGATGAGTTTTAACATGTTATTGTTTATAGATCAGATTGTCTTCGTTCAATTAAATAAGGAAACAAACAAAGAAAAGTTCATGATTAACATCTACAGTAATAATGAGGTCACTAACTCTCAAATCACAGAATCACAATATATAAGACACGTATTCCACCTAGTGGTACAACACAGGAAATGCACCAATATTTTCAATGATATAATATAATATAATGGTAACACTTTACTTGAAGGGGTGTGCATAAGACTGACATGACACCGTCATAATCGTGACATGACACATGTCATGAATATGAAGGAGGTTTTATGCATGTTTATGACAAATGTCATTAAGTGTCATTCGCTCAATTATGACATTTTTAATGCAAATATGACATTGTGTGAGATGTCTTTGTTATGGCAACTTGACATTACTAAGACAACACAACCTGTCATAAATATATCATAAACATGACATAGCAGATTAATTATCAAACTTAAGAAACCACTTAGCTTTATGGGTTAACATTTCATTAAACTGTTAGGTGGTTGGTTTTGACATTGGCTGTCATGAAGCCATTATAACATTTTAATGACAAATTAAATTTGTACCACTGTAGTTGAGGTCAAGAAAAACATTCATGACACAGTTATAATGGCCTCATGACAGCCAATGTCAAAACCAACCACCTAACAGTTTAATGAAATGTTAACCCATAAAGCTAAGTGGTTTCTTAAGTTTGATAATTAATCTGCTGTGTCATGTTTATGACATAGCCTATTTATGACAATTTATGTTGTCTTGGTAATGTCAAGTTGTCATGACAAAGACACTGACAGGTTATGATGTATTGGTTTATGTCAAGTTGTCATAACAAAGACATCTCAAACAATGTCATATTTGTATTAAAAATGTCATAATTGAGCGAATGACACTTAATGACAGTTGTCATAAACATGCATAAGACCTCCTTCATATTTATGACATCTGCCATGTCTTATGCACACCCCTTCAAGTAAAGTGTTACCAATTATATTTTTGTTCTATGCAAAAGCGTGCTATTTAGTTAGGCTACTGTGAATAGTTTTAGGGGCAATCGCATTTTTTGGGCCAATAGACCTTTTTCACATCAGCTCCATATTTAATTTTTCATTTTTATTTAATTTTTATTAACAAAAAATTATATGTAACAAATACAACAACCATATTTGATTTTTAACGGGAATGAAATTGGCAGTGACGGATAGAGACATCTCTTCAGTGGGTTGTAGGCTCTTATTTAATTATGGATTGTTCTGTTGACGAAACACTGCAAAAATACATTTTGTATGAAGTTTCAGTAGATAAAAAAAAGTCCAGACAGAGCTGTGGAAAATTATAAGTAACCAAGGAACTTTACACAGGTTTTATTTTATTTTATTTATTTTTTACTTCGTATGCAAGTCTATCCCTCACAGCCACGTCATCACGCTGTTGTGGCTGGAGCTTTTGAACCACTAGAGGGCAGTAAATGATCAAGCATGTGCATGATGTTGTTTTGAAATTGAATTATGTGTAATTTCAGTATTACGATTTGTTAAAAACTGCAGTAGGAAATAGGAATCGGTTTAATGTGATGCAACAGCTCATGGATAAATAATAAGACAGACTAATTAATTATATTCCTAAAATATTGCTATTGAAGCACATCACGCACTAATTTAATATCGCATAATATTGCGGTTATATTTTCAGGACGTTCTTCGTAATGAAAGTTTAATATAAAATGTTTGTCCTTTGTCAGCATATAAAGGGTCAACCTTCGATGACTGAAGAAGAAAGGAACCAATAAAATCGCAGATAAAGTTTCCAAGCACTGCTCTCTCACTGCGTCGCGTCTACTGAGTAACCAATAGCAGACGACTGGGGGAGGGGCCAAACAGCTCTGACAAACACACTCGAGAAGGGTAAACAGATATCACCTCATGGACGCAGATCCAGCGTACACAGAGAGCTGGACACTGAAAACAAACACGTATTTGTCATAAGTAAGTACCAATGCATCCATTTCTTTGGCTGAACAAACTATTAATGCATATATAAGTCGTTGAATGAAAGTCAGCACTGTAAAGAGCGCAAATTGTTTTTTAAGTAGCAGCTAACGTGTACTTTAGATTGCTGGTTAACAGACGTGCAAGGCACACGTGTCATGGGACCATACTTTGATCTGGATTCGAATTGTGTTTAATACTTGTATACTGTTATATTTCTGTGCATATGGATTGGTAAGGTCGCACGTACATTGCGCATGTGTTTTGATCATGTCCACATGGTCCTGGGAACATTATATAATGTTATTTTAATCACCCTTTAACCAAAGAAGTCTACGTAATATTCTATAGTCTATTCATTACGATGTTGATTGGTGTGCAAAACTCTGTCGAAGCACAAGGCCTTTTCGTTTACACTACACTTGAACTCCTCTAGGATTGCTGGTGTTATTATGTGCCAGAAATCTTGCAAAACAGTAACTTAAGGGTTGGCAGGCACACACAGGTAGATGTGGTGTGCATGATCTGGTTTGTTTGGAAAATACACTACCAAAATGAGTTCATGCCTTCTTTTGCAGTGAGGTCATCTCTAAAATAAGAAACATTTAATCTGCAATAGGATATAATCTTTATTATAATAAAATTTATTTTATTACTTATTTGTAAACTGTTGTAGCATATTTGGACAGTAAAAACACTTTTGCCAGTGGCGTACAATATAAACTATATGCAATGAACTAATACATACTTTAACTTGAATGACCGGAATGAAGGGCACAATATGGCTCGTTTTGATTTTGCATTATCGCTTCACTGCAAATGCAACTGATGTATCAGCCAGGTCATGTATCAGCCAAAATGCATCTTATGATTTTTATCTTGCACAAATCTTCTTACATAAATTTGCTTCTCTTACACAAAATCATCACAATTCGTGCATTTATGCACTATTTTATGCCGTTTTGTAATATACATCGTGTGAATAGTGTGTTCAAACTAAAAATTCCAAAAAGAAAAAGTGCACTTTAAATACAGGGATGATGCACTTAATTAACTGAAAAAAAGAAAGTGTGGAATGTTGGTCACTTCATGAACTCAGCTTTCGCAGCTTTAAATACGTAGCAGAGGTGGAGGGTCTATAAGACTTTATTTAATGACAAAATAACCTTATAAAGTTCATAAATTCATTTGGAACGCAACTTGTAACTTAGATAACCTGACTTAAGGGCGCAATTAATATGGCTCGTTTTGATTTTGCATTATTGGTTCACTGCAACTGATGCATCAGTCAGTTGGCAGTTAAATCACAAAATAAATTCAGCTGGATTATTTATGTTCATTTATATATTTTAATGTATATTAATGCAGTATTTTACATATATTTATTGTTGCATTTTAGTAGATATCAATGCATTATTATGATATATTCATACCTTTATGTATAGTTATCAGCCATAATTGTCAACAATCCTTTTAGCATATTAGTAACCAATAACAACGTGCCACAGTTTTTGATTCAGTAACTCACAACCTGGCGTCCTGCAAACAGAAAGAAAAGGGTGTTTCCCCTAACTAACTCTCTGATTGGCTCTGATTTGTTATTTATTTTTTTATTGTGTTTGGGTTTACTCTTGGTTATTTCCCCTCAAAGCTTATTTCACAGACTGTCATCAAGTTCCCTTTCTATGTGACACATCAGCTGTCGATCGTCTAGCATTGCACAGTGCTTAAGAAAGGGTGTCCAAAAATGGCTGACATTTGTGATTTGTTTCATGGTTATGACACCACAGTGTGATTTAAGAGTGTATTAAGAGGTCTGTCCTGTTTCAGGGAGGAGTAGCCATTGTTTTAGCTGTAAATGAAATAAAAGGGTGTTGAAAGATAGCCTATATGAAATGGGCTATCATTTTCTGACACTTTCTTTGAAGAACTTTATGCATAGTCATCTATGTTTGTACAAGTCTTATTTTTTTTATTCCTACATTTTATGTCTACTAAACTATATCAGTGTGATACATTTAAACCATTGTTATTGTCTTAAAACATAGTAATATCATTTTTGGGGACTCGTTTGTGTGTACATATAGTAGTCAACATTTGAAGTGGATCAAAACCTTTCATCAAAGTTATACATGAATTTTGAACAATACCCGTTCTTGTCTTAGGACAACCTTGATTCACTTTTTTGATCCACTTCAAATGTTGACTACTGTTTGTGTGTGTGTGTATATATATATATATATATATATATATATATATATATATATATATATATATATATATACATATACATACACTCACCTAAAGGATTATTAGGAACACCATACTAATACTGTGTTTGACCCCCTTTTGCCTTCAGAACTGCCTTAATTCTACGTGGCATTGATTCAACAAGGTGCTGAAAGCATTCTTTAGAAATGTTGGCCCATATTGATCGGATAGCATCTTGGAGTTGATGGAGATTTGTGGGATGCACATCCAGGGCACGAAGCTCCCGTTCCACCACATCCCAAAGATGCTCTATTGGGTTGAGATCTGGTGACTGTGGGGGCCATTTTAGTACAGTGAACTCATTGTCATGTTCAAGAAACCAATTTGAAATGATTCGAGCTTTGTGACATGGTGCATTATCCTGCTGGAAGTAGCCATCAGAGGATGGGTACATGGTGGTCATAAAGGGATGGACATGGTCAGAAACAATGCTCAGGTAGGCCGTGGCATTTAAACGATGCCCAATTGGCACTAAGGGGCCTAAAGTGTGCCAAAAAATCATCCCCCACACCATTACACCACCACCACCAGCCTGCACAGTGGTAACAAGGCATGATGGATCCATGTTCTCATTCTGTTTACGCCAAATTCTGACTCTACCATCTGAATGTCTCAACAGAAATCGAGACTCATCAGACCAGGCAACATTTTTCCAGTCTTCAACTGTCCAATTTTGGTGACCTCGTGCAAATTGTAGCCTCTTTTTCCTATTTGTAGTGGAGATGAGTGGTACCCGGTGGGGTCTTCTGCTGTTGTAGCCCATCCGCCTCAAGGTTGTGCGTGTTGTGGCTTCACAAATACTTTGCTGCATACCTCGGTTGTAACGAGTGGTTATTTCAGTCAAAGTTGCTCTTCTATCAGCTTGAATCAGTCGGCCCATTCTCCTCTGACCTCTAGCATCAACAAGGCATTTTCGCCCACAGGACTGCCGCATACTGGATGTTTTTCCCTTTTCACACCATTCTTTGTAAACCCTAGAAATGGTTGTGCGTGAAAATCCCAGTAACTGAGCAGATTGTGAAATACTCAGACCGGCCCGTCTGGCACCAACAACCATGCCACGCTCAAAATTGCTTAAATCACCTTTCTTTCCCATTCTGACATTCAGTTTGGAGTTCAGGAGATTGTCTTGACCAGGACCACACCCCTAAATGCATTGAAGCAACTGCCATGTGATTGGTTGATTAGATAATTGCATTAATGAGAAATTGAACAGGTGTTCCTAATAATCCTTTAGGCGAGTGTGTGTATATATATGTTTCTTGTTCTATATAGAACAAATATATAACAGAAATATATTTTCTGTTTCTTGAGCAGCAGATCAGCATATTAGAATGATTTCTGAAGGATCATGTGACACTGAAGACTGGAGTAATGAGGCAGAAAATCCAGTTTTGGAATAAATTCCACTTTAAAATATATCAAAATAGAATATTATTTTCAATTTTAATAATATTTTGCCATATTTATACTGCATTCAAATAAATGCATCGTTGGTGAGCATAAGCAACATGTTCCTCCATTAACCAACTGACCGTTTATAGTTTGCAGCAAGCAAAATGCAAAATGTCTCAGTTGCAAATATGCAGATATGTCCAGGCATGTGCAACCTTACTCATGTGTAACAGTACAGACTCCTTAGAATGCTGTTGTATTGCCAGACCACACCTAGTTCACTAGATTAGGGTACAAAAAGTGGATTACCACATATGTTTGAAGTGTTAGTTTACACCCAGGGCCAAAATCAGTAAGCTTGATTGTAACTAAATGAAAAGTCACTTGTGTATTGTTTATCATGACTTGCTGTATATTGCTATTGTTAATCATAAACGGCGTAGAAAGACTAAAGCAAACATCATGATGCTGCGAGCCGCCTCTCTATTGAGTTATCCATGTGTTAGTAGGGTTAAATCTGAAAGCATGTGCATTGAGCATTTCCAGACTGTCTTTGAAATAAAAGCAGAATAATTCCTTCCTTGTTTCCTAGTGCTGTATCTTCCTGTTGGCTATTGAGGAATGATCACATTGTAGAATTAAGTCTAAATTTTGACCTATTTTCACACGAGGTGTGTTTATATCCAGACGGGTTGCTCAAGGTCTGTTTGAGAGGATTTTTCCTTGTTGGAGAACCTTTACCTCAGGAAAGAGGCCAAGTTTAAAGCCCTTTTATTTACAGGATAGTCAGGCTCTCATCCAACCCCTCCCCTCAGTTAAGCTTATTTGTGTCTGCGCTCTGAAGAGTTTACTGGTGCAAAACCGCTCGTTTTCCAAGTTGCTGTGTAAGTAAAGAGCATTTTATAGTGGCGAGCTGGCAGAATAAAAAAAAAACGTTCATCATGATGTTTTACAGTAGTGCTTGGGCTGAATCACAGGTTCATAGCTCCTCATATGCTTCTTGTGATTGACTTGGTGTCTGCAGCCACTTTGTAAGACAGTTAGTCATTGGCTAAAGGCTTTGAGACTTGTGTCATCGTGAAAACGTTTAACCTTTGATAGAGCTGCCAAGAATGGTGATAACAGCTGTTTTCTTGATGCCCCATGACACTCCGGTGTTGATTTAAAGACATTCTGTTTACATATTACAATCCCCATACAATATATATCTCCTGTCAACCGCCTATGTTAGTTTGGTGTACATTTACAATAAATATATACACGAAAGTTCAAAAGTTTGAGGTTGGTACGATTTTTTGAAAATTCTCTTACCATGGCTGTATTTATTTGATGATAAAATATTGTGAAATAAGTTAGAATAGCTGTTTTCTATACTAATATTTTTTAAGATGTAATTTATTCCTGTGGTGTAATTACTTCAGTCTTCAGTGTCACATGATTCTTCAGAAATCATTCTAATATGCTGATTTGGTTCTCAAGAAATATTTCTTATTAACAATGTTTATATTTATCAATGTAATTTATGTATTAGCCTATGTTCATTTATTCAGTAACATGGCCAATGTTATTATATTTGTTTTATTTTTCATTCTTTTATTTTTATTTTCAACTACTTAAACCAAATTAGTGTGACAGATTTCCACAATAATTGTTTGCTTAAAAACGGTTGAGGTTGAGGCGATTGAATCACTTCCTTCTCTCTGGTACAGAAGGTGTAAAGAGGAACCATCATGGCAGGCGACATGTTGTTGCTGATGAGGGGTTTAGCCAAGCTCAGCCAGGCCGTGATCGAGACCCAGGCCAGCTCTTTGCGCAATGGAGGGGTCCAAGCTGTGAGCCACAGCATGCAAATGACGGCTGAAGAGGGCATGAGTGTGGCCATGCAGAAGATCCAGGTGGGTTTCCACTATAAAAGATATTAGTTTTCATTATAAGATGGAAAGTTCTGGGTATGAATTTGATTGGATGAGCCATGTTTGATGTCGTTGTAAAATAGGCAGTGTACTTGCTTGCACCTGTGACCATGCATCAGTTACATTCTATATGAATTATTATGCAATTGAGGCAAGTTGCTACAGACCATTGCAGATGTAAACAGTCTATTGCTTCTGAAGTTTTTGGATAATAATAATTTATATTACTTTGATTATTATTTACACTACCGTTCAATGTTAGGGGGTCAAGATTTTATTAAAAGCATTTAATAATGCATTTAATTGATCAAAAGTGACAGGCATTTAAAGTGTTACAAAAAATCTGGGTGGGTCTCAGTCAACTCTCTAGTTCAGTAGTCAGGGCACTGATTAGGGAGTCGGACATTTTAAGGGCTGTCAAAATTGTGAAAACATTCCAGTGCACTGAAACATTCACTCCCTAACGTGAAAACCAGGGGCATCGATGCTCACTAACGGAAGTTCTGAAGCGCGAAACATAAATCACGTGAGCCAACTCACTGCACATAATGACATGCGAAAGATACAAAATTCAAAATAATATTTAATTATATTTCAGCATAAACAAACATACATTGCTAGTAGGGATGTGCACGAATATTAGAATTTTCGAATATTCGATCTGTATTATTCGAAAAATAAAATACTAATTTGAATTTACTACGTTGCTTTTCTGGCCGTTAATGCAGTCCATGATAAATCCCAAGCACTAACTCGCAGTTATAATTAAATGCACTGGGTGGCGCTGTGGAGCGTGTTGATTGTATTTGATCACATAATGTCGTCGTCTGCCTCGCGAAGTTTGGAATTACTTAACGTTAGATGAAAATGATATTACAAAATGGAAGTACTTTTAATCAAATTAATTAATGAAACTGAGTTATCATAACATAACCACCACAATGAGAAATCGCATGAAATCCAAACACCAGTCGACTGAGGTAACGTTAAGACAGCTGTCCATCACTGTATTGTAAGAAAACACTCATTTTACCTGGTCAAAACAGCTCTGTTTTCAGCACGCCGTTTAAAGGTTGTATCAGTGATTTCAGACCCCCCAAAATATGATCACATTCATCTAATCTTTCCTAACGATCCGCTAGCTGCCCGCCCCATAAGCATGCCGTCAAAAAAACGCGTCTCTGTAGGCAGCCTAGGCTTTGAGATCTGCACACAAAAACAATTGGTTTCACCAACCACTCAAAACCAAAACAAATAGTGTTCCAACCAATCACCGACAGGGGGAGGGTGTTGTGAGGTTTTGTGCTCGTGCACGGCTGCACGCGAAGTCGGAGCTGAAGAAGCTGGCTCAAAACCTCACAACACCCTCCCCCTGTCGGTGATTGTCTTTAAATGATAATGAGCTTTGCTCACCCCGCCCCTCTGTTCTGTGGGCGTTTTGCCACAACAACACACGTGGAGTGTTGCATTGACAACAGTTGAGGGTAACGTTATATTTTGAAGAATGGCAGCGGGAGTCTCTGAGGACACTGTGCAACCGTATCAATTTGAACTGGAGTTGGAAAACAGGACGTTTCTGAATGGTTGGTTAACGTAATGTCACTTTGATCTATCTTTGTATGTACTGGCAGGGTAACTGTTAGAGTAGTGAGATACGAACGCTATGTGTTTACTGATGTATACGTTAGTTCAGGGATGTCCAATCCTGCTCCTGGAGGGCCACTGTCCTACAGAGTTTAGCTCCAACCCCAATTAAACACACCTGAACCAGGTAATCAAGGTCTTTCTAGGCATTCTAGAAACTTCCAGGTAGGTGTGTTGAGGCAGGCTAGAGCTAAACTCTGCAGGACAGTGGCCCTCCAGGACTGAGTTTGGACACCCCTGCGTTAGTTCATTGACAGATTGATGTTACAGCTAATGGTCATGAAAAACTTTTTTTCGGTAAATGTAGGCTTGTCCGTGATGCGTAAAGTTATCTATGCAGTGTTAGGTACAACTGTCAGGGCTGAAGCACTAACATTTTACTGATCTGTTTAAAAAAATAACCAGTCTGTGAGACTGTGACAGTCATTAGGCACATAAACAACACATACTCAGACAGGAGCTAATACCTTTTTCAATGTTCTCGTTTATAAAGCAGTCTGGTGAAATGATTTGCGCAAACATGAAAGCATTGCTGTTGATCGTGGGGAATATTCCCTTCAAAAACAAAACTCAGCCACTGCGTCTTCAGCGGTTCGGATTTAGGAACATCAAAATGACTGCTGTGTTCCTTATTGCACCCAAGTACAGAACACCACAATCGCTTAGACGCCATTCTGCTCATAGAGAGTGCTCCAGCGTATCAACAATGACCGCGCAGACTATGATTGACAGCTCGCTCACGAGCAAGGGCGGGTCTGTGTTGAAACGCTGCTGTCAATCAACAATCGTGGGAGGGGCGTCGATTTTGTGACGTCACAAAATCAAACGGCTTGATTTGAGAGAGGGGAAAACATATAAGGAGATAAATGTTTTTAAATAATTTTATGATGTTTGTGTACAGGCACTGCCAACACACATTTCAGTACAATCAACTTGTAAAAGTGCATGTACCATTATATGACCCCGTTCTTGGGTGTAATAACGAACACAGCAGTCATTTTGATGTTCCTAAATCCGAACCGCTGAAGACGCAGTGGCTGAGTTTTGTTTTCGAAGGGAATATTCCCCACGATCAACGTCAATGCTTTCATGTTTGCTAGAATCATTTCTCACACCAGACTGCTTTACAAACGAGGGTCAGTATAAAGCTGGTTTTGCTAAGAAGCTGCTCCTGAAAAAAGGATCGGTACCAACTATTCGTGTTCCTGCTGCACCTCCAGCAGAAGAAGTGAGTGTAACGTTTTATTAACCTTTATATTAATATTTATATTAATCTTTGCAAATCGCTTGCACGCTTCACTATGAATGCGGCTAAGGTTTACACTCAGGGTACATTGCGGCATGTTTTCTGTGTACGACGTTCTCAATATAATTCATAATCCCACGTTTATAATGAACAACGCGTTATGGTTATTGTGTTAACAAACAGTGTACGCACAGAACAGAGGGGCGGGGTTAGCAAAGCTCATTATCATTTAAAGACACATGCACTTAAACGGCGTGCTGAAAACAGAGCTGTTTTTGACCAGGTAAAATGAGTGTTTTCTTACAATACTAATGAGAATTTTTAATTAAAGTATATTACAAACTTTTAATTTAGACCCTAAGGAATCATATTAGCTTGTACAAAAATGCCATTATATGACCCCTTTAAATGCTTTTGTTCTTTATATTTTTTGTTTACACATTAATGTTTTCAACTAAAAGCAAACCTTAAGATATATAGTAAGCTCGATGTGTATATTGCCTAATTGTAAGCTTGTTTAGAAATGGTGACAAAAACGTAAAAAAAGCTTAAACTTAAAAAATAACGTCTTTCTCGTTAAACGTCATTTAAATTAACGAATATTCGATTTTTATCAGCCCAAATATTCGAATACAAAATCTTTGAAAAAATGCCCATCCCTAATTGCTAGACAGGCTATGAACATAATCTAGCTAACATTTATACATTGATTTACGGCTGAAATGTTGCACGTATATGTAACAAGCAAAAGTATGTAACATAATGGTCTTTAAATAACATGAACAAATAATGTCAAAGATATCAGTTCTGCTGTTGTTCCTAAATACTAGTGGTGATGTTGTACATTGAGGACGTTGTGATGTCGCCAGAAATAGAGCCATCAATGTCCCAATGTGTAGTGAGCCATGGTCCTGACTGTCCTTACCAGAGCTTGACCTCACAATATACTGTTTCACAACAAAGGGAGCTGATTGAGACGCACCCTCTACTTCAAATAAATGCTCCTCTTTTGAGCTTTTCTATTTATCTGAGAAGCATGTATCATAGTTTCCACAAACTGTTTTCATCATTAATAATAATAAGAAATGTTTCTTGTGCAAGAAATCAGCATATTAGAATGATTTCTGAAGGATCATGTGACACTAAAGACATTATCTTATTTTACTGTATTTTGCTGTAAATGCAGACCCCAATTTTGAATGGTAGCATATAAAATTTATTATAACAACAATTAAAAATGTTGCTATAATAACAAGTTACAACAATATATATTATTGTCATCATCATCATCATCATTGTTATTATAATTTTTTGAACATTGGTAGCCTTTACTATATTGTTTTTAGAAAAAAAACAAGGCTTTACCATGACTCATGGTAATATAGTTATGTGTTATTTCTTCATTGATAGCTGTATGGCTCTGTGCAATTCGAAGCGCTCTATAATGGTGTTTGGTTGCACCTCTGTTGTTCTCCAGTTTCTATTCTCCACAACACATCTAGGGTATAATAACTTCAACAATACGATTATGCAAATGAAATTTAGGCCTACCTGGAGATTGGATTACTGCCTGGGTTTCCAGAGCATAGGAGAGAAGGGTGTGCTGCCAAGATATTTGTGCTATCAAAGCCTCTGGAACTGATTGTGCATTTCATAGTGCTTTGAAAGTTCCTTATCAGAAAAGCATACCTCATCTCTTATTATAAAATGTATTACATTGTGTCCCTTTAGTCATGACTGTATTCACAATATAGGATTCATTTAATTTAATTTATTTTATTTCAGCTGTGGGAAAGCACATGAAATAACCAAATGATGTTCATCTACTTTATTTTTTAGGAGTTCACAGGCGGCCAGCAGAGTGTTTCTGATTTCAGCACGGACGTGGACTCCAAGTATGACTTCACAGCTTCAGAGGAGAACTCTGAGAGTGCAGCACACGGAGGTTTGGACAGTGATTCAGTTTTCAGGGACGCTAACGCAGGTGCTGCTAGCACATACAGCCAGGCCACAGGGAAGTCAAACCTGTTCAAAGGCTACAAGGACCCTACCAGCCAGTTTACCGGACAGACGCGGTCGTATCACCAGGATCACTCTTCAGTGGGAGGCATTACGGCTGAGGACATCGAGAAAGCCAGGCAGGCAAAAAGAGACGGCTCCAAACCACATAAACAAATGGTACAGGCGACCTTTTCCAATCCCTCATCACCCATGAGTAACTAGCCATTTGTCCCACCTATATATGTCATTCCTTACAGAGGATAATAATAGTTGCAATGCAATTTGTTTGTTCCCCTAAAGTTAGAAGTTGGTTGCAGATATAGACACTTAGGCCAAAAAAATAAATAACTTCATTGGATTTTGTCCCATTAAATGTTTTGATTAGTGCAGTTTGCTGCAAAAAGAACAAAACAATTTGGCTGGACATTTCAGTGGGCTCATCCCTTTTTTCATTCCTACATTAAATCTTACTATCAATTGCTTGATTGGCAAAGAAAGCTAACAAAAGCATCGACAAAACACCATTTTTGAAATATTATGAGTTAAGAACATTAAAAATCAGGGCTCGACAATATGGCCCGGGGCCAGCATGAACGACGCTCGGGACAGTTGGCAGAACAGTCACTTACCCGATCTGGCCAGTGCTGCATTGTCACAAAGGCTTGTCATTTGCACGTGCTTTCAAGCCCTGCCAATCTAAATACTCAATCACAAGAAGACGCGTCGTCTTGTGCTTGAATGGACATATTCTCAAAGAATTGCGTCAGAATGCCCGTATTGGCGAGTATCCTCGTAAACAGTCAGTTACGTAAAACGTTAAATAAAACGCATGTGTAACACTGTATTGGATCTGGGCATTTGCTCTTAAAGTGACAGCAGTCTTATAGAACTAGTGAACATTTTGGCAGGGCCAATAGAAAAAACCCTTAGCATTGAGCCCTGAAAATCCTACATTTTGTGTGTCCATTAGTTTTAAAAAGGATATTTGTAATTGGAAGCACATAACATAATGACGCACTCTAAATGCCTGCTCTTTCCCACTGTAGCTTAGTGAAAGAGCGAGAGAGCGGAAGGTACCGGTCACACGGCTGGGGAGACTAGCGAATTTTGGAGGTAAGGTTATTGAAAATATTTTTTATGTATGTACACTTACCTTTCAAAACTTTTCAAAGAAAAATCTGTTTAAAATGATGTACATTCTCTTGGGATTAAGTGGTCTGTTATCAGTAGCCTATAAAATGGCGTTTTATTATACGTGATTGCCTCATGTGGGCAGACAAATTATTGCCAGTTGAATATTTTACACTTGGTAATTCTCCTGTTACTGGACTCTTTCTATTGAGAAATAAATGAAGCATGAATGAAAGTAATTAGGCCATTTCTACAATGCCCATGGTAACTGAAAACCTTTTCTTTTGCATGGTGCATCCAATCCAGCGAGTGGGTACCTCT
This sequence comes from Rutilus rutilus, assembly GCF_951802725.1. NCBI lineage: Eukaryota > Metazoa > Chordata > Actinopteri > Cypriniformes > Leuciscidae > Rutilus > Rutilus rutilus. Next base: position 9,727,874 of record NC_140220.1, on the reverse strand, counting down.
TCAAATGTGCTATTTTGCACTGTGCTGCCACCAAATCTATTGAATTTAGTACTGTACATGTTGTCTAATGCATCATTACTTTAGTTATGGATTCTTAAGGCCATTTTTTGGATTGGTATATTTGGCTTTCCTGGTTGCTGTCCTTTCTGGCATTGTTATTCGTACTCTGATCTAATGCCTGTTTAAATTAGCTGCTTCTCTATCCTCATACAGCATGTCAGAGCCAGATTGAGGGCTCAAGGTTAATCTGCATGTTGAACGGTAATATCGTAGACTGCGGCTGCCGCTGATTTGGATTATGGGACAGAGCTTAACGGGTCTGGGAATGTGCATCACCTGTTTCCCCTAAGATAGAGCTTCCCATTCTGCTCTGGCGGTGTGTAACTTTACACGCTTTTGTTGTTTAAATGACAGTGTACTGGTTATTTCTCAGAGGACTAGTGCTGAATACAGTTACAGGGAGTGAATGGCTAGATATAGACGAGGGTTTGAGCGAAAAGTGCTGTCACATGGGAAAATTAAAGGCTAGCGGTCATAGTAGCTCTCTGTCTCTGGTTCGCTGCAAGCTAGTTTTCCACTGACGTACACTAATTGAGACGTTAAAACATGCATCTACTATCATCTGCTGTTGGTGTGTGTGCATGCTGGGTGAGTGTCTGTTATCAGCTTGAACTCTTATCTACCACCGTTGCAAGAACACATCTTCAGGCATCTGTTTACTACAATCTCATTGGTATATACTTGCAGTGACCTAGGGTGCTTGGATTCAACATTCTCTGAACCACCAAAGCATGATGGGACTGTGTGAATTTATAAGGGGAATGTGTTGACAAGTCTTTATGTGCTCTATAGGGATCAAAGCTACCGAGTCTGTTCAAGAGGACTTAAGTTTTATGTGGCATCCAGTTTGCAAGACTGCATGTAACATGCTGTTAATATTATATTGTGTATAAGCAAATTCAACAGCCATAAACATTACTACATTCTGAATTATTGTTCAATATTAAAGCAAATGTTTTTCATTATTAAACATTTACATTTTAGTATAATTTTATTATTATTATTATTAGAATTAACAGTAATGTAGCAATAATAATAATAATGTATCTGTTGTTATTTTATTTATCTATAATGTATTATTTTATTAACAACAGCAATGATAATAATTATAATAGTAAGAAATGATATCAGATTTAAAGTATCTATGTTATTTGATAATTATTAAGCATTTGTTTTAATAATGAACAATAATTTAGGCCTTAATGTTTATGGCTGTTGAATATATATATATATATATATATATGTGCACCAATATAATATATATATATATATATATATATATATATATATATATATATATACATACATACATACATACATACATACATACATACATACATACATACATACATACATACATACATACATACATACATACATGCATACATGCATACATACAATTTGTTTGTGGTCTTATTGTGAATGAAATATTGGTGCACATTGTTCTAAATAAAAAATAAAATAAAAATTAACAAAACTAACCTGGTGTAAATGGACCATTTCACGTTCTAATCCATTTCTGACGGATAAAATCAAAATCAAGTTCGGCCCCTAATTTTTTTTTTTTTTTATAATATATATTTTGTTTAGTCTAAAAGTGTGTCATATTACAGAATTGAAGTTATTTTGTTTCTCTTACTGACAGTAGATCACTTAAAGGAAACATTGTTTGTGTTGTGATTTATGTTGTTGTCACAGTTGAAGTAGTTTTGTGATGTGCGTCTGACCTCTGTCCTCACCTTGACCTCACTCCTGGACATGAGCTATCCAGTTCAACTGTTTTCTGGCTCTCTTCCTCTAGCTCTCGTTGGATAGTTGAAGATAGTGATTCATTGCATCCAAGAATAGTATCCGTCACTTTGGCAGTCTTTCGTGTGGTTGCGTTCTTCATCTCAATTTTAGTGACTGTAGATGTCCCTTAAATCAGTGCCCTAACAACTGTTTTCACGCAGCATGTTCATTTTGGTGTTTATGTTCAGAAGCATACCTCTCTGTTTTCGTAACATGAGACTTGGGCCCGTATTGTCCTTGGTCATGCTATCAGGCAAACTTGTCCCCAACCGTTTTAATAGTTTACCTTGTACTTGTTTTTGATTGCTACGTTTTTTTCTGAATTGTGTGGTCACATGGATTAGTCTGTATGTGCACAATGGAATGCAAATGTTAAGTGTTTAAAAAGAGCAAATGCAGTACAATGCATGTGATGTTGCAGTGTTTGAGTACCCTGGCGTGGCCCCTTGTGTTTTCCTTGAGTCCTTAAACTCCTGCAGGCATAAAGAGACATAAAAACAGGAACCTGCTTAATCATCAACCTAGAACTTCCCCAGCAGGCTTGATGAAAAACTTAACCAGGATAAGAATCGGCATCAAACTGCGTTTCTGAAATGTGTATAGTGTATCTGAAATGTGTACAGTATATATATATATATATATATATATATATATATATATTGCCTCTGAGACTAATTTAGGAGCACTTTAGAACAGACAACTCTATAGATGTACTCTTGATTTTCTCAATCTAGATACACTCTAGATTTTCAGTACTGCATGTACTAAAAAAAAAAATAATAATAATAATTCGCAGTACTGAAAATCTAGTTTGCGCAATAGTAGTAAATAACTTGTATTGTCCCCTTGGGGCAATTGGGTTTGCGGCGCTGTCGCAAGGCACTTCATGACAAAACATCAGACATATGACACAAACAAATACAATACAATGCAATACACTATAATACATTATACACCCTTGGGTTTGACCAGGCCAGCTGGACATCTAGCTTATTTGGACTGATTTAAGGCTTTTATGGCTTGTGGTACAAAAGAAAATTTGGATCTGTTCTTGGTCATAAGGGGTGGACAGAAACGACGCCTAGATGGCAATAATTTAAAATGAGATGCCAACGGGTGTGTGTAATCCCATACAATGTTATTGGCCTTTTTTACCATTCTGTCTTTGTAAATGATTGTGTTCAATGCTTGGTAATGTTATCCCAAGTAACTTGCTGGCAGTAGTAACTGTTTTTCTGATTATCTTTTTCTGTGATTCAGTGGCATTTCCGAACCAACAGATAATACAGCAAGTTCAAACACTTTCAATAAAAGCAGTATAAAACATTTGAAGCATTTTGTTATTGACATTAAAAACAAGCAGTTTCTTTAAAAAATACATTCTTTGCTGTGTCTTAGTGTGCAAAAGATCAGTCCATGAGTAATAATAATGGAATAATATATATGCATGCATAACATTTTATAGAGTTGTCTGTTCTAAAGTGCTCCTAAATTAGTCTCAGTTTGTGTGTGTGTATATATGTGTATATATGTGTATATATATATATATATATATATATATATATATATATATATACACATACCTGAATGAAAGCATTTCTTGCCAGCTTAAACTGAGGCGTTTAGTTTCAGTGCTTGATTTACAACTGACTTGATACCCGTCCTAAATTTCTCAAAAGCAGGAGGGTTGCATAATCAGAAAATTACATAACTATTGAAGAAGATTGCACCAAAACTCGTTATTGATTCTAAGCTCTACCACAGAAAAAGTGCTGACCACAGTGGTTGGGAAATGCTGTTTCTGACGTTTCCTTTTTGTCAGGTTCACATTATACAGCATCAGTGTTGTTGTGGGTATTTTTCTCAAAGCAATTCAAAAGACAGATGTAAATACAGCTCTTTTTGTTCAGGGTGGAGGTGCTGTTTAGAGGTGTAAGATAATAACTGTTTCAGTATATTTAACTTCTGTAAATTTATGGACCATTTCCTTATTTCTTCTTTTTTATCTTGAATGTACTAATTGCTTAAAGTCAGCTTGAAACGGAAGTTGTGAGTCTCTTCCCTGTTGTGACTTATATCCAAGTGAAACGGCTTCTTGATCAACAAGAAATGTAGGGTAGGACTTGATTTTTTTTCAATCATCAAATGATTGGATGGTTTTGTTTTGCTATGGCTGTGATGTCATCTGAGTGACAGGTTGTCCCCCCTCGCGCCAGTAAACACATCATCAGAAATAAGAAGAGCTGTTGCTGCAAGAGGGAGGGGAATTTATTTTGATTTAAAGATTACAATGACTCATGAGTTTTAAAAAAAACAATGTGCACGGATAAATAATTTATAATACTGCAATATTCCATAAAAAACAAGAATTGTCAATTTTGATTTCATGGTGACTTTAATAATCTCTTGCAGGTCTTGCTGTGGGTTTGGGGATTGGAGCTTTGGCCGAAGTAGCAAAGAAAAGCCTAAGATCAGAGGATAAGAATGGTAAGACAATTATATTCAATTCTACTACAGTTTGGATCAGGACAATGTATTCATAATTATTAGTCATTAGTCTATTTGATTGAAAGTGTCTTACTAATCAGGCATAGCATGATTACAAGTGATAAATCGCATGCAGTCAGAGTTTTTTTGTTTGATTGTTTTTGCACTTTAAACCATTTCATTAACAGAGAGATCGTGAGTGAGGAGATTGTGGGTATTTAAACTCCAGTTACAGATGGAGCACTACTCACCACAACCCACAATAGCCTAGAGATCATAACCAATGTGCATCATTAGTAGAGATGAAAAAATCTTTCCTTCTTTCGTCCTTCCTTTCAGTACAAGCAGTACTAAAAATCTAGTGTGCGTATGGAATTATTTACTCTTAGACAGGTGAGCGCTATTGCTCTTTTGACTGTCTGTGTTTGCTTTAACTAGAGTGCATGTATAATAATATACGCATAATAACATTTATAAAGTTGTCTGTTCTAAAGTGCTCCTAAATTAGTCTGAGAGGCAGTTTTAATGTTGAGACAAGCCATTTTTGCAGCACAGACCATACAGTATTTATACGCGTCTGTGTAATTGATATGAAAAATTGGCAGTATATTATTGAAATGTATACTGTTCTTAAAAGTGTGTCCCTCATTATTGAAATGTTTAACTTCGTTCACTACTTGTGATTGTCAATATGTGCACTCCTCCCATCATCCAGGATCTCTCAGCTCAACTTCAAATCTTCTTACGCCTCAGAAAGAGCTTTAGTCGGACATACACGCTGCCATTGTTGTTTTGCGATGTTTAAAGGCAACGTGAAATGTGAATTCGCAGCACGTCATCATTTTTGAATTTGTAGAGCGTTTTTATGTTTAATGAAAGATTATGAACTTTTTTTATTTTATTATACATTTTTGCATCTGGCAAACACTTTTATCCAGAGCGACTTACATTTGAATTCAAGGTACATATTTTATTGTTTTAATGCGTCCCTTTGGTCGTACCCTAATCTTGAATATTGGGTTACAGACATTGCAATTTTTTTAACATCTTATTTAGTTTGGTGTTTGGATCTACTTTGTCATCTTTTGACTCCATAGGCATTAGCAGCTCAAAATGTCATTGAAATAGCATTATGTCAGTCTGGCTGCATATTAGAATTAGAATCAGAATCAGAATGCACTTTATTCGCCAAGTGTGCACAAGCACACAAGGAATTTGGTTTGGTTTCCTGGAGCTCTAAGTACTTGCAGTATGTAACACAGTAAAATGGAGATACATAATTCAATATGTGGTATTAAAGAAAAAACAACATAATATACATCTATAAAAATTAAATGAGTAGGAAAAAATTAAGGGAAAAAGGAATGTACATATAGATGGTAAGTAGAAGGACTATGTACAGATATACATATTAAATAAGTACTGTATATACCACTGTATAAATGTAAATGTGTATTTACACGAGTTATTATTGCCTAATGTCTTGGTGGCATCAACACCATATGGGAACTGAGAAAATGTGCAAATGTGTTCTAAGGACAGCGGCCTGTAACTTTATCTTATCTATGTAGATGCTGGATAATTATTACCTTTGACCTCATCATCACATCCAGGAATAGCTCTAATGTCCTCACAGAGATCATGAAGTCATCTAATAGTTTATGGGGTTTTGTTTACATGAACAAATGGTTCTCAGCAGCACAGATTATCTTTGTTTCAAATGGCACATACAGTGGTTGTCTGAGACTTTTGGACCTCTTTGTATAAAAAAGTGTTTATTTGTCCCATTAGGCATTGCTGTGCTCAGTTTTTTAAGTTGTATTTTCTGTTGAAAATGTTAACAGACTTGTAATTTCACATAGGTGATAAGAAGGCAGTTCTGGACCAAAGCCCCTTCCTTTCGGAGGCCAACGCGGAGCGTATCGTCAGGACACTGTGTAAAGTTCGTGGGGCGGCCCTCAAGCTCGGTCAGATGCTCAGTATCCAGGGTAAGAGAATGCTGTTTGTATAACAAGCTGCCACATTAAGGTCACTCCTCAAAGATTTGTTAGGACCAATAAGGCGCCCTCCATGACTGACAATAGCTCATAACCTGCGGCTGATTTCTGTTTTAAGTCATGGCCGCTCTCAAGTTAGGCTGGTATGTGATCTTGGCCTGTCTCTGTTTTAAAGCCTGGTGATGTGAGTGACTAGGAACCGCTTACAGAAAGGTGCAGAGAAATTGGAGATGCAGATTATTTCCTCTCTGATATGCAAACGTCTAAAGATAAAATGACCTCAAATGAGCTTCCTGCGTTATTTTCCACACAGCGGTGGAAAATGGATGCTAACTTTTCTGCATGCTGACAGTTTGGGATCCTCGTACACTACCAGTTTAGACATACTTGAGTTTCGTCTAAAGGTTTCGTCTAAAGGTTTACACTATCTTCTAACCAGTTGAGACATAACAAGATAACAGCGACAAGCAATTTGTCTATCCACACTCAAACGTGAAAATTACTTATTGTTTGTTTCTCAACTGCCAATGTTTGAGTTATGGTTAAATGTGTTAATTTGCCAAAGCATTAATTTCTTAATATGCAAATCAGCATATAAGAATGATTTCAGAAGGGTCATTTGACACTATAGACTGAAGTAATGATGCTGAAAATTCAGCTTTGCCATCACAGGAATAAATTACATTTTAAAATATAATGTAATATTTCACAATAATAATATTTATTACTGTCTTTACTGTATTCTTGATCAAATAAATGCAGCCTTGATGAGCATAATGGACTTCTTCCAAAAACATTCTTAAAAAAAATATTACTGATCCCAAACTTTTGAACCGTTGTGTTCGTAGGAACTGACAGTTTGCTTTCCTGTTCATGACTCATGAAAAGTTGCCTGTCATTTCCACACGCCCTTGAATCCACTTCTGTCTGTATTGACAAGCTGTTCAAACATTGTCTAACTTCTTCTGACACAAATGCGCCTCTTCTTTGTGCAAATATGTTGATTATTTCTGGTAGGCATGTGAGGTCATTCTCCCCCGCTCTGTGCGCATTAACGTGTATTGGACAGCCAGAACGAAAGCATCTGTGTCACCCACTCAAGAATGCAGCGCATAGATCAATGCAGCACAGCCTCCCTGCATGACATTTCCAAACCTCGGCCTCTTCTCATGCACTGGCCTCATGCACCGTGTCATTTTCATCAAGATAGACAGGATTTTGTAAGCTGCAGATCGCACGACCGGCAGTGAAGGACAGCGACAGCACTGGCATCGGCGAAGCTCAAAATAAGCCCGCTGCTATGCCAGAAACGTGACCTTTACGCTACACTTCAGGAAGTTCTGAAAGGACTGGCACACACAATCGACCGTCAAGACATGGCTAAACTGTTGTGTACAGGGTCTGTTTTTACAGCTGGAATGGAGAGAGTCCTCTAATGTTTTTAAAAATGTCCATATTATAAAATGTGGAAAAAAGAAATACGTTACCTTTAAAAAGTTTGGAGACAGAAAGCTGTTTTAAATTCATTAAAAGTGACCGTAAAGAAGTTTTATAATGTTACGGAAAGAATCCTTAACAAAAAATGATCACGGTTTCCACAGAAATATTTCTGTTTTCAACATTGATAATAAGAAATGTTTCTTGAGCAGCAAATCAGCATATTAGAATGATTTCCGAAGGATCATGTGACACTGAAGACTGGCGTAATGATGCTGAAAATTCTGAATTGCATCATGAAATATAATCTAAAATAGAAAACGGTTATTTTAAACTGTAATAATATGTCACAATATTGTGTACAGGATCTGTTTCTACAGCTGGAGTGGAGAGAAACATAGTAATAAAAACGTTTAATGGATGTTACTGCAAAATAAACCCAGACAGGGTGGCCTGTATTATTTGTGCAATAATGACCACTGGATTGTACATTTATGCTGCTTATTATATGGTTGCTTACCAAATAAATTAACAAATGTACATGACATTGATTTGAGGTGAAATTAGTTTATTATGATAGACACACACAACTATGTGAGAATTTGCTTGGTTGAGACAAAGGTAAATTATGTATGTATTTTGGGGAATACAAAAATATGAATGCTGCAGTATTGTTCTAATGTTTGTTATTGAACAGATAGGAATTACTGGCACTATGTAGCCCACATTCCTCAGTCACAGAGTATCAGCTCAGAAAATGTGAGGTCATCAGACTAATCTGGGTCAAACAAGTGAACCAGGATAAAAACCATGGCAACTGTAAAGCTTTCCTTTTTTTAAAGTTATGATGTACACAGAGGTAGCTTTGGAAAATCTTTCAACTAACTTTCCTGCATTCTGAAGGAGAGAAGGAGAGGAGCTCTCACTGGGTTCGGATCAAGCGGCTTATTTATCTCTCTCTCTGTCTCTCTCTCTCTAAGACTTGTTTACAGTACATCTGTACATCTGTGGTGTACATCTGTCACAAAGTGACACGAGAAGGAACATGCTCGGTTCCTTCTCGTGAAACCATCTCTAATATCCTGTTTACATGTATGGATTGACGTGCACTGCAACCGAGTAAACCTGTAACATGACAACAGAACAGATTTAGTAAAGATTAAGAAACACAGGAAAACACAGGTACCGTTTATACCTGGTATTTACATCTGTCTCAAGTGATCCAATCATTCAAACCATATTCAAATGTGACCACATTTGTAAAGATTAAAGATTAACAACAGCAAATTGACCCATCAGTCAAGTGTTGTGTGGAAATAAAATAAGATATTACATGTTACTATTACTCTGTGAGGTCAGTAAGGTTTTTTTTTTTTTTTGGTAACACTTTATTTTAAGTTGACGTAGTCACATGTTACTACATGTACTTACTATAGTAATTACAGTAAATTATGCATAATTACAAGTAACCCTAAACCAAACCCTAATCATAACTCTCTATTAAGTACATGTAGTTAATCAATATTACTCAGTACTTATTTAAGTACAATGTAACTGTCACCTTAAATAAAGTTAGACTATTTTAAGGAGTCCGTGTTACGGTGTAATTATACATTTAAGTACTGAGTAATATGAATTAATTACATGTACTTACTATAGGTTAAGGGTTAGGATATGGGTTTGGTCTAGGGTTATACATAATTTATAGTTATTACTATAGTAACTACATGTAGCACATGTAACAAGGACACTGTAAAATAAATTGTTACCAAATAAAGTGAAACCTTTTTTCAGGAAAGACACAAATAAATTAATCAAAAGTAGCAGTAAAGTGTTTTACATTGTTACAAAAATCATCTAGTTCTGTACCTGTATCATGGTGCTGAAAATTCAGCTTTGCCATCATAGGAATAAATTACTTTCTAAAATATATTAAATTAGAAAAAAAGAAAGGAAAAAAAAGTAATATTTCACAGTATTACTGTTTTTACATAATAAATAAATAAATAACGATAGTGAACGATAGTGTATCTATACACTGTTTACAATTGATAAGCAATGTAGCATTTTTCTGCATTAATAGTAATTAGCGTGAATTTCATGTTAGTAATACCTGTAAGTGGCACTCTGTCTCTGCTGAGCATTTGTGATCCGATCACCCAGGAAGGATGTTAATACCAGCTATAAACAGGGCCATTGTTTTCATTTGGCAATAGCATTAGTACTATACCAACATTGTATGTGTGTTTAATAATGTTTCAGATGATGCATTCATCAACCCACAGCTGGCCAAGATCTTCGAACGTGTGCGTCAGAGTGCTGACTTCATGCCCATCAAACAGATGACGGTACATCTACTTAAACTACAACTAAACTAAATATTTTAATGTTTCACGTCAGAAAATCTGAAAAATTCAGTATTTAAAAAAAAAAAGAAAACTGCATGTATGTTGCTGGTTGATCTGTGCAGAAAGCTCTGAGCAATGACCTGGGCCCGAACTGGAGGGATAAACTGGATTTGTTTGAGGACAGACCGTTTGCTGCTGCTTCCATTGGTCAGGTCCATCTGGCCAAGATGAAAGACGGTCGAGAGGTCGCTATGAAAATCCAGGTTAGTTGTGGGCAGAAAGTACTATTTTAAACTTGCTGCCAATCAATAATGGTTTATGGTCATTAAAGGTCGTTTATGAGTTTAGTTCATTTTCAATGGGACCACACAAGATAAAAAGATTTAAGCTGAAGCAGCAGTAGGATATTGTTGCATTCCACACAAAAATCAAAAACAAAGCTTCCTGCCTATCGCATACCGTATAAAATGCCCTTTAAAGGTGCAATAAAAGTCTCCTAACAGGTTAATTTGGAGCACCAACTGCTTGAAGTCCAAGGAGCAATTCCCACTATCAGCTTTTGCAAACAGTTGCAACCATGTTTATGATTAGATGACCTAAATCTATCTGAATGTGTCACCTCTCAACTTTTTTTAGTAAAACAAACAGTTTTGAACTTTTACAAAATGAAGTAGCCCCCCCCAAAGTATGTGCAACAAGGTCAGGGCTGTTTTGCTGGAGGCCACTTGTGTTGCATTTGTTTGCAGCAACCCAGGTGTTCTTTCCCCTGGATGCTCTTACGGTTCGAACATGTTTTGGTTTACGAAATGAACTGCCTCTGCATAATGTTTTCTAAACCCTGTGTAACACACTCTTGGTTCCTGCAGTACCCCGGAGTCGCACAGAGCATCAACAGCGACGTGAATAACCTGATGACGGTCCTGAGCATGAGCAACGCCCTTCCTGAAGGTGATGACCCTATCACTCATGTTTTAGATCTTGAATACATATGATTTATAGAATTTTAGGTAAATAAATTGCTGGAATTGTCCTGGACCTGGAGGGTAGTGCATATGCGTTGACGCAGGCAGCTTGGGTCGTTTCCCAATCCCAAATCTGAGAGTATACACTTCCTGTCTGCTATGTCCTATAACTAAAAACATAAAAGTTTGGGGTTGCTAAGAGTTATTTATTTATTTATTTATTTATTGTTTGTGAAAGATGTTGCTTGCACTCACCAAGGCTGCATTAATTTGATCAGAAATCCATATTGTGAAATAATATTAGATTTTAAAATTCTCTTTTCTTTTTCAATATATTTTATAAAATAAATGTAATCCATTTAGTCACTTGATCCTTCAGAAATCATTGTAATGCTAATTTGGTGCTGAAGAAACTTGGTTGAAAATGGTCGTGCTGCTTAATATTTTTGCGGAAACCGTGATGCTTTTTTCTTCATTTCTTAATAAGATATAGAAAATAAATAGAAATAGAAATCTTTTGTAAAATTATAAATTTCTTTTCTGCCACTTATGATCAATTGAATGCATCCTTGCTGATTAAAAAGAATGAATTTGTGTGTGAGTGTGAGTTTTGACTAGGAATATTTTAAGCTGAAATAATAAACTGATGAAATTGTACTTATTTTGAAACTCTTTAATTGACCCCTTTTTTTCTAAGACCTTGGTGTCAGTGCACTCAGATCTGTTTAGTATGTTTCAAACTGAGAACTGAGAGCTCAAGGCCTGTTGGGTCTGAGTGGGCTGATAGATCTCAGACTGCATGACTGACCAATCAGAGCCCGGTAGCGGCGCGCATGAGCTGCATCATCGTTACAACAGCGTCCACTGCTGCATGATCAATGCTGGTTAAATATTCAGCTGTCAGAGAAGCCTAATCCTCCAAATATAGTCTGAACTTTAATTTGAGCTCATAAATACCACCCCACAGCATTGCCGATCCTTCTTTTTGCCAGAAGAGAGACATGACACACAGCAGAGACCCAAAATATCTTTCATGTCAAGGTAACCCTTGTGAAAAAGAAGTACTCTTTAGCATACTTTTAAGAAAAGTGCATATTATGGAAATAATATACTTAAAGGTGCTGTATGTACTTTTTATTTGACTGTACCGAAGCATTAAAATACCTTAATATGTTTGAAGATAAAGGAAAAACAATGGCCAGTTATTCTACTTTGAAATGTATGTTCCGTGTCGGAATGTCTACTTTTGGACAGTGTGATCCCGCCCACTGCCAATTTACCCAATAGTATTTCGACACCCCGGGTTGCCAGTTGGCGGAAAACACAGCACATTGCAGCCATGGAAGCCAACAAACTGGGTCAGAGATTGCAGATTGTACCCAACCTAAAAAGCCTTGACGTCTATATAAAAACCTCTGTGACCAGAGCCATATTAAAACGCAGATAAATCAACTCTTCAACTTACATTGTAAAGCTTGTCACCTTCCATTGTCAATTGCACTTGACCGTTCGCTTCTGTTGCGTGTCCTCAATCTGGCAACCCGTGTGAGCGTGGAGTCTGAGGAGGAGGGAACGGGGAAAACAACTCTCTCCAATATTTTGAATTTTGGACTGCAGTACCGCTAGCTGTAAATATTACGTACTGCACCTTTAAGTGCAAACTGAATGTAATTGTTTCGGACACTTGATTGCATGTTAATAGCAATTAAATGAAAATGTATTCGTTTAAATTTATATTAAATGCAATTAGTTGAATGTAAGAGTGCTTTTGGACCCACTTAAGTATATCTTTATTTATTATTTCATAATTACTAGTGTTGTCTTTGAAACATGGTTAAAGGGATACTCCACTTTTTTTGGAAATAAGCTCATTTTACAACTCCCCCAGAGTTAAACAGTTGAGTTTTACCGTTTTCGAATCCATTCAGCCGATCTCCGGGTCTGGGGGTCCCACTTTTAGCATAGCTTAGCATAATGAATTGAACTGGACAAGACCATTAGCATCTCTCTCAAAAAAATGAACAAAGAGTTTCGATATTTTTCCTATTTAAAACTTGACTCTTCTGTAGTTACATTGTGTACTAAGACCGACGGAAAATGAAAAGTTGCGATTTTCTAGGCTGATATGGCTAGGAACTATACTCTCATTCCTGCGTAATAATCAAGAAACTGCTGCCGTACCATGGGTGAAGCAGGCGTAATGATAATTCAACCTTTAGAAAGTTCAACCTTGGTGAATCACATAATCTTTTCTAAATACAAACTAACCTGCTGACTCATCTCTGACTGTGTCTCTGAACATGCAGGTCTGTTTCCGGAGCATTTGATAGAAGTGATGCGACGTGAGCTGGCGCTGGAGTGCGATTACGTAAGGGAAGCCCAGTGTGCTCGTAAATTCAAGTGAGTAGATAAAAACAAGCAGGATATGTTTTTCTCACTGCAAATTCAGAGCATCCCGTCATTGTATTCGTCAATCTACCCCTTTATAAAATCACGGGCGGTCCGAGGGCTGACAGACGGCCTGCTGGCTCTTACGGGACATTTCAGGCTTCTATGTAACTGATATTTGAGCTAAATCTATCCTGTGCCATAACACCCTTTGAAAGAAAGGATTACGCACAGAAATAACACTTCAACAACTGCTCAGAATGATTTTGCGCTTCTGTATCCTCATATAACAGCTTCGCTGGAGCGTTGTGCCCTCAACGCCCAGCTTAAAATAACCACTTGTCATTTTCAGCCTAGCTTATAGGCTAGGGTTTAATTTTGATTTAAATTTAAGGAACAGTTTGCACACTGACCTATTTTAAACATAGCACAAATGTAAATAATAACTATTGACAACAAGCCCGTACCCTGCGTCCTGTCCTCTACTGGGGACCCTGACTTCGCAGGAGATATATAGTTACGTACGCTTTCAGGATGGCATGTGTGTCTTTTCGCTTTGAGCAAATCAATGAGAGTATCAGTGTTCAGTGGATTAGCTCAGTTTAAAATAAGTTCACGTTTGCTTCCTTGAAGTATTGACGTAGCGTAAACAAACATTGCACACACAGCCTTACATCCAGAAGAGCTGAGGAAATAACACGTTCTTCTAGAATATCTTCTCTTTGTCAGGTAGTCTGATTGATTTTATTGAATTGGTTCATTTCGACAATTGACCTTTTCACCTCTGTTGTCACTGTTGCTAATTTTACAGAATATATATTTATCTTATATTTGAATAATTTCTTTTGAATTGCGTTTAAATCTACCCAACTAAACCATCCTCCTTAGTTTTGCATTAGAAAAGAGCTAAGCTTGTGGTCAGTATGTTTTTAGGTAAGTAAAGCTTTATCAAAACAGTGTTTACAATGTAGCTTTACAGAAAACATGAATGTATTAGAGTAATATATATACTGTAAAAATAACTGGAGTTAGTTGAACCAGTTCGATACACTGATTCAGTTGAGTCATCACTCAGTAGTGTTTACACAGCAAATTTCACTTTCTTATTTAATATTTTTGTATTGTTTCTAGTGCAAATTTCAAGATACATTTACTAGACATGCAGAATGGCATCAATTTGTTTTGTGGTTTATGCTTAATACAAAAAAAAAATATGCCAATAGAGTAAGAAAAATAAACTTTTCTCCCCTTTGAATTTAAATTTATTTTTTAGGATAAGAAAACTTTATATGTCATTTTTGCATCTCAAGTAAATATACTATCTATTTAAGAAATGTTCTGGAAAACAATTAGGAAGAAAATAATTTTTTGAAGTGAATAAGTGTCAATGTGGCAGCATTTTTTATGCATGTATTCATTTACTGCCTTTTGATTCAGATGCATGTTTTCAAAGAATCTGTTGTCAAATTTTACACAACAGTTTATTTGCAAGCTAAATCTGATACTTGTATATTGCCTTGTTAAATAGCCTCAGTATCTACCTTATTTTTCAACACTGAAGTAAGGTGTTTTCTGTGAATGTGTGAAACTTTTTTATTAACCACTATAGGGAAATAACGAGAAGAATATAGCAAAGTGCAGTAAAATTTTAAAATTTAAAAAAAAAATTAAAATTCGAAAATTTGCGCTACAAACCAGCATGTTATCATTAAGACAATGCATTAAATAATATGGTAAAAAAATACCATTTTGCATCAAGCAGCATAACAAGCTGTTTTGTTCAAAATAAAAATAACTGGAAGCGAATGACACCGGAAGCCAGACACATTAAAATTACAAATGTCTGCGCCAACTCTTACCTGAAAAATAAGGTGGATAGTTAGTAAAGCTACATCTAACATCACCTTTTAGTGTAGCTAGATACGTTTTCAAATTGCTAGCTTGACTATAACCTAGTGCTGCTATAAACTCGAATTCAAAGCTGACGTACCCCTCATTGCTTAGCAAGCTGTAATTTCAAGCTGTCATACCAAATTTTAGGCTCCATCCGGGAATTCGTCACACCCAGAGAATAGCATCACGGCTTTCCCCACATCCCTCAGACGTGTGCGTGTGTTCATCAGCACGTCCTGTCTGTGGTGCACGTGCGGGATGGCATGCTTTTACGGGATTGCTTGCTTGTGCTCAGTGACTCAGAAGCTTTGTGGTTTTTGGCAGGGAACTACTGAAAGATCACCCCTTCTTCTACGTGCCAGAGGTAATCGACGAATTCAGCGGCCAGCACGTTCTCACCACCGAACTGGTGCCTGGGTTCCCCTTGGATCAGGCTGACGCACTGTCACAAGAGCTGAAAAATGAGGTATTCACTGGTGCTGTTAAACCAGTAACCCTGTAAAGACTGAAGTATGAACTAATAGCCAGAAAATCAAGTTTTAAAAAAAAGGAAGTTTATTGAACCATGAGACATAATATTCATTTTTAAATATGTTTAAAAAAAAACGGTTTTCATATGTGTTTTTTTTGTGTGTTGAGTATCATAATTGATACATCAGGCTTTTATGGCTCATATAGTATGATATAGGAGAATATGGAGCTCAAACTCGAGGAGGAAAAACACCCAAGGTTTAATCATAGGCCTAAACTGAGCAAAATACACAATTAAGTGCATTTGCTGATATGTATATGGCTAGAATGTAAGATGAAACTCTGATAGCTTGTAATGTAAATCAATGAGATCTTTATAACAGTATACCAGACTACATGCATATATATATATCAGTTGTCACTATAGCTCCCGATAATGTGTCTTAGTAAGATGATATTTAAATGGTTAATTTTATGATCAAAGCTCTGTAGTTTTTATTGTGGGGGCAAAACAAATAAATGCCTGATGTATCATATTGGATACATTTGAAAATGATTTTTCCTAAAACGTTTGTATGGATAATCCAGTAAACCTAAGTTGCTTCAGTCCAGTAAGCGTTATTTTATAATATAAAAAATATTATAAATATTACTAACAATATTGGATTATGAATTGGCTGCTACCCTATTGGGCTGGAAAACATATTTCCAGTTTACTTTCTAGTACTTTAATTTCAGTAACTTGCATATATCATACTGTTTAGCAAGTTATATAAGTAAAGGCACATTCAAATTTGTTGTGGTATCAGGCCACATTATATGCTTTGAAGTGTGAGTCACGTGGTCTCAAACTGCCCAGTATGGAAGCCAGAGGGCTTCCTGGAGCATGATCACCACCTGCTGGTGGAAGGATTTATTTTGCATTAGTAGGGCAAAGTTGAAATAAGGCCGTGTCCATACCAAAAAGGTTAACGAATGAAGTTTAAAATAAATAAAATGTGTTGACCAAATGCTGTACACTGACTGAAATAAATGAAGACAATAAATCTGATTGAATTTTTTAAACAGACAATTTAAGTATGATTTAAGCCTGCATCAGTCATGTAGTTTGTAAACAGTGGGTTCAAAAGCCGTTTTTTGTTTTGAGTTAGAACTGATCTATTACTTTATATTAAGTGCTACATATGCTTTAAAGCATAAATACTGTGAATTTATAGCAGTCCAGTGAATGTGTCGTAACCACACTTTTTATTGATGCTCAGATCTGCGAGAATATCCTGACCCTGTGTCTGAGGGAGCTCTTTGAGTTCAGATACATGCAGACGGATCCCAACTGGTCCAATTTCTTTTATGATCCACAAACTCACAGGGTAAGTAAGAGTGTCATGATCATTCATTGATCATTGATTCTTGATATATATTCAGTGTCACATGATCCTTCAGAAATCATTCTAATATGCTGATTTGGTTCTTAAGAAACATTAATTATTATCAGTGGTGAAAAGAGTTTCTTATTATTTTTGTGGAAACAGTGATGCATTTTTTTCAGGACTCTGATGTATAGAAAGTTCAAAAGAACATCATTTATTTTAAATAAATAAATAAAATGATGAATTTGTAAGGCTTTACTGTCACTTTTAATGCATTCTTATTAATATATATTAATAATTAGATTATTAGCATACGATTTATTATTTCAATTGAACATTCTGTACAGTAAATCAAAAGTATCAGTTGTTTTGACTTTTCTTCAATCCACAGGTTGCTTTGCTGGACTTTGGTGCAACGAGGGGGTTTGATGAGAGTTTCACTGATCTTTATATCGAGGTAAACGTACAGTTTAAAAGGTAAAGTAAACGAATGTATGATGAATATTTCCTTTCTTAAACTTGCTGTATCTTGTTCTTTAAAACAGATCATCAAGGCTGCGTCAGAGGGTGATAGAGAAGGAGTGCTGAAGCAGTCCATAGAAATGAAGTTCTTGACTGGTTATGAGACTAAGGTAGGAAAATACCACCCTGATATTTTGTGTTCGGGGCTGCTACATACGACAGTCATGCGTTTACTCAACCTCTTCTCCTCATCCAGGCCATGGTGAACGCCCACGTGGATGCGGTGATGATCCTGGGCGAGGCTTTTGCCTCTGTGGAGCCCTTCGACTTCGGTGCGCAGAGCACCACGGAGCGCATCCACAACCTCATCCCTGTCATGCTGAAACAGCGGCTCATCCCTCCACCAGAAGAAACCTACTCCCTGCATCGCAAAATGGGCGGCTCCTTCCTCATCTGCTCCCGCCTGAATGCTAAGCTCAGCTGCAAGGACATGTTCAACAAGGCCTACAACAATTACTGGAGCAATAAGAAGAAAGGACCAAGCCAGTGACAGGGCTTTTCAAACAAAAGACACTTGAAAAAGCACATTGCTCTGGCCAATCACTCGAATGTAAACGAATGGCACTTTTGTCTCTACTGACCCAACCATACCATCATACATGTTTGTTTTTGGCTTTTGTTTTTCCCTCTGAGTGTGTTATGGGAAATGATATCCATGATTATCCATGGTCGTGTGGTGCAAAGACGGATGTATCTATGTGCCTACGGAAATTCCAATAACCTGGAAAGCTGGTTACTCATCAAGTATGGCGATTGGCTGTAGAACATTTCATAATCATGCCAACAGTTTTTTCCGGGTTGCTGGACTACTTTTGTGAGGACCGTCTCCCTAAATCAGTATGTTAACTCAGATGCATATATTGTTTGAGAAAGCATTACAGTGGTTATTTTTCTCTTTTTTTCGGTTTGTGATTTGTGAATGATGCGCACAATATAGGCCAAAGTATGATAAAGAGAAGTTCGTGGAGGAAAAGATCCGAAATCAGCGCAGGTTTTGATGCACCTGCTACAGTTACGTATGTGTTATCTATGTAGGTTGGATACAAGCTTGCTTGTTTTAGCCTGTAAAAACACGCAACTTCTCATAATGCATTTTAAAAAGCCAGGTTATTAATCATGATGGCATGAGGTATCACTTATCTGATGTGTGAGATGTACATGAATTTAAATGTGCCTATTAGAAGGTGAGAACTAGAAGAAAGCATTTTGGTATGATATCACAGCATTGGTGGAAAAGGCTTTTTTCTAATCTTCCTGCTATTGGCGTTCTTACTAAAATTGTGTTGAAATTGTCTGAATATATAAAAAAAAATTGAATCAACAAACCAGTCCTAAATGTTTATTAGCAGACTTGTTGTTTTTGTCCATTCATATGACCACATAACAGACAGGCATTGAATCATCATTTTAAGAGTTTTTTCGAGGCGGCACCTTTTACATGTACTGGTTTAAGACAGACTGAAGTTTGACCAATGCAAGTTCATTTGCTGAACATTTCAGAAGACCACGTTGTGAGTCATGGAAGAGCATGTTAACATGTTCCACAATGTTCACTTGAGTAGATGCTATATTACAGCTGGGACACACATGGTTAGGGTTGAAGGTATGGTACATTATCACCAGGACTGCTGGTTTATCAGCTGTGAAGGTAAACAAAATGAGAACGACTTAACAGAATGATATTAGCGTGGAACAGACTAGTTCCCTAACCATCAATTAAAACAGTGCTTTCTAGGACGACTGTATTGTACATTATACATGTTTCTGTATATACTGACATTAAACTTGTCGTAAATTGGCTACATTCCTCTCAAAAACGTAATGAATAATTACCTGGAATTTTCCTCAATGCATCTTCAATGTCAGTTCCAGCTCGTGATGCTACGGGACAGAAGACCAGTATCAACTGACAGTCCGATATTTCACTCACAGTAACTCCCTTGAGCAGTGCAACAATTTCCCTGTCAACTCCCAAGGTTTGGCCACAGAGAAGTGGATGCACTTTGACTTGAAGCTCTGCAAAATAGAAAGAAATATAATAGGGTGGGAATGAAAAGTGGGACCCAGAAGGTCATTTTAACCTAGATTTTATTTTAGTATTTTGATATACAGTGGGTACGAAAAGTATTCAGACCCCCTTACGTTTTTCACTCTTTGTTATATTGCAGCCATTTGCTAAAATCATTTAAGTTCTTTTTTTTTTCTCATTATTGTACACACAGCACCCCACATTGACAGAAACACACAGAACTGTTGACATTTTTGCACATTTATTAAAAAAGAAAAACTGAAATATCACATGGTCCTAAGTATTCAGACCCTTTGCTGTGACACTACATATATAACTCAGGTGCAGAATTGTGGCAAGGCACAGATCTGGCCAAGGTTACAAAAAAAAATTCTGCTGCACTTAAGGTTCCTAAGAGCACAGTGGGGATATATAATTTGATTTTATATCAATAAATTCCACTAGAAACAAACCTTGTTGTATTATTTTAATTTAATACTGTGAAGCTGCTTTGATACAATCTGTATTGTGAAAAGCGCTATATAAATATACTTGACTTGACTTGACAGTGGCTTCCATAATCCTTAAATGGAAGACGTTTGGGACGACCAGAACCCTTCCTAGAGCTGGCCGTCCGGCCAAACTGAGCTATCAGGGGAGAAGAGCCTTGGTGAGAGGTAAAGAAGAACCCAAAGATCACTGTGGCTGAGCTCCAGAGATGCAGTCGGGAGATGGGAGAAAGTTGTAGTAAGTCAACCATCACTGCAGCCATCCACCAGTCGGGGCTTTATGGCAGAGTGGCCCGACGGAAGCCTCTCCTCAGTGTAAGACTCATGAAAGCACACCTGAAGGACTCCAAGATGGTGATAAATAAGATTCTCTGGTCTGATGAGACCAAGATAGAACTTTTTGGCCTTAATTCTAAGCGGTATGTGTGGAGAAAACCAGACACTGCTCATCACCTGTCCAATACAGTCTCAACAGTGAAGCATGGTGGTGGCAGCATCATGCTGTGGGGGTGTTTTTCAACTGCAGGGATAGGACGACTGGTTGCAATCGAGGGAAAGATGAATGCGGCCAAGTACAGGGATATCCTGGACGAAAACCTTCTCCAGAGTGCTCTGGACCTCAGACTGGGCCGAAGGTTCACCTTCCAACAAGACAATGACCCTAAGCACACAGCTAAAATAACGAAGGAGTGGCTTTACAACAACTCCGTGACTGTTCTTGAATGGCCCAGCCAGAGCCCTGATATAAACCCAATTGAGCATCTCTGGAGAGACCTGAAAATGGCTGTCCACCAACGTTTACCATCCAACCTGACAGAACTGGAGAGGATCTGCAAGGAGGAATGGCAGAGGATACCCAAATCCAGGTGTGAAAAACTTTCTCAAAAAGACTCATGGCTGTATTAGATCAAAAGGGTGCTTCTACTAAATACTGAGCCAAAGGGTCTGAAAACTTAGGACCATGTGATATTTCAGTTTTTCTTTTTAAATAAATGTGCAAAAATGTCAACAATTCTGTGTTTTATCTGTCAATATGGGGTGCTGTGTGTACAATTAGGAAAAAAAATGAACTTAAATGATTTTAGCAAATGGCTGCAATATAACAAAGAGTGGAAAATTTAAGGGGGTCTGAATACTTTCCGTACCCACTGTATGTAAAACTAAATGTAAATGTCATGATGTACAATATATTGAATTATTAACTGAAATATAAAAGGTTCTGAATTGTAACTGTTACTCACGAAAAGGAGTCTTTATGGTTGGAGATTTTAAATCTGTTTGGGATGAGCTTGGAAATTTTCTACTGCTTGAAGTTCCTTGTGTATCCCAGTGCTCTTTTCTAGCTGATGCCTCAGTGAGACTGTTCAAGACCTCAATGTATGGTTTCAGAGATGCCTGTGTTGCTTTGAGCTGCTCCTCCATTTCTCTAAAAGCTCGAAGAGACTCCTTCAAAACATCCTGAACAGCAGCATCATCTGGGACAAAGTTGGAAGACCACTATTAAACATCCCTTTTACTAAAAAAAAGTCCCTTGATTCTCTGCTACAACTTAAAAAATTGTGGGGGTTATAAGTTACTCACTGCTGTTGGTTTTGTCCATTAAATGCTTCAGTGCTCCGGCAAATGTTTCTGGGCCAGATCGAAATGAATCCTTTTAGGAATCAAAAAAATAATAATAATCAATAATCACATATACTTGCTGGTAACCAGACAGTGGACAGTAGCCACTGACTTCCATATTAGAGAAAAAAGATACTATGGAAGTCAATGGCCACTGTCAACTGTCTGGTTATCAACATTCTTCAAAATATCTTCTTTGTGTTCAACAGAAGAAAGAAACTTGTACAGGTTTGGGATAACATGATAGTAAGTAAATGATGACAATTTTCATTTTGGGGTGGACTATCCCTTTAAGTATATTAATTTGGATGCCTTCTGGTTGTCAAACAATGGTGGAACATGTTCCTATTTAATGTAATGAACTGCACCTGTGTGAACTTCAGTTTAGAGCAAGTGGCCTCAAACATTCATCCAAAATAGGCTTTGGTACTGGTTGGTTAGAAGTCGTTTCAAAAAAGTTTGTTCTGAGGAAAGGTCTAGCATCATTTTGTTTGCATATGTCTTTAAGCTTGAATTAGTGTTATCTAATACCATAACATTCCTACACTTTTAGGAGTGTGTGAATATTTTTGGGGGCCACTTAAGTTAAATTCCACCAGCTTCTTGACCGCAGCCATTACCTTCACTGTGTCTGTGATGAGCACCATAATGGTCCTTCGGAGCTGAAAGTTCCTGATACCTGGAAAAAGCTCATTCAGATCCTCTCTTGTCAAAGTAAGAACTTGAACATCATCAATGTTTGCATCTAGAAACAGGTGGAAATAATGTAGCATGTCACACTGCAGGAGCTTTGGTTTAATACATACATTTTTACATTTGTCATGGGGGTGTGATCAAATAAATGTCATTAGAAACATTATTATCAGGTGAGACACATACCATCTAGGACAGTAGACCCAGATATTTTCTTGATTTGTTCTCGGAGAGCTCTGCCATTCTTAAACATACGACAATAAAGATTATAGTTATTAACCCTGAAACAAGCACACTTTTATTTACACTTCTTTGCTAGCACCTTTGGAGCAACAATAGCGTATTTTGGATTATTAGTTAGTCCATGACAGATTTTAAATGTTTGTTTATTGTAACCTACCTTTTCTTTGGTGGACCCCCGTGGGTTTGAGACCCACGAAAACCAAGAAGACCCTGAGCTGCTCATTTCTGCTGTACTGAAACCGAAAGTTGATGTTGATAAGACTAAATTGCATAAATTAAGTATGCAGACTGACTCCGGTTCAGTGAAGGCGTAGTAACCGTAGCAAAGTTTAACAACACAGGCGTGTCAAAATCTGATCTGGGACCTGTAGTCTCAGAGATAGCCTAGGTTGTTCTGAAGGAAGATCCGCCCCTTTTGGTGTGTGGGTGGGATGGCGCGTTCTCATTGGCTGGTGAGAAAAGGAGGCGTGTCGTGCATGAAGTGATCTCGCCGAGAGGACGTTGTCGGTATGCTATAGCTACTCTTGGTTGTTTTGTGAACATTGAGTGTTGGATATGCCCCTTCAAATTGAAAGTTTATTGTATTTCGATGTCATATGAATTGTTTGACGGTCGGGTGCATCCGTGTAGGGCTTATTTGACGTAGTGCCGTCATGCGTCCTTTTTTGGCTGGAAATATTGGTGGGCAGTGAATGTGATGGTGGCAGTGATCTTGAAGACTACAGTTATGCTCTGCAATAAAGGTGCATAGGGAGCTTTCAGCTTCTTTGTGCAAATACAGGGTTAGTCCATGCATGAAAATGTGTTTTATTCTCAGATACTTAGTACAACCAGTCTCTGCTTGCCTGTTTGGGGGACATTGAATTAATGAAATTATGAAATTCCACATAGGAGCTTACCTATATGTGACTGTTACTTATTTGTTTTTGAGGATGATAGTAAAAATGTAATATAGAGAGTTAGTAGTAGATCCCTATCCATGCCTCTTTGTATCTACCCATGGTTTGTGTGTAATAGGATGGATCAGACCCAGGGTAACATGTCTGCCATATGTGTACCCAGCAAGAGGAAAATGCCAAGATCAAAACTAAACCCCCAAAAATCAGGTAATTCTTCATTGGTCTGAGATTTATTAAACACTAAACTTTGTAAACCCTTATTCTGAAGTGATGGCATTCCCAGATCATAATTCCGTGATTGTGAAGTCTATTCTGATTAGATAAATATACATATATATATATATATATATATATATATATATATGCATTTGGCAGGCACTTTTATTCAAAGTGACTTACATTGCATTTAAAGTACAAATTTTAATCAGTTCTTGCGTTCCCTGGGAATCGAACCCATGACCTTGGCGTTGCTAGCAGCACCACCATGCTCTGAGGTCTGAGCTACAGGAAATAAATACATTTACATTATAGGGCTGGTGATCTATAATTTTTTTATCTGTAAAGACAATCAATTACAGTTACATCATTTCGAAAGTTTATTTGTTCTTAATTTATTATAAATCGATTCAGTCAGTGTTGGGTGTAATTCATCTATAAGTAATTGAAAAAGTAAAATAAGGGATTGCTATAAATTTCTCTGTAATTTAATGACAGTTACTTCTGATGTAATTGCATTAAATACTATATAGACTATAGAACAATTCTCTATCAAATAATAGTGGATCTAACATCAAAATGCAACGTCTAATGTTAAAATGTATGTTTGTAATGTAACCTTCAGTTCAAAAATAATTGTAACAATTTTATATTATTTATTTGAAAGAATTAAAAGTATTGTTCAACTGGTCGAGGTAGATATGGGATTTAGAAAGTAAAGAGTAATGCAATACTTTTTAGAGAGAGTAAAAAGTACAGTAATCTAATTTCACTGTTAAAGATGTAATTTGTTGCTACTAATTAATTACGTTTTTAGAGTAGCTTACGCGACACTGAATCGATTCAACACAGTTGATTGTGCCTTCAACAGATGTCATAAAGGATCTGGGAAAAGAGGCTGAAGGTAGTGGAATGAAACCATCCAAAGTAAGACCAAGCATCCTCACCTTGAAAAAAGAAAATCATAATCACAAACATTCATAGCATGTTTATAACAGTCATGACATTAGGTAATTATTCAAATGAAACATGAGACCATCAGAACTAATTGTATTATTGCATTTCAGAATGAAGGGACAAGCTCTCAGAAAATAAAGAGAACTTACTCCAGAAAAAAGTGAGTTTCGTGTGTTCACTTGTGTTCATGCATGACATTAGAAGTAAATTTCCTGCTTTGCAGTAGTAAATTTCAAGCATAATCTACATAATGGTTTAATAATGGTGTCAAAACTTCATGTCCTAAGGTATCATGATCTCCAGCCTGTGATTATGAGACCTACAGAGGATTCAAGCCATGGGTCATCGTCCAGTTCAGTTATCGCATCCAGTCTGATCAATGGTTTGGAAAGCCAACATATGCACACTGACCACACCAGCAGAATGATGGGGGAAATTGATGGATCCAGTTCAGATACTTTAATAGAAACAGGTTAGTACAGACTTTCAGATATTTAAAGGGTTATTCACAAAAAAATTATCATCATTAACTCACTTTCATGTCATTCCAAACCTGTAAGACTTTCATTCATCTTCGGAACACAAATGAAGATATTTTTAATGAAATCTGAGCCAGTTCTGTACTGTGAATAAAAGCCTAAATTAAATATGTTCATCATATAAAGTGATCGAGTCTCTTCAGAAAATGTGGGCTTAACCGCACAATTCATATGGATTAGTTGTATGATCTCTAACTTTTTGAAGTGTCAAAGTGGGTGTTGTGTAGCTGTGAATAGAGGGACAGAAGGCTCTCAGATTTCATCAAAAAGATCTTCATTTGTGTTCGAAGATGAACTAAAGTCTTACGGGTTTGGAACGACATGAGGGTGAGAAGTTAATTGGGGGAACTAAACCTTTAAGTAGAATAAATGGATATATGACGGTCTAAATAATGTCCAAGAGTACAAGTAGTATTTATTCCACAGATTTTAAATCGAAGAAGCAGAAGATGGAAGAAGCTCACCAGCCCTCCTTAAAAAAGCACATTGAGGAAGTAAAGCAAACAGGTATGAAGTTCATGTTTTTCCTCAATAATCCACATGATGAAATGTAAAAAGTGAAGACTGTATCTTTTTTCTTTAACAGTACCTGTTATAGTTCCTGTTGCTCAGTTCACTCACAAGAATCAGATAACTGACAGCACGCAGGAGCAGAAATCATCTCAGTGCACCAAGAAAGAGTCACCTGTTTATCCACCAGGTAAAGGAGGTGGTTGTTCAGGCTAAATGAAAACGACACAAACACGAATATTGAATATTGGTGCCTTTCTTCACAGGAAGTCAGGAGGAGAAATGGCAGCTGCAGATTTTGGCAAAGGGTCGAGTGACCTGCCCAAAATGCAAAAGCGTTGGAAGAAAAACAGTGGATGGGTTAAAGAAGCACCTGGAAACATGCAAACTGGTACGTGCATATATTGTTACAATGTTTATAAAAATATCATTGTTTTAGCACCTGTTTGAGCTCTGAACCTGATTTTGTAGAATCCTTTTACATGTCCACACTGTGAGAAACAACTGAAAACTTCAACTGGAATGAAGTACCACCTCATGGCGGACCACAACAACTTGGTTAGTTTTTATATATTTAGTAACATTGACAATGAAAAGGGTGATAGTGTTGATTTAAAGATTATTTTCTTGTTGGTTTTTCAGCCCATTCCAGATACTGGGAATGACCTAGTTGACCAAGCAGTGAAGGAGAAACTACGGAAAGTACTAAAGAGGATGGGCAAATTAAAATGTTCAAAAGAGGTGTGGTCATATTTTACAATTAAAATGTCTTTTCAAAAACATAATTAATTATTTAGTTCCAGTATTAAATAATTTGATAATGATACAGTGCTGCATGTAACATTTGTGGAGATTTAATTATCCGATAGATTTTTATAGTATACAAAATACTATACCTGTACAGCGACCTTGAGCTTGGGAAAGACGTTTTATAAATTAAACATTATTATTATTATTATTATTATTACCATTTAAAGTCCATCACAGGTCAGCATATTAAAAATAGAAAGGTATTAGTAATAAACAAGAAAATGAAAATAAAGTACACTGCAGTTTAAAAGTGGAGTCAGTAAGATTTTTTTTTAAATAAATGATTAAATAATTATATTTAACAAGGACACATTCAATTAATCAAAAGTGACTGTAAAGCCATTTATGATGTTACAAAAGATTTCTATTTTAAAAATAAATCTGTTCTTTTAAACTTTCTCTTCATCAAATAATTAATAATGGTAAATAAATCATGAAATTGTTTAAAAATCTTTTTTTTTTAAACATAATCATAAAAACAAATCATGGTTACCACAAAACTTTTGAGCAGCAAAACTGTTTTCAACATTGATAATAATAAGAAATGTTTCTTGAGCACCAAATTAGCATATTAGAATGATTTCTGAAGCATCATGTGACACTGAAGACTGGAGTAATGATGCTGAAAATTCAGCTTTGCAATCACAGGAAATAATACATTTCAAAATATATTAAATAGAAAAGAGTTCTTTCAATTTGTTATAATAGTGTGTTTTTGATTATAACAAGAAAATTATTACAAAAACAAAAAGTGGAAAATATAAAAAGGAAGATAATATGAGAAATAAATGATAATAATAATAATAATAATAATACAACTTTAAATAATGACTATATAGCATGTTTAGAATTACTGCTGTTGTACTGTTCTTAACTGAATGTTTTTTTTAGGGTTGCACAGGAAGTTTTACTAGTATAATGGGCTATGTGTATCATATGAAGAAATGTGGCAAAGAGGCGTCAGAACTGGAGAAACTCTTAATGAACTGTAAGCACTGTGGAAAAGCGTATCGTTCTAGAGCGGGTCTGGAGTACCACCTCAAGAACGAGCACGGTCCGGTGAGTCTTCCTACCCAATATTCACTTGAATAAATAAACATTTACCTGTGCTGACATGATTGATTCCCATTCAGGCTGTTGAAGTTTCTGCAAATAAGACACCATTATCTGTTGCAGACGGTCCAAGAAATTGAAGTAGAGGAGGTAAAGACACAGAAAGAGCCCGTCCCAGAGCGTACACCGAGCGGACGGGCCAAACGCTTGTCGGCGCAGGTGGCCGTGTTCCACCTGAGGGAGATCGCCAGTGAGGAGCTGCTGAAGGAATGGCCCAAAAGGAAAGTCCAGCGTGACCTGGTACCAGACGACAGGAAGGTGCTGCTAAACACATATGTCCTCTGACATGACTGTGAATGACGAATTGGCATTTTTATAGGCATTTATGGTATTTTTGTGTTCATGTAGCTGAAGTATTCTCGTCCAGGGTTGCCGGCCTTCAGCCAGGAGACTCTTCGGAAGTGGAAGAATGAAGTCAAACTGCATAAAAAAGTGCAGTGTCCCAACAAGGTGTGAACATCATGCATAAACTGTTATTGTTCCAGACGTTTTCACCATTATGTTAAACTTAAAGGTGCATTCATTAAAGTTTTGCATTGGTGGCATGAATGTAGCATTATGCAAAAGGAAAGATTGTTAGTGAATGATTGATTTTGCCGTACCAAATGTGATCTGTGTTGTCATTTTAGGGATGTGGCTGCTTCTATACCAGCGTATCTGGTCTAAAGGCTCATCTTGGGTTATGTACCTTGGTAAGGAATGACTTCCCTTTTGTTTTAAGACATGTACATAATGCTTACATTACAGGATATTTGGTATATTAAATGGAATAGATTCTTATACACTGCCGTTTAAAAATATGGTGTTGATAAGTGTTTTTTTAAAGGCTCACCAAGCCTGTATTTATTTGGTAAAAAAACACGGTAAAAAATTATATTCTGAAATATTATTACAACTTAAAATAACTATTTGTGTTTATTATTTTAATATATTTTAAAATGCAATTTATTCCTGTGATATAAAAGCTGAATTTTCAGCATCATTATTCAAGTCTACAGTGTCACATGATCCTTCAGAAATCATACAAATATGCTGTTTTGCTGTTCAATAAACATTTCTTATTATTATCAAAGTATCAAACAAGAATAATTGTAAGTATAATTACATAATTATCATTACATGGATACTTATATAAGTATCCATGATACTTTTTTTCTGGATTGAATATATACATTTCAAAAGAAAGAGCATTTATTTGAAACAGAAATCTTTCATAACATTATTAATGTCTTTACTGTCACTTTTGATCAATTTAATTAATCCTTTCTGAATGAAATGAAGTCTTACCAAACCCAAACTTTTGAATGTATTTTTTTAACCAGAAAATAAATCTATCTGCAGTTTAATTGAAACTAAATAACTATTGCCTTTTTATTTATTACATGAATCAATGTTTTTCTTATAATTAGTTTTCTTGTTTGATTATTTTTCTTGTTCATAATTGGATTCATTTATGAAGATATTAATTTATTAAATTTTTTTCTCTGCAGGGTGAATTTGAGACTGGGAAGTATAAATGCTTGATATGTAAGAAAGAATTCAACTCTGAAAGCGGAGTCAAGTACCACATCAATTCCATTCATTCTCAGGTAAATTGTTAATAAATTTGAAAATAAAAGGCAATAAAAACTGTAATAGTATAAGAAAAATACTAAAATAACACTGGGTAACACATAACCTTTAATTTTATGCTCCTTAATACATTTTATAACCAATATTTCACTGTTATTATTTTACACAGGACTGGTTTGTTGTTCGGTCCAAGTCTAAGAGTTCAAAGTTAGATAAACTGCATAAGACTCAGCCAAAGGAAGACTCCATGAAGCCTCCAGACCTTCCCTCACCAGATCCAGCCCTCAGTTTTCCCCAGGTATCCAGCACCTGGCAGGACAGGCAGACGTCAGCGATGCCCATGTCGAGTGGAACCGCAACCCCTGGAAGAGTGGAAATAAAGAGGAAGGAGAGGCGAAACAGACGGAAGGAGAAAGAAAGCGGACAGGAGAAAGACTGCTATGAGTTCAGCGGCAGTGACAGTCCGAGCAGCAGCAGCAGCAGCGAGAGCTCCAGCAGCGAGTCAGAGGCAGGGGACCAGTGGGCCCTCAGAAGGCCCCTCACAAAGCCTGCGTCCAGCCAGAGACCTGGAAGTCATTCATAAATCATTCCTGCTCCTCTTACAAAATGGAATTTCTCCTGGTTTTACCTCCAAAGAATAAAGAGATGCACTACCGTTCAAAGGTTTGGGGTCGGTAAGATTTTTTTTATGTTTTTGAAATGAATCGTCTCTTATGAATTTGCTCACCAAGCCTGTATTTATTTGATCAAAAATGCAGTAAAAATAATAATATCATGAAATATTATTACAATTTAAAATAACTGTTTTCTATTTAATATATTTTAAAATGTAATTTATTCCTGTGATGGCAAAGCTGAATTTTCAGCATCATTACTCCAGTCTTCAGTCACATGATCCTTCAGAAATCATTCTAATATGCTGATTTGCTGATCAAGAAACATTTCTTATTATTATCAACTTTTTTAAATTAATTTTGTGGAAAGTTTTTTTTACTATCACTTTTGATCAATTCAATGCCTCCTTGCTGAATTAAAGTATTCTTTTCTTTAAAAAAAAAAAAAATCTTATTAACTCCAACAAATGCAAACGGTAGTGTTTGTGCTTGTAGGATGTAAACTTGTGTTTCCCTTTTTATAGACCGGAAGAGCTGCATATATTGAAAGGCCACAGCAAACATTTAAAAACTTCTCTTAAAGAAAGTAATATCACAATTTGACTTGATTATTTATTTCATTTTTGGAATAAAATATTTGAAATAAGTATATCTATGTATGAATATAGTAGCTCTGTCTCACGTGCCACACCTCTAATTTTTACACTAGACCAGTGACCAACTTATTGAAACAGATGCATGTTACAGTGTTCATGAATGCTGCTGTTTTTCTGTGATATTATTAAGTGTGATTCTGACGGTGATTAGCCTTTCAGTATGAAGTTACATTGTGGTTTAGAAGTGTTCCTGGATGCCGGAGGGAAAAAATGTGTTTGTTGGAACATTCAAAAGCTGTTGTGTTGATTAAAATGAGTTTGTCTACTGAGATACATCATCTTTTTGGGGGGTTTTAGAGAACCACATATGTCTTTATGAAAAGAGATTCTTTTAAATATACATGCACACATATGCACAAAGTAAAAATGGCATACAAATGTAAAATAGGTAGGATCAATCCTCCTTAACAGTGTAAATGTGCTTAACATTTCACTAATCAAGTCAATAAATGTTTATATGTTTTAGCTTGTGACTTTTTTTGTGTTCAGCATTGTTATTTTAATACTAAATATTTAATGGACTATTAATAATACTAAATTACGTTGTGTGTGTGTACACTGTAGTGTAGGCCTATGTGTTTTTTTATTTTTTTATTTGCTTGAATGGATTTCAAAATATGTAATCAAAAACAAACAAAAAACACTTCCAACATATCCATTAAAACCATAACTACTATAAAATGTAAAATGAATACAACTCAAAACAGACTTTTTGCACATGATGAATCATCGAAATACCTTCAAAAGATTACACAGCTTTCTAGTTATGCATACATTTTAAGATTTGAAAAAGATCACCAATTACTTCTGCAAATGCAGAGGATAAGAGGAAGGGCTGTATTGTTTTTTGTAAAAGCATGCACGAGTACATACATATCTCTCTCATATACAAGCACTCTACTGTGCTTGACCACATTGACACCACCTCGTGGTCAGGCGGGATCACGCACATATTTAAAACCTCTCTGGTGTCAGTGTTGGATAGGGGGCGGTAATGAGCAAACGAGGTCATAGGCGACCCTTAAAACATGGCGGCGGCTAGCTGATAGATAAAAAATGCTTTAGCTGAGGAGTTTTATAGAAAAGCAGCATATTTCTGTACAGCACATTTGAATACTAGTGTTTTAATTTAAATCGGGATCGGGCAGATTGTACCCAGCGGGCGTCTGACGGCAGTGAGTCTTTCATTGTGTCAGGTGAGTTGGATTCGAACCCGCGTGAATCGTAGACTGTGTGGTTGAAGGAAAGAGTGGACGATCAGCCTGAGCCACTGTTAAAAGCTGTCAGTGTAGGGAAAAAGCCCATGTCTTTCCTGTCCTTTATGGAAGCAAGCGTTTCTTATTATAAAGTTATTCTTTCGAATATAATGGACTTCTGAAGGAGAAGGAACATCCATCAACTCAAGGCAGTATATAACGTTGCTTATTTTAAAAGCAGTTTTGAACTTTTTAAAATGCAATGTCACATTTATTTAATTATTTATTTTGCTTGTATGAGATTTAAATTACTTGAGTAATTATTGTTTGGCATAACCTGAGTAAGCTCAATGTTTGTGTAGGCAAGTCGCCTGTCATCGGGACTTTGCGCATGCGTGGATTACTATTTCTGAACAATTTTAGTATCAAACTAACAAAAAACAAAAAAAAGTACCAGAAAAGTGTATGTCATGATGACAATACCATGGTTTTGGAATTGAATTTTTTCTGTTTTTGTTTATATTGCCTATATATATATATTTTATTTTATTTTATTTGATATTCTGTTTTTGTACACGTTTGATTACATTTTCGTATCACACTAACAGAATAGTACCAGAAAAGTGTATGATGCCTTGACAAAGCCATGTTTCTTGGATATGTATTTTCTGTAATATCATGGTATTTAATGAAATGTTGCTTGAACATGCTTTTATTGCCTATATTTTTTATTTGATATTCTATTTTTGTACACATTTGATTCAATTTTAATATCACACTAACAAAATAGTATCAGTAAAGTGCATGATGCCATGACAATGCCATGTTTTGAACATGCATATATTGCCTATATATTTTTTGTTTGACATTCTATTTTTGTACACATTTGATTTTAAACCATTGCATATAAAATCAACACATTTCTTTACTTCTAGACTGTGCTGGGAGCAGTTCTGTGAAAGAACAGGTATTAATGGCAGCAGCTGCCCTGAAGTTGGGCGAGCAGAAAGGCGAAAAAATGGGTTTGCCATGTGAAAAGAACACCGATAACCAACCGGGACAGATTAACCAGGAGAGTAAAGGAGCTACTCAGGATTCAGAGCCGCAAAAGATGGAGTCAGAGATGCAAATGTCTGGTAAGCGTGTAATTTTTTTTATGGTTTTAGTTTTAGTTAACTATAAAACCCTGCTCTTATATGACTAGTTTTGTCATTAGAGGAGAACCAAGTTCTGCCAAAAGGCACGTTTGACCGTCATGATGTGATTTAAATTGCTTTTGTTCTTTATGCCTTATAAGTGAATAAATACTCAGAAATTGATCTAATTCCCACTGCGTTCATGAATCTTTTATTGTGACTTTCTTTTCTAGGACTGACCTCCCAGGTTCCCCCAGGTGTGGACCAGGAAAGCCCAGTTAATGCTGAGGGAACCCAAAAGAATCAAGGTTCTAAGGCAAAGACTACTGTTAAAAGGAGGAGAAAGGAGATCATTCCACAGACTCCACCACAACATGACAATTCAGCAATCTCTGATACTTCTGAACTCACTTCTAGTGGTCGGCCTAAGAGGAGAGCTGCTAAAGTGTATGCTCTCCAGTTTTATGCAGTTTCACACATATTTATATAGCATGTATGAATGTATAGTATACTGTATATTGCTGGATTAATTATATCTTGCTCTAGAAAAATCAATGGTCAGATGAAGTGTTCTGATCAGGACTTGAACTTGGTTATTCTACGTTGCGTAACCAACATGCTTACCATTGAGCTATTCACAAAGTGTCTTAAAATTTGCAGTAGCAAAAACATAGATGGAAATACATTTCTTACTTCTGCTGAACACAAAGGAAGATATTTTGAAGAATATCAGTAACCAGACAGTTGATATGGATCCCATTGACTTCCATAGTAGGAAAAAAAAAAGTCAATGGGATCCATCAAATGTTTGAAACATATAGGTTAGAAACAGCTTGAGGATGAGTAAATGATGACAGAATTTTCATTTTTGATTAAACCATTCCTTTAATCTAATCCCTGTCTGTGAAACCAGGTCTTGGTGTGTAAAAATATTGTTGTATTTTCACAAACCTTGATGTATTTTCTTTAGGATCTGATTTGTCCTGATCAGCTGCTAATTTTGTAAAAATCTCATTCTTTTCATCTTGATCAGTGCTTTAGATTATCTTCACAAGCTGGCCAAGGATCTCGGTACTCAATCAACAAAAGATAGGTCCGAATCTGGTGAAGCGAAAGGCACCTCCAAGAAAAAGAATGCAGCAAGGGGAAGGGGGACGAAAAGGAAAACTCCAGAGTTTGACAGCGACTTGGATGATGATGAGGATTTTTCCCCAGGAAAGGTTGAAGAGGCAGAGAGTGAAGAGGAAGAAGATTCAGAGCCAGACTTCAGCTTGAACGTGGAGCGCAGAAGCAGACCATCCCGAGGAAATTATGTGAGTTTATAGCCCAATACTCTTTGCTCTGTTATTGACATTGATTTCTATATCTGTGTGGTCTAATTTTTTAATTATGTTCTGCTTATCAGCAGTGTCTGCTTCCAAACGGCTTGGCTAACAATGTCATGGAGCCTGTCTGGAACTGTTTTAGTAGGACCAAATCATTGTAAGCTATACACTTTCTACAAGTTTTAGCATTTTAGCAATGTATAATATTTGTATCGCTTGTATCTTTAAATTACTTTTCCTACTTTTCCTAAATGCTAGCCGGGATGAAAACTTTTCCCCCTGGGTGTTTCCTGAGTGGATTCCTTCTGCCAAAGATTGGCATTTCCTGTCCAACAGGTATTAGTATAGCTAAATACCACATAATATTCATGGAAACAAAGAAATTGTCATTTTAACAGGTGTTTGTTTTGATTAACAGTGAGGCTGAAAAATATTTACCCCAAGAGAAAGAATCTGCCTCTTTTACCTTTACTCGGGAAAAAATCAAGGGACAGATCAAACTGCAAACGGTGAAAAGGTAAGATATCATTTGTAAGTTTCAGGCTCTAGTTCTTTAAAATTGCATTCACAGTAGCTATCCACCTATCATGTGCATTCTGGGATATCGCATAAAACAAACTGGATGGAAATGCCAAAATGTTCATAAATTCTAAAAATGCGCATTAAAAAGTTATACTCTCAATTGAGGCGGCTACATTTTTATGAATTTTTTCTGATAAGAAGACATGCAAATAAACTACGATGGAAACACATTAACTGAATAAATCCCTCAATGCGCAGCAAAAAACTCATGTGACTTCACTTCTACAGAGGATGTGATTGGATAACTGGACAAACCAGTGGATCAGTTTCCAATGTTGGTTTTATCATTCTGAAAAGCCTGAGCCAAACGTCTGTCATCAAAATTGATTTGATAAAGCAATTTCACAGAAAGTGACGATTTTGTTCTCTTTTCTCGTTTCTCTCTTTTGCACATAAGTTAAAGGACAAGTTCGGTATTTTACACTTAAAGCCCTGTTTTCAGATCGTTTCTGATGAAATAGAACGGTTAAGATTAAAATTTGGACACGTGCTGCTGGCCTGAGAATTTTAGGTTTCTTTCGCTTCCCCCCCCCACCTCCAGAATGGCTGCATAGGTGTACTGGAACAATCCTTCCTAAAACGCATTAAACTTTCGTTTACAAAGACGTGAAACTCACCGAGTGGTCAGGGGTGTTCACTGATATACTCACACAAAAATCGCTGCAAAAGATGCTTTCCAACAGGTGTTTTACCATTCGTTGTAAAACTGTGGACCTATTTTTCCAAACGCCTCACACCCGTACATTCTTCCGTTGAGAGCTTGAATAATAGACACTCCAGCCCGTACCTCACAGCACATCCAATACAAGTCAATGGAGTTGGACAAAAACTACGATAAAACCTGTTGGAAAGCATCTTTTGCAGCGATTTTTGTGTGAGCATATCAGTGAACACCCCTGACCACTCGGTGAGTTTCACGTCTTTGTAAACGAAAGTTTAATGCGTTTTAGGAAGGATTGTTCCAGTGCACCTATGCAGCCATCCTGGAGGTGGGGGGGGAAAGCGAAAGAAACCTAAAATTCTCGGGACAGCAGCATGTGTCCAAATTTTAATCTTAACTGTTCTATTTCATCAGAAACGATCTGTAAACAGGGCTTTAAGTGTAAAATACCTAACTTGTCCTTTAAATTCACAACTTTGGATGGAAATAGCTACTGACAGTGATTAAATCAACCTGTTTTTTTTGCTAGTACGCAAATGAATGACACTGACAGTTGCTTGTCATTGTCTCTTTCATACAAATATTTTTTACATGGTGTGATTGTTGTCATTAATAATAAATTAGATATGTTACAATTAATTTCAGCTAGTACAGGCGGGATTCCCAAACTTTTTTTCTCAGTCAGTCCCCTTTGACCTAAAATATAAGTAATCCTGAGAGTCAACTTTTAGAAAATTTAACTACACATTCACATTTTCTCTGTTGTTAGTTATTGTTTGGTTAGTTGATCTAATATTTCATCTTTTTTTAGTAAGTGTTTTATTTTTATTCTTTTTTATTTTTAAATTATTTATTTTAATAAAATTTTTAATTATTAGTACACTACCGTTTAAGAGTTTGGGGTCGGCAAGGTTTTTAATGTTTTTAAAAGATTTCTCTTATGCTCACCAAGGCTGGATTTATTTAAAAATATATATATTTTAATATATTTTAAACTGTAATTTATTCCTGTGATGGCAAAGCTGATTTTTCAGCATCATTACTCAATTCTTCAGTGTCACATGATCCACCAGAAATCATTCTAATATGCTGATTTAATGCTCAAGAAACACTTATTATTATCATAAATGTTGAAAACAATTTTGCTGGGTAATATTTTTGAGACAATGTGAAAACTGTGTTTTTTTTGCAGTGTTCCTTGATGAATAGAACATTTAGTATTATAGTATTAATTTATTTAAAAAATAGTCTGACTGACCTCAAACGTTTGTATGTCTGCTCTCATGAAAAATGTCTGCAGGTTTGAATCATTGCCACATCATTCTGAGCGCTGGGACGCTCTGTTCTTTGTGGGGGGTCCTGTGCGGTCCATGGAGTGGTGCCCATGTCCTGACGGGGCAGCAAAAAGACAATATGCTGCCATCTACTGCCACAAAGGCATGGATGAAAAACACAAAATCAACAACCTGTACTCAGGTCCTGTCTTACTACAGCTGTGGGACATCGGAGACCTTCAGTGTAAAAGCAGGTGACCAAGATAAGGCATCATTACTTACAGATTGGCTTTATGTTGAAATATGTATGGCGTTTTGGGCTTTAAAGGTGCATTGCGCGAGAGTCTGAGTTTTCGCAGAACTACGCCCCCTCTGGCGGCAAGCGAAACTGCAACCAGAGGTGTGCACGCTCATGGACCACACGCACACGCACGCTTGCACGAGCTCGAGCTGGTCATAACCCAAGGAGCATCAGCCGCACAAATCTTTTGTTTACAATCATAATGTCTTCAGAGGTAATAAAGTTTTAATTCTGCAAGTAATTTAAAATATGTGAAAGGAAAGGCAATTGAGTAAATAACACACTTATGTGTGAGGGAAAAAATGGGGGTAGTAGAAAACTTTTTTTATTCCCATCTATCTCCATGTTGAACTGTGTTATGTGTTTACTGTATCCACTTATGACTATTATTATGGAAACACGTTCATGAACAATATAAGTTATAACTTTGTAAAAGCTCAAAATTGTAATCATGATACCATACCATACACAGTCGGTCAACAAAGTACACCCAAATGTCTCAAGGTAATAAACAATCAAGTGGCACTATGACGTTACCATAAAAGCCAAACAGGCTAATCCGCCGAAGATTTGCGGGGGTTTAGCCTGTTTTATTGATCAGCTAAGTAGCATATTCCAATAGCAATACATCGTAATTAAGCAGTAATTTGCTCAAAATTTGTGTCTAAGTATCTAACTTATATATCAGCATTTTATATCACAATCATTCTGAACCTGATCACTGACAATGGTAAGTTAGTAAAACCTATTCCGATTGTACATTTATCTAGCTTACGCTAAAGCATTACACATTTTATGGATCGTCATTTATTGTCATTATTGGCCGTATCAGACATTAGAGAATGGGATATATCTTACCTTTTTATCAAGAAAAAAGCCAACTGAGGATCCCGTTTAAGCCCTAGAGCAGACCGGAGATCTCTCCATTTGTTGAAAGCCTTCCCTATGTTTACTCTCGTCTTACCCCGACGCCTGTCTGACTCCAATTTGGACCTTTTGGTTGCACTAGACAAAAGTTCTCTTTTTTTTTTTATCTTACGTGGAGTTTGCGTTGGTGTTTGAAATGAACTACAAGCCGGTCTCTTAGAATCCATTTTCTACGGAGAATGGCGGCGTCGGCGCATACACAAACCTGCCAGACATATGAGCGTGCCGTGAACGCGCATGACGTCACGCCCAGTCTCAGATTCCGACCCGAATCCCTCTTATTTATTTTACTGTACAGGATTATAGAGGCAATCGCAGTGATCAGAGAAGGGCTCAGTCAGCCCATCAGGCAATTGTTTAAGCATGTATGGGTTAGAAAACGGGTATTTTTAACATGAAAAGTTGCGCAATGCACCTTTAAATAAAATAGTAATTTCTGACACTTTTATCTGCCCACTTCAGGCCCTCAACTGCTCCTCATCTAGCATATGCTCTAGCGATCGATGACGGATGCATCTGGAATATAAAGTGGTGTCCTGCAGGAGTGTGGGAGCTGCCCTCCACCAGCAGAAAGGTAAGAAATGACATTAGACCAAATAGTCTAAAGGGGTGGTATAATGCCCTTTTCACAAGATGTAAAATAAGTATTTGATGTCCCCAGAGTGTGTATGTGAAGGTTTAGCTCAAATACCCGACAAATATTTTTATATAGCATGTTAAAGTTGTCACTTTTTGAGGGTGAGCAAAAACGCACTGTTTTTGTGTCTGTTCCTTTAAATGCAAATGAGCTGCTGCTCCCAGTACAGAGGGCGGAGCTTCAAGAGCTTGTGTCATTTTACCTCACACAGACATGCACTGGAAATTTCAAAAACTTTTAGCCTTTTGTGTTAAAACCGAAGTCAGAAAGATGGAGAGACAAGTGACAACATGTAGACAACATTTCTGAATGGTTAGTTGGTGAATTTATGTAGCTTATGTGTAGTTATCTTCTAGTCATTGATTAGCATTCTGTCTGGATAATCTATAAATCGTGTTCAGGGGGCGGGGTTTCTGTAAATTCTAGGGTTGGTGATGTCACTAACCCGGGAGGAATGTTGTGTAGTCCCTACCAGCCGTTTGTTGTAGTCCTTAAAAAGTGATTTCTTTAAAAGAAAATATCTCCCTTTGATTTGAACTTTGAGCATTGTAACTTTGCAGATGTTGTTTATGCTCAAACAGCAACATTACACACTAACTAAAGTAAATCATATTCAACCACCCCTTAAGAAAATTTAAAGGTATAGAATGTATCTTTTTTTGGTTCAGAATTAACTAAATTTAAATCGATATATCAACCCTTCTTACAAAATGTGTTTTTGTGTTATTCTGATTCACTATGGTAAGCATATTAGTATAACAGTTTATATTTTAGACCTGTCAAGATGGTTTTCGCAGGAAATTGCATACATGCGTCACTCGCCCATGTGTGTCTCGTCATATCCATAAATAGAGAAAAGTTTATCTGGCTACTTTGACGCGTGTATGGTGTGTGAGTGGCAGAGGTTAGTTGTCACAATGAGCGAGAAAGGTTGACATGGAGCCGCTAAATCTCAAATCAGAGGAGAGGAGAGGAGAGGAGAGGAGAGGAGAGGAGAGGAGAGGAGAGGAGAGGAGAGGAGAGGAGAGGAGAGGAGAGGAGAGGAGAGGAGAGGAGAGTCTGCTGGCAAACGAGAATGCGACAGAGCTCGTAATAAAATGAGAATCAACATTGACTTGGCTTTTTGAAAAGGTCATAATTATCCAAACAGTCACACAACCAAAACATGAACTTCCGCAAAATGCATTCATTTTTTTTTTTTTTTTTACCACTAGAGGGCCGAATGTTACATAGTGTACCTTTTAAAAGAAAAATATATATATTTTGTATTGAACAAAAATGTATTAAAATAATGCTTTCAAATGAATTGTGTTTGTGAGAACATTCTTCTTAATACTTTTCTGTGATTTTTTTTTTTTTTTTTTTTTTTTTTGATTGTGATTGTGATTGTAGGGTACATTGATGTAAATGTGTTTTCATTTTTGTCAGGCTCCACAAATGCCTAGATTAGGTCTTCTAGCAGCAGCTTTCTCTAATGGAACCATCGGTGTCTACAGTCTTCCACACCCAGAAGCCCTTGCAGCACACCATCAGAGTAAAGGTGAGAGAATGGTCAAATGCATTTCTTTAAAGGGGTCATATCAGGTGCCAAGGACAGTCAATGTTTAGTTTGTCATGACTATTTTAACACTCTCTGTGGGACACTTGGCTGTTGTTGTTTTTTTTAGAACAGGAGTGTCCAATCCTGCTCCGGGAGGGCCAACTTCCCCTAGCGTTTAGCTTCAACACACCTGCCTAGAAGTTTCTAGTGATCCTAAAGACCTCGATTAGCTTGTTCAGATGTTTAATTCGGGTTGAGGCTAGACTCTGATGGAAGGTGGCCATTCCTTATTGGACACTCATGATTTAGAAACACCCAGTGACTTCATGTGCAATGTGTTGATCCTTCCAGAAGAGGACAGCACAAGACAGAAGAGTCCCAAGCCAAGTGCTGTAATGAATTTTTCTTATTAGCACTAAACTAACTATCTAAACTAACCATCAAATCTTTATCGCATGATGTCTTTAATAAAATTTTACAAACATTGGAAAAAAGTTTAAGAACAGAACAAACTAAATTTACTGAAATTGTTTGGAAGATGAATTTAATTTATTTATGGGTTGATTGATTGTTGTTGTTGTTGTTATAATCATTTGATTTCATTCGTCTATTAATTCATTAATTAATAATTATTATTTTACCCTCTAAGTATTTTACTACAGGCTTTCAAACAAATATTTTCTGAAGCTATTCAGGTTCTTAAATGTGGATCGTGGGATGTTATTTCATTTCATTGCCCATCTTAAGGCCACATGCACTGATAAAATGGCCAGCGTAGGCTGATTGTCCCGTGGGAGCTCGTAATGTCCTCTCCTCAGGGAGTGCTGGGAACAGACTGATGACCTGTCATTCACTGCATCATTCTCTGTTTTCCTCTTTTCTTTATTCTCTTAAACACATTATCTGTACTGTTTGTGTGTGTTTGCAAAAGATTACCCTCCCAGGGCTTCTCATTCATCACGGTCACAGTGAGAGAGGAAAAAGGAGGGAGGGTCTAGTGCCTATATGAGTTTCACTGCCTTCAGCCGTATGATTAGAGGGCCCCCCTTTTCACAGCAGCGAAATGTCGCTTGTCTACAGTTTAACCGATCGCTCCTCATAGCCAAGTCTGTTTTATGAGCTATTCTGAAAGCAAAAATCATATTTTTCCAATCACTAGTCTTTCTGACTAAATGAAATTCTTTGCATGAAACATGTATAGCAAGCATTTTATTATATTATGCTGTTTTTGATGTCACAGAATACAAATTGCGTACACTGAATGGGATTGCTAACGGATAGCTTTCTACAGGTATTATATACAGCCTTGGTTTAATTATAAAGATCCTTTTAATTCACGAATGATGCCAGCAAATAACTAGAAAGAGAGAGAGAGAACAAGAAAGAGTGTGCGTGCGTGCGTGCGTGTGTGTACAGGTACAAGTTTAGCTATGTTGTGAGGGCCAAATGTCCTCACTTATATAGTTATATATTATGACCACCGACTTGTGAGGATATTTTACTGGTCCTCACTTGTTAAAACATGTTTATATTAAAATCGAGTGTTTTGCACATGTTTCTGTGATGGGTAGGTTTAGGGATAGGAGTTGGTTTAGGCCGGGGATAGGAAATATTATTAACCTGATATAAAATCAATGGAAGTCTATGCCCTCACTGTGTGTGTGTGTGTGTGGTCCTGGTATTCCATACGTTATGGAGACCGAATGACCCCACAAGGATAGTAATACCAGTAATTTTTTATCTTGTGGAGACTTTTTTTTTTGGTCCCCAAGAGGAAAAAAGATTATAAATCATACGAAATTATGTTTTTTGAGAATGTGAAAATGCATGCATATATATATATATATATATATATATATATAAAGAGATCTCTCTCTAGCACTGATCTGCTGGGACTGTGTTCTGTATCCAGATGTCAGTCATTGGTTAACATGATGAATGCATATCATATTTTAATTGATTGAGCATACAGCCAACAATCCATCACATCTCAAGAGCTGAGATGTGCTCATCACAATCCAACAAGCCCAACAAGCCACAAGCCAACAATCCATCACATCTCAAGAGCTGATAATATGTTCATAATGAGTTGTGTAGTGTACTTGTTTCCGCATTAACTGTTTCCATACCACTGCGATTTAATTAGTAACTTAACATGGCAGAGTTCTGTAACAGGCTTTAAACATCATGGAAACATTTCTGATATGGTGTGCCAGTGCCTGAAATACTACCCTTTACCGGCAGTAAAATCATTCTCTCGCAACTTATTGTTCTGACTTGCACAATTTTATGATACAGTAATGAAAAATTGTGTTTGCTATGATCTTTATTGGTTTGTTAATAATGTTATATTCTAATTCATTTTAATATGAATTAATAGTAATTTAAATATGTACAATTTGAAATTTTGAATAAAATAAAAAGTACATTTGAATAGCATTGAATAATAATTGAACGAAATGTAATTTAATAAAAGATAATCTTATTTAATGTACACTAGCATTCAAAAGGTTAAGTCAGTACAATTCTTTTTAAAGTAATTCATTCTTTTCAACTTTTTTCAACCCTGATAATAACAAGATTTGTTGTTTTTTGAGCAGCAACTCAGCATATTAGAATGATTTCTGAAGCATCATGTGACACTGAAGACTGGAGTAATGATGCTGAAAATCCAGCTTTGACATCACAGGAATAAATTACATTTTAAAGTATATTCAAATACAAAAAACTTTTTTTTTAACAGTAATGTATATAATTATTGTTACATTATAAAATGTGATATTTTTAATAAAATTGAATTTTATCAAGAAACAATATTCATATAGCGCTTCTCATGGCTATTGAAATCCTGGAAATATAATGGAATTAATGGACTTTTCCACTTACTTTAATACACTAGTAAACAGGGGCAATTTCATGGCCAATGACTATTTATCATTCAGACATTCTGCTTTTGTACTAGGTTTCTCTAGTTATTGAGCAGTGATATTGTCGGTCCCTCAGGGGCCCTCGGTGTGGTAGACTCGGGCCCTGCTCCAGTGGAGATAAGAAGCCAGCCCACGTTCATTAATGAACCGCCTCTGTTTCTTCAGTGCTGCCAGTGTCTTATTCTCCCTGTTTGCAAGCTTCTAATTCATCGATCCTACTCTAAGCTTTAATGCTTTCTTAATTACGCTTTCCTGAGGCCAGAAGAACTGTTCGGATGTAACAAATGCTTTCTTTAAAGACCTCTTTCTCTCAAAGGACTGAAGCTGTTAGTGAGCGTCAATTCTTCTTCAAGTTGAGTCTTGAATTTAAAAGGGAATTTGAGAAAAAGAAATCCTGGTTGAATATGTATGTTTTTGATCTTCACTCTGATCTGGACTGAAATGGGCATGTACTGCACCGTTTGCATTTTATTTCTCTGTGTTGTAAATTCTGAAGGAATGCCTGGATATTGTTCAACTAAAAAACGTGCTCTATGACCTTTACAAAGCTATTCCTTCTCTCGCTCTTGTATTTTCCGGATATTACTTACAGAAATTGCTTCTCACACACCACCAGTTTAACATCTGCACACTGGTTTTGGAAACTGTTTTCTGTTGACACTGTTCATGGCTTTGTTTGTGGTTCTTACTGGACTCGCTCTCCTGGAGTCTTTGGTCAGTGACCCGGCAATGAGCTCTGGCCAAGAACTTTTTAATCCCTCAGGGAATTAACCTTCATTACTGAACGCACAATCCTACTGTCAGACCTCAGACCTGCTCTTTGGCTTGTGTGTGCGTGCGTGTGTGTTGGAGTGAGTATGTTGGGGAAACATTGTGCATATAAATGAAAATCAAAATGTTTTTTTATTATTTTTGTTTTGTTTTTATATTTTATAGGTTTTTATTTATGTTTTGTTTATATTTATATATATATATATATATCATATTATTTGTCTTTATATTTATTCAGGTAATTTATTCATATTTAGTTAATATTTGTTATATTTACTGTATATTTATTTATTAAGGAAAATTACATTTTTTTTTATTGGTTTGGTTATTGTGTTTTTTTTTTTTAGTTGTTTTTATGTTAAATTTGTTTTTGTTTTTTATTGTCATTTAATTTAGTTTTATTTTGTTTTTATTGGTTTTTGTTTATATTGTCATTTGATTTATTTTTATTCTGTTTTTATTGTCATTTTATTAGTTTAATTTATATTGTTTTTATTGTCATTTTATTTCGTTTTTTAGGTGTTTATTAATATTTTGTTTATTTATTGTGTAATAAATACAAATTTATTATAAATGATTTTTTTTA
Source organism: Rutilus rutilus (assembly GCF_951802725.1). Classification (NCBI taxonomy): domain Eukaryota; kingdom Metazoa; phylum Chordata; class Actinopteri; order Cypriniformes; family Leuciscidae; genus Rutilus; species Rutilus rutilus. The sequence goes on along the minus strand of NC_140220.1, from coordinate 9,683,326 downwards.
AATACAAAAAAAAACTATTTTTTATAGTTATTTGTTTAAATTTAGGTTTTTTTTATTGCTTCATTTGTTTTTGTACATCTCCTTGTTTTTCTCTTCGTTTTTATTTTACTTTAGGTTTTTGTTTATTAAACATTTTGTTCTAATTTCTAATTTGTAATTTGAACCTTTTCGTACTGTAGATTGATTATTGGATTGCCCATTGATTTGAAAAGGACTCACAGTAGCAATTATAGGACACGTTTCAAAAAGCTAGTGATAAAACAGTTACCGGTAACCACATTCCCACTTTCTATTTATGGTCTCGGGTTTGGAAGGTTTATGCTAGATAATTATAAATAGGTTTTCTCTGGAGTGAAAGGGTTGTCCCGCAAAAGGTGACGAGAGAGACGCTGACTCCTCCCTTCTCAATGGAAATAATTTACTGGCTTGTTTTCATCAGACAAGGATCTATAATTGAAATGACAAAAAAGATGCATCGCTACACAGTTGTTAGTGTTTGAGGCCATGAATTTCAGCCGAATACCTGACACCCGTTTCCTCCTGGCCTGTCAATCAAAAAGACCTTAGTCAGCCTGGAGAAAGGGCCCGTGATCAGGGCTGTCTGCCACGCTGCCAGAATGAGTGGATCAGAGGTGCGATGCTTTATCGACCTGATCGACCCGTCACCCCTCTCTGTACGGCTCCAACCTGAAGCCATGCGGCAATATATCACTTCTGCACTCCCATCCACACACTCGGTCCATGCGCACAGTGTCTGACCATAGACACACACAGTTTCATACATGTGACTCCATTCACCACCTCTAGCACTTCTCTTTTGTTTTCTATTCTCTGCTTAATGAGAATATGAATCACTGTTTAAAGAACTTCATTCTTCCATTCGAACTTGGAAAAGAAAGATTAGTAGATTTATTTTTTTAAGTATTATTTATTTCTAAATAAAAGCACAACCTCTACAGCTATACAGGTTTTACGCAGGAGTCTTAAAGGGATGGTAGCAAAAACAGCCCATTCGATTCTAATAGTACAGGAGAGCAAGTGGAAAATGGTGATGAAATTATGACTTTTTAACGGGAAAAAAAACAAATGCACTGTGTTTGACCCCTTTAAATGATGACATTGTTAAATTGCTGCTTGTTTATACTTTAAATTATTTCAGTTAAGCACAAGTCATTTGATCCTTGTTCCTTTGATTGTTTTTCTTGATAAATGCAGTCATGTGTTGAATAGTGATGCTCCTATCTATAAGTGCACACTGAACACATTTATGTGTTTTCCAATAGGAGAAACCAGCCAAGCACCGCTGATATGCCGGGTAGGTCAATATCCACTCTCTGCCTGCATGCTTCTTATTTTCACAGATAAGACCTCAGTCTTTGTTTCACACACATTAAAAAACACACTGTATTACACAGTCATTGCATCAAACCTGAAGCAACTGATGTAAAGGTAGAATGGCAAGAGATCATTGGAATGCTTGCTTGAATCTTCCGTGTCATTTTCACTGTAGCTTAATTTCACAGTTGAAGTGGTTTTTCACTAAAACTGTTCTGGTTATGGCTCCTCTGGGCCATTTTATGGGCAGTCTACGTAACATTTTCAAGCATCCAAGAGATGATCTTCTGGAAATTAGCTGTCATGATAGAAGGACCTCCTCAAACTAAAAAAGTGTTAAGTGTAGAGTGAAAGATTAATCTAAACTTTTTGTTGGGTAAGGGCAGAAGGAAATAGCTTTATAGAACTATTCAGCAACTATTAAACTGTTATGAAATACCTTGAAATATAAGGGAATTTAAAAATATGAATTAATAAAATATATATTGTGCAAATATTAAATGGTAATAATAATATTTTCATAAACATAGTTCTATCATTTTTATAGTGGGTTGTTTCTATAAAATCTTTGTATATTTTATATAAATGGGAATTTCTATAGTGCATATACATTTTTAAGCTGTGCTTTGATCTAAAATATTGAAAAAAACAGCTAGAAATTTATTTTTAGAAGTACATTTTCTTTAAAAAAATACGTAATTTCTAGCCGTTTTGTATCATTTAGACTAGAGCATCTTAAATATTTTAGCACTGCTAAACACAGTGTGTGTGTGTGTGTGTGTGTGTGTATATATATATATATATATATATATATATATATATATATATATATAATACACTATGTATATATATATATATATATATATATATATATATATATAATACACTATGTATATATATATATATATATATATGTATATATATATATATATATATAATACACTATGTATAGAGTATATATTTTTAGCTTTATAAAAAATGTAGGAAATTTATATGTGGTAATCATGGAAAAATATTGTAAAGTCATGGATATTCATTGGTCAAAAGCTGTGGGAACCCTGAATTATGTATACCATTAATTTTGTAATTATTACAGAGAGATGAAGTGTTCTAGATCAGTGTTATATGACCTGTTTTATGATGGTGTGTTTTTGCAGGTGAAGAAGGTGCTTTCTTTGAAGATGGGCTCCAACCAGGCAGATCATAAAGGTCAAAGTGGCCTGTGCTTTGCTATGGATTGGCTCCATGTCAAGCCACATAACCTCTTGGCAGCTGGCTTCTATGATGGTGATTTAATATGTTTTGTCTATGGGTCTATTTGTTCTTCTAAAGAGAATTGTAAAAATGTAAATGTCTGTTTTATTTACGTCGCAATATGTTTCACTTCACTTTCTCTTTTCCAGGTCTGGTTGGTTTGTGGGATCTTGCTAGCAAGTCTACACTACTGAAAGTCAAGTCTCCAGATGGAGTTGTGTCTCTCTTCCCTTACCACTGCTTTCATGCCCACGACGAGAACATCCGAACCCTGAGCTGGTGCAAAGCCTCGAGGTGAGAATCATCTGTAGTGTAGTCAGACGTTTGGTGTGGACTTGAGGTTGTTTTTTATTTGATTGGTATAGATTTCTTCTGAACATGGGTATTATTTATATGAGATTGTCCTATCCAGTATTTTTCATTGGTATTTGTGTTGTATTTTGTGATGAGCCCGCCCATGGAGTTTTCTCATTTAGCAACAGAGAAGCAGTCCAGATCAAATATATTTCATCATATAGCATCACACATTGTTTCAGCATCAGTAGTTTCAACAGCCTGTTCGTAACATTTCGATTTAAAGAGCTGTGACCTTATAAAAGACTGCTGTAAGTGGCATTAGAAAAGTTCATTTGGAAAATGACACCATATCCCACTGCCCCACAGGGGGCTAGTGAAATCAAGTGGAGATTTCTTGTCTTTTTTTCTTTCTTTTTTTTCTTTAGGCTCTTTAAATGTGACTGCTCATGTAGAATTCAGATACACCTAAAGAAATGCTTTTAAAGGTTGTATTTAAAATTTTGTATGCATGCACTAGGGCTGTGCGATTAATCGGAAATGATTTCGATTTTGGCTTCCAACGATTACGAAAACAAGATAATCGAGGTAAAACGATTATTGTTCCGCTGCCGCATTCTGTCCAGCGCTCCTTCCTTTCCTTCACTCCCTAAAAGCCCAAACTTAACATCCAAATCAGCCAAATAAGTGAGTGTTGTAAAATGCTGTCTTTTTCTTACACTAGTTAGCCTAGTATTAGTTTTTGCTAAAGTAAAAAAGTATAATTGTGAAATTTCACTGATATTTCTAATGACGCATTTCGTGAAATAAGACTTTGATCATATCGCCCACAAATAATCGTGATTTCAATATTAATCAAAAATAGTCGTGTTTATGATTTTTGCCACAAACGAGCAGCCGTACCATGCACGCAATTTCAAGCATTCAAGCCGGAGGGTTTGAGGGGGGATCAGCTGTCTCTTCTGCCCTTTTACTGTCCAGATGCTCAGAGGAGAGCATGTGGGGTCAGAAGGATTTTATTTTTAAAGAAGTTCAAACTTTTATTCAGCAAGGATGCGTTAAATTGATCAAAGTGACAGTTAAGACTTTTATAATGTTACAAAAGATTTCTATTTCAAATAAATGCTGTTCTATTGAACTTTCTATTCATCAAAGAATCCTGAAACAAATGTATCACAGTTTCCACAAAAATATGAAGCAGCACAACTGTTTTCAACATTGATAATAATAAGAAATCTTTCTTTAGCACCAAATCTGCATATTAAAATGATTTCTAAAGGATCATGTGATGTGTAAATTCAGCTTTGACATTCCAGGAATACATTATATTTCAACATACTGTATAATAAAATAGAAAGTGGCTATTTTAATTTGTAAAAATATTTCACAATATTTACTTTAACTTTTGAATGGTAGTGTACCTGGAGAGCAAGATTACTGGGAATATTGTTAAAATGATTGGTCTGTTTGTAATTGTGATGAGGTATGAAAAACATGAATTACATAATGTTTTTATCTTCTGTGGTTGGGAAGTAACTTGTTGGTGACAGTCGGAGATGATCGCATGGCTAAAATGTGGGATGTGAGGAAAACCTACGTGCCTCTTTTGGCAGTAAAGCGCTGCCTGTCCCCTGAAGTTTACTGGCCCCTCTTTTGGAGCGGCATCCTGATGGCTCAAGAGTGTTGCTTTGCCACGTGAGTCCACACATTTTTGCTATTTTGAATATATGATATAAAGTTTTAAGTCAGGCATTGTATTTATATTCTTATCAAATCATTTTTTTCTTTTGCTTTGTGTAGGTTTGGGCAACATGGAGTCCATTATTTTGATTCAGGTTACCTTGGAATTAAGCCTTACTTTGTGTGTCCTAGAAAAGCCACTATTTGGGTACGTGGACATTTCACAAGATTATCTCTACATGGTTTAATATAATCACAATTGTCTAATAATGACAAAACGACTCTCTCTTTCAGAGCCTGTCTATGTCTGATTGGATGAATACTTTTGCTGTTTCGGACAATGGAGGAGATTGTTTGTTTAGTTTGCTTCCTGAAATGGATATGGACCCCAACACTATCAGACGACGGAGATATGTACGTTTTTTTTTTTTATCATTAATTGAATCCCCACATATTAAAGCCTTAAATTAACATTGACCATTTTGCTTAATCCCCACAGTCAGTGTACAGGACTGACATGGTCCAGTTTGAACCCGGTGAGAGGCCTGGAGATGAGGAACAGGAGGAGGACATGGAAAACGCTACAAATAACCCTGGGAAGGAGCCATTGACCTATAAAGGAGCAGTCAGAAAGTACTATCTCCACTTTCATGACTTGGACCTGGTGAGAAACTCAAAAACACGATTCATTGTTTAACTTCATCATCGCCGAGCTGTTGAGCAGTTTTCTTCATGACAAATCTCTGTGCTTGGGAAATGATGTAGGAAATCAGATTTTGAGAGTATTGATTTTTTGTTGCCATTTAAGCTATTTTCTTTCACTTTCACCAAAGCTCTGCACCAAACGAAATAATTTTTGGGAAAAGTAAAGGGGCGCACCGTAAAACCTTATTGTCCTGGCTCATGAATATTAATTAGGTGATGTATTGTTAAGATTCATAACTGATTTGCTGAAAAGCAGGTGGGTGTTAGCCATATTAGTGTTGGTTGAAGCTGTTATTTTATTTGACCGACTACATTTTTGTCTTTGCACTTCGACCAAACAAAAAAAAAAGCTCTTAAAATGTGCTCTTATGTGTTTGCAAGACCATGTAAAAATCCATTAGTGGCCTCACTAATATGTGTGTATATGATAGTGGCTGTGTGTGTATGATCTGTGTGTGATGGCTACTGTGTACCGCAGCCTATTCCACAGATCATTACACACGGACAGTGCAGGAGCCGTGGCCGGGCTGGATTTATTGGCTTAGTTATATTCCCAGCACACCTGAGCGAGTGCAGGAGACACAGTTGAGAGCCCAGGAGTGCTGTCTGTGTGTTAGCCTCTTGGCACCCCTCTCTCTCGGATCCCTCTGAGACTCATCCCGCATCTCATGGGTTATATGTTGATTAAGTTCTGCACCCTTCATTAATTTAAAGTCATACCCGCCTGGAGGCCTACCCCCATCACAGAGATGCTCCATCTGTTCTGCCCTCTCACGCTCCAGCGCTCCACCCCCCTCCATCCGTCCATCCATGGCGCGCTGCACATGTCCACTTCATGGCCACGGTCTGGAGCAGGCAAAGGCTGTTTGAATTGGGTTAATTGAACTCTCCTCAGTCATCCTTGCACATATACACACACATTCAGGCAGCAAAGGAACAATGGTCTGAATGGTAGCACTGCTCTGTGACCACTGTAGTTGGGAAGGAAATGTCCTTTTTATAAAGCATTAATGGTAGAGCAGAATGCTAGCAACACCAAGGTCATGGGTTTCATTCCCAGGGAATGCATGAATTGATCAAATGTATACCTTAAATGTAAATGCATAAATGTATTCAGCAGACAATAGAGATTTGAATGTATTGAGTGTGGATCTAAATGTGATATATCTATATATATTATTTATTTATTTATTTATTTATTTACATTTTTTGTATTATTATTATTATTATTATAATTTTTTTTACATTTACCTTTACTGTCTGTGCATCTAACACTCTCTTTAAGTTCTAATCTAATAAAGTTTTAATCTACTAATACTAGTAATTTAATAACACTATTAAATAGCAAATCTTAAAATGAACATCCATTATTTATACTGTACATTTAATATATTTATTTAGTTTGTGTTTTGTTTAAAATTTTAGACATATTAATAATTACAGACATAATAGAATATTATAATACCATCCATTTATTGTTTATCGGCCATATCATGAAAATAATTATTAGCGGCATCAGCCAGAATTTTAATATCAGCACGTTTAATTCCTAGTCTTCTGAAGCATTGCAATAACTTTGTGCGAGGATTGGATATAGATTGAAATGCAAGTCATTATATTTACTGTTATAGTCACTTTATTTTATTTATAAGTGTATAAACAGTCATATTTAGCATTCCAAACCAGAGTAACAACCTTTTTTTCTGCTGCTGTGTGAAAATTGCCAGTGATGCACTGTACCGTTCAAAAGTAATTCAAACTGTGAGAGATTGAAACTAGACGCACTGGGTTTCAGGCGCAATCTTTTTATGAGATTGTAAAGTTTTGAACGTGACATGGATTGTAATGTGAAGTAGTTGATGATATCCGCTATAATAAGTGTAAGTAACCGTACTTTCTATCAAGTGCTCTCTTAACTCTGGAGTTAACAGCTTGGTTTTTTCTCTCTCAGGGGAACTTTGCTAAGTGTGAAAATCGGCCCATGATGAAGCACCTGCATCAAAACGAGGTCAAAGGTGTCGCTAAAGTGGACCAGATGCCACTGAGCGCACTCTACAAGGTGAGATCGCATTTATCTATATAACAGTAAACAAGACCAGCTGAGGCCCTCACTGACACCTATTAGTGTAGAGCTGTGAAATACCCTGAGAAACTGATGCCAGCTGCACCTGATGCTTGTTTTATGCCAGGATAATCATGTGAAATCCCAACAGAATTTTTTGTAGTAGTTGACCACCTATTGGACCACAGGATGGGCTGCTATAGACCAATCAAAATTAAGTATTTGAGCTGTGTAAGTACAGATTCTAATATCAGAATACTCACCATGTGATATAAGATTTTGACCTTAATTATGTTCCCCTTAAGGTGATCCATCAGCAGTCACCTTGTGGAGACTAAACCTGTATTAGCTATATTGTTACTCACTCTGGAAAAGCTATAGTTGTATGTAGCAGTGGCAGTGCACTGCTGTCTGGAGTGTTTGCACTGGCTAGTGAAAGAGAGCGAGAAAGAGCTGGTGGTTTGCTGAGAGTTAAGCAAGAAGATGGACAGAAACTAATGGCCTGTAAAATTAGGAAAATGTCACTCTGGATCTAGAGTGGATGATGGGAGGAGAGCAAGAAAGCAGCCTGTGTAGATTGAGATGGTGGGTCTTTCTGAATAAAACACTGCACAATGAAACATTTGATCATTTATGGTTATAAGGATATTGTAAGAAATGCCCAGTTACATTTTATTGATGTAATGATTTATTTTTATTGCTGTATATAAAGTACATTTCTGATAATATAATTTGTAAAATATAATATATATATATATTTTTGTATTATATATATATATATATATATATATATATATATATATCATTTTATATTTATAATAAACTTTATATTATATATTCATTGTATATATTTTAGTGCTGTCTAATTGCGATTAATGGCATCTAACATAAAAGTTTGTTTACATAATATGTTATTAATCTTTAGATATATTAGATATATTTCTCCCTTTCTGTGTGTGTGTGTGTGTGTGTGTTTGTGTATAGTGTGTATATATATATATATATATATATATATATATATATATACAAAACACTTTACAATAAGGTCCAATAAGTTACAGGGTCCCATAAAAGTGAAGATCTCCTCTGTGTGTGTGTGTGTGTGTGTGTGTGTGTGTGTGTGTGTGTGTGTGTGTGTGTGTGTGTGTGTGTGTGTGTGTGTGTGTGTGTGTGTGTGTGTGTGTGTGTGTGTGTGTGTGTGTGTGTGTGTGTGTGTGTGTGTGTGTGTGTGTGTGTGTGTGTGTGTGTGTGTGTGTGCATGCGTGAATGTGTGTTTGTTTGTTTTGAACTGTAGTGTAAAATAAATGCGGAAAAGTTTGATTCTACTCCCTTTAATCCCATTTTGGATTAAATCCCATTTAATCCCAATCCCATCCCGTCCAAGGAGGAAGTTACAGGCAGAACTGGATGTCTTCCAGCAAGAGAAGCGTTTATTGTTCATCAGAGTCACATACACCGTGATTATAGCTGTGCTAAAATGCTTTATTGCTGGCATCATAGTGCAGTAACCCACAGAGGACATACAGGAACAGGTTAAACAGACCTCAGAATTACTAATTAATCTGATTTAGACCATAAATATATCTACACAGGGGCCAAAATTAACGCTAACCAAGAGCAACCCACTGTGAATGATACAAATCAGTGACATGCAAACTATCTACTTAAGAAAATCAGTCTTTTTACTCTCTTTCTCTCTCAGGTCCGTTTTAACCCAAACATGGATTCATACAACTGGGTGTTGTCGGGCGGTCAGTCGGGTTTGGTGCGTGTGAACTGCGCACGCGGACTGAGCTGCTCTGTCATGCTCAAGCAGTTACGTGAGGCTCAAGCCCAGTTCAGCGCCATGTTCCAGTCTCAGGAGCCCGATGACTCTGTGACAGCTGTTCGTCACAGCACAGCGGATACAGTACAAGTGCGCTAGCCTCCGCTCTACCTTAAAACGGATTGTCATGTCATAACAGGCCTATACTTTTGGACTATTATTTTTAAATGACTGATACACCCACTTTTTATCCTTAACTTATACTGAAAGAAGCAAAAACTATTTTGATACAAAGCCTCTGTATATTCCCGATTTTATATTTTTGTGCATTTCGGTTTTTTTAGCGCTGTACAGAGAGGAAAACCTTTTGAACTTCTTTGCACTGGTGTGAAGCTCAGACAGGAAGGTTGTGATGTTTTTAGGTTAGTATCGTTATCTCAGTGTTTTGTCCTTTCCAAGGTATGTGTGGACAATGAAATCATCAGCACTTAAAAGTACTCGTTTCATTTATGAGCTATATTCTCCTGTTCCGGGTTCAGTGTTATATTGTGATCAAACGTAACAGTCTTGACATGTAGTGCGAAAACATTGGACTGGATCTTTGCTATGTGCTAGCCTGTTCTTTTATCGATCATATCATGATCTGTTGTTTTTACTTTTAGCATTTCTTACCCTGAATCTCATTTTTAAAGGAATAGTTAACCCAAAAATGTAACGTCATCATCATGTCCTTCCAAACCTCCTCTGTGGAACAAGAAAATAGAAATGTTGAAGAATGCATTTGCACATTTTTCCATTTAATGGAAATGTAAGGGCATCCAAGCTCCAAAATGACACCCAAAAGCACCGAAATGCTCTATATTCGAAGTCTATATTCATAATTCTTCAGAAGCCACACATTAATTGTATGTGATCTTACCATTTACTGTCCACATCTACATGTATTCAAATATGGAGTCTTTAGATACAGTATGTTAGTTCTGACATCAATGCAAGTTGACGATTACTTGTCCAATCACATTGCAGCATTGTAAAGGAGACGAGAGCTACAGTGTAGGGGAGAAGATTATATGTGAATAACTGAAATTTGGGTCTGTTTTTGGTCATATAGAACAACTAATGAAGTATTTGAGTTGCATGGACATTTTCTTTTTCTTTTGTTTTATTTTCTGTAACTTTTTTTTGTTTGACAGCCCAGATCCCCATTCACTTACATTATATGGAAAAGAGTGGCCATTACATTCGTGAACATTTCTCCTTTTGTGTTCCACAGAAGGAATAAAGTCATCCGGTTTTGAAACGGCACGTGGGTCAGTAGATTGTCAAAATGTTCATTTTTGGCAGAACTATTGCTTTAATTCTGCATCTTGAGCTTTGTTGTCCTTTGTTATTGTCCTTATTATTATTTCCCCTCCCCCATTTAAAGTCTTAATTACCTCTTTTCCAGCTTGTGCGTTCTTCTTACTCAGGGTTGTAAGGGGCATCATTCTGTTTATATTCTGCACGTGAGTTAAAGTTGTCCCTGAACCAATAGCACTCATTCGTTAGTCATTAAGGTCAGATGCACCTTGATATCCGCCTCATAATTCATGACCTCAATTACGTGTGTGTGAATCTAAATGACTCCAGAGATGAGAATCTGGAGAGGTGGCGGTCAGATTAATGCTGCTGTGGTCACTCAGATGAGATTAAATAAGGAAGCTTATTATAACGCTTCTGTTTATGTCTGTAGTGGATTTCAATTTAGTGTGTTGATTTAAATATCTCAATCTCACTGGGAGGCTCTGGATATGATAAGTAAATTTGGGAGATTTTATCACTGAATACTTTGTAAATTATATTTATTTTGTACTACTGTGTAATTATTTATTTTTTTCATCATTTTAGATCAAATTGCTTTGCATATTGCACTAATTATCAACTCACGGTGTAATTATTAATGTTAGGAGATTGTTTGTTTGATTTACATGATTTTATTACAGCTTACAAAAATCATACACGTTATGTGACACATATAAAATTAAAAGCATGTAAAAATTAAATATCCATATTTATTTCGGTTTATATAGGGGTTTTATGGGGTCACACACAGGATAACTGTAAAACATTTACACAGTACTTCAATAGACATAAGTTTATACAAGAAGCAAGTTTGTATACACATCCACAAATCTGAGGCACGGCGAAAATAATCATGTTGATTATTTACAGTTTCCACAGAACAACATTAATGTCTTTCAGTTCATGACACAAAATGCCGAACATGTCAAAAACATGACCAATGATGTACCACGTCACGCTCTGCTATCAATTTCGAAGCTTTCTTTAGTTTAGGTTGAGTGCACCTGCATCTGAAATTGATTTTGGATTTATCATGTCCATCTCATCTTTTGAGTTGTGATGCTACGTGTGCAATATTCAAACTGGGCTCATGGACATTTTTCCCCAATTCTAGCAAATACCAGGAGGGTGTTTTCCACTCCTTTAACTATGAAATCCTACAAGATGTATTTTATTTTAAGAATATCTGATCAGTAAATGCTTGGAGATGCATTTTTGGCATCTAAGGTTGATGCAAATTCACATCTAGGAAGACATGTTCCTAGATCAACATCTTTTGTTGGTTTTGGAACTTGAAACAGCCTTCCTGTTAAATTTTAAAGGGATAGTTCACCCAAAAATGAAAAATTCTGTCATTAATTTTTCACCCTTATGTCGTTCCAAACCCATAAGACTTTCATTCATCTTCAGAACACGAATGACGTAAACAGAAGCTCAAACATGTTCGCTTGATGTGCGAGAACCAATGAGGTTCATTCTCGTGTTACGCAGCACGTTTGAGCTTCAGCAAGAACCAATGAGGTTCATTCTCGTGTTACGCAGCACGTTTGAGCTTCAATAAGAACCAATGAGGTTCATTCTCGTGTTACGCAGCACGTTTGAGCTTCAATAAGAACCAATGAGGTTCATTCTCGTGTTACGCAGCACGTTTGAGCTTCAGCAAGAACCAATGAGGTTCATTCTCGTGTTACGCAGCACGTTTGAGCTTCAACAAGAACCAATGAGGTTCACTCTCGTGTTACGCAGCACGTTTGAGCTTCAAAAAGAACCAATGAGGTTCATTCTCGTGTTACGCAGCACGTTTGAGCTTCAAAAAGAACCAATGAGATTCATTCTCGTGTTACGCAGCACGTTTGAGCTTCAATAAGAACCAATGAGGTTCATTCTCGTGTTACGCAGCACGTTTGAGCTTCAATAAGAACCAATGAGGTTCATTCTCGTGTTACGCAGCACGTTTGAGCTTCAGCAAGAACCAATGAGGTTCATTCTCGTGTTACGCAGCACGTTTGAGCTTCAAAAAGAACCAATGAGATTCATTCTCGTGTTACGCAGCACGTTTGAGCTTCAGCAAGAACCAATGAGATTCATTCTCGTGTTACGCAGCACGTTTGAGCTTCAGCAAGAACCAATGAGGTTCATTCTCGTGTTACGCAGCACGTTTGAGCTTCAAAAAGAACCAATGAGGTTCATTCTCGTGTTATGCAGCACGTTTGAGCTTCAGCAAGAACCAATGAGGTTCATTCTCGTGTTACGCAGCACGTTTGAGCTTCAGCAAGAACCAATGAGGTTCATTCTCGTTACGCAGCACGTTTGAGCTTCAGCAAGAACCAATGAGGTTCATTCTCGTGTTACGCAGCACGTTTGAGCTTCAGCAAGAACCAATGAGGTTCATTCTCGTGTTACGCAGCACGTTTGAGCTTCAGCAAGAACCAATGAGGTTCATTCTCGTGTTACGCAGCACGTTTGAGCTTCAGCAAGAACCAGTGAGGTTCATTCTCGTGTTACACAGCAAGTTTGAGCTTCAACAAGAACCAGTGAGGTTCATTCTTGTGTTATGCAGCACGTTTGAGCTTCAACAAGAACCAATGAGGTTCATTCTCGTGTTACGCAGCACGTTTGAGCTTCAGCAAGAACCAATGAGGTTCATTCTCGTGTTATGCAGCACGTTTGAGCTTCAGCAAGAACCAGTGAGGTTCATTCTTGTGTTACACAGCACGTTTGAGCTTCAAAAAGAACCAATAAGGTTCATTCTCGTGTTACGCAGCACGTTTGAGCTTCAGCAAGAACCAATGAGGTTCATTCTCGTGTTACGCAGCACGTTTGAGCTTCCGCAAGAACCAGTGAGGTTCATTCTCGTGTTACACAGCACGTTTGAGCTTCAAAAAGAACCAATAAGGTTCATTCTCGTGTTACGCAGCACGTTTGAGCTTCAGCAAGAACCAGTGAGGTTCATTCTCGTGTTACGCAGCACGTTTGAGCTTCAACAAGAACCAATGAGGTTCATTCTAGTGTTACGCAGCACGTTTGAGCTTCAGCAAGAACCAATGAGGTTCATTCTCGTGTTATGCAGCACGTTTGAGCTTCAGCAAGAACCAGTGAGGTTCATTCTCGTGTTACACAGCAGGTTTGAGCTTTCTCAAGAACCAGTGAGGTTCATTCTCGTGTTACGCAGCACGTTTGAGCTTCAAAAAGAACCAATAAGGTTCATTCTCGTGTTACACAGCACGTTTGAGCTTCAAAAAGAACCAATAAGGTTCATTCTCGTGTTACGCAGCACGTTTGAGCTTCAGCAAGAACCAGTGAGGTTCATTCTCGTGTTACGCAGCACGTTTGAGCTTCAGCAAGAACCAATGAGGTTCATTCTCGTGTTACGCAGCACGTTTGAGCTTCAACAAGAACCAATGAGGTTCATTCTCGTGTTACGCAGGACGTTTGAGCTTCAACAAGAACCAATGAGGTTCATTCTCGTTTTACGCAGCACGTTTGAGCTTCAACAAGAACCAATGAGGTTCATTCTAGTGTTACGCAGCACGTTTGAGCTTCAGCAAGAACCAATGAGGTTCATTCTCGTGTTATGCAGCACGTTTGAGCTTCAGCAAGAACCAGTGAGGTTCATTCTCGTGTTACACAGCACGTTTGAGCTTTCTCAAGAACCAGTGAGGTTCATTCTCGTGTTACGCAGCACGTTTGAGCTTCAAAAAGAACCAATAAGGTTCATTCTCGTGTTACACAGCACAATAGAGTTTCCGCAAGAGTTTTGTTCTCACTCATCAAGCAGGTTCGGTTGAGCTTCTGTTTATGTTCGCTGATCAATGTATATATGGAATAAAAGCCTAAATTAAATTTGTTCATCATATTAAGCGATCTTCAGAAAATTTGGACTAAACCTCTCAATTTATATGGATTAGTTTTACAATCTCTTTATGAACTTTTTGAAGTGTCAAAGTGGTAGTTGCGTAGCTATCAATGGAGGGACAGAAAGCTCTCAGATTTCATCAAAAGATCTTCATTTGTGTTCCGAAGATGAACAAAAGTTTGGAACATGAGGGTGAGCATGACAGAATTTTCATCTTTGGTTGAAAGTATCCTTAATGTTTTGAGTTGTGTAATGTTTTGTGGTTGTCTCACTCTAAAATGTTACATGCTGTTTGATCACATACATACATATACATATATACTGTATTGTTTGAAATGTTATCAGATTTGGATATGTTATCAAACAGCATGTAACATATACAGTTAGTGTTCGCTAAACCCTTTAATAGAAATAGTTCAGCATAACAGGAATGACCCACGTTCTAATCACAGTGAATTGTCTTTTACTTTACTCTAGGCCACTGTAATTGCTCTAAATGTTACATTTTTAATGTAGAACTTTGCACACCAACCCACCAACATTATCAAAAAATATACTGCTTATGCGTTGGTCCTTTCATATTATAATTTGTTCACACTCTCTTATAAATGACTGTGATATTCAAATTTAAAATATATATTCATTTTATCAAAACAAATAGACAAAATATAGAATTTAATGAAGGTCTTTCAGTGAGATCGCGAGGTCACTGGGTTGATTAGTTATGATTACTGGCCATTTAAATCGCAGACACATGAAAAACAAAAAGCAACCATGCAAGCAAACCCTTAAAACTCTTTCACAACGCCACAACAGATCACAATGGCTACATTTTATCAGTACACGCAAGCTTTAAAACACAATAATTATCTGCCAAGTGTGTCTTTTATTAGTCTCAAATGATATGCTGTGTTTTATTTTATTATATAAAATCTTCACATATAATGTAAATGAACATTAGTGCACATTTAGGGGCTCTGAAAATTGGTACCGAAATAATAATTTTCAAAATCCATTTAGACGAAAACTGCAGTGAAAATGAAAACCACGTGTTTTGTTATTGGATGTTATTGAAACGTGTTGCACCACTTGCTGGAATGTCTTAGAGTCATTGCGGCAGTGTGGCGGCACCGAGAGATCAGAGATGGAAATCCTGTGCAAAAAGTGTGTGTGTCTAGAGGCTATTCCCTATACCTCAGCACAGAGCCAGAAGACATGAGCATATGGAGGATGTACTATAGACTGTAGCATGAATGACTTTGACAAACCAGAGTGACCCACAACAGCATCCTAACAAGGTGAAGTGTGTAATTTCAGTGCCACTATACTAGCGCCATCCAATGCAACTGCAAAATTAATTTCCCCTTCATTATCAATCATTGTTCAAACAAATTAGTCACTTGCTATGTATGGAATAGCAGCTTATTGACTACTGTGTGTGCAGTGTGTATTGAATATACTACTGGTTTTCCTTTTTTAATCAATTTGTGTGTAATTGTCTTCACTTTTGGCCGTTTGATGTTATTAACAAAAAATTACATATTTTAATACAGAAATGTATTAGTATGTAAGTACACAAAAAAAAAAAAAAAAAAACATTTGAAGCCTTTTAAGATTTACGCATTCAAATAAATAGTACAATTCCATCCAATTTAATTGAATAATCCTTACATATGTTAATTGATTAAGGATTGTTCAATTATTATTTGGATTTGAACTATTAATTGAAATGCGAAAATCTTAAAAAAGGCTTACATTTTTTG
The DNA here is from genome assembly GCF_951802725.1 of Rutilus rutilus. Taxonomy (NCBI): domain Eukaryota; kingdom Metazoa; phylum Chordata; class Actinopteri; order Cypriniformes; family Leuciscidae; genus Rutilus; species Rutilus rutilus. The sequence goes on along the minus strand of NC_140220.1, from coordinate 9,667,271 downwards.
AAGTGTACTAAATGTATAAATCAGATCAGCAAGTGGCATCCAGTTATCATACAATATTAAATTGCGTTTTAAATCACTTTTTACAGACTGACCAAATAAGTCATGGAAATGATAAAAACCAAAAAGATATACAGTACCGGTTTCCTCTGTGATTTAATGCACATTTTGTCAACTATACACACAGATATTTGCAGTCCCGTCCCAATGTCACACAATTGGTTGATTCAGAAGACCACTCAAAAAAAGCATTTGTTGGGATATTAACCCACAAATGTTTTACTTGTACTGGGGCTTCATTTATAAAATGTTGCATAGAAACGGTCCTACATTTGATCTTACAATCATTTCTGAAATATGCGTATGTGTGATTTAGAGAACGAGCAAAAAAAACACGGGCGAACGCCTCTCTTCAATTATCTTGGAATTGTGCGCAGCTGAATGGTTTCAGATCTCCACCAGAAATGGTCTTATTATTGGGAGATATGAGAGTATCCGTGGATCTACCATTGGAAAAAGCGTAACGGCTAACTTGAATCACGTGTGCCTTGATAACCAATCACATTACAGCCTTCTGAATTTCGTTCAGAGTTGTGCGACAGTCAATCACTGTTTGCAGATACCACATAAATGAATGAGAAATGCCGTAAACTGAATACCTGTCGCACAATTGTTCATGACTTCTCTTATAAAACTGCAATTTTTTAGGTGTAAACTCTAAAATTAGATCAATCCAAAACGAATGTTTAAGAGCAAACATGTTGGAAGATTAGCCAATGGGCTGTCAGTTCATTAAATGATAAGATATTTCCTCACAAAAGTGGTTTATTCAGTCATATTTTTTGAAATATGAACCGCGTTGTGGATTTTCGCGCTCACTTTTAAGTTCAAATCTGTGCATACGCACATTTAAAATTACACACTTCACCTTTAATATCATTCTTAGTTGATTCATTCATCTGTCAAAATTCATTAATTCTTTCAAAACCGCATGACGCCACGCTTAAAAACAAATACAGGTCCTTAACTATCGCAACCAGTGAGGGAGAACAGAGTTAATCACCCACTTGCTTTTGCAGATAAGTATTGTACCGTGAGACAAGACATTAGTGAGAGATCTCCAACAAAATCCATAATTACACTTGAGCAGAATCTCTTTTTAAGCCCTACAACACCATGCCGTAGTTTGCCGAACATTCACATTGATTACAGAACCGTGCTGACAGCAGACGCCAGGCTGGATGGGGCATAATAAACTCCATTCTAATTGTTTTTAGGGTAGTCACGTCAATACCCATCTTTTACCCTCCCAAGACCACGGACAGGCAATTACAGTACACTCCTGCAATAATGTACAATGCCAGCCATCCAAGCAAAACCTTGCAAAGTCACAATAAAAAGGCTCACAGTGATGCCTCCAGGCCTCATATTTATGTTCTGCCGCTCGGTTCATTTCATCTTTGCATACAGTATGTGAAGCTAAACCTCGCCACTTCACGTTAAAGCTATTCCTCCCATAAACCGATGCACTTTTAAGATGGCACAGTGTAAAATCTCTTCTTTTTTTATTTGATTTCCTTGGTAATCGATAGAAATGCATTTGGCATGTACATATTCATTATGATATGTAGATGATACATTTGCACAGTGTTTCCATTTCTGGCTTGGACCCTCAATGAAGCTTAATATGTGTGCATACATTTTATACAGGCAGCCTCCCCTCACCGGTGCACTCGGAGAACTTAGTCCGTAGGGTCCTGGCACTGGACGCAGTGGATCATGTCCTCACAGTAAGGCTCCACTTGAATGGTTGTGCTGTAAAAGCCAAATTTGGTCTGAAGGAGTTCAGTGGCTTCCTTTAAGACACTCTGAGGGTCAGCATTCTCCTCTAAAATGAGAGAGAAAGCAAAATAGTTTCGTAGATGACACTGTGCTTTTAAGTAAAGCATGAAATGCAGAAGGATTTGTCATCCTTAGATGCCATTTGTAGCTAGAAATTTTGGAATTCAGATACATACACTCACCTAAAGGATTATTAGGAACACCATACTAATACTGTGTTTGACCCCCTTTCGCCTTCAGAACTGCCTTAATTCTATGTGGCATTGATTCAACAAGGTGCTGAAAGCATTCTTTAGAAATGTTGGCCCATATTGATAGGATAGCATCTTGCAGTTGATGGAGATTTGTGGGATGCACATCCAGGGCACGAAGCTCCCGTTCCACCACATCCCAAAGATGCTCTATTGGGTTGAGATCTGGTGACTGTGGGGGCCATTTTAGTACAGTGAACTCATTGTCATGTTCAAGAAACCAATTTGAAATGATTCGAGCTTTGTGACATGGTGCATTATCCTGCTGGAAGTAGCCATAAGAGGATGGGTACATGGTGGTCATAAAGGGATGGACATGGTCAGAAACAATGCTCAGGTAGGCCGTGGCATTTAAACGATGCCCAATTGGCACTAAGGGGCCTAAAGTGTGCCAAGAAAACATCCCCCACACCATTACACCACCACCACCAGCCTGCACAGTGGTAACAAGGCATGATGGATCCATGTTCTCATTCTGTTTACGCCAAATTCTGACTCTACCATCTGAATGTCTCAACAGAAATCGAGACTCATCAGACCAGGCAACATTTTTCCAGTCTTCAACTGTCCAATTTTGGTGAGCTCGTGCAAATTGTAGCCTCTTTTTCCTATTTGTAGTGGAGATGAGTGGTACCCGGTGGGGTCTTCTGCTGTTGTAGCCCATCCGCCTCAAGGTTGTGCGTGTTGTGGCTTCACAAATGCTTTGCTGCTTACCTCGGTTGTAACGAGTGGTTATTTCAGTCAAAGTTGCTCTTCTATCAGCTTGAATCAGTCGGCCCATTCTCCTCTGACCTCTAGCATCAACAAGGCATTTTCGCCCACAGGACTGCCGCATACTGGATGCATACCGCATTTTCCCTTTTCACACCATTCTTTGTAAACCCTAGAAATGGTTGTGCGTGAAAATCCCAGTAACTGAGCAGATTGTGAAATACTCAGACCGGCCCGTCTGGCACCAACAACCATGCCACGCTCAAAATTGCTTAAATCACCTTTCTTTCCCATTCTGACATTCAGTTTGGAGTTCAGGAGATTGTCTTGACCAGGACCACACCCCTAAATGCATTGAAGCAACTGCCATGTGATTGGTTGATTAGATAATTGCATTAATGAGAAATTGAACAGGTGTTCCTAATAATCCTTTAGGTGAGTGTATATCTTATGTGTCAACTATTTTCTGTATTTTTGACCCCCTTCCCACCAAAAAATTAATAAAAATCTTGATTGTGATTTAAAACTGTTGAAATACTGACCTTGAGGATAGTAATATGTGACCCTGGACCACAATTATTTTTTTAATTGAGATGTATACATCATATAAAAGCTGAATAAATAAGCTTTCCATTGATGTATGGTTTGTTAGGATAGGAGATACAACTATTTGAAAATCTGGAATCTGAGGGTGCAAAAAAAATTGAGAAACATTGAGAAAATCTCCTTTAAAGTTGTCCATTTATGTTCACAATTGTGCTGCATTCACTCACAAAAATAAATGTTTTACATATTTACGGTAGGAAATTTACAAAATATCTTCATGGAACATGATCTTTACTTAATATCCTAATAATTTTTGGCATAAAAGAAAAATCGATAATTTTGACCCATACAATGTATTGTTGGCTATTGCCACAAATATACCCGTGCGACTTATGACTGGTTTTGTGATCCAGGGTCACATATAAGTCTAACAATAAACAAAGATTCTTTTCCAATATAATTGTAAAAGCATGTTATTTAATAACAGCGGAATTTAGCTAAATTGATAAATGGCTACATGCAAATTGCTATTTGACTAATATTCTTATAAAAACAATCATTTGAAAAGAAAAAAAAATATTTTATTTAAAAATATTGTTGCATTTTGCCCTAAAATAAAATAATTGATATACCAAATGACATGTTCAACAGATTTAGATAAATAATATGAATAATTTGCATAAACCACAAGACAAATGAACATTAAAACAATACTGAGTTGTAAAACAAGTGTTATTTAATGCACTTACCAATAGCTATGTGAACAGACAGCAGACTCTGGCCTATGGTGAGAGCCCACAGGTGTAAGCTATGCATGCCCTTCACTGCCTTCAGAGACAGCAGCACCTCCTTCACTGAATTAAACTCTATTCCTTTGGGTACCCCTGAACACAGACACATGACACTGGATTTACAAGCATAACAGGAGACCTTCTGCGGAATTCATAGGTTGCATTTAAAGGTGATGCGTGTCATTTTTCTTTTGTGGGACTGGATTGTGTTTGGGAAATTTGTTTGGAAACAGTCATTATTTCTGCAATTCCCTTTGGTGTCACTAGGGGTGCAGACATTACACACTTCACCTTTAAATAGAGATTTTTAAAATATGTGTACTATGCAGCTAAAACAAATATACTGACATTGCATGCATATTTTAAGTTATTGAGAATAATGCAACTGTCATTTAATAGAGTCAATTATTGAATGTGAAAATTACCCTCCATGAGAATGCGGAAGACATCTCTTAGAATGGTAATGGTGGTTCCCAGGACGAACACAGAGAAGAGGAAAGTGCAAATGGGATCAGCTATTTTGTATTCTGGCTGTGTTAGAAGTTGGATAGAGAACAGGAGGAACTGATGCATTAAAGAACAGAATCAGATGGTTCTTTGCAAAGTGTCAAATTGAATTAAACTACAGATGTCAGAAGAAACAAATCTCCACTGAGGTGCTTTCAAGAGTCAAGGAAAGAAATCACAGTCCAATTCCTTATCATGGTGATTTGATAACTTAAAAAAAAAAAAGAGGTCAACAGGATTTTTCCCATGTTTTTTAAAAAACAGGAATCTTATGAAAAAAAGTTTCTTACAGGATAAAAAAAATTTACTCCAGTCTTCAGTGTCACATGATCCTTCAGAAATCATTATAATATGCTGATTTGCTGCTCAAAAAACATCTCTTATTATTATCAATGTTGAAAACAGTTCTGCTTTTTATTATACTTGTGGAAACCGTGATACATTTTTTATTAGGATTCTTTGATGGATAAAAAGTTCAAATGAACAGCATATAAATCTTTTAAATAGAAATATTTTGTAATATTATATCTATATTATTTGATTATTCTAAATATTATTATTCTGAATAAAAAGTCTCCCATTAATATATCTTTCTTAAAAAAAACAAATACATATATCATTCATTAACCTTTTGTTATACCATTAAATAAAACAAAATATTTAAAGACAATATACTTGACCCCTTTTGCTTATACAAATATCCCTGGATCTTACTATTGCCTCTATAAAGGGAACAACTTTTAAGTCCTTTATTTACACAAAATATTTCTGATTCATAAGCAAATGGAAGTTAATTACACTGTAAATGCCATTTTAAAGGGCTTGACAGAGGTGAGACATTTTAAGGTGATTCTTGATGTTAGTGTTCATTTACCCTGAAGAAGATGATAATGGCGGCCACCATGACTCCAAAGCTCTGTAAGAGATCCCCCAAAACATGAATAAATGCTGCTCTGACACTGGTGTTCCCATGATTACCCAGGAGGCTGTGGGAGTGGCCATGGCCCACGGGGCTCATCCCATTCTCGTCAATCTTGTGGTAGCCTGAACCGTGACTGTGGAAGGTCGTGGAATGGTGTAGAATATAGGCCATTCTGGAATATAAACAATAATGCAAACAAAAAATGAGTCCTTATTGTTAAATAAATAAATAAAAAATAATTAAATATAGCTATAGCCTCTTGAACAGAATAGAAAATACAATCTTATTGTACAGTATCTGTACGTGCCTTAATTGATACTTAAAGACTTTATTTCTAATAACTGAGATTTTATATCAAAATTATTCAAAAAGTATTGCTACTTTAGCTTCTTGTAATTCCAATGTTAAAGTCAATTAATCAACAATGTTAATTAATTGTCAATTGTTGTCAATTAATCAACATTGACAATTCTTATTTTTTTATGGAATATTGCAGTATTTATTCTAAATGATTTATCCGTGCACATCATTATATATTTTTTCATGTGCACTCGTAATCTTTAATAAAAAAATAACTTGGGACAACCTGTCACTCACATGACATCATAACAATAGCAAACCACAACCATCCAATCAATTCCCGACGGACATTTTTTCTTGTTTGAGAAGCATGCAAACTTTAACTATTTCGTAGGAATGTCTGTCTACTCACACGATGTTGACCACGACTGCACAACCGGAGGTGACGAGCATCACACTGCCTTCGATTTCATAATCATTTTTTACTATCCTCTCAATGGCAAGGTAGACCAACACCCCAGTCACGATCCAGATGGACATTACAGATACCAGGGCTCCCAGAATCTCTGTGAGACGTTTATTTGAAACAAATAGGGTTTGGCATCATAGTTGGATATTGCAAAGTATTCAAATCTGCTTTAAAGGAATAGTTGATAATGACTTCAATTTCAGCCTGCTTCTCATTCGAAGCTATCTTATAACCTCAGATGATGAAGAATATAGCACATCAGTTGTATGGATTTATTTTGTAATATGTTTGTTGTTTTCAGAGCTTGACAGACAGATGTGGTCACTATGAATTAAAGTTGTATGGAAAAAGAATACATTTTCAACATTTCTCCTTTGCTACATGCATGGGGGAAAAAACAGCATATGGGTTTGGATATAGGTGAGTAAAATCGTCTTAGTTTTTATTTTTGGGTGAAATATTTCTTTCATTTATAGGCATGATTTAGATTTAACATTTTCAACATCAACCATGTTTGTAAAATTCATTTGTCAGGATTGAGATGGGATGGACTCACCTGATCGGTGCCAGCCAAAGTTCATTCTCTTGGTGGGTGGTCTTGAGGAGATCCACAAGGAAAAAATACTGACCATCATGCTGCCAAAATCCGTCAGAAGGTGAGCTGCATCGGTCATAATGGCCAGACTGTGTGCTAGATAACCACCTGCAAGAGCAGCAGAGAAGAAGAAAGTAAGAGAGGTACACTCCTAAAAAAAAAAGGGGTTTGCCATAGAAGAACCATTTTTGCCTCCCCAAAGAACCTTTCAGTGAATCACTCTCAGAAAAAAAAGGTACAAAAGCTGTCACTGTGGCGGTACCTTTTCAAAAGGTACACATTTGTACCTAAAGAGTGCATTTTAGTCCCTCAAAGGTACATATTGGTACCAAAAGTGTACATATTAGTACCTAAATGGTACATATTAGAAACCTTTTGAAGGGTACTGTCCCAGTGACAGCTTTTGTACCTTTTTTTCTGATGGTGTGAATAATATATTTAAAAAAAATCTAAAGAAACTTTTTAATGTAAAAAATGTAATGTAATGTGAAATGTAAAGTTTCCATGGATGTTAAGGGTTCTGCATGGAACCATAGATCCAGCATAATAGAGCATTCACCACAAATGTTATTCATTCTGACATGTCTTTCTTTATTTTATTATACTCTGAAAACATTACACAACACTTTGTAAAGTGATTAAGGTGCAAATAGATTGGGAGAAAGCTTAAACATCAGCATAAATCTTTTGCTGTTTAAAAGAAAGAATGATATTTTAAAGTATTGCACTTGTGAATGCAAAAAAAAAAAAGTGCTGTACAGGCTGAACATAGAAAAGCCTTCTTATCACATTTAACGGATGAGGTTTTGTGATCCAGCATTTTGCAAGAAAGTTTGTGCTACAATGACAAATTGCTTAATTCATCATTTTCTTCGTTTGGAAATGCTATCTTTGCACTCAAAGACAAAGCTAAATGCATAGCTGATTTTTATATGCAGTAGTTTAACTCAGTGGTATAAGTCTTTGCCACAACTTAAAATGTGATTTAGCCTATTTTATATATATGAGAAGTAATGTTACATTTATACCAGTTCTTAAAAGACACTGTGTTCTTACCTATAACTTCTCCAATCATGAAAACCAGACAGACTATGGAGGCGATGTACAGTTTCTTCTTTGCTATGAGTTTCTCACGGCTCTCGTCGCATGCTGCTTTTTTTCCATGGCAATGAGTTCCAACGGGCCTCTTCAGCTCGATGGCACCAGCCATATCCCCATTTCCCAAAGGCAGGTCTGGACATCCTTCTTTGGAACCTGAGAATTCACTATAAGAAGAAACCATGACGTGCAATGAGACCATTTCAATGACTTTTAAAACTCTCACATGTAAATCAGCCTTCACACACATACTGCAATAACCCTTGGCTACTATCAGGCAGTTATGTAAAGTATATAATGCAAATTTGACAACATCATCATATAAAAATCACCTGTGGCCAGCAGAAGCTCTAGCACCTCCGCACAACCCTAAACAGTTTGGAGGATGGATGGATGGATGGATGCAGGGCCGGCGATTGCTATAGAGCTGGTAAGTCCCGCCCCTTCCGCTAATCCCCCTGGACCTCAAAGTTGAAAAACCGTCAATGCAAGTGAATGGGAGAAAATAATTATTTTCTGGTCCCGTTTGAATTTTGCCATGAATGTGAACATATGTTGTCTTTGAATTTTTTATAGAACTTTTCGTGTAAAGAATGCTACAATTTAGCGGGTAGAAGTTTGATACGGTTAGACTTTGTGTGAAAGCACTTTGTGGACTACAACTCTTCGCTGCTTTCGACGCGTTTGAAACGTCACCACCACTAGCACACGGCTCTAGCTCACGGATCCCGCTAAACATGACTGTGTCTTTGGTGTACTTCACCGCCTTCTTTCAGGGAGAGGACAAAATCGTTGAGGTTGGTGAAAACCACGGGTAAGTCAACTTAATGGGGTGACGTCACATAGGCGACATGTAGTCTTTCTCATTATGTCTTTTCCACAACTGCTAGCCGAAGAATCATACCATATACTGTCAAACTCGTAACATGAAAGATTATATAAAAAATTCACAGACAACATATGTTCACATTCATGGCACAATTCAAACGGGACCAGAAAATAATTATTTTCTCCCATTCACTTGCATTGACGGTTTTTCAACTTTGAGGTCCAGCGGGGTTTTACGGAAGGGGCGGGACTTACCAGCTCTATTGGCGAACTAGGCGGTTGCCTAGGGCGACAAATGTGTTGGGGGCGCGGACGCACTCTAGTGTCGCCCTATCTACTTCCCATATTAATCATAAAATTAGAACGAAACGCGAAATAAAACATGTTTATTAAACATGATCAAAGGGCAAAGGGCGCCCCCTCAACCACACGTTTAATTACTTGTCAACCTGATTATTAGATTGAATTTATGATTTTTGTCGACCATTTCTGGATTGGCGGGGGGCGGGAGGGTTGCGTTACGTTACGTTAGGGAAGTGCCGCGCATTGATCGAAAATGAAGCGGTCTAAACCTCTGGTGCACAGGGACGAAAACGGAGAAAGGAAGAAGATAAAAAATAAAGCTCAGTATAGAGTAAGTCTTCTCATCTTAGCTATTAAGGTGTCCAATGACATCACCTAATATTGGACGTTTCATTGCTGTCACTAAGCTATAGTTTTGCTATAGTTACTTTGAAGGTGAATAGAAATGGCAGAAACAACTGTTAATATTTTATTATTTGAGATAGAACTAAAAGAACTTAAATATTTTAATTTTGTAGTGGTACATACATTATCCATAATAGCACATTTGTTTGTAGAAGGTATAGTTAAACCAGTTTAATGGTCATAATTTGCTTAAATTAATCCAATTTGGTAAATATCCTTGAACATTCTTTGTAGAATTTGTGTATAAACAATTTACAGTTGATTCTTCAAGTCATAATTTGCTTGTTGAAGTGTTGGAGTGACTATTAGAGCATTTTTGTTTGTTCATCAATGACCATTCTTTGTAGCATTTTTGTATGTGCAATTTATTAGAGTGTATCATTTAAGTAATATTTTGCTTGTTGAAGTGTTGGAGTGACTACAGGTGAAACTCGAAAAATTAGAATATCATGCAAAAGTTAATTTATTTCAATTATTCAACTTATAAGGTGAAACTAATATTATATAGACTCATTACATGCAAAGTGAGATATTTCAAGACTTTGTTATGGCTTACAGCTTATGACATATCAATTCATATCAATTCTAATTTTCTGTGATTTTGAATTTGGGGTTTTCATAAGCTGTAAGCCATAATCATCAAAATTATAACAAATAAAGGCTCGACACTTATCAATTTTCTTATTTCTTATTTTCTTATAAAAAGCGGGGGGGCGCAAAAACTCAATCTTGCCTAGGGCAACCAAAGGGCTAGAGCCGGCCCTGGATGGATGGATGGATTTCATAAAAGTTACATGATATCAATTCAGGCAATATATGTACACAGTGTAAGTATAGTATATGTTTTATATAAAAATGTGTATAGTACAAGTGCTTTGTAGGGGAAATACAGTGCATGACATGAACACCCAGATCAGCCTGAGTTTAAATCTGCTGACATTGTCGTTTTCGGCCCTTCTGTCTTATGTGTTGATGAGAGAGACGCAATGATGGAGCTAATGGGGCGGAAAGCGCAATGTCGGTGCGCATGAGATAACCAGAGTAGGCTACTGCATCACACGCGCGCACACACACACACGCGCGCGCACGAGCGCTGCTGAAAGGAGGCAGTCGAGTGGAACACGGCGTCTGTTTAATCACCCCACTGGGACACACAGACATGATACACTGGATTATTTTTTTATTTTTAGTCCAGCATAGTGCAACATCGTCCATACATCGTCCAACAATATTCAGAAAACACATATTTTCTGATCTCCTGATACTGTATGAACTTTGGCCATATTCTACTTATTGACTTTTAAATCAGTATTAATTTGCAGCGCTGACTATTAATTAAAATACAATAGTAATATAGCCTAAGTGTGTTAAAATTAGGATGTGTCTCGGTTTATTTTTTTTGCAAATTTTAAGATTTGGATCAATTTAGCCTATCTTAACGGGTTTTTTTTGTTTTTTTTTATAGCGTATAGGCTAAGTAAAAATATAGAATATATAAATATAAATAATTTTATAATTTACTTTTACTGTAAACTATTGTTAAAATCGTGTAAAAACGCAAGGCACCTTATAATTTACGGTGCAAAAGTTAAGCATCGCATGATTTGATTATACTTATGCACATTAGTTTGTTTTATGTTGTTTAATGCTTAATTAGTAGCCTGTATTAATACCACATCGGTGATATGTACAGCTACCAAAATGTGTGGTTTTTTTTTTTTTTTTTTTTTTGACAGTGAATTTTTGGCACTGCTGGCAGGTACAACAACATTTGTATGGGCTTAGATGATACAATTCACATTCCTCCTCTAACAATATCTCATCTGTTCGTATTGCATTAAATGCATGAATTAGCCCCTTTCGTGGTTAAGGTGCATATGGAGAGGTTTCCAGTTTGGCAGGAGTTTTCCGCTCTGGCTGAAACATGCTGTCGATCCTGTGGCAATGCAAAGCACGACATCAGGGTCCTGCATCTGAGCACTTTAATATCATTAGCTTACACCCCAGACTGTAGAATGTGTTGTGCAGTGATTTTCTGTAATTGATATAAATGACGAGCATTTTGATATTTGAATATCAAAATGTGTATTTTTATTTCTTAGAAATAAAATCTTTCTGAAATCAATGCAGTTTAATTAACATTACAGTTTTTAACATTATAGCTAAGTGTTGATAACAAATATTATATTAATAATAGTTTTAAAAATAACGTTATCACTGTACAGCACGTGCATTTCTCCCTTTTCTTCTCTCTTAAAGACAGAAAGAGCAAGCTGGGCAGATTTTCAATTTGAGAAAATATAGAATATCCGCACAGGTGGAGTAACAACATCCAATTCTACACAACACAATCTTCTCAGCTGCTTTGTTTCATGTCCTTCGACATTTGTTCAGGTGACCTGTTGATACACCATGATGTACCATTCTCTGAAATACCGTTTTTGTTAATGTAATGCAGGCTATAAGTGAGGTTTTCTTTGTTTCAGCATGCTTAAAAAAATGCTAAATATTAAATATTTCCCATTTCTTCAAGACCACAATCTAACTAATGCAAACAGGAGGATATTCGTCGAAATTCACTGCAAACAGCTGGAAAACGACTTCCAAGGAGATATTACTTGCACAATTGTTTGTGGTATATCTCCTGCTGGACTCATTAATTTTGTCGCATAGACAGTTTTCTAATATGTACGCGGTTGAAAATTCATTGTTCTGTTCATCGATATCATCCTCAAAAATGTATAGGCTAAGCTACTTTATACAGCTTTGGTTTGTGAAAATTGTCAATGTTTTAACAGGAGTAATTCTACCCATACCTTTATGTCATTTTCTGTCCATCATAGTGTAATTTTCTGTCCAGCCCAAATTGTGATGTTTTCGTATTATTCATGATAAATACCAACTGATTTTCGTTACGTACAGTGCACTTTATCTGTTATTTAGGCATAATAATGTTCCGAGTTACAGATTTCATCCCCTAATAAAAATCGAAATTGTATTTCTACCAGGAAGCTGCTTATTTAAATGAGACACTATTCATAAACATTATGGATAATGATGGGTTATCATTTCTGAGTATAGGCTACACGTTAAATTGTATTGCTCTTTTTCATATTGACAACTCAAGTGTGTCTGTCCATGGTGCTGAAACTCTTCTTTCACCTGCTCGCTTTAGTAGGGCGTTAAGGGAAAGGGGGCTACGAAGATTTTGATGCAATATGGTTTTATCTGATTTTATTGCTTCAAAAAAACATGATGAAAAGCTTACATCGTGTGTAATCTCCATATGGAAGTCTTAAAATGTCGAGTTCAAAGTTCCCTGAGGCTATATTGCTCAAAAAGGCTACTGTCCAAAATCAACTCAAGCATGAAACTAATCTCTTCATTAAAACTCTAGCATCCCACGCACTGCATGCTTAACACGTTTAAATTATGGACTGTGTTAAGAATAGCCTACACGTGAATGGCTTTCGTAAGGCAACGGAACTAAATTTGGCGCATATTGTTTTCGAATTAGCCTAGTCACAATATGGAAATATCAGACTCCATCTGTTCGCTACAACAGGTCATGTTGTAAGGGATTCTGAGAATTAAGTCGGAAAATATCAAAAGATTTACATGTTCTCAATAAGAACTACATTTAAAAAAAAAAAAAAATGTATTGTGCAAATTTCCAGACCATGTATTTTCGAATCACACTAATATCTCCAATGCAAATTGAGAATAATAATAATAATGGATTATAAATAGGTCTAAATTAAATAGATGAATACATAATTTTACCTGTTAAATTTTAAGGAGTATATTTTGGCATTTCTTTCGTTGATGAGATGCGATTTCTCTGAAGTCGGTGGAGGATCCATGGTCCCTGTGCAGCTTCAGTGACCAGTGAAAAAAATAAACGAATTGCGAGCGAAAATTAAAATATGCGTTTTAAATTAGACGGCAAAATAAAAATTCTTCCAAGTCATTTTCGGAGGATTCAAAAAAATGAGTGAAAGCACTCATTGCATCATGTCCACAGAAAGAAGAAAAAAACAGGATTGCGGTCAGTAATTCCGATGCTGTTTGCGGAGCTGGCAAACTTGGTTGTGGAGGAGATCGGATGGATGTGATGCAGAAGATTCAGCAGCAGTCCAGTGAACTCATTTACGAATCTTACTATGGCGAAGGCATGGCTATATTCACGAGCTAAAGGAGAGCAACGTCATTACAAACGTAATATTCACAAGTCAGTCGTTCGCCATTGGAAAGCTACCAAGCAACGTCACCAGGACGTAAATAGTAATTAAGGGCTAAACCTTAGCTAGGATCCCCAAAAGGTGCAAAGCTTGGTTTTACGTGAATAAAGTCTGTGTCTGTTGGGAATTAACGAGTAGGCTATATTAGCCTATAGCCCAGTGGTTTTCAATCCTGGTCCTGGGGACCCACAGCTCTGCAGTTTGTATGTCTCCCTCACTTAACACACCTGATTCAGATCATCAGTTCGTTAGGAAAGAGCTCTATGATTTTGGAAAGGGCTCTTTTATTTTACTATATATTCCTGTAGACCAGGGGTGTCAATACTCAGTCAGAGTTTAGATCCAACCTGCCTGGAAGTTTCTAGTAAAGTAAGACCTTGATTTGCTGGTTCAGGTGTGTTGGATCTAAACCTTGTTTTATACAGATCTATATTATTAAGAGCAGGCGCGCTCAACTCTTTCTTCAAAATAGTTTATGGGTGCGAGTAATAAAAATCGTTTATCAAAAGTAAAGATGAAAAACCGCACTCTCAGGTTCTATTTTCATACATTTATTATTACCATGTCCTCACAGACGCGTTTCGGCCTAAGCCATCATCAGTGTGTACTATGAAACACCGAAAAGATTGTTTTTTTTAAAAAAGAAACACCTCACAGGTGAACCTCATTCCGCAAATCATCAGCACCTTCAGGTGCATCAAATTACCAGCATTGTGGAAACACCAGGAATAACACAACATACCATATGTAATATCCATGTGACCCTTATGAACAATTTATACAAAAATAAAAATAAAAAAATAAATAAATAAAAAAATAAAAAATAAAAAAACTCGAATTTCAGAATACATGGTAAATACAAAAAAATATAAGAAAATAATAATAATTTCGAATTACATGATTTCATAAACAATTCAAAGGCAATTCTTCATTTAGACCATTAGGGTATACTATTAGAACTGTATAAAGAAAATAATTTCAAAATACATGGTAAATACATTTTTACATGATTTCAATGACAAATTACATGATTTCATAAAAAACAATTCAAAGGCAATTCTTCATTTAAACCATTAGGGTATACTGTTTGAAGTGTATAAATCCAAAATGCCTCTCGCTGAAGAAGGTAACGCTCCCTATTTCCACCCCGTTGAAAAGGTTTAACTAACTCAATGCCTTGAAATTTCAAAGTACAGATATCATGTCCAAACTCATTAAAATGTCTCGCCACGGGTGACTTAATATCGTGATTGCGTATGTTACTTTTGTGTTCGTGTAATCTTGTTCTTAACTCTCTTTTTGTTTTACCAACATAACAGAGCCCACATGGGCATTTGAGCAAGTAAACAACAAAGGACGTACGGCAAGTAATTCTCCCTCTCACAGAGAATGTCTTGCCGGTCCGTGGATGTGAAAAGGAATTACCCATAATCATCGCATTGCAATTAATGCAACTCCTACAAGGGAAATTGCCCGGATCAAGGGCTGTAAGCCAATTGGTAGGCGAAGTGTAAGAATCAGCTCTAACCAGCATATCTCTCAAATTACGTGATCTCTTATAAGCAAAAAGCGGAGGGTTTCGAAAAGTCTGGCCGATCTGTGTGTCACTCGATAAAATATGCCAATGTTTATTCACTATTGATTTGATCTTACCCGAAAGGGGAGAAAATGTCGTAGATAAGACAACTCGATTATCTGAAATGACTGTTTTTTTCTTAAAAAGTGATTCACGTTCAATACCCCGTACCCTGTCCAAACTCAAGTCGAGATTCATATTATCGTAACCTTTTGAAAGGAACCGGTTATATACTACTTTCACCTGGTTTTCAAATTCTTCATCAGTACTACAAATCCTTCTTATACGCAAAAACTGACTATACGGGAGGCTTTTTTTCATAGATGGAGGGTGATAACTTTTAGAATGTAAAAAATTATTCTTATCTGTGGATTTACGATATACTGTCGTCTGAAGAGTCTGTCCAGTAGATCTAAAGACCTTAACATCAAGAAACGATATAGAAGACATACTGTATTCCAATGAAAATCGTATGGAGTCAAGTCTGGAATTTAAGAATTCGTGAAATTGATTAAGTTCTTCAACTGTTCCACTAAAAACGAAAAACACATCGTCAATATATCGAAACCAACACTTCAAACAGTGATGAAAAATGTTACTTGAAGAATACACAAAGTCTGCTTCAAATTTGCCCATGAACAAGTTTGCATAATTGGGGGCAAATGGAGATCCCATTGCCGTACCTTTCACTTGATGATAAAAACCGTTTTCAAATTTGAAATAGTTCATGGTCAGCACTGTATGTGCCAAATCCCATAAGAACTTTGTTGGAGGCTTATCGACATCTCTAGATTTTAAATAATGTTCTAAAGCACATAAACCTAAATCATGTGGAATATTAGTATATAGGCTAGTTACATCCATAGTGCATAACAAATCATCATCTGATACATTGACATTCATCAGTTTACTCAAAAAATCAGTAGTGTCCCTTAGAAATGAGGGTAATGTCCAGACAATTGGCTTAATGTGCCAGTCTACATACTGAGAAATAGGCTCAGTTAAGGATTGGCAACCGGCCACGATTGGACGGCCTGGAATAGTTCCCTCGCATTTTTTGTGGATTTTCGGCAAGGTGTAAAAAACCGGTCGTACTGGATGAGTTTGTAATAAAAAGTCAAATTCCTCCTTAGTGATGTAATTGTCTGATTCGCCACCAATCAAAGTTTTTTTTATCATATTAAAGAAGCGACTCGTGGGATCACAAGTCAGGGAGGAGTAGAATTCCTGGTCTCCGAGTTGATTAAAAATTTCATTCTGATATGAATCTTTGTCTTGTATTACAACAGCACCACCTTTGTCGGCAGGCTTGATCACAATTGAAACATCTTCACTAAGAGCCCCCAAAGCTTCACGTTCTCTGATCGAAAGGGTCGGGAAGAAATGTCGATCTCTTGTGAATAGGTGAAAAACATCCTGATCAACCAGCCGGCAAAAAGTCTGGACAGAAGGGTTTGATACAGGGGGCATAAATGTACTTTTGGGCCGGAAACGGCTCTTCTCCAAATGTACCTGAGTTCTAACTATAGGCTGAACTGAAAGCAAAGGACTAGTTCCACAGGAAAAAAAGGACTTCAATTTAATTAACCTGAAAAATTTGAAAAGTTCAATTTTTGTCAAAAAGGGATCAGTATATTTCGATGGAACAAAAGAAAGACCCTTTGACAGAACGTCAGTCTCTTCGACACTAAGTGGTCTTTTAGACAGGTTTACTACATTGGATACCTCTGTGTCCGCCCCCTTCGTGCTGCAGGATCTATGTTTCTTACCGCCCCTCCGTGTAGGTCTCCTCTTCTGTTTTGCGACCGAAGTCCCTGTCTCCCCCCTTGAGATAAAAAACGATATGCAGTACCTGTTGATGCATTGTCGCTTCCAGATTCATCGGTAGAAAGACCACTGGAAAGGGAGTCAGTCGTTTGACGTGAAGAACGCATTGTCCGCACATGAACAGGGTGAGACAGCCACTGGTAGACCCGATCATTTTTATAATCCAAGGTGTCTCGGCGGTATTTCCGTATTTTCACATCAGATATTTCCTTTCTGTAGCTATCCAAAAGAGTGGTGCAACGATCATCAATATCTTTTAGTTGCTGAGTGTCAAACTTACTTTTCATTTCATTTTGGACGTCGGTAATTTCCACCCGCACCTTTGAGATTTCTTCATTCGCGTGTTCAATGACCAAAAGCATAAGGTCCAGTGAGCATTTGTTCAAGATATCACACCACTTTTTACAAAATCTCTCATTGAGTCGTCCTATAGTAGGTTCCTTGTTGATTCTAAGTCCCCTTGGAATACGTTTATTCCTCCAATATTGCGAAAGGGTTGAGCCATGAAGCGAATTGCGGATTTCCTTCTTCTTCAGAAATTCCAAACGCTGGGATAAAGATCCAAGGAAGTCAGTAGAAAGTGTCGAATCCGGTGGAAATAGAATCCTTTCAGAATCTAATTCGGAGAAGGCCAGAGTGGAAGCTCTTGTGTCTGTAAGTTTGTCTATATCTTCATAGGACATGGTGATTAACTGTGGAGGAGCAGCGTCAAACGACAAAAAGTCTTCAAATAGTATTAAGAGCAGGCGCGCTCAACTCTTTCTTCAAAATAGTTTATGGGTGCGAGTAATAAAAATCGTTTATCAAAAGTAAAGATGAAAAACCGCACTCTCAGGTTCTATTTTCATACATTTATTATTACCATGTCCTCACAGACGCGTTTCGGCCTAAGCCATCATCAGTGTGTACTATGAAACACCGAAAAGATTGTTTTTTTTAAAAAAGAAACACCTCACAGGTGAACCTGTGAGGTGTTTCTTTTTTAAAAAAAACAATCTTTTCGGTGTTTCATAGTACACACTGATGATGGCTTAGGCCGAAACGCGTCTGTGAGGACATGGTAATAATAAATGTATGAAAATAGAACCTGAGAGTGCGGTTTTTCATCTTTACTTTTGATAAACGATTTTTATTACTCGCACCCATAAACTATTTTGAAGAAAGAGTTGAGCGCGCCTGCTCTTAATACTATTTGAAGACTTTTTGTCGTTTGACGCTGCTCCTCCACAGTTAATCACCATGTCCTATGAAGATATAGACAAACTTACAGACACAAGAGCTTCCACTCTGGCCTTCTCCGAATTAGATTCTGAAAGGATTCTATTTCCACCGGATTCGACACTTTCTACTGACTTCCTTGGATCTTTATCCCAGCGTTTGGAATTTCTGAAGAAGAAGGAAATCCGCAATTCGCTTCATGGCTCAACCCTTTCGCAATATTGGAGGAATAAACGTATTCCAAGGGGACTTAGAATCAACAAGGAACCTACTATAGGACGACTCAATGAGAGATTTTGTAAAAAGTGGTGTGATATCTTGAACAAATGCTCACTGGACCTTATGCTTTTGGTCATTGAACACGCGAATGAAGAAATCTCAAAGGTGCGGGTGGAAATTACCGACGTCCAAAATGAAATGAAAAGTAAGTTTGACACTCAGCAACTAAAAGATATTGATGATCGTTGCACCACTCTTTTGGATAGCTACAGAAAGGAAATATCTGATGTGAAAATACGGAAATACCGCCGAGACACCTTGGATTATAAAAATGATCGGGTCTACCAGTGGCTGTCTCACCCTGTTCATGTGCGGACAATGCGTTCTTCACGTCAAACGACTGACTCCCTTTCCAGTGGTCTTTCTACCGATGAATCTGGAAGCGACAATGCATCAACAGGTACTGCATATCGTTTTTTATCTCAAGGGGGGAGACAGGGACTTCGGTCGCAAAACAGAAGAGGAGACCTACACGGAGGGGCGGTAAGAAACATAGATCCTGCAGTACGAAGGGGGCGGACACAGAGGTATCCAATGTAGTAAACCTGTCTAAAAGACCACTTAGTGTCGAAGAGACTGACGTTCTGTCAAAGGGTCTTTCTTTTGTTCCATCGAAATATACTGATCCCTTTTTGACAAAAATTGAACTTTTCAAATTTTTCAGGTTAATTAAATTGAAGTCCTTTTTTTCCTGTGGAACTAGTCCTTTGCTTTCAGTTCAGCCTATAGTTAGAACTCAGGTACATTTGGAGAAGAGCCGTTTCCGGCCCAAAAGTACATTTATGCCCCCTGTATCAAACCCTTCTGTCCAGACTTTTTGCCGGCTGGTTGATCAGGATGTTTTTCACCTATTCACAAGAGATCGACATTTCTTCCCGACCCTTTCGATCAGAGAACGTGAAGCTTTGGGGGCTCTTAGTGAAGATGTTTCAATTGTGATCAAGCCTGCCGACAAAGGTGGTGCTGTTGTAATACAAGACAAAGATTCATATCAGAATGAAATTTTTAATCAACTCGGAGACCAGGAATTCTACTCCTCCCTGACTTGTGATCCCACGAGTCGCTTCTTTAATATGATAAAAAAAACTTTGATTGGTGGCGAATCAGACAATTACATCACTAAGGAGGAATTTGACTTTTTATTACAAACTCATCCAGTACGACCGGTTTTTTACACCTTGCCGAAAATCCACAAAAAATGCGAGGGAACTATTCCAGGCCGTCCAATCGTGGCCGGTTGCCAATCCTTAACTGAGCCTATTTCTCAGTATGTAGACTGGCACATTAAGCCAATTGTCTGGACATTACCCTCATTTCTAAGGGACACTACTGATTTTTTGAGTAAACTGATGAATGTCAATGTATCAGATGATGATTTGTTATGCACTATGGATGTAACTAGCCTATATACTAATATTCCACATGATTTAGGTTTATGTGCTTTAGAACATTATTTAAAATCTAGAGATGTCGATAAGCCTCCAACAAAGTTCTTATGGGATTTGGCACATACAGTGCTGACCATGAACTATTTCAAATTTGAAAACGGTTTTTATCATCAAGTGAAAGGTACGGCAATGGGATCTCCATTTGCCCCCAATTATGCAAACTTGTTCATGGGCAAATTTGAAGCAGACTTTGTGTATTCTTCAAGTAACATTTTTCATCACTGTTTGAAGTGTTGGTTTCGATATATTGACGATGTGTTTTTCGTTTTTAGTGGAACAGTTGAAGAACTTAATCAATTTCACGAATTCTTAAATTCCAGACTTGACTCCATACGATTTTCATTGGAATACAGTATGTCTTCTATATCGTTTCTTGATGTTAAGGTCTTTAGATCTACTGGACAGACTCTTCAGACGACAGTATATCGTAAATCCACAGATAAGAATAATTTTTTACATTCTAAAAGTTATCACCCTCCATCTATGAAAAAAAGCCTCCCGTATAGTCAGTTTTTGCGTATAAGAAGGATTTGTAGTACTGATGAAGAATTTGAAAACCAGGTGAAAGTAGTATATAACCGGTTCCTTTCAAAAGGTTACGATAATATGAATCTCGACTTGAGTTTGGACAGGGTACGGGGTATTGAACGTGAATCACTTTTTAAGAAAAAAACAGTCATTTCAGATAATCGAGTTGTCTTATCTACGACATTTTCTCCCCTTTCGGGTAAGATCAAATCAATAGTGAATAAACATTGGCATATTTTATCGAGTGACACACAGATCGGCCAGACTTTTCGAAACCCTCCGCTTTTTGCTTATAAGAGATCACGTAATTTGAGAGATATGCTGGTTAGAGCTGATTCTTACACTTCGCCTACCAATTGGCTTACAGCCCTTGATCCGGGCAATTTCCCTTGTAGGAGTTGCATTAATTGCAATGCGATGATTATGGGTAATTCCTTTTCACATCCACGGACCGGCAAGACATTCTCTGTGAGAGGGAGAATTACTTGCCGTACGTCCTTTGTTGTTTACTTGCTCAAATGCCCATGTGGGCTCTGTTATGTTGGTAAAACAAAAAGAGAGTTAAGAACAAGATTACACGAACACAAAAGTAACATACGCAATCACGATATTAAGTCACCCGTGGCGAGACATTTTAATGAGTTTGGACATGATATCTGTACTTTGAAATTTCAAGGCATTGAGTTAGTTAAACCTTTTCAACGGGGTGGAAATAGGGAGCGTTACCTTCTTCAGCGAGAGGCATTTTGGATTTATACACTTCAAACAGTATACCCTAATGGTTTAAATGAAGAATTGCCTTTGAATTGTTTTTTATGAAATCATGTAATTTGTCATTGAAATCATGTAAAAATGTATTTACCATGTATTTTGAAATTATTTTCTTTATACAGTTCAAATAGTATACCCTAATGGTCTAAATGAAGAATTGCCTTTGAATTGTTTATGAAATCATGTAATTCGAAATTATTATTATTTTCTTATATTTTTTTGTATTTACCATGTATTCTGAAATTCGAGTTTTTTTATTTTTTATTTTTTTATTTATTTATTTTTTTATTTTTATTTTTGTATAAATTGTTCATAAGGGTCACATGGATATTACATATGGTATGTTGTGTTATTCCTGGTGTTTCCACAATGCTGGTAATTTGATGCACCTGAAGGTGCTGATGATTTGCGGAATGAGGTTCACCTGTGAGGTGTTTCTTTTTTAAAAAAAACAATCTTTTCGGTGTTTCATAGTACACACTGATGATGGCTTAGGCCGAAACGCGTCTGTGAGGACATGGTAATAATAAATGTATGAAAATAGAACCTGAGAGTGCGGTTTTTCATCTTTACTTTTTATACAGATCTAAACATTGCAGGAGAGGCCCTCCATGAGCAGGACTGGACACCCCTGTAGATCTATCTATAAATGGAAATCAACTTTTTCATTTTTTCCGAACAAAACATATAATATAAATATAGATTTGATTTATTAAAATAATAAACAAATATAATAATAGGATTGTAATCTATAGTATTATATATATAAAGTAATACAATACAATTAAGTCGATTGAAAAAAGAAGCGTCAAGCGTTTCCTATGCGTCACCACAAGCGTGACGTAAACGCACTTCCGGACATGCGTTTCCGCGCGTTCGCGGCACAAAACATGGCGATGACAACGAGCCAAAACGATGTCCAGGTGCAACAGAAAGAAGAAGGAGAGGAGGATGATCAGTCGATGTCTAGATCTGACAGGTTAGTAGACCAAGTGCCTGTCGAGCTCAGGTAATGTGATCAGTAACTGATCCGGTTGACAAATAAAGGACAGTGTTGTTTTGACCATCAGTGGCAACAGTACGTTACATCAAGGGACACAAGTTACACAGTGTAACGTTACCTGCTGGTTTGGCATTAATTTTGGTCTTTTTGAGATTTAGAGCTTTCAGAATGAGGTGCTTCTTGTTTTCTGGAGCTGCTGGCGTGGCAGATCTGAGTCGAATGAAGAGGGCTGTGTTGCAGTTAAATTTAAAGCAACATGCAGAATTAACATAAGTTAACGCAAGCGTTACATTTATTTTGAATGCTAATAGTCGATATTATCCACTTTTATTTGTCAAAGGCAAAAATACAATAAAATTAAAAATAAATAAATTTGGGGTGTGTTTACATTAAAAGATGACGATAAAGATATAGTTCTAAAAAATCGTTCTCAACATTAAAGAATAGCGGAGTCCACAACACCGCTATAACGATAATGGCACAGAGAAACGATTTCTTTGGAATCAGTTTCAGAACGATTTTATCCAGTTTATGAGCAATGAAAAAATTGACAGCCAATCAGAATCCATCCTGCTGGAACGAGCTCGAGCATTTAAAGTGACAGACAAGCATAGAACAAACAGAACGATATTGTCCACTGTTGTGAAAGCTAATATAGTTATCTTTATAGTTACCAATCTTTTAAGTGAACGGGCAAGGTAATTGAGCATAACATTCCCGTTAGAGTTTCATGTGTATATAAAACCTGATATTGAGAAAATATGAATATTTATAAACTTATAATGCATATTTCCATTACCTTATCAACATTTTTAATCGCCCTTTAGCCTTCTTTGTATCAACAAGAGCCTAATGTGACACACATTCCTTGTAGGCCTATTCCTTCCAAATAAGTCCAAAGAATCAGCAAAACGCACACAACATGTCACAGCAGCGCAGACAATAGAATTTCATGTCAACTACCCTTAATCCACATAAGCCTAGTCTTTCAAAGCAAACATCCTGACCTTTTCAGCACTGCCATTGTGTAATGGACTGTACTTCAATTTAATGATTCATTAGCGCCAGTGAGTGTCCAGTGTCTGTCCATGTGATGAGAGTCTTACTCAAATGAGGCTCCAGGTTTGGCTGAGCAGATGTGTGGTTTCCTGGACAGGATATGAAGAAAGCTCCTAGTCCCTCTACCACACTTACAGAAATGATCATGTGAGCAGCTTTTTCTGAGGGCATCACTAAGACCCAGATTTCCTCAAGCTCTCTATGAAACAGTGTCCAATAGCTATGCTCAGGTCAAATGGGGCCATTCATGATTATAAAGGCATGTCTGATGGCGATGTGGACACTCACACTTACTTGTTTGCTCTGTTCAATGATAATTTATCAGTTATTGAAGATTGTTAAAGCTGCAGTCCGTAACTTTTTTTGGGTTTAAAAATGATCCAAAATACATTTTTGAGCAAGTACCTAACCAGCCAGTGTTCAAAACTATTAAACTAAACTGGAAATTCGAGCACGTCTTTGCGTCATCACGTCACATCTGTACACATAACGGAGTCTCGGCTAGTAGGCTATGTTGCATGTGAGGATGTTGGAGGTGGAGATTTATAGCCTTTTCTTACAGCACCTGATATAATTAAACGTATCAATTTGATGGCGGATCCAGAAAGGTTCAAACGATAATCACCCGTTGTAAAATGCAAAAGACTTCGGAGTGGCTACAGAAAAAAAAGAGACTTCAACCGGGCCCATGCGAAAACAAGGATAAATATCGGAAGGGCATTAAATGTAGTCACGCAATGCTGATGTTGTTAACATTAACAATTTGAGAACAAAGTAGGCTATCATTTGCACGGTTTGACGTGATATGATAAGCGATCGTTAGATTTAATCGGTGCGATTTACTGCAATGCTTTTTTTCCCCTTTGTTGGTCAGAACAAAATTGGATGTTACTTGTTCAGACGACATTTCCCGGTGAAAATTCTTATGTTGGTCATACTTCCAAAAAGTAGAATTTGTGATTGCGAATGACAGTATCCACACCGGCGCGGTGACTGACATCCACACATTCTCCTCAAAACATTGGATTCATCCGCGCTGTGCCGTGCCGAGGTTGATAATTCCGCGAATAACTGCAATTGCAGATTTCGAACAGAGATGGCGACAAAGAGGAAAAACTACGGACTGCAGCTTTAAGTGACACAAAGATGTTCCCATTGTGCTACTTTATAAAACATAATGTTTTGCAGTTTGATTTGTTTGTCCTTAATTCGTGGTAGTGGCGAGGATTCTCTCGATGGCCTCATGAGACCCAGATGTCCCCTTACCCCTTCGCTGTCCCCACGGAAACGGACCACCAGCCAAAGCAAAACTGAGCCTCCACTTCTAAGGACAAATAAGAGGACCATTTACACTGCAGGGCGACCACCCTGGTACAACGTTACTGGGACCACCTTTAAAGAAGCCTTTGTCATAGGTACGACACACATGCATACCTTTACTACATTTGATTACCACAAATCAGTCTTATGTAAAGTGCAATGAATTTGACAAAAGATTATAAAAACATTGCACAATACGTAATTTATTGAGAAAATTAAATGGGTCTAATTTAGGTTTCATATTTTATTAATACTTTATTAAACTCATAAGGGACTCAGAGATTAGCAAGTATTAAATAAAAAAGCATAAATGTGAGTATAAATAAACTCGTAAGGCTAATACAGAATTAATGTTTTTGGTTTTTTCTTGTTTGGAGAATATAGACATTGCTTGCTCTAAATATGAGACATGAAATATCCAAATTTGACATCTAAAATTTGGGCTCAGTAAGATTTCTTATGGTCACCATTGCTGCATTTATTTGATCAAAATACATTATTTAACAGTAATATTTTTGAAATTCATATTATTGACATTTGAAATAACTGTTGTCTGATTTTAATGTATTTTAAAATGTAATTTATTCCTGTGATGGCAAAGCTGAATTTTCAGCAGTCTTCAGTGTCACATGATCCTTCAGAAATCATTCTAATATGCTAATTTGGTGCTCAGGAAACATTTCTTTTACGCTTTTATTCTTAACATTTCAAAACATTAATTTTGTGGAATCTTAAGATTCTTTGATGAATAGAAAGTTCAAAAGAACATCATGTGATCTTTTGTAACATTACAAATGCCTTTTCTGTCCCTTTTGTCTAATTTAATGCATCCTTGCTGAATAAAAGTATCAAATTCTTGGGGGGAAAAATCATATATATCTTAAAGCATGTTTAAAATCTTTTGTGGAACTTTCCCAGAAAACATTAGTATTGCAGGGTTAACACTTTTGTGGTGTGAATCTGGTCTGGGAACATGAGCTCTCTCAGGACTGAGCTCTGAGGTCATTAGTATGCAGTCCATTACTCACAAAGAGCCTGTCGTACGGCTTACAATTTCACACTTGGATGTGCTCCAGTCAATTATTCCTGAAAAAAAAGAAGAAGTCTGGTGTGACTGTCATCCCTGCTCGCTCGGTCAGAGAGAAACTAATAAATCCACCCAAGTGGAATGATCTTCCTTTAACCAAAGGTCAGACAAACAGGAAGTGGAGAGAGGACATAAGAACACTAAAGCAGTTTTAAGTAACTTTACTCCATGGGACAACAAGAAGTTTTTTGTTATTCCCACTGGTGGTGTATCTTTCTGGCCTTTTATTCTAGAGATCTATCTGATACTTAAAACTTTAGTATCTGAAAATGTAGTGGTCAGCATAATGTCTTGCGTGACTGACTTTTGTATAATGTTGTCAGATGAGTTGTGCAATCCAAGCAGATTTTTAAAATATTTTTTGGGATTTACTTCACAGCCATTTTTGCAGTAAAATCATGATTGTTGTGATAAGTAAATGTTTGCATCATTGTCAAGTGCCCTCACTTTTGTGAGGTTTAACCCTGCAGTTTACCCCACTTGAAAGGGTGTGCTTGCCTCTGAAGGTTTGGACTGGATTTTACTCAATGACCAGAAATCAATTCTTTCTTTTCTTTCTTTTATTTGAAAGTTGTCGTGGTCAAAAGCAGGTAAAAAACCTTAAACACAAACACAAGTGGGTCAAGAAAAATACAATAAGTCCAAGTAACCATAATAAAGCATCATAACACAGGATCAAATACTTAACTTTAAACACTAAAAATTAGTCTTGACAATAAGTAAAAAGGAAACCCCATATCTTAAGCATCCAAATAAATTAAAGACACATTGAAGACAATTTGAAGCACTACTCAAATGATTTTAACCTTAAACTCTATCAGCTTTAACCTCCTATAAATACATGGATGGTGGAAAATAACCAGGTTTTGCAATTGCAACTTCAAGAATTATACAGGTATAGCTGGGTGGCAAGAAAGATACATTTATATTTATTTGCATTGTGCACATTAATTATATAAATATATAATATAATACAATAATAATAAAAGTAATTTATATATATACACTACTGGTAAAAAGTTTTAGATCGGTAAGATTTTTCATGTTTTTAAAATAAGTCTCTTCTGCTCACGAAGGCTGCATTTATTTGATAAAAAACAAACAAAAAACAGTAATATTGTGAAATATTATGCCAATTTAAAATGAACCTTTTATGTTTTAATATATTTTAAAATGTAATTTATTCCTCTGATGAAAGCTGAATTTTCAGCATCATTACTCCAGTCTTCAGTGTCACATGATCCTTCAGAAATCATTCTAATATGTTAATTTTATGCAGGATATCAAACAAAAAATCCAGAAAAGACATTATATAAAGGTTGTAAATTGATTATCATTTGATCAAGTGAAATAAGTATTTGATCCTCTACCAACCAGCAAGAATTCTGCCTCCCACAGATTGGTTATGTGCCCAGATTAGTCCTGTCACTTTAATGTCCTAATGTCAGTAGACACCTGTCCACAGAATCTGTATCCTCCATTCTAACCTCTCCACCACCATGGGCAAGACCAAAGAGCTGTCAAACGTCAGGGACCAGATTGTAGACTTGCAAAAGATGGGAATGGGCTACAAGACCATCAGCAAGAAGCTTGGAGAGAAGGAGACTTGTTGGTGTGATTATTCGGAAATGGAAGAAATACAAAATGAAAAATCAATAGCTCTCAGTCTGGAGCTCCATGCAAGATCTTGCCTCATGAGGTAAGGATGATCATGAGAAAGGTGAGGGATCAGCCCAGAACTACACGGGAGGAGCTTGTTAATGATCTCAAGGCAGTTAGGACCACAGTCACCAAGCAAACCATTGGTAACGCACTACGCCACAATGGATTGAAATCCTGCAGCGCCCGCAAGGTCCCCCTGCTCAAGAAGGCACATGTACAGGCCCGCCTGAAGTTTGCCAATAAACATCTAATGATTCCGAGAAGGCTTGGGAGAAAGTGCTGTGGTCAGATGAGACCAAAATCGAACTCTTTGGCATCAACTCAACTCGCCGTGTTTGGAGGGAGAGAAATGCTGACTATGACCTCAAGAACACCATCCCTACAGTCAAGCATGGAGGAGTAAACATTATGCTCTGGGGCTGTTTCTTTGCCAAGGGTACAGGATGACTTCACTGTATTGTGGGGCCAATGGACGGAGGCCATGTACCGTCAAATCTTGGACGAGAACCTCCTTCCTTCAGCCAGAACACTGAAGATGGGTTGTGGATGGGTCTTCCAGCATGACAATGACCCAAAATATACCTCCAAGGCAACAAAAGAGTGTCTCAAGAAGAAGCACATTAAGGTCATGGAGTGGCCTAGCCAGTCTCCAGACCATAATCCTATAGAAAATCTGTGGAGGGAGCTGGAACTTCGAGTTGCAAAGCGACAGCCAAGAAACCTTAAGGATTTAGAGAGTATCTGTAAAGAGTAGTGGACCAGAAATCCCTCCTGAGATGTGTGCAAACCTGGTGACCAACTACAAGAAACGTCTTACCTCTGTGCTTGCCAACAAAGGTTTCTCCACCAAGTACTACTAAGTCATGTTTTGCATGGGGATCAAATACTTATTTCACTCACTGAAATGCAAATGAATTTATAACATTTGTTTAATGTGTTTTTTCTGGAATTTTTGGTTGATTTTCTGTCTCTATCTGTTAAAATAATTCTACCATAACAATTATAGACCCTTCATTTCTTTGTTAGCGGATGATCTTACAAAATCAGCAGGGGATCAAATAATTTTTTCCCCCACTCTAAGCTGTCATATTATTTATTATTGTAAAGCACAATGAATCTAAAAGCATGTTGTTGTTTTTTTGGGAACCTTAATAAAAATTCATACAAGGTGTCTTGTATTGGTATAAGTTTCTCGAACATGCTTTTGATAAGGGGGTTTGCTTGACAGCCCTTTTTGAATTCGGATGTTCCCTTAATAACAGCAGCCAAATTCATGGTTGTGCCATGATTGTGGTCAAATGTTTGCATTAAATATTTGCTCTTTGTGCATTTGAACAAGCTGCGTCTTCTGGTGTGTCCTGCAGGTCTGTGTGGAGGGAGTGCCTCTGGGAAAACCACCGTGGCCAATAAGATCATAGAGGCTCTTGATGTTCCTTGGGTTGTTCTGCTTTCTATGGACTCTTTCTACAAGGTACTTTTTAAGACCCAGAATATATCTGCTTTGGACTTCCTGTCCTTTTAAGTGAGCAACTATTGTTTCTAGTTGCATTAGCAGACCGCTGTGCCATTTAAAGTGCTCCAAATGGAACTTCTTCATGTGTTGAAACTATTGAAGCATTAATATAATTTGGTCCTGCCCCTGTTGGAAGGTCTATTCATTAATCCTTATTTGATTTAATGGCATATCCTTCAGCCTATTAGTGGTCTAATTAAGTGGTTCAATCAGTCAATCTGTTTCTTTATGGTGGGAATTCTACAGGACGCTTTCCTTGAATATATTCTTTTTTGTTATTGTCAACCTCACAACATTTCTGCGCCACCATACATTTTTTTTGTTTAATCTTTAAGGCCCGGGTATACTACTTTTAATTTCTGCGTTCCGCTTATTCACTCAACTGTGTGTGAGACTTTCAAAGTATACTCCTTTAAGCCATGAGGGCTTTGTTTTCAAGTCACTCGCACAAGCGCTGTTGTACACTCTCCGTCCACGTGGACTCAAAAATTAGGCTGCACGCAGACAGAGATGACACAAATTGTGGACTGTCGAGGAACACGGGCGGCCGAAGTATACTTGTTAACGTATTTAACTTTTTTTCTTGCTGACTTGCAGGTTTTGAGTAAAGAGGAGCAGGAGTTGGCAGCCAGAAACGAGTACAACTTTGATCATCCTGATGCCTTTGATTTTGAGCTGCTGGTCACTGTGTTGAGAAAACTGAAAAAGGGCAAAAGCATCAAAGTGCCTGTGTATGACTTCACCACCCATAACCGTCGCAAGGAGTGGGTAAGCATGTGTGTGATTGCCTGGTTAGTATGCATGAGCCTATATAGACTCATGCATGCTAGAGATTACTTTGTTTTCCCCTACAAAATAAAGCTGTGTAGTTTCTGCATCACCCAGTAGACTTTGCAAAACATTTTCAGGGGGGAAAAACCTTCAAACAGTTTACTTGCATTTGCCTTTGTGTATTAAGCTGGGATAGAAGAATGTTTTTAGCATATTAGTGCTTTATTGCTTTAAGTGTGATGCAACAATGCAATGTAATTGTTCTATTAGTATATGTTCTAATTCTATGATGCCTTGCCACATTGTGGCAGAAAAACATTAACATAACATGAATAACTTATTATTTTCCTGCATATTGATGTTAATTTATATGGATTTACTGTCTAAAACTGATTATTATGATTATTATCTCTGTATTGATTTAATTGGACTCATATACTTTTATTTTAACACAAAACAAAACCAAAAACTCAAATCACTGAAGTGTCAACTTGGTACAATGTTGGTTGCATTTTTTTCTTTAGGCAACTTGCAATTTCATGCCTGATAGAAATAAAGCAGTACCAGTAATATAATTACATCAGTTCAGACATGATTATTTAGGGACTGCGCTGCCTTTGTCTTCCTAAAATGTAAGGTTTAATTTCTCCATAAATTGATTGTAACGTTGATGAGTGATACAGGGAGATTTCTGGTTCTGTGGCATATACAGGCCAAACACGTGTGCTGATCAATACAGAATGATTGGCCATTGACGGGAAGCCTCATGGTAGTGCATCTGTCTTAATGGGATCATGACACCATCAGGGTTCCCCTCATTCTGAAGCAGGGAAGCATGGAGGAAATGCATCACTGCACACTTCCACAGTCTCTCCCTGCACTGCTTCAGTTTATTAACATCATATTTGAAGTGAAAAATAGTTTTTCTTGGTGCTTTGTGTACCTTATTTTTGGATAATTTGATCAGTTGGAGTATAAATCAGTTTTTATAATTAAAAAGCTTAATATAATTGATTAATTATAATTGAAGATTTTATCAATGCATTATTATATTATATCAGGGCTCAACAATAAGGACTGAATTGGAATCAATCGAGAATTGTGAAATTTCACTGGTATCTAAAATTTTGGTGGCTTATTTATTGGAATACAATGTTACATGGGTCAAAACAACAAAACTTTTATTTATTTATTCATTCATTCATATTTATTTTTTTGGTGGGGTCAGTGAAAATTTTGCCATGGAAAAAAATCCTTCGAGTTGAGCCCTGTATATTATATTATATTGTGTTATATGCTATGTTATTACTGGTCATTGATATTCTGTTTATGATCCTCTGTGCAGAAAACCGTCTATGGGGCCAACGTTGTGATATTTGAGGGAATCTTGGCTTTTGCCAACAAGGAGCTTTTAAAGGTAAGCCTCATATTAAACTTGTCGCACTGGACATTATATGAAAGAGGGGAAGAATTACGGAAAGTTTCATAGCCTGATATATAGAAGAGCATCATGGGAGTCATAAAGCAGAGAGTGAAAAATGGAGGTGTAGTAAAAGATAAGGTCAAATGAAAAGGGAGATGTGTAATGATAGGAAGAGACGAGAATGAGTGTTATGTATTCTATATTCCTACAGGTTAGTGATGGATGCCGAATGATCATGAGACCTTTTTTTTTCTTTCTTAAAAGTACTGCGTCCATGCTGATGACATTGATTTCCCCAACATGCAAAATATATTTTTTCTTTTCATTAAGAAATTCTACAGTAGCCTACCATAATGCTATGTAAAACCCTATAAAAAAAATAATATTTAAATTATAAAGGGCAATTTAAACTATGCATGATGGTTTTGATCTTGCCTTTTATTTATGTAGTGTTTTTTTTTTTAAATGGCCTGTGTATGATGGTTTTATTACTGTATTACATGTCATGAGAATGAGATGTTTTATATAGATAGATAGATAGATAGATAGATAGATAGATAGACTGTCTACTGACTCTAAACTTTTGAATGGTAGTGACATTTATGAGAATTATTAGATTTTTTTGTGAAAAATATTTTCATGAAAATATTGCAATGCAAAAAAAAATCTTTATGGTCATGAAAGCAGGCTTCATTATCGCTATGTAAATTATAATGTCTTAATTTTTAGAGCATGAGCACAAAGGTGCGAGGACCCTCTTGGAATTGCTCTGTTTATTTCTTTTTGAATTTGGGGTGAAATGATCCTGAAAATTTCACCCAGACTGGTGTGTCTCTGCCTCTGAGTAATAGACCTCATTGCCACAACCCAACCAGGAAGATGAGATTCCCTCTCTGCAATACCATCTCTGGCTCTTTGCAGCCCTGAATATACATGAATACTGGTTAATGGTTAGATAATGAGTTCTAGTTGTCTCTTCAATCATTTAGGGGAGAAACTGCATCTCTGGTTCAAGAATAGATTTATAAAATCATGTTTCTAAAGCCTGGTCCTATTAAAACTGCACAAGGACTGTCCTCGCTTGTCCGTTTTCCTCTCCTTGTGTTCTATTCCTCTTGCATCCTGTTGTTTTCCTCACACAATGAAGATGACTGATTCTTTTATCTCTTTAATGGTGAAGGTAAGGACCGGCTACAGGAAGTGAATAGGCGGCGTTTATTCACACCAGCGTTGACTGTTCCCATTGCCGGGTTTCGATTCTTCCCTGTGCAAAGTTTCCGGAAATCTATACAAATTAAAATTGGAGTTATTGTGTACGCATTGGCAAAGCAGTTCATCCTGATGTGATTTATGAGCACCTTGCAGCAGACGTGCCGCAGAATGAATGAAACTCAACAAACGGTAGACACTTTTACATCTGTCGGTTAGAATAGATCAGGGTTTTCAGTTTAACTCTTTCTCATGGCTGGTCTTTGTGAATACAGTGACAGCTCACATTCATTATTTTATTTGAGAAATTCGTTCAGGAAGGATGAGAAATGACTTCCTGTCCTGTACAAGTTGATATACACTCGACCTTTTACCCCATTCTTATGCTATTCTTGCATGCCTGCACACAGTCTTATAAGTTATATTTCACCGTGTTGGCAGGGCTGCTTGCACTGCTGTTAAAGATTGTCGGATTGTTTATCGTTACCCTGAAATTTAATGCTTTTGCCGTATTTTGTCGGCCCACTGAATGATATTCATTTTCAGCGTCAGTGTCAGCACCAGCGGTATGTCTTGGCTAGTTGCCGTCACACTGCACTAATGTTTTGATTGATCCTGACTTCTACTTTGCTGAGCCGCTTTTTAAAACATCCTATCACTTCGCTCCGTTGAAAGATCTTACGCGTGTTTTCAGTAACAAGAACCGTAGAGGAGAGATTGTAGTTGTTCCTGGACAGATTGTGTCTGACTTGCAAAATTTCATCACTTTGGACTGGAGGAAAATTAGGTTTTACCTGATGAGCCAAAACATTATGACCACCTGCCTAATATGCCATTGCTCCTCCGCGTGCTGCCAAAACAGAACGACCCGTCAAGGCATAGACTCTACAAGACCGCTGAAGTTGTTGTATCTGGCAAAAAGGCATTAGCAGCAGAATCTTTTTCATCAATTTCTTCAGATCCTTTCTTGTAGTTTGTGAATAACCACTGTGGATCGAGCTTGTTGGTCCAGCACATCCTACGGACACTCAGTTGGATTGAGATCTGGAGAATTTGGAGGCCAGGACAACACCTTGAACACTTCATCATGTTCCTCAACCATTCCTGGACAATGTGTGTCAGGGTACTCAAAAACCGGACTCATCGGACCAGGCAACCTTTTTTTCACTGCTCCAAGGTCTAGTTATAATTTATTTCTGTGATGGCAAAACTGAATTTCATCATCATTACTCCAGTCTTCAGTGTCACATGATTCTTCAGAAATGATTGTAATATGCTGATTTTCTGCTCAAGAAACATTTCTTATCATAATCGATGTTGACAGGAAAAACACCTACGTGAGAATGCTGTTAATCGATTACAGCTACGCATTTAAAACAATCATCCCGGCCAATTTATCGTAAAGCTTGACGACTTAGGCTACTGGATTTGGGATATTCTGACGAACAGACCCAAAGTGATGAGAATTGGAAACTGGCTCTCTTCCACGCTGACCCTGAGCATGGGTGCTCCACAGGGTTCAGTTCTCAGCCCCTTACTGTACTCCCTGTTCACACACTACTGTTGCTAAACACAGCATCAACATCATCTTTAAGTTCGCTGATGACACCTCCATCCTGGGCCTCATCACGAACGGCGATGAGACGGCCTACAGAGATGGGGTAAAAACACTTAACTAAGTGGTGCAATGACAGTAATCTCTGCCTTAACATCAGTAAAACCAATGAGATGATCGTGGACGTTAGGAGGATGCAAGTGGACAGTCACGCTCCCCTACACATTGACGGAACTGCTGTGGAAAGAGTCAGGAGCATCAAGTTTCTTGGTGTGCACCTCTCTGATGACCTGTCCTGGGCCCAGCTCGTCAGCGACTACTTCCAAAGGAGGCTCAAGAAGCCTGATCGTCTGGTATGGATCGCAAGGCACTTCAGAGAGTTGTGAGAGCAGCTGAAATGATTATAGGCACCAAACTCCCTACCTTACAGGACATCTTCCACACACGATGTCTGAAGAAGGCTCACAAAATCATTGCACTACTTCAATGTATATATTGCACTACTGTTGAATGCCTGAGCCTCAACCAAATGCATTTCAGTGTACAAATTGTCTTTGACATTTGTATATATGACAAATAAATAAACTTGACTTGATTAAACCCTTAAAAGTGCATCAGAATGCACGTAGCTGTGGCCTGTCAAAGTATTTGTTTGTTGCAGTCCGAACTGTTTGTCTATCACACATGTTGTCAGTTTTTGACATTGTGTATTGTATTTCTGTCTCTGTGTGCCCTTCAGCTGCTAGACATGAAGGTGTTTGTAGACACCGACTCTGATATCCGGCTGGTCAGGCGTCTGAAGAGGGACATCACGGATCGAGGGCGTGACATTACAGGCGTCATTAAACAGTACAACAAATTTGTCAAGCCAGCGTTTGAACAGTACATCGAACCCACTGTGCAGGTTGCAGATATTGTGGTCCCAAGGGGTAGGTGAATTTGGAAATGGTCAAAACTGCAAAACGCCCACCAGTATTGACTATTAAACATATTTTAGTGAAATGTTACTTGGCAATGTTTTTATTCAGTAATTTAATTAATAGATAATAAAAAAAAAGTGAAATGTATCTTATAAATATTTTGAAAAACCTTATATAGTTGTAATTGTGGTGTTATAAGAAGTCAAACCAAAAGTTATTCTTACACCAGATATCATTTGTGATATTTTTTTTTACTAGTGGGTGCAGCTGACAGCTATTCTACCTAATTAATTTGTGAGATAGTCTAACAGAAGGATGACCAAAACCAGTGAATTATCAACTGATGTGATAACTCAAATGTTGAAGGTGTCTGAATAAATTTTGGTTTGAATATACGCGCCATGAATATAGCTTTTGATGGTGATATGGCAATTAAATGCATAAAATAACTAAAATTTCCCTAGTTTATTGAAGTATAACATGCATTTGAATTAATTATTTAAGTTATTATATACATTAAAAAAGGTTGCCCCTTTCCATTGTTGCCCCAGGTGGAGAGAACTTTGTCGCGTTGGATCTGATTGTTCAGCACGTCCACAGTCAACTGGAAAAGGTACGTAATAAAAATGGCTTCTTATTCTCTTCTGTTCAACATTGAGTGAGAATTGTTAGTTGGTCTGTGCATATTAAAGTGCTGAGAATGGTCAGCATGCATGTTGTTATCCCTGCTAAGTGATCCAGTGCTCCTAATAATACACACACTCAAATGTTGCATGCATGTGCATATGAATCCCATGCCATGGTATAAGTATAATGTGCTCATGGTATAAGTATAGTTTGCCCTCTGGTGGCCATACTGTACCTGTTATAAAATATATATTGTTCTAAATAGTGTGTGCATTGGTTAAAACAAGAAAAGGTCAGGCCAGTAATCTAGATCTTCATTTTACAATCCGTCTTCCCCGGAAAAGTGGACATTTTGTTCCAGCATAAAGCATGGCCTGATTGTGAATTTGTTCAAATTGTGTCTAAATGGCTATGTGGTTGTTGGTTAACATTATCCACTTTTTACATGCTCTGATGAATCATTCAGGCAATATTCTGCGAAACCAGGAGACGTGCATTAGGAAAGTAAATGTAAAGTCAATTTTGATTTCATGTTTACTTTAGGTGTCTACCAAAGTAATTATTAGCAAGACAAAGATGTTAACACTAATGAACGTTTGGTGAGTGATGTTCATGTGCATGTATTGATGACAGATGTATTCTACAAAATGGGTTAAGAGCCTCTTTGAAATGTAATCCTTTTCTTGTCTGGCAGGCTGAATAAAGTCATGAATTATCCTGAGATGGAAAATGCTTTTCTCTTCTTCACTCGATCAGTCACAGTGAGGAATGATCTTTAAGACTAACGAACCGTGTGCTTTCGTACAAAATATGTCATGCTCTAAAGCCACAGTGCCGCATTGTGGTTCTCATCCTATAGAGGTCAGATTTGAGGAACTTGATGGTGTGTGGGTTTTTAATATTGTACATGATGGTAATGATGGTGGTATTGACATTTTTTACTTTGAGAGAAAATATTAGATGAACCTTAGACTTGCTAACATGACAGGTTAGGTAACAATCAGTTTATCTATCTACTCAATTGTAAAATATATTATTTTTTCATACATTTTACTTATTTTATATATTCATTTGTATTAATAATATACTACATGTAATATATGAATCATTTGTTAAATGTTTGTTGATAATATTTGATTTATTTATGCAAAATAGAATTTCCCTTATTTAAATTTCTTATTACATTTCTTATAGAGGGTAAGTGTAGGCTAAAAAAGTCTAGGTAAAAGAGCAGACTCTTAAAAATTAAAGCATTTTTCTTAAAATTCACTGTAGGAAACAGAAAAGTTCCTTTTAATTTAAAGAGTCACCCTTTGCAAAGTAAAATTGTAACCTCAACGCTATGGAAAATGTATTGTCTATATATGTGGTATATGGGCAGTCTACTGTACGTGCCCGCACTGATAAAGACTGTTATATCAGCCTGATACATTTTATTTGCAGTGATGTAAATATGAGAAACATAAATGTAAGAATGTGATTATACCAGGTTAAATGTAGGGTTCAAGAATAGCTGATATGGCCATGAAATATTTTCCAGTATACCATGGAAGAGGGGGCTGACTGTTTGGAATGGCTTTTTCTGAGTGAATATCTCATTTCATGAGTTTGTCTTTTTTTCTTTTCTTTTTTTATTCTTCTCCTCCTTGTGTGTGTTTGTAATGAAATACTTGCTAAAACCTCAACCGATTGCTCTAACCATCCCAGCGTGAAATCACAGTGAGGTATGGCTGCTTTTCCCCTCATTCCCTTCGGTTTATCTTTTCTTCATTCTTTAAACTTGTGCTTCATCTGTCCTTTCCTTTTTTTTTTTTTTTTTTCTCAAGCCTGCAGAGATGCAAATAGAGACAAAAGGAATAGCCTAGCTCTGGCTATGGTGTTGGAAACACACGACTACGCTAAACAAATTAAATGTCGAGTGTTGTCGAGGCCGCCGTATAAACGGATACGCAGCCCCGCCCACATTGTAATCTCATTGGTCTAAAGTCTTGGCTGTTCCAAATTCAAACAGCTAATACATAACATTTCAAAAGTTTGTGGCTGTTTTTTTAATTAACTGTTTTTAAAAGAAGTCTCTTATGCTTGCCATGGCTGCATTTATTTGATTGTAATTATATTTCACTTAACTGTATTTTTAATTTAAAATAACTGTTGTCTATGGCAAAGCTGAGTTACTCCAGTCTTCAGTGTCACATGATCCTTCAGAAATCATTCTAATAGGCTGATTTGGTGCCCAAGCATCATTTCTTATTATTATCTATGTTAAAAAAAACAATTGGGCTGCTTATAATTGTTGTGATGTATTTTTCAGGATTCTTCGATTAAATAGAAAAGGTCTGTCACTTTTGAACAATTTCATGCATCCTTCCTGATAGCAAAAAGTGGAGACTGTTTGTTAAAGACCTGAATGAATTGCACAAAATTGATGTGAAGACAAAAAAAAATAGTTTTGCAGGGCAAAAACGCACCATAGCTTCACGGCGTACCTTTTGTCTCCACCTCCACTGTTATTTTGATGCTGTTGCTAACACGGGGATGGGCCTATTTCAGTGGTTTTTCTCTTCAGGTACTGTGCAGCGTGCAAACCCCATCAATACATGGTCTCTATTGAGACGTCTGCTGTCCTTTTATCACTTTATTCAAGCCAGCAGCATCATTTCAGCTGAAAACCACTGACATACTGCCCAGACCTGAGCTCATCTTGGCTGTGATCTGTCCCATCTGTTCCATATAGACTTTAATCAAGTCTTGTTCTTTTCTCCCCCTCCCTCTCTCTTTTCTCTGTCTCTATCTCGTCGTCATTGTCTCCCAATGATCATTTATTCCCTTCTTCAGAGGAAACTCCGCTGGGATATGTGAGGATAAATTCTTGCATCCTCTCGTCTTTTCTTTTTTCTCTTTCCTTCATTTTCTTAGTTTTTTTATCCATCCTCTGCATTTCTTCCTCACTTTATAAAACCATGTTCTGCTCCTTTAGTAACAATCAGCTTTTTTTACTGTTATTGTTTGACTTTTTTTCAACTTGCTTGTGTATGTTTAACTCAACTTCATCTTTTCAGAATGGTCAAATGACATTCACAGTCATTCTGTCAGTGTCCTAACCAGTCTTAACAGCGACAGGACATTCCGTCTCTTGTTTTCTATTTTTGTGGCATTTCGCCTATATAGCCACACCCACAATGAAATCTCATTGGTCCAA
Source organism: Rutilus rutilus (assembly GCF_951802725.1). Lineage (NCBI taxonomy): Eukaryota > Metazoa > Chordata > Actinopteri > Cypriniformes > Leuciscidae > Rutilus > Rutilus rutilus. Next base: position 9,628,470 of record NC_140220.1, on the reverse strand, counting down.
AATCCTGCTCCTCAAAACTTCTGATTGGCTATCATCGCACATCACGCTGCTCAGCAGTTTAGTGTTCAGTGTAGACAAGTTTTTGTCGCTGAACACATTTCGCATCACTCCTGGTTAGGACATGGTGTCTTTCTTTATGGGATTGTTGGCTGAGGTTTGGTGAAACTGGCAGCCGCAATGAAGGAAATTTAGCAGCTAAATATATTTCCTAATATATTAGCTAAATACAATTTTCTCTCTTATGTGATTATTGTAGGCTGTAGAGGGCAGTGGTGGCTCTCTCAGTCCTTGCTTAGTTTTACCACATTTACAATATTGTAATTTTAAACAAATCAATTGAACACAGTGATTTTAGTATAGGTTCAGCCCTAAACCATCTTGTTGGTTTTATTTAATATCACATTATTTCACTGTTTAAAAAAGTAGTTTACCCTAAAATTCAAACTGTCATTTACTCTCCCTCAAGAATGACTTTCTTCTCCTTTGTGAAGAAAGTTAGTCACGTGTTTGGAAAGAAACGAGAGTGAGTAAATGTAGTTTTTAGGTGAACTGTTCCTTTAATGCTTGTACATCAGATCTTTGGTTGCAATACCCTCACTTCTGCCTACTTCTAATTTAAAGGTCCATTCACACCAAGTCTGATAGTTACATAGATGAGGCACATACTTATCACACTGCTCCTTGTTCTGAGAAACTAGCTATATTAAGCCAACACATAACCCAAGCTAATATCTTATTGATCAGTGAAGTTTCTTTTTTGAGTGAGGGCGATTAATTTGTGTAAATGATGCCATTGTTTCATTTTAAAAATGTATTCATAATGGAAATTCTGACTTGAAGTGAATCGGCCTTAACTCTACCTTGACCTGCTACCATAACACGTCAGGCTCGCTTTTCAAACCATATTTGCACTGGGGAAAAAAGTCAAATATTATTATATTTGTCTCTTTTCCATTGACAAACTGTGTTGTGTGTTACTTTTTGTTTGCAACCCATGGAAAAAAGGAATGTTTACATCTCATATCCATGTGCCATATAGATCAGCCCTGGCATCTGCCCATCAGGGTCAACCTCTACCCAAGACTCTGAGCGTCATGGAGAGCACACCACAGGTCAGAGGAATGCACACTATAATCAGGTACGACCTTTCTCTTCTGGTAAATGCTCAAGTACTTATGTAACATTACATAAGAACTTCAATTTGGAGGGTTTTGTGATATATTGTTTATTTACACTACCATTCAAAAGTTTGGGTCAGTAATATTTTTTTAAAGAAATTAATACTTTTAATTTTATTCAGCAAGGAAGGACACATTAAATTGATAAAAGGTGTGGAAAAACAATTTTGAACAGCTATTAGTGTGTCAGATGTTGATTCAGTAACCACTCTGACAGATTCAGTTCATTCAGTGAACGATTCATCTGACTGATTCAAACTTTGAGTCTTTTTGAGTGATTCATTTAAAAGAACCGGCTCACAAGAATCATTTGTTTGTAGAACCATACTGCGCTAGTTGTGCTGCAAGTTTGTTTTTGCATGCACCTAGCAAAGCCAACATAATAATAGAAAGACTTGTTGGCGTTACTTCATGGTGCACATCTCAGATAAAAAGAAATATATTTTACCGTGATGCTGTAGATTTAGAAAACGCTACTGTAGAATCATTCAAAATGGTGTGGATATATGGTTTTATAACTTCAAACCCAGCCAGAATCATCACCATTGTACTCTTTAGGTGTACACCTTGGGTTACTCCAGTATAAGTGTAAATAAAGAGCAAGATTTGAGCAGGCCGGCAGCAGCTTGATTTGTATGTTTTGGGCCACTGATGTTTTGTAATTGGGTAATTAAAATAAAATAAGGATTGTTTTCTCACTTTATCTAAACTCTCAGACCTGTGTTTCATGTTTACAGTATCATACACTCCTCCAAAACGCACATCCATCTCTGTTGTGTATTATTGACTGTGTCCCCTGTGCCCCCAGGAATAAAGAAACCAGTCGGGATGAATTTATTTTCTATTCAAAGAGATTAATGAGGCTTCTCATAGAGCACGCCCTGTCCTTCCTGCCGCTGAAGGTGAGTGGACCGTCATTATTAATGACCAACTACCAACTTTTAAACCCGATGTTATGAGCTCTGGATATTGGTCATAATACAGTGATGCATACCTGTGCCTAGCAGCGCCCCCAGGGACAAATAAAAATGTTATGGTGTGAAGTGAAGCAAGTCTTCATTGATTATTGCACTGGTTAGTTCCATCACTGATTCTTATGTCCTCTTCTCTCTAGCCGGTGTCTGTCGAAACTCCTCAAGGAACTGTATATGAAGGGAAGAGGCTGAGCGGGAAAAGGGTTTGTTTATTTGAAGATTAAAATGTGTACATGCTTTGCTGAAAAAAAAAAAAAAAGGCTAATCAAATCAGGGTTATTATTGTTAACTAAAGGTGTATTCACACTTGGCATGTTTGGTTTGATTAAAACAAACCCTGGTGCGATTGCTCTGTTAGTGCAGTTCATTTAAATAAATGTGAACGCTTCTAAACGAACTCTGGTGCAGGTCAACTGAAATATGAACGAAACACTGACCAAAGACATGTAAACGAACCAAAAACAGGACATGATGTCACAAGATGTGACACTAAAAAGACCAGAATGCTCAAGCATACCTGATTTTTCTCGTCATAGGTGCAATGTTGCCCATCACAGTTCGGTACAGGCATCAGAACCGCATCTCCTCGCAGCAGATCTTCGTTTTCGTATTCGTTTGTGTGTGACGGAGGGTTTCCGGCCCAGTTTTGACTCATTTACACATTTTATAAGCTCTTCAGGAGTTGTCAGCACCAGCATTTGTAATGTTACGCACATACAGCTAGCACATTTAGCCCAGCGCACAGCATTGTTTTGGATGTTCTGTTGCAAAAATATACATCATAAAAGGTTTTTTTTTTCTTCACACTGTCATTTTTAACACTAAACCTAAGGACTAGGACTAAATGTATTTTCTTTTTTTGGTCCGGAGACTCCTGACCAAAAGAGCCAAGAGAACCAAACTATAAGTGTGAACACACCCTAAAACTAAAGCTATGAAAAACTTTTCTGTTGATTGAAATAAAGCTATAATAAATATAAATATTAGTTAAAAAACTTCAGTTTATTGGGACATTTCAGTTTAAGTTGAAGCACTAAAATTATTACCTAAACTGAAATAAAAATAAGCCAAAATAAAAAAAGTAATACATGAAGCACATAAATTAATCACAAAAAATTAAACAAAAATGATGATGAAAACTTAAAATATAAAATAAAAGCTTATTAAAAATATTGATTTGTAATAAAACTAAGATAAATTGACTAAAAATAACAACTGAAATAACAATGGATCAAATTAGTTAGCATGTCTATATATTTGTCACATTAATTGGTATTGCTATTATCTATATGGCAGGACTTTATACCTGTGTTCTTCTTGTTTATTCGTTTGATAGATCACTGGTGTGTCCATTCTACGGGCAGGAGAGACCATGGAACAGGCCTTGATGGCTGTTTGTAAGGACATTCGACTCGGAAAGATCCTCATCCAGACCAATCACGACACAGGAGAGCCTGAGGTATCACATCTTCACCCATCCAACTGACACGCATGTCTATAAACAAGCTGTGATCAAGAAATGTCCGTGTTATCGTGTGCCCTTGTGTTCTCAGCCTTGGTAAGACAGAGCGGATGAATTACTCATACCCTACTGTTCAGGTCACGGTCTGTTTCACTTCAGTGGTTTGTCAGATTTGATATCTATGCCTTGTATTCAACCTGATGTATAACATGTGTCGTGATATACATGATAAACTCAACAACTGTGCTGACGCTGATGGATTGTTTTGTAAATGTATGACGCACAGCTCCCTCTAGCTGTACTTTCATTTTGCATTTGGTACACTACTTATGACTGTTATTTTAGCATAATTTATATACTATCATGGTATTTATTGATATTTTGGATTAGCTTCTCATTATTTTTACATTTTTTTTGTTTTAATTTTAGTTTTAATAACTATTTATATTTAGCTTTTTTTTAATAGTAATTTTAGTATTTAAACTTAAGTCAGTTATACAACATTTGTAGTTTCCATTTTAAGTTTTTAATCTTTTTTATATATATATATATATACAGTGCTATGCATAAGTGAATACACCCATGCTAAAGTTGACTAAAAAGAGGAATAAAAAATCATATTTTGGAAATTGAACTTAATGCCTTAATTTAAAAAATTAGGAAAAATCCAACCTTTAAGGACACCAATTTTCTTTGTGAATGAATAATGTATCGTAAATAAATAAATGTTCTTCCTTAAAATACAGGGTGCATAAGTGTGTACACCCCTATGTTAAATTCCCATAGAGGCAGGCAGATTTTTATTTTTAAGTATAAAAAAAAAAAAAAAATTTAGGATACTATACATCCTGATAAAGTTCCCTTGGCCTTTGGAATTAAAATAGCCCCACATCATCACATAGCCTTCACCATACCTAGAGATTGGCATGGTTTTATTTCAGTTAGCCTAATAGCTGGTTTGATTTGCGTTGAGAGATGATCTTATGGAAAGTACCCCATGCCAATCTCTAGGTATGGTGAAGACTATGTATTGATGTGGGGCTATTTTAATTCCAAAGGCCAAGGGAACTTTATCAGGATGCATAGTATCCTAAATAAAAAAATAAAATAAAAAACTTAAAAATAAAAATCTGCCTGCCTCTATGGGAATTTAACATAGGGGTGTACACACTTATGCACCCTGTATTTTAAGGAAGAACATTTATTTATTTACGATACATTATTCATTCACAAAGAAAATTGGTGTCCTTAAAGGTTGGATTTTTCCTAATTTTTTTAAATTAAGGCATTAAGTTCAATTTCCAAAATATGATTTTTTATTCCTCTTTTTAGTCAACTTTAGCATGGGTGTATTCACTTATGCATAGCACTATATATATATATAACTTTTTTTTTTTTTTTTTTTACTTCATCTTTATTTCAATTAACGAAAAAGAGTTTCGTTAACAACACTGCTTATGATTTGACATTTTATAGGATATTCCTGATATACTTGTAGTGATTAAAATTACACATTTAGAATATCATTGATTTTGAATGCGCTTTTTATTTGGCCAATAATTGAGAGTTGGTAAGTTTGGTTCATTTCATTCACAGGAATCAGGGCAAATTGTCTTTTTCATTTAACTGATTCTGACCTGAATCCAAAAAATGTGTTTGCACCGTCACAAAATTTTTCCCCAAATGTCCCTTAAATAACATTTTAATGTTGTTGTGAGAAACTGCAATGTTTAACTATTTATTTACTCTGTATCGTTATATTAGAGAATATAAATATCAATATAACTTAAAATGATTGTATAATTCTTATGTTCATTTAGTGAAAAACTATTTGGAAAAAATGCCTTATTTCAAGATTTTTACTGATAAATATGAATACACATAATCAATATTTACATGTAGCAAAAAGGCTTAAAAATATATTTTTAGTAACTTTTTAGCTATCTGTAGCATCTCATTTTACCTTTTTAAATATAGAACGAAGTGTCAGTTCAAAACCACTCTCAAATTCCTTGACGTCTCCATCTGTTTTGCATGTTTAGTGTACTACCTAATGGCACATAAATCTCTGCTCAGTCTAAAAGCTGAGTCTTATTACGGTCTAATCTCCTCTGCAGCTCCATTACCTGCGTCTGCCCAAGGACCTCAGTGAGGACTACGTCATCCTGATGGACAGCACCGTGTCAACAGGGGCGGCAGCTCTCATGGCTGTCAGAGTCTTACTTGTAAGTCACTTTCGCAGACACAAAGGTCATAGTGCATTTTTATTTTAATTTCCCAAATGAGTACAGCTATTGATAGGTTTTTATTTATTTATTTATTTATTACATTTTCAGTGCATTGTAGAGTAGTTTATGCCTTCTAAGCCTAACTTTTAAGATGTGCAAGATAAATGTCAACATCTCACTATGCTGAATGTTGTGATAAGTGATGTTAATCCTAAAACAAATTTTTGATCTGTTCGTACTGATCTGTTTCAATGGACACGCCACATTCCTTTCTGAATGAGCTTTGACCTCTCTCTTGCATTCAAAACAAACAATCCTGGTCAAATTTCTACATTGTGTGGGTACAAAGTTCACATAGGAAATGGGTGTTTAAAAAGTTCTGTCTGGCCTGTGTTCAATACTTCTGTTATCAACGGGGGTACTTGGGAATATGTTGGACATTTATAAAAGATAGGTAGGGGATGGATGGATGGATAGATATGTTGCACCAGGTGTTTAGCCAAATTATATTATCTCTCTATCTGTTATATATCAACTGTTCTATAATCTGCTCTAGATATAGATACAGTGAGGAAAATAAGTATTTGAACACCCTGCTATTTTGCAAGTTCTCCCACTTAGAAATCATGGAGGGGTCTGAAATTGTCATCGTAGGTGCATGTCCACTGTGAGAGACATAATCTAAAAAAAAAAAATCCAGAAATCACAATGTATGATTTTTTAACTATTTATTTGTATGATACAGCTGCAAATAAGTATTTGACCACCTGAGAAGATCAATGTTAATATTTGGTACAGTAGCCTTTGTTTGCAATTACAGAGGTCAAACGTTTCCTGTAGTTTTTCACCAGGTTTGCACACACTGCAGGAGGGATTTTGGCCCACTCCTCCACACAGATCTTCTCTAGATCAGTCAGGTTTCTGGGCTGTCGCTGAGAAACAACGGAGTTTGAGCTCCCTCCAAAGATTCTCTATTGGGTTTAGGTCTGGAGACTGGCTAGGCCACGCCAGAACCTTGATATGCTTCTTACAGAGCCACTCCTTGGTTATCCTGGCTGTGTGCTTTGGGTCATTGTCATGTTGGAAGACCCAGCCTCGACCCATCTTCAATGCTCTAACTGAGGGAAGGAGGTTGTTCCCCAAAATCTCGCAATACATGGCCCTGGTCATCCTCTCCTTAATACAGTGCAGTCGCCCTGTCCCATGTGCAGAAAAACACCCCCAAAGCATGATGCTACCACCCCCATGCTTCACAGTAGGGATGGTGTTCTTGGGATGGTACTCATCATTCTTCTTCCTCCAAACACGTTTAGTGGAATTATGACCAAAAAGTTCTATTTTGGTCTCATCTGACCACATGACTTTCTCCCATGACTCCTCTGGATCATCCAAATGGTCATTGGCAAACTTAAGACGGGCCTTGACATGTGCTGGTTTAAGCAGGGGAACCTTCCGTGCCATGCTTGATTTCAAACCATGACGTCTTAGTGTATTACCAACAGTAACCTTGGAAACGGTGGTCCCAGCTCTTTTCAGGTCATTGACCAGCTCCTCCCGTGTAGTTCTGGGTTGATTTCTCACCTTTCTTAGGATCATTGAGACCCCACGAGGTGAGATCTTGCATGGAGCCCCAGTCCGAGGGAGATTGACAGTCATGTTTAGCTTCTTCCATTTTCTAATGATTGCTCCAACAGTGGACCTTTTTTCACCAAGCTGCTTGGCAATTTCCCAGTAGCCCTTTCCAGCCTTGTGGAGGTGTACAATTTTGTCTCTAGTGTCTTTGGACAGCTCTTTGGTCTTGGCCATGTTAGTAGTTGGATTCTTACTGATTGTATGGGGTGGACAGGTGTCTTTATGCAGCTATCGACCTCAAACAGGTGCATCTAATTTAGGATAATAAATGGAGTGGAGGTGGACATTTTAAAGGCAGACTAACAGGTCTTTGAGGGTCAGAATTCTAGCTGATAGACAGGTGTTCAAATACTTATTTGCAGCTGTATCATACAAATAAATAGTTAAAAAATCATATATTGTGATTTCTGGATTATTTTTTTTAGATTATGTCTCTCACAGTGGACATGCACCTACGATGACAATTTCAGACCCCTCCATGATTTCCAAGTGGGAGAACTTGCAAAATAGCAGAGTGTTCAAATACTTATTTTCCTCACTGTATATAGATAATATAATAAAATGTATTCCTGAAATATAAAAAAACATGTATGTGTGTGTGTGTGTATGTATGTATGTATGTATGTTTTTTTTATATTTCAGGAATACATTTTATTATATTAAATTATTATATTCTCTCTCTCTCTCTCTCTCTCTCTCTCTCTCTCTCTCTCTCTCTCTCTCTAAATGATAAATACATACATAAAACTTTTCTTTGTGTGTGTGTGTATATGTATGTGTGTATGTATGTATGTATATGTGTGTGTGTGTATATGTGTATATATCAGTGCACAACAGACACTAATACAATATTCTAGGTCAGAGATATAAGATATATTATTAAAATATTCCAAAATATTATATCAAAATTCTTGCTGAAATATTTTAGGGCAAATCTGTTCTGCAGTTAAAAAATTATAATAAAATATGTATAAAATACACCATTCTAGCTGAGAGATACTTTATATTTTTCATTTATTTATATAATTTTTGTACTATTTTAACATTTTTTACAGACGTTGAAATCTACATTAGCACAGTAACTGGTTTAAATAAGAGTGATTTACAAACTCATCTGTTACAGGATCATGATGTCCAGGAGGATAAGATCTTCCTGCTCTCTCTGCTCATGGCGGAGATGGGGGTTCACTCAGTGGCCTACGCCTTTCCCAAGGTGCGCATCATCACCACTGCAGTGGACAAGAATGTCAATGATGAGTTCCACATCATTCCAGGGATTGGTAAGATTTCTTTGATTGGCAAAAACAAAGGGAAAAATGGAACATTCAGTATCTTGTAATCCAAAGCAATTGTTTTTGCAGGTAATTTTGGGGACCGTTACTTTGGGACGGATGCTCCTTCAGACTGTTATGAAAGTGATGATGGGATGGACTACTGAATTTCATTGAGACGTGTATGTGAGCAACTCTGTCTGTATGCATTGGAGAAGGGAACATTTAAGCACTTATCTCATATGATTGTGGACCCAATGCCCTGCCCTATTTTAGCATAAGCCTTAGCCGTCTTTTGCTACACGTGTGCCCATGCTCAATACAGGTCAAAGCATCAACGGACCCCCAAACATGGGAGATTACTGCTCATTAGCTTACCTCAAAGTGCCCACATGACCATCACAATTTGCAGATTTTCATTACTACCTGAAATGATGAAGATGAATAATAAGGACACAACACAGTTTGTTCATGGGTTTGTTTGAAATGGCATACTACCAAACTACTTAGTATGAGTATACAGTAAATACTGTGTAGAACACAGTATGTATAATTGATTGCAAATGCAGCACATACTCACCAATGTTTGTTAGCTGTTTTCATGTTGTCTTGACTTTCCTTTGTATGGATATATGGCATACATCTGCATTTGAAGTGCTTGACCAAATCGACATCTTATCCTAAGTGAAAGAAATATGTTCATACGCCCGCATTTTTTCAGCTTCAATTTAACCTGCCTTTAATATAGCAGCTTTGCTAAAACTGTGCAGAAATGTTACTACCTCGAATAGTAGCCCATGGACAAAGTAGAAAATTTGAAGATTTGGTTCGGACATCATTGTTTACTACAATGCTGCAATTCATAAACTCATAAACAATACGTTTATTGTTTAATTACTTCGTTGAAGGCCGATAAAGATGCTAAGTGCCAATCAATATATGTCAACTTGATGGTGTTTGTGTGGATGTAAAAATGTGGGAAATTATTGAAATATTGAAAAATAACTTTTAATTAATAGGAAATTCAATTTTAACTATAAAGGAGTCATTTCCATCTCATCTTTGGTTTTAGTATTTAGCACCACAGTGTCACAGAGGGCAACAAAATCAGGGTTATAGTTTGTTGCTGCCATTTTCTGTTATATACTTGAATTTCAAAGATAATGTAGATGATGTATATTTATTTTTCAGCAGTTCACTTGTCATGCCTGATTGATAAGAGGCAGTGACTGATTACTTTGCAATTTCAAAAGTTGAGAAAGAGTTATTGGAGAACATGTTGAAGGTATTTTTAGCAGCAATTAAACCAAGAGAGAGCAAAACGTGCTTCTGAAGTTTCACTGTTACATGTCATCTTTTTTTTTTGTAAAGCCTGATTATAATAATAGTGCCAATATGCACATACAGCAGCCTCTGATGCACTTAGAGTAGTCACACTTATACCCATTGGTGAGTGAAGCACATTATTTAAATTTAATTTAATGAAAAGTGAATTTGTCTATTTGGTCCCACTTGACAAAATGTACTTGAAATTGACGTCTTTGTCTCAGGACCCTCCATGTAATATATCTTATTTTTCGTTGTGTGTTTGTCTCCTAATTGGAACTGCCTTTTGGTTTTGGTTGTGTATACAGAGATTGTATGGCTTGGTTATGTGTTATTCTTCTAAATAAAGCATAACCAAATATCATTAATGAATTTCAGACTTAACTATATTGGCAACATTGTTATAGGGAAAAAATATATATTAATACCCTTTTCTCTCTCCAGAAATGTGTACTGTACTTACTGATTGTGTTGTACTTGTATGAATATCATAGTTTATCTGTTTACATGCTTCAAACTGACCTCCAGTGCTGTAAGCCATTCCACTTATGTTGAACATTTTTGTGTCTATATAAAAAGCGCAATAAAATATCTTGTGCCTAATGGAATTTTTTTCTTTAATAATTTCAACAACAACAAAAAAAAAAAGTATTTAATGTTTGCATGAAAAATGTGCCCTGTCCATAAACCGTCTTTATTGGTAGTAGCTCTTTATTTTTCAAAATAAAATGCAAGTACTCTTTGCTGTACATAATTATTATTTTTTATTTATCATTATTTTTCATGGTCCTTTTAATTCAAGTTTTTATTCTAATTTAAGACTTAAACTAAGTGTTTTAAAAACGGCACACAAAACCGTTTATATTTCAATGGTCATTAGACTTTTATTTTGAAACATCTTATTGCCTCAGCTTGAACCTTTAGCTTGCTTCACACAGACTGCACGCTCAAGCATCACGCTAAATTGTTGACTATGGTGTAAAATTGAATTGTCAACCACTTATCAAGTTGTCCTGATGCAAGACTGAATTAATTTCAGCGTGTGTGTTTAAACTGCAGCCACATCTTCTGATCTGAAGTCACTTTCCGTCCTCTTTTGACTTAACGTTAGTCGTTTAAAGCAGCAGTCGTACCGCTTTAATTTCAGCAACGACAACATCTCGGACACTCATTGTACCACTTCTGTTTACGTGACAAGGTAGGACTAAACTTCTAACATAAGCCACGGTACCGGTCAAAACTTTCTGTGCAGGAGTCGTAAAATAAATTAAATACAATTACGAAAGATTGGTTACGTGATATAGTGTCTGCACGTGTACAACGGATGGTACATTATTAGTTGTATGCGTCACTAAAGTAAGAAAAAGAGTTACCCTTATCCGACTGAGTAAAACATAAATTATCGTTTGGTTTTGAAGTTTGGAAATTCATCATGATTTTTTGCACGCGCTTTTGATCACCAGAGCGCGCGCCTTTCCTCACTGTACGGATGCGACGGGACTTTTAAAATCAGTTCGGTTAAAAGTTCTCGAAAATGCGTTTTACCGCACTAAAATACTTTGACATAGATTCCTACTATTCAGCACTAAATTTAGTCCGAATAAATGACTATTTTGAGCCGATTCTTTTTATTGAATCAAAAATGTACAACGCGACATTGTAACGTTAGTCCAGTTTCCAAATGAATGACTGTTAGTGGTTGGAGAAACTTTGCAGGAAAGTTGATCTCAAGGGACAGAGTTGTTTTATGATTATGCTTTACCTTTACTTGAAGAGCTAATGTATTATTTTATGCTTTAAAATTCTTAATAATTAGTGTTTTTTTTTTTTTGAGGCAACAAAATATAAATTAGCAATTTTAACTGGACGCAACAATCGCTGTAAATGCTTTGGCAATAGGAATATAAAAATATTTGTCATAGCAATAAAGCACGTGTTGCATAAATCTGCATAAAATTACATGTTGCATTTACGTGTTTCATAAATTAACAAAGAGATATTTGTTTGAATATTTTTCTCTAAATAACTGAATACCATGACATGACGTTGATATTATTCTGGCCAGCCACATACTAATATAGCTTTAAATTGTCAGCAATTTTTCTACTTCTGCATCAGTTTTCATTGGAGTAATTTCAGTGGTCTTGTTTTTCTTAGACTTTGTCCCATGGCGGGTCTTTGGAGATCTTATCAGCTGCTGATAGCCAAACGTCCATGGACAGTACAGATTATAACTGCGGGTAAGAGCTGTATTCTTCCCTTTTTCACCACCTTTTCTTTCTTTTTTTTTTGGTAGCCCTATGGTTGATGTTCCCAATTCCCTTTAGGTCAACTCCATCTCAGATGCTATTGATTAAATATTTATCTTTCCTGTTAGCACTATCACTTCTAAACAGCAGGATTGTTTTCAAGCGTCAATAATAGATCAGCCATATAAACAACGGAGAGCCCTTCTCAGCATCAGTCTGCTTAGCTGTTTGCTTGAACTTTGTCACAGTGGGTTTTACAGGGTGGGAGTATAGATTAAGGGAGGGAATGTCTATTTTAACTGTTGTTTTCAATTTAAATGCTATTATTAAATGTATATAAAAATTGAAACAGGAATGTTTACATTATCTATCACTTTTTGCACCCAAGACATTTGCCCCCGGTTTCACAGACCAGGTTTAAGCCTAGTCCCAGACTAAAATGCACTTTTGAGCTGTTTTAACTGAAAGCAACTTGCACTGACATATCTTAAAATATGTTACTGTCATTGTTTTGTCTCAAGATGCACATCTGTGGCCAGTTGCATAAACTGTTAAGACTAGTCTTACAAGTTAGTCATCCAATTTTATTCTTTAAAACTGTTGATAACATTTTAAAGTAAAAACGTAGATTGGTCTAATTTGACACCGAACAATAAGACTGATTACCCCTAACTAACTTCTAGTTGATCATACTAGTTCTTAAGACACAGTCTTAACATAATGGCTATGTTTATGCAACTGGCCCCAGTAATGTTTATTTTTTTCTAAGGCACGTTTATAAAAGCTATTTAGGCCTAATCCTGGCTTAATCTAAGCCCTGTCTGTGAAACCGGGCCTTGAGACAAAACTATGGCAATGACATATTTTAAGATATGTCAGTGCAAGTTGCGTTCAGTGGAAACAGCTCAAACATGCATTTTAGTCTGGGACTAGGCTTAAAGGGATAGTTCACTTTGAAATTAATTTTTGATATGTTTTAGCTTACCTCGAGGGCATCCAAGATGTAGGTGTCTTTGTTTCCGCAGTAGTTTCAATTTTGATATTTTTAGGTCAAACCGTTCTTGTCTGTCAGTCATATAATGCAGGTCGATGGTCACTGTCTCAAAACCCAAGCACAGAGTCCAAATTAAAACAATTCTCCACGTCCAAATGAAACAATTCCCCATCATAAGTACACATTGATGGCCTAAGACACGAAACGAGCGGTTTGTGTGAGAAAACGGTCCAAATGATCTGACGGCGCGGGCGGGTATAGATATATACATAGATGTCGCCTTGGCTACGGTTTCGTTCCAATGAACTGCAGTAGCCAAGGCGACATCTATGTATATATCTATACCCGCCCGCGCCGTCAGATCATTTGGACGTGTGCTGTTTTCAAGAGATAACAACGATATAAATACTGTTCGTTTTCTCACACAAACCGCTCGTTTCGTGTCTTAGGCCATCAATGTGTACTTATGATGGGGAATTGTTTCATTTGGACGATGGGGAATTGTTTTAATTTGGACTCTGTGCTTGTGTTTTGAGCCAGTGACCATCGACATGCATTATATGACTGACAGACAAGAACGGTTTGACCTAAAAATATCAAAATTGAAACTACTGCGGAAACAAAGACACCTACATCTTGGATGCCCTTGAGGTAAGCTAAAACATATCAAAAATTAATTTCAAAGTGAACTATCCCTTTAAGCCTGGTCTGTGAAACAAGGGGTAAGAATTGTATTTTCGCTGCAATTACACCATTGCACCAGAAGATGACAGCACAAAACAACATATTTAATGAATGGTTAAAGTCCGAGTTGTTCTGCTGGAGACTTTCTTTTTGGCCGAACACAGATGCCGATGTCTAGATTAAAACATTCAGGTGATGAGGAATCAAAATTTCCTATGCCTTTTGAGATCAGAGTTCAATGTACTATGGAAACATTAACGCTTTCAGAACTTAAGTGCAGTTTAAAAAGGCTATTTATTTTATTAAAGCCATACAATTGGGGGAAATGTCTTGTTTGGAAAGTCTTCTGAATGATTTTACATGATATTTTTTCGGGTAAGACTGATCAATTGACCGTTTTTCAGAACAATGGCAGACGCAGGGAGTGTAAAGTTTATTTACGTTTGGTGTCGCCGTAGACACACTTCAGCTTTAATTTCATGTGTTATTACTGTGCATTAACTAATCAGTTTGACAGGAATCTGTTCACCTTGTTTAACAAAATGAGTGAATGAGAATACATCTTATTGTTAATCAATGAGCCTGCTTAAACAAGCTGTTGGGTGCATAATGAGTCATTCAAACTGTAGCTTTAGGATTAATTAGTGCTTGGCTAGACTGCCACTGACAACTTGGCCAACATGCTTAAAATCACCAGTGGCCTCGTGCCGCAGAGCGATTGAGTTTTATGTAATCAAGATTACAGACAAGAGCTATGATTCATCGCCTTTGTTTTCCACATCAGGGAGTGCTCCAGTATTTATAGAAACTTTAGCCTTATGTGGGTATAGGTTTAATATTAGACGGCAAGATGCTTTAAATGAGATGGAAGCGGGGTTATTTCAAAATTAGATAATAACTGGATGTTTTCACAGTCGTGTGGACCAGCGCTTATTCACGGACCAAGGGACGTGATCTTACCTTCAAATAAATCGAATGCAATAAAACTTGGCATTCTCGGGCAAGGTGAACAACTTGAGTGAGTTGGAAGTTCAAGGTTAAGTTTTTAGGTTAAAATAGGCCTAGTTTTTCACAAGCCAACTATTTGTAGGTTGTTTGAGCATCCCGATCAGCCCAACCAGTGACATGAGTTTAGACATGAGCGATGCTATTTGTCTGACCAATGGCAGATGGGGAGTTTGAAAAGAGACATTATTTTAATTCAAATTTTTTTCATTAATATAGTTGGAAATTAGATGTACACTACTGTTCAAAAGTCTTTTTAATGTTTTTGAAATAAGTCTCTTATGTGCACCAGCGCTGCATATATCTGATCAAAAATAGTAAATACTGTGATATATTAAAATAATAAATAATACAATGATTGTTTTCTATTTTAATGTGTCTGTGATGGCAAAGCTGAATTTGTCAGCAGTCTTCAGTGTCACATGATCCTTCCGAAATCATTCGAATATGCTTTTTTTAGAAACATTTCCTATTATTATCACAATTCAAAACAGTTGTGCTGTTATACATTTTTATGGAAATAAACATTTTATACAAATACAAATTTTCAGTATTCTTCGATGAATAGAAAGTTCAAAAGAACAACATTTATTTCATGTTTATTTAAACATTTATTTAAAATGTATTCACTTTACTGACTTCAAACTGTCGATTATGTAGTGTATTAACTTATGGAACCCATAACCGTGATGGCTGCATTAAAAATGTTTGCATCCTCGAATAACTGCATGCAAACTGTGACTAATTAAACACATTAATTCCACTGCATTTATTTTAGTCAAACTCTATTACATTGATGTTCACTTGGACTGATTCTCACTTCAGATAGCTGAACACCCTGTGAAGTCCTCCTCGCAGGGCACTGCAGGCTGATGGGAATATACCCATTGTTATTGCAATTCTGTTTATTTGCCACTAGTGGCACAGAGATTTCACACTTCAGCTTTAACCGATGCACTTGGTTGAAGTGACAAATGGATTTATTTATAACGGGTACAGATGTGAAGAGGAAGAGATTAATGAGCGAATGAATAAATGAATGAATAGAGGGGATGAAGGCGCTACATTTCCGTTTTCAAGTCATTAGCGATGCATTAACCCCATAATCTGTGCTAAATGTAGAACCGAAAAAATCAATGTCATCCAAAGAGGGCAAATCTGAATGAATGGGGCTTGTAAATGTTTACTGTAGCCCAGGTAAGCCATGTCACGCTGGTCTCATCAGCTAAATGGGTAGGGTTGCCATAGCCTGCCGCTGGTCCCCATGGAGAACGTGCAGATCCCTGCCAAATTGATCACAGATAATTTCACTAAGCACAAGATGCGTCAATCAGGGCTGTTCTTCCCCTGAGACTCTCCCTCAAGGACAGACGGTGGGAAGTGTTGAGCTGACTTCAGCATATTTCGAGATGCATTTAGCATAGATGAGTGCCATACTCCAGTTGGCACGAGGTACGGGGCAGATTGCACCTGAGTGTGTGGTAAATTGCATTTTATTTGGCACAGCGTAATGACAAACAACCATGTTTTTGGTTGGTTGGGGTCGGCGTCTTTGCTAATTTAGATAAATGGACATTGTTTTCCTCTGAAATTGGTGGGGTTTTTTGTAATCGGAGACCCGGAATATAACTTTTAAGCCCCTGTTTTTCATGGTGCAAAGTCCCTGCCAGGACAGGCTATTTTTAACAGATGTTTTTAGAGTTTAGTCTTCAATGCTTCTCAACCTGTTAACGTCAAGTTGAACCAAGAAGTGGAAAACATAAGTGTTTATTATCACTTCACAACATGCTGTTAGCTCTCACTCAGCCTCTGCCCTCCTGTCTGCCTGGTTCTGCCTACCATGATCAATAAGCTGCTGCTGTTTTGATAAGATGACCCAGTAAAAGCATGGCAAAGGTTTCTGGCTCTTTTCAGTCTGCTATACTGGATTATTAGTCTTTCCTTGACATTTTACGAAAAGGTTAGGTCACTTAAAAGGGGCTACGTTGCCTCGCTTGGCTCTGTTGTTAAGGCAGAATGTCCTTTGTAAACCATGATATTTGGGCAAGTGTGAGGAAGCAGCTGTCCGCTAAATTTAAAGGCAGTTGCATTTTTTTTTTTTATGTGTTGCTCCATTTCTCCTCCCTGGCAGTTCTGTATTTGGCTGCAGAATAATTTTTTTAAGGATCCTGCAAATTAGCTAGTCAAGGTGAAGCGTAATGAGTGTTCAGAGATCGGGGGTGTTGATGTGGAAACATTGTTGTCATTGTAAACAGCTTGACTTTATATAGATGTGTTTTCATTAGGCATGCACCAATGTATTTATGTTATGGCTGATAATCGAGATGATGGTCGATATTAGGCTATAGGTCTGTCTTATTTCTTTAACAGTCCCAATGCATTCAATAGCAGTCTAATCAGTGATACTTATAATACTTTTATATATAATGTTAGTATATGATAATATAACTGATATTTCATATATACTAATATTTAAAAGTTTAGGTTAAATTTTTTTTTTGAAAGAATTTTTTTTTTTTTATCAGCTTGGATGCAATGAATTTATCAAAAGTGACAGTAAAGGCATTTATAATGTTACAAAAGATTTATATATTTTTAAAAAGCTGTTCTTTTGAACTTTCTATTTTTCAAAGAATCCTGGAAAAAAATGTATCATGGTTTCCACAAAAACATTATAAATCATAATATTGTCTGTCTGAAATTTCAGTTTTGCCATTACAGGAATAAATTACATTTTAAAATGGAAAACCTTTATTTTAAATGGAAATTTGTCACTTTGTTTTTTTAACTGTATTTTTGATCAAATAAATGCAGCCTTGGTGAGCATAAGATAAGACAAAATCATACCGACCCCAAACCTTTGAATGTTATAGGTTGTGGTTTTGCATATATTCCCTGTTTTCGCTGTAATGTACTGTTAGAATTGCGAAAAATAAGTGGCAATATGATCTGCTTCCAATAGCAGTCTAATACTAATGCCTATAATAAAAAAAAAAGCAATGGCTGTTGTATATTATTATTTTTGCTATTATAAGCTTTAAATAGTGACTGAATCACAGATAATTATTTGTTACAGCATATACCCGATTTTTTGGCAACAAAAAAAGTCTTCTTCCAAGGACCGAATCCTCCAATACATATAATACTAATTTAAAACCCTGTTAAACTTAACTTCAAAGGTTTGTGAACTTGCGGCTTACTCAGGGCTTTCTGTGGTATTTCTGAAGAAACAGATAATCTAGAAGCAGTGTTAGTGTCACAAACCCACTGCTGGTACCATCAGTCCAGTGCCTGTGTACAATTAGTCATGTCATAACACTGAGTCATTATGTCAGGGTTTGCAGTGAAGCACAAGGCCTGTGCTTGTAAAATGCAATCGGAGAGTCCAGAGTGTTTCTCTCACAGATCAGAAAAGGCTTCGCCTGCTGTGTTTGTGTGGGGTTGAGTGAGAGCATGACACAGTCTTTCTGTTGGTGGATCACCCCGCTGTGCCGTTAACAACCTGCTGGAGAGAGACCAGAGTTCCCAGCATTCTCCTCTCCAAGCCATTTCAACTCTCACCCCCCTCCTGCTATGGCATGCTGCGTACAATAGCGGCTTCTCTCCAGCTCGCCATGTGTTTTGAACAGTGACCTCACTTATCAGAAGTGAATCCACCTGATTGAGGTTCTGTTGCATCAAAAATAGTTAAAGATATCTTATGTTGTGTAGTGTGTGCTTTTTTTTTAAACTTTTTGTCCTAGGTACACTTAATTTTCTAGGTAGCTTTGCAGGTTTCTTCAAGTGACCTGGAGATGTTGCCACAGTTCTTCTGGATTTAGTCTGTCTAATTTTTTTTCTTTTGTACACAGATTAAATCCAGAAGAACTGTGGCAAAGTCTCCAAGACGCTTGAAAAAAACCTTCCTCCAAAGCTCCTTGAAAAACTATGTGCAAGTGTACCTGGACAAAAGATATTTTAAACACATGGGTGGTCACACCAAATTTTTTTTGATTTAGTTAATAGAAGTTAATGGATAAATAAAATCTATTTATGACACTATTTTTCAAGGCATCCTCACCTTACAGCATTTTTACGCAAGTGCATACAACTTTTCACAGTACTAGTAGCTTTTCAGGGAGGATTCTTCAGGCGTCTTGGAGACGTTGTCGCGGTTCTTCTGGATTTAGTCTGTCTCCGTTTTTATGTAATCCCAGATGGACTCTGATTGTGAGATCAGATCTCTGTGTGGAGCACACCGGCTGTCATCAGACTTCTTTTGTATAGAAAAATGTCACTGGATCATTACAAGTAATGGCAAAAGGAATGTTTGGAAATGTAAACTGATATTTCCTTTTGACACACTACAGCAAATTATATAAATAACTAGCTTAAAACCATTTTTTTGAGGTGAAAATACTTAAGACTTTTGCACAGTTAAATGAGTTGAATTAAATGGTCTCAGTGTGACAATCCACACAGGTGTGTATGTGGAAAAAAAGGTAAGAAACCTCCTTTTTGATGGGTTCTATTGGTTTTATATCTTTTGTTGAGGTTTGTATTCATTTTGGGTTTGCGATACATGTCAATATCCAGTGAGGTCTCTGTTTATGTACACATGCATAATGCATGGCTCTATTTGCTGCCCTCACGGCTTTGACTGCAGACGATCGAAGTGTGTGTGTAGAGAAAGGAGACCTGTGACATTTCCAGCAGTTAGGAGGAAACCGCTCTGTCAATGTGATTGGCACACAGTTTGTGTGAAAATGGGGGGAATGTGATGAGCTGCAGTCTATCTAAAGCTTTCAATCACTCACATTCAACAGCTTTTGTTCATTCAGTGATTCCTCAAGGATGAATGGATGAACGCACACATACAGTAGTGGCCAAAAGTGATGTCTGGAGGGCATTTGAGCTTTTAATGACATTTCAGGTTCTAAACAATCAGAACATGAAGAGTATAAGAATACATAAACTTGGTTAATGACAAAATTATTTTGCAAGTGAGGCAAACTCCAGCATACAACTAAATATGGTTTTCTATTATGCAACAAAAAAATCGCACTAGAAATAAAGCATGCATTGACCTCAGTGTAATCAGGTATTAATATTTTATTGGTTCTCCCTTGTTTTTGTCTACATCTGACTCACTAAACTTTGCGCATGTGTCATGCTTAACTTCTTTCCAATCCTCCTTAAGTTCTTCCCAAAGTTAAGTTTCATTGGAAGACCTGCATGACGTATCACAATTTAGGTTTATAATTTCCCTAAGGTTTTCAATGGCTTTAAGGTCAAGGGACTGAAGAGACCACTTGAAGACTTCAAAATGCTAAGCATGAACACTTTAATTGTGCGCAACTTTGTTGCATTCACGGTGTGTTTGGGATCGTTATCATGTTGGAAAATACACATTTGCTCTCCAAACAGATCCTCCATTCTTGGCTACATTGTGTTCAGCAGGATTCCCAAGTATTGGTCCATTTTCAAAGTGGATGCAACTTTGTAGATCCTTCCAACACTTGCTGCAGACATGCATCCCCATTACACCAATATGTTTCCCCTGCCGTGCTTAATGGCACCATGCGTTCATTTGGTATTAAAACACTTCATTCATCTTCTACGAACATACCTGACACCATCCAATGCTAGGTTGTTAAATTTTGACTTGTCAGACTGCAGAATACGGCCCCAATCTTCCACTCTCCAGTCCTTGTTTTCTTTTGCAGATATTTTTTGCAGTAGATAAAACTAATAAATGGTTTCTTTACTGGTAAACAACCTACCAATCCAGCCTCTTAAAGCCATTGGCTTACAGTTCAAGATGAAATTGGAGGTTTGTAGTTCTCATCCAGGTCTTTAGAAGCTATTTTGAAGTGGTCCCACATTCAGTTGATTTTTATCCTCCTGTCAAAATGCTCACTAGTCTTCCTTGACCAACCACAGCACTTTACATTCTAGTTCTCTCACTGTGGTTTGAAATAATTATGTGGACATTGGGACCATTCACATCCAGAACATGAGCAGTATCCAAAACCGGTACCGGCATACAAAATATTTAATTATTGTTTAAAAGTTTGAATAAAGGAAGGAGCCAATTTTCCTTGTTTGGACATCACTTTTGGCCACTACTGTACTAACGTTTAAAGGTGTCTCTTGGTTTAGTTGCTTAAACACTTTGAAATGAATTTATTCATGCATCCAATACCAGTAATAGTGCAAATGGACAGTACTAAAGACGGAAGACTTTTCAAGTTGGTCTGTAAGAGGAAAAGTTGTCAAATAAATCTTGCGTCAGGTCACATTGTGGAGCTTTTGAAACATTTTGATTAATAAATTAGAGTTTGGTATTACTTTCTGCAATGGATTCAAATGTTTCCGGAGTGTTTTCAGAAATTTGTTGCATGGCTTATTTGACTAATGGTGTTTTACAGGATAACATCTGTCCCTGCTATTAGAAAACAACCTCCCATGGTGTTCCTAAGGGGGTCTCGATGCAACGTGAAGTTTACAATGTGACATTTAAAGGTCATTGTGGAGTGACTGGATGGATTTCTTGAAGTCTTTGCGTCTTTGTTTTACTATAGTTATGATCTCTGTTATTTTGAGTCGTCTACTGTTATTTTTATACAATTACTAAATAATACGTTTTTGAATCATAGTAGAAGTATAAATGTAATTAAGTCAGTACATGGTAGAATTTGTAAAAAAATAAAGATTGTAATATTATGTACACTACTGAACTATAGTACTAATTTTTATTTTTTTTAATACTGACCCCAAACTTTGGAACGGTAGTGTCTAAAGGTCAAAAGGTCAGGATTTGTTATCCTTTACAACTTCTTTCTGTTATCCTTAGCCTTGCTCTCTTCTCTCAGTCAGTATGGAGTGAATGGGGCAGCAAAAATCTTGAAAGAGTCTTTCCTGTCAATTCTCTTTTGGCATGATTACCTGAGTGCGAGCCTTCACGCTGGGCAGTGGGGGCAAACAGATGCCTGACTGGCACCCCCTCTTTCTCCCTCTCTTCCAGGCTCTCTGGTGGGTGTGGGTGATGTCATCTCCCAGCAGCTGATTGAGCGCCGTGGACTGGCCAATCACAGCGTGAGACGCACCGCAAAGATGATGAGCATTGGCTTCTTCTTCGTCGTAAGTCTCCTGTGATTCTGTTCCATCTGCATGTGGTTCATTGCATTTTGAGATCCTCCAGCTTTGGAACTTTGGATTGATGTTAATCCATTATAATTGATGTTGTTGTTTTTTTTTTTTTAAGTCTCTTATGCTAACCAAGATGGCATTTATTTGATCATAAATGCATTAAAATCAGTAATATTGCAAAATATTATTACAATTCAGAACAACTGTTGAATATTTTAAAAATGTAATTTATTCCTGTTATGTAAAACACAATTTTCAGCAGCCATTGCTCCTACATGATTTTCTAGAAATTCGAATATGTTGATTTGGTTGCTCAAGAATCATTATCTTATTATTATTATTATTATTATTATTATTAATTTTTGAAAACAGTTCCACTGCTTATTATTTTTGCAGAAACCATGATACATTTATTTGAAAAAGAAATCTTTTGAAAGATTATAAATGTCTTTACTCACAAATCTGATACATTTAATCCATCCTCGCTGAATAAAATAATACATTTCTTAAAAATAAAAAAAAAACTCGTACTTTTTTTACAATAAATTTCAAACGATTGCATGACTGTTAAAGATTTGAAGCCACATAATCCTTGCAACAAAAAAAAATTCTTTCTTTTTCATTCTCAAAAGCACTCGCTGTTTTAACCTGGAAATAAAAACAACTATTTCCAGTTCAGAATTACTTTTACATTAGATAATAACAAAACAATTTCACAAAGACAAAAAAGAATAATGATATGTTGCAAAATGTCAGTTGTGTTATGACTGTTGTGTTATGGCCATTACAGATCATGTGTATGGTGTCATTTGTTGGAACAGGTGATGAAGTTGCGTAACTGCACACAGTGATTGACATATTGATCATCCTGCTCTTCCCTTCCTCCCTCTCTCTCACACACACAAAGCACTAATGCACTTGTTCTGTTCAAATGACTTGAGGACTAATCTGCAAATGGCCTGTATGATTTAAAGCTTTTACAAGTCTGAGTGTTTTAAACATCAGACCTCAGTCGTTATTATTAGTGCAGTAAGAACTGCGTTTAGAACAAAAGTGCGAACCATAGGTCAGAACTCAGAAGGTAAAATTTGTCCTGTATCTCCTGTGGAAATCTGTGAAAGATTTTCTGTCCATTGAGCTGTAATTATATTGCATTTCTGACGTGCTTATTTTTTGTTGGCGGTTTATGGTTATAGGCTGTGTTCTTATTGCCCAATCAACCGAATTAAGCAGAAGCTCAGTATTAATCATTTAATGTGTCGTATGACATCCTTTGTTTTGCAAAAAGGAAAAAATACAGAAAGATGGCATACAGCTGCTATATATCATCACTGCTTAGAAAAATGACAAACGTCTTCTCAAACAAGTGCACAGCTGTTTGTTAAAGACACCCATATGCATAATTTAGCATTGGTGGGTGATTTTACATCGATGCAGCTGAACCACAAATTATAATTGCATTAAAAGAGAGATTAACCGAAGAATTCAGTTGTCATCGTTGACTGAAACACCCCCGGCGGACACTGTTTGACACATTTATTGATCAGTTTACTAATCAGGCCCAGACTGAAACCACACTGGGAAATGAAAAGAAAGCTCATTAATTCACAGAGGATTGGAGCTAATTACAGCCCGCTGGTTTCAGAATCACGTCATAAACAAATTAAACCACTGGCACGACCTCAATGTTCTGAGCTTGTGTTCATGATTGTTTACTGAAGTGTTTGAATTTTTTTTAAAGTGCTTCACATATTTAATTATGTTTCCTGTGTTTTGCAGGGTCCAGTGGTCGGTGGATGGTACAAGGTGCTGGACAAACTTGTTACTGGTGGTACTAAAAGTGCAGCTCTGAAGAAAATGCTGGTTGACCAGGTGAGCAATATATTGCAGTAATTTTTTGTGTGTGTGAGATCTACATGGTATTAATATCGTCAGTATTAATACACATTTGTGACGTGTGTGTGTGTGTGTGTATATGTATATATATATATGTATAACTAACTTTTTTCACCCACCAGCCAATTTGGCTACAAAATTTTTAAGTTACCGGCCATTCAGAACTTCTACTAGCCAAAAAAGAAGAAATGAACCAGATAATATATAGACACACACACACACACACACTGTATATTTGTTGCGTAGTGACGTGTGTTCAAGTAAGCCAGATATGTGTAGATTCTGCGCAATACGCTGTTTTTAATATATCCTGATGACTCACGAGTTGAGTATTTGCACTAAATCTGCGCAGATTTGTCTTGCATGAACTTCCCCAGCAAAGTGAGTAAACACAACACTCCAACTTGGCTAGTGATTTGACAGCGTTACCCGGTGTTCATTTCAAACCCTGTATGTGTGTGTGTGTGTATATGTATATATATATATACACACACACATATACACACACACACATACATACATACATACATACATATATATGAAAGTGTTACAATATATTATTATTAATAATTTATAATACTTTTAAATAAGAGATTGATGAACATTGTCGATGCTCATTCAGATGATCTGCATTCAAAGATGAATATTCCCCCATGCTGTCCTCCCTTTTCTCCCCACCGTATTAATAAAAGCAATACAAAAGACCAACAATAAAATCAGATCTCAACATTCGGTATGTTTCAAAATGTCTTTCCTGTCTTAGTTATAAATAGACACATGGAAAGTTGTCCTTGGAGCTGACTGTTGTGTCTTTTTTTGGGAGTCTGCAGATACATTTAAAGTGCTTAGAAGCTGCTATTTATTTTGAGATTTATAGTTGGCGCTGCTACGTACTCTATCCCTTTTGGGTATCTCATCTGAGCTCTCCCTTCATGCATGTCAAGTAATCCATCTCCTGATAGGCAGTCAAACAAATGAGTGTTTGCATAAGTCATTGTTTACATGATTGGTGGAATGAATGTACAGGATGAAGCGGACAAAAGCACGCAAGACAGGCCCTCTCCCCATCACCGGATTACACCCAAACAACAGCGCTCGCAACGCCAGCCTGCTCTCCCACATTTATTCAGAAAAGAGATTCTATGGCTATTTTTAGAGACCCACTTTCTAAATTTCTGTGTAAACCTTAAGGAAAAGAGGTCCACAGATGTGGAAGTCATTTGATATTTCAATTGTCCATTTTGTAAAATATTATGAATCAAATATGGCTTAATAGCTAAAGATTCCAACAGTCAGTAGCAGGTAATGCCAGCATGTCCATAACTTACATCACTTTACATGCCCTGTGAAAGGCCATTTTTCTTGCCATTTAAAATTACTAGTGCAAAATGCCTGTGCAAAATCAGTTTTTGAGTGTGTGTTTAGTGATTGTTGGTTTGGTGTGTTTGAGTGCTCATTGTTACAATTACACAGCAAAAGTTCAGTGACATTTTTATTTGTGCATGGTAGAAAGCACACAGTGAACTCCGAGAAAACGCTATGCTTGAGCAAACAGTTTGTGTATAGGCTACTACAAATGATGGCCGTGAAAGAGACTGTGAACGCATTGAATAGGATATGTTTAGTTGGTGAATAGCATAGGCTACTATTACACAGTAGCGATAACGTTAAGCGCACCAGAATTAAATATAATATTCAGAAGTAAACAGCATAGCTGACTTACAGATTCAGTTAACATCCACAAATGAATAAGCGCGTCGATTCAGGAAGCAGTGCAAAGTGCCCGTGCAAAATCAGTTTTTGTGTGCTGATTCTTAGCGATGGCTGATTTCAACAGTTTCAATATGATAAAAAATAACTTTAATATTTATTCAATGGATTAATTGCACTTTGAAAAAAAAAGTGTCATGAATTTATTGCATTTTTGGGGGAAAATAATCCGTTTTTATAATAAATCTTTGAAAATCAAAATCTGGATTTGAATTTTTTATTATTATAACCTAAAGATGCTATGTGAAAGTTTGAAACAGAAAATAGTGGTTTTCATCTTGCCACTTTCTTGGTAAAGAAAACACATTTTTACTCAAATTAATCAAAATGGATTTATCACGTTTTGGAACCAAACTATAATATTCAGAAGTAAACAGTGTAGCTGACAGAGTGTTTATGTCAGAATGTTTATTTTTAAACCACAACCTTCTTGGGGCTTCTATTACCGAATACCGATATATTTAACAATATCTTTTGCATTTGAAATCCATCGGACTAACGGTTCGAGAGATATGCGAATAACAGACAGACATACTGACATACAGACAGACATTTCTGTAATTTATAGATAGATAAAGGATAAAACATTGTGGAATTTCTACCCTAAAGTCAAAGGAGAAGCAAAGAGGCTGGTTTTAGTTTGTGTTTGACACATTTTTTTTATGATTATATCTGTAACAAATCTGCTTGGGATGTCCTTTGGAAAACCACACATGAAGGAATTCCAGTGATCTAGTGTGCTAATAATAAATGGATGCATCAGTCTGTCATTGTCTCCTTGATAGCTTTCAATATGCGCATTGAATGCATATTTCATCAGATGTGAAAATGTGCGCCAGTAGTCTATAAATTAACAATTAGGCTGGATTAGCTGTATAATGGTATTTATTATGAACACTGAACTTGATTGATCATGTACATTTATATGTCATCTATAAATGAACAGTTACAGTAGGTGCTCTCTGATCTAATCAGGTCTTTGTATATCCACAGGTGTGCTTTGCTCCGTGTTTCTTGGGTGCCTTTCTGGGAATATCTGGAGCGCTCAATGGACTGACTGTGGAGGAGAATGTGGCCAAACTCAAGAGGGTCAGTTTTCATCACAAGCCTGGATTAAAAATTGGCATTGTGACAACACAAATGACTAGTATATAATTAATATAATAATTAATAAAAATAAAAAACAATATACAAATAAAATATATACTACCATTCAAAAGTTTGGGGTTGATAAGATTTTAAATGTTTTTGAAAGAAGTCTCTTATGCTGACCAAGGCTGGATTTATTTGATCACAAATATAGTAAAAAACAGTAATATAGTGATGTATTATTACAATTTAAAGTAACTTTTTAAAATGTAATTTATTCCTGTAAAGGCAACGCTGAATTTTCAGCATCATTACTCCAGTCTTCAGTGTCACATGATCCTTCAGAAATCATTCTAATATGCCGATTTGCTGCTCAAGAAATATTTCTTATTATTATATATGTTAAAAACAGTTGTGCTGCTTAATATTTTTGTGGGAATCGTGATAAAAAAAATGTCAGGGTTCTTTGATGAATATATATCCTTCATATCCTATAATGTTCCTTATCCCAAAGTTCCTCACTGCCAATGTAAATATTTTCCTACTCCATCGGTATTCCTGAAAGTCCACTCCCTGTCCTGTGATCCTTATATTAGCACGGTACAATGCCTATATTAACATGCCTAAGACTTTTGCACAGTACTGTATTTCCGGGGATGGAGGGATGAAGGGACGGAGGGCTGGACCAGCGAGGAGTGACTCATGGGCTTGTAGGAACAACGCTTGACGCAGCAGTGTCTCTGAGTGTGGCCATCAATTATTTATGTAGGGAAGGTGGCGGAGTTAAAATGAGACTGAAAGGTCAGTCACCTAAATGCCAGAAAAGACAGAAAGCTAATGATAAATGCTCTCATTAACCCAAACAGCCAATGTGAGCTGAAAGCCAATCACTAACTTTGGCGCTGCTACTCTGCGACTCGATTTAAAGAATATCACTCCGATCCATTAAAACACATTTTGTACCTGCTAGTTATTAGTAGGGCTGTTTTTGTTTTAAACAGGACCCCTGATGCTGATTAAAACCCATGGCTTGTTGTGGACGAGCCTTTGTTTATAATGGCTATAGGTCAGGCAATTTGGTGATACGAGAGTGACAAGAGGGCAGTTCAGATGCTGCTCGCAGAAGTGCCCTTTAAAGCAGAACTAAACACAGGCTACTGTTCTGAGGAGATCTCCAGGGAAACTGGGCTTCAGTTAGTCAACTCTGTGTCGCTTTAGGACCAATGCAACTGCTAAATAAGTGGAAAGAATCCTTAACGTGATCTGCTCTTCTCTTCTCTTCTCTTCTCTTCTCTTCTCTTCTCTTCTCTTCTCTTCTCTTCTCTTCTCTTCTCTTCTCTTCTCTTCTCTTCTCCTTTTTTCTGTCTGTCTTTTTCTTTTCTTTTTACTTATTGATAATTAATAACTATAATTTATATTATTAATATGATTACGATTAAATACCTCCTAGACTGATTTAAGTCACTGATTTAAGTCACATCTCTTGTCTTCTCCTCTTCTCTTCATCTCCTCTCTTCATCTCTTCTCATCTTCTCTACATCTCTTCTCATGTCTTCTCTTCTCTTCATCTCTTCTCCTCTTCTCTTCATCTCTTCTCATCTCTTCTCTTCATCTCCTCTCTTCATCTCTTCTCTTCATCTCCTCTCTTCATCTCTTCTCTTCATCTCCTCTCTTCATCTCTTCTCATCTCTTCTCTTCATCTCTTCTCTTCATCTCTTCTCTTTTGTTTGTCCTTTTCTTGCTTTTCTTTTTACAACTTTCATTTTACTTTCTTTTCTTTTCACTTTTTTCTGGCCACTTTTTTCTTCTTCTTTTTTTATCTTATTTTACTTGAGTTTTTCTTTTTACCTTTTCTTTTTTTCTTTTCTTTTTTTTATCTTTCTTTCCTTTTCTTTTTATTCCTTTCTTTTTTTCCTTTTGCTTTTCTTTGTATTTTCTTTTTTCCTTTTCTTTTGTTCTTTCTTTCAAATCAGGGGTTCTTAGGAAAATTCTGAAGTTAAACAAACATATTTTACTATAAATCTAAAAATGATGACTAAACATATTTGTCTTGTATATGTCATTAAGAACGAACCAGGCACCGTTAATATAATTTATATTTAATATATAGTTAATTAAAAAGTTCTTTTTTAAAGGTAAAGTGTACCAAATTGAACTGCAAAAAAATGTTTTCAAGCAACAACAAAAATGCACTCTTCATTTTTATGAAAAGAAGACTTAATTTAAGTCATTTAATATAATAATTAAATTAAATAAATTTATATAATTATATTTCTTAAAAATGCACAGCTAATCTGAAGTAAATCAACATAACTTTGGCAAAGACATACAATTGCTAAAACAATTAGAGTTGCCTACATAATCTGTGAAGTCAAGGTAAATGCCATCTCCCCAATGACTACTTTCTCTAACTTTACCAAATGACAGCAAGTGCAAACAACATCATCAAGTGTGAGTCTAGAGAGTTGCGCAGCTTTTGATGTTATATTGAAAGGTTAAGTGCACATTAGCTCGCCGAAAATCCAAGATTAGAACCAACAACTAATCCGCTCATTATTGTTTTCATCATGAGCCGTTTGACGCTTTATAACCTGGTGCTATAATAGATCAATGTCAAAATGAACTGACAAGAACACGGCACATTCAACTCTTCGGGGTTGTTTCTGAATCTCTGGTTTGATCATTGTTAACAGTTGCTTACAGCTTTATGCTTGTGGGTTTTTTCTAGGGCATTCAGGATTTGGCTGGTTTTTGATGTTGCTCACTTCTAAAGATGTAGAATATTAGCATCCCTCTTGTGTTCTCTGTCTTTGTGTATTCAAAACGGTCCAAAAAATGAAAAGCTCTCTCAGTTCCTCAGGGGCTAAATTCCCGTGACGTCAAATTCAGCGGGAACAATATAATGACGTCTCGGGCCCGCGGTGGTTTCACCCCAGGTGGCTGATGCCTTGTTCGTTCTTAATTAGAAACTGTTAAGGCGAAGAGTACAAACAGAAAGAGCACAAGTTTCTAATACGGGCTTCTTTTTACACACTCAGTCTCACCAAGATGACCTTTCAAAAGATGACACTAGCAGAGAAAAGGGCCTTCATGTTCCAGATGACTTGATTTTTATATGGCACCAGGGATAGGAGGGTGTTGACTTGTGGTTGATGCGGTGGGACGTAGTTGTGGAGCTCTTACAGCACTTAAAGGGAACCTTGACCACTCTCTGCCTCAGTGGAGACCCTCAGGCTGGGTTTAAGAACCAGCGTCATGACATGATGAAAGCATGAATGAACAGGTAACAGGTAAAAAAAAAAAGGAAAGAAAAGGAATTATAACCAGTGAATTTCTACTTCAGACACTTTAATCTTATTAGTAATTGTTAGTAATATATACAGTACAGGTCAAAAGTTTGGAAACCTTACGATATTTTTGAAAGAAGTCTCTAATGCTTATCAAGGCTGCATTTATTTGATCAAAAATGCAGAAAAAAAACCCAGTAATATTGTGAAATATTATTACAACTTAAAATAATAGTTTTCTGTTTGAATATACTTTAAAAAATCATTTATTCCTGTGATGCAAAGCTGAATTTTCAGCATCATTACTCCAGTCTTCAGTGTCACATGTGACATCCAGTCTATCACACGATCCTTTAGAAATCATTCTAATATTCTGATTTATTATGAGTGTTGGAAACAGTTCTGCTGCCTAATATATTTGATGAATAAAAGGTTAAAACTCAAACCGCTCAGATCGGTCTATAATCAGGCCTTAAAGGTGCTTGACAGAAAAGCCCCTCGTTATCATCACTGTAATATCCTCAGTAAATATAAAATATTAAGTTTTGATTCTCTAATTCGATATACAAATTTAAGAACTATTTTCAAAATTGTTAATAATATTGCTCCACCCTCAATGAAAAAAGTCATAAAACTTTACTCTGAACAAACGAACCGAACATCCCGCTCCACTGCTCACAGAAATTGTGCTATCCCGAAAAGATCCTCCGCCTTTGCACAGACAGCCTTTTCATATAAAACCATTAAACAATGGAATCAACTCCCAGATAGTTTGAAATTATCTGTGGATCTGAATAATTTCTCTCGAAACTTAAAAAATTACATCATCGATAACCAGCTGTGTCAGCATCAGCTCATTTAAAGTCTACAAATGTAATATTGAAGTAAATGTTTTTGACTATGTTGTATATATTTTAGGATGTTATGGTTTTTTGATTCGTTTTTTTATTTATTTAATGTTTTAATATTGTGCACCTGCCCGGGGACTACAGATGGAAAATAGCTTTTGCTAATTCTGGTACAAAACATCTTTTCGAAAGATTAATGTATTTTGTACATTGTCCCTGACAAATAAACTAATAAAAAAAAAAAAGAAAAAAAAAAAGAACTGCATTTATTCCAAATAAAAAAAAAATTCTAATAATATAAATCTTCTTTACTATCACTTTTTATCAATTTAACACATCCTTGCTGAATAAAAGTATTGATTTATTTCAAAAAAAGAAAGAAAAAAAATGACTGACCAGTAGTGTATATTGTTGTTACAAAA
This sequence comes from Rutilus rutilus, assembly GCF_951802725.1. Classification (NCBI taxonomy): domain Eukaryota; kingdom Metazoa; phylum Chordata; class Actinopteri; order Cypriniformes; family Leuciscidae; genus Rutilus; species Rutilus rutilus. Next base: position 9,597,024 of record NC_140220.1, on the reverse strand, counting down.
GATATCTATTTTTAAAACATTTGCTTCTTTTTTCTTTTTCTTTTTTTTACTTTTTATTCATCAAAGTATCCTAAAAAAGTATCACAGGTTATGAAAAAATATTAAGCAGCAGAACTGTTTCCAACTTTGATAATGAATCATCATATAAGAGTGATTTCTAAAGGATCATGGGATAGACTGGAGTAATGATCCTGAAAATTCAGCTTCGCATCACAGAAATAAATGATAATTTAAAGTATAATAAACTGAAAACCAATTATTTTTAAATTGTAATAATATATCACAATATTACTTTTTTTTTCTGTATTTTTGATCAAATAAATGCAGGCTTGATGAGCAGAAGAAACTTCTTTCAAAAACATTAAAAATAGTAATGTTTCCAAACTTTTGACCTGTACTGTATATCTAGTAATATATATATATATATATATATATTCGACAAGTTCGATCCACAGCGGCTCCACCTCACAAACTTCAAGACAAAGGTTCTGCTGCTAATGTCTTAGTGCCAGATACCACAGGATAACTTCAGGGGTCTTGTAGAGACCATTCCTCATGCCTCAACGGGTCGTTCTGTTTTGGCAGCACGCGGAGGACCAACAGCATATTAGGCGGGCGGTCATAATGTTTTGACTCATCTGGAGCAAGCAGAATAATATCTAAATGTTATTGTGTATTCACAGCTGTTCTAGTTGGGTCCTTTGACAGATCTGTAAAAGCAGCTGCCATGGTTCTCTGATTAGGTCTTTGCAACAGCATGATTATTTTTAATTACATGAAAATTGATATTAATCAAAAATTTGTATTAAGGTTCTCACATAGTCCTTCAGCTTATGCTTGAAGAAATGTCAATGAGCTCAAAACATTGCTGGGAATATTAGATAGGAGCAAGCAGGGTCAGAAACACTTCATATATTTCATTATATTCTGGTCTAAGCCTAGTTATGATCCGTTGCCTGAAAATGTGAGTGGTTGTGAGTGGTTTCTAGGGCATTGCTATGTTGTTAAGATGCTCAAAGTGTCTTTTATCCCCGGTGCACATTGTACGATTTTGGGCTGTCCCAGACGAAAGATGACCAATCGTGGTGATTTCTGTGGTTATGGCTCCTAAACGGTGGTCCTACGTCGTACAGTGAGAGAGGTTCAAAGACGACTGTTGTCACGGTCCTGCGACCAAAGACAGCCTGCGATCATTTTCTGAATGTAGCATGATCATCTCACAGTGTGTTTGCTGCTACGACCCATGTCCACTGGCTAGCCAATAAACATGCAACATGAAATGGCATATTGATCAACGCGACATGGTGTAAAACTACTTACCTCAAACTCCATCTGCAAAATACATGCCAAGTTGGCATGCATTTTTCCCTATCCATGACCATATTCTCCTCTTTTTTTCAGGCAACACAATTGCCAAAGTGTGATTCATCTTTCTCTATTTGTTTACCACTAGCACATGCTGATGACGTTTTATGTTCTATACTAACTTGCGTCGTAACCTACGATTCAATAGGTTTCATCATCTCACAGTTTACATACATGTCATACCCAAGTTTATTAGATCCATGTTGTACAGTGTGATTTGTAATGATCTTATAGGATTGATGAAATCAGTCTGCGATTGCTAATGCAGTTTCTATGGTGTTCTACATGGTTAAGTGTTTGCCTACTGACCCAAGTAAAAAGTGCCAATGATGCTCTATGATGACATGCTCCTTCCTTAAAGGGCACCTATTATGCCCCTTTTCACAAGATGTAAAATAAGTCTCTGATGTCCCCAGAGTATGTATGTGAAGTTTTAGCTCAAAATACCCAACATATAATTTTTTACAGCATGTTTCAATTGTCATTTTTTTAGGGCTCAGAAAAACGCACCGTTTTAGTGTGTATCCCTTTAAATGCAAATGAACTGCTGCTGCCGGCCCAGGGGGCGGAGCCTCACGAGCTCGCTCTCAGAGCCAGGACAATCTCATCTGATAATATCAGAACAGAAACTCTCAGTTGCGGTGTTCATTTCGACTCGGAGTCGGACAATAATGCCCACAGAGCCAGAGAATATATGCTGTATGGAGATAGAACAGGTATAGTTTAGTTTAATTACGGTTATTTGTAGCAGACCCCATCCGAATGATGACCAAAATATACTGACGAGTTCAGTGAAGTTTATTGTACCTCACACAAAAGATGAAGCCTTAGTTTTACTCCAGAGAATCACTGTAAGAGCCGAATAAACATTATATAAGTGTGCATTAAAGTCTTATCCATAAACTCTATCTCTCTCTCTCTCTCTCTCTCTCTCTCTCTCTCTCTCCCTTTCATTATCATTGAACATACACAGCGAAATACACAAAACACTCGTTAGAACTAACAGTAAACAAATATATACACACCTTTTCAGTGGGTGCTTAATAAACTGGTAAACCTTATATCCGTAAAATGACTCGATGAGCTGTCATAAAGTGCGTGCTCTCACTTTCATTTCTGCCGTGGTCAGTAACGTTAGGCCTGTCGCTCCGGAGACCATAAGCTGGATCACGAACAGTACAGATCCATCCTCGAGTAACAACAAGAGTAAATGAAGACTAAGTTCGTTCTTACATCCAACAACAAAACACCTCAATCGCTTAGGAGACATTCTTGTCTACGGCTGCTCAAGCGTGGAAACAATGGCAGACTCTGTGTCCAGCTCACTCAGGGCGGGTCTATGCTCAAACTGCAGTGTCAATCAACAGTCGTGGGAGGGGCCTGTGCAAAGTGACGTCACATTGAATCTGAGAACAGCTTGTTCTGAGACAGTGCTTATGATTTATGGGGATTATAAAAAAAAGCACTTGGTGGATTTTTATCATTATAGGGTGGTTGTGTACACACACTGCCAACACACATTTATGTTCAAACACCATGTAAAAGTGAATTTTGCATAATAGGTGCCCTTTAAGTAGAATTTGGGTTTTTATGTATTTTATCGTCCATTAAGTAAAAAAAAAAGTCTGATTGCTTAAATGTAATAGCACACCTCTCCTCGACGAGCCACATTTCTTTTTTCCCCACCAAAGTTTAATACTTCAGGTTTTGGGTAATTCAGGTTTGTTCACATCTTTAACCTGATCTATGAGCAATAATATTAAACAGCATTTTTGTTAGATCATATATTTACTCTGCATTTTTCATATCCCAATAGGACTACATGGATGCCTTGATCTCCAATTACTATGTAAGTGACCTGACACCGTTTATTTTTATTTATTTTACTAATTCTCAATTCATAAAGTTCAGTTCTATTTAATGCAACATGTCTTCATTTTTCCAGCTTTGGCCTCCAGTGCAGATAGCCAATTTTTATTTCATCCCTCTCCATCACAGGTAAAGCTCTTTCTTTTTTTTAATAAATACGAGCCTTTTTAGCCTCAAAAGTCAAGTGATCATTGATAATGATAATTCGTCCATTGCAGCAGGGCACTAATCCAACAGTGCTGGAGATTTAAGGGCGTCACTGGGAAAAGAACGTTCATGACGTGCCTCAGAAACCCTGTGTGCACCACAGCATTATGAAAGGATTTTAAAGCTGGGAAACTTTAATTAGGCTCTTATTTTTATTTTGAATGTTGGGATTTTTGATGCGTGCATTGTTTGATGTTACTTCTTTCTGGCACCTTTATTTCCCCACTGGGTTTAACAACTAGAGTCAGCTGGTCTGTTTTACCTGGATTTAGTTTTTTGTATTATTCTTTTAAGGCATGTATATGTAACACATATATGATTTCTACTAGAGTAATTTGTTCATGCTTGTGTTTTTCAGATTAGCTGTTGTTCAGATCGTGGCTGTTGCCTGGAACTCTTACCTGTCCTGGAAAGCCAACAAGATGTAACGAGATGTTTCAGATCTTCCACTACCTCGCACATTTTATTTAGTTTTTTTAGCAGTATATCTTTTACAAGTAAATATATTAACATACTCATTCAGTTTACATTGTATCATAAAGCTTACAGATGTAGTTTGCACAACAAAGGTCAAAATTGACAATGTAATTCAGACTTTTTATTAACACAATTAATGCTATGTAATATTTGTGATTTATAGATTATGTAAAGAATGTATATTAATTCTATACAGTTGATGTATATGTCTATTTTACCAAAGTTTTGATGGTGAATTATGCTTTATCAAAGGTATAATCAATAAGAACAGCAGGACTGTACGTTACAAAATGTATGTTACAAACATGATTTTGTATGTTGCAAAATCTCCATTTTGAGTTTTTTTTTTTTCTTTTTTTTTTCTTTTCTTCTGTGATCATATGAACTCACGGATGTGACGTCTTCTACTGGGGCATTGAATAGCATGTCAATACACTAATGTGAATAAAATACATCTTTTACAATTGCCAGAACATTATTCATAAAATCACTCACACCCTGAATCTCAGATTTTTTAATTTTGCAAAGTGTATGACAAATTCAGACTGTAAAAAGCAAAAGTATGTTTGGTTTTTTGTTCAATTCCTGTATCTGAACCTTGCAAACCCATTATTAACTAATCCTTACGTCATGTAGCGCGCTTATGAACTGCTGTAGATGGTCCATATTTCAAAGGAAACAGCTGACACTGAAAACATGGGCTGAATTTACTGTTTTCCTAGCACAATGTTGAACTAATAGACCCTGTTCTTTGCTGCCCTTGCCAATAGGATGTAGGGCGGCTGTTCCTCAGCTTGACTGCAATTCACAGCTTCAGCCTGCAGATCAGATTTTTTAAATTGTGAACAAAGCTGTCACTGGATAACCAGTGTATCTGCTAATTGTCATCCTTCCAAAAACATTAAATCACATTAAGAAATATAATGGCTTTATTATTTGTCTCTTCACACTGATGAGGAAGTTAAAGCCATGTTTAGGAATTTCCTTTAGAGAGAGTGTCAGGCTTATATAATATAAATATCTTTGTTCAGTTAATGCTGCGTCACTGGGGAATTGACAGCTAGCCAGAAACAATACTCAACAGTGACTAAACCTCTGCATCTGGCTATTGAACACATTTCACGCTTTAAAACGTTATCTTTCTACAGTCACAAAACATTTTAATTCATGACCATGTGGTGTATTTTTACTATTATTATTATTGTCAGTATTATTATTTAAAGAGCTTAACTTGAATTATATGGTGAAGTTCTCAAATGTTGTTTATTTATACTGTGACTATGGCTTATATAGCCTACTGTAACTCTAGAGCTTGTTCTTACAATGTTTCTAAATCCTTATAACTTTATAGGCTATTTGAAAAAAGAACAATTGTTCAATTTCAAACAATATTTTGTATGTGTATTGAAACAGCCATATTGCAATGTATGTGTAATTTATTACAATATTTACCCGTTACTGTTGCAATATATATATACAAACAAACAAACGTACGTAGAAACACCTCACCCAGTATAGAAATATGCAAAGAAATGGTTTTATTGTAATATAATGAACCAGTGAGGTCTGGCTGCGTCTTGAAGAATTTCAGCACCTTGGACAGAGTCTCGTGTCCCCGTCGCGCGCTTCTGCTCTCCTTCTGACCACAAATGACCATCCATGCAGAAATCCATCACGACAGCAGCTCCTCAGCTCACTTTTGCTCAGGTGCATTTAAAAAACAAGTCTTTTGATTGTCAAAGTAGTATCACCATCCACTGATCACCTGTCTGTTCCAACTTCGGATACATTTTCTTTGAAACTAAGTTCATGACTTTGCAACGGCATCAAGATCATCTTTGCTGATTGAAAACTTTGGAGAGACAGAAATAAATAAATAAACCGCCTCACCTTGTCCTTCGGATCTACAGCACCTTTACTCCACTCTTCCTTCCAGTTCAGAATTGCCTCATTTACAAGCAGTTTATGCAGCTCCACTGACGTCAATGGAGCGGTGTGTGATGTATATAACCATTGAGCTACAGGAGCTCCACTCCAGTCTGTCTGCAAACACTCTTCCTCACAAGTACTTTTGAAGCAACAGAAGACGATCGAGTAAGTTACCTTAATATGACTTGCTTTCAACTTCTTGACTGAGGCCATTCAAGCTTAGGTTCGAGAATGAGATCTTAGTGTTTATATTGTACAGGAGCTGTCATTATTGTTCATTCATTGAGCTGATTGTTTGGATTTCTTCAAGATTCGGTTAATCTATCAGAGTAGATTAGGTAGCCTATTATTATTAGTTGACGGTTTTTGCTCGTTTTTAATTAAAACACAACGGCATGTACAAATAGGCTAGACATTTGCTGTGATATTGACGATCATCATGACCAGCGATTCCATTTTTTTGCTTTATAAACGAGTTGCAACTCTTTTAACTCTTCACCGGTATTGTTATATTGATATAACTTTTTTATATTCTAATACTTTTATATTAGCCTACATAATACAAAAAATCGCATTTATATTTAAAAAAATTAACCTTTTGGAATTATTTTTGGAATTAACATGAATACTTTGGGGAGAAAAAACGTTTGTCTAAAAATCTAAATGTTTGAAAGAATTATCTCAAAATGTATCTATTATTTTTATAATCGATAGTAGTAGCCTAGTCTATTTACTTACAAAAAGTAGTCTTTTCTTTGTTTTGGCCTAAGCTTTTTTGATTTATTTATAATAACTCTTTGCTAAATAATGTGAGTTTTGTTATTTATACTAGGCTAGGCTACTAATAGCTTACTTAAAGCAGCAGAAAGTATTTAATTGTCAGCATGTGTCAAAGTTTTGTTTCGATGTGAAGTAACACACCTGGGTGTTTTCCTCAGGAAGCGCGCGGCTGTGTCCAGCATGAAGCCCGTCCCTTTGGTCCTGCTCATTACTTCAGTCTTACTGATCACCCACATCCCGCTGAACACCTGTCGACCCCGCGAAATGAGCTTTATGAGCAGCCAGCTAGACGACGTGCTCCTGAACAGGGCTGGAAACGACGCCGTGTCGTTCCTGCTGGGCGAAAAACTCCTTCAGTATTTGCAGAGAACCGTCGGAGCGCAGAAAGCAGGTGGTGTCCTGCATCTCCAGCACTTCCCCACGGCGCAGCTGCGCTCTCCTCACGAGGACAACAGCTTAGAGGAGTTTTCCAAACGGAACGACGATCCTCCGATCTCCATCGACCTCACCTTCCACCTGCTGAGAAACATGATAGAAATGGCGCGGAACGAGAATCAAAGGGAACAGGCGGGACTGAACCGCAAATATCTAGATGAGGTTGGGAAGTAGCTGTAGTCCAACGATGATGCTTTCAGTCGGAGAGTAAAGATCAAGCTCAATGCACTCTTTCACACCCCCAAAACTCTCGCTAAAGCACGACATTCACCGATGCCTCCTGCTCGACCCACACTCTTAGAAATAAAGGTTCTTCAGTGGTTCTTTGCAGCCTCCTTGTCGTTGTTGAGTTGGCTGTGGTTCTTTGGAGATGAAAAAAAAAATCTGATCAGGCTATTGGTTAGTGGGTTATTTAAAGCAATCCGGCTTGAAGACCTACAGAATAAAAAAGTTCTTCAAAAAGGCTCTCTTGTGGCATCAGGGTTATGTGGAACCTTTATTTTTAAGAGTGGCATCCATCTATTAGCCAGAAGAGTTTCTGGTGACCTGCTGCTGTCTCCATGACCTCTGGACCATTTCAGAACTCGGGAAACCACATGCAAAAGCCACAACAGACCTGTTCAGGACCTCTAAACGCTGTGCAGGAGGGTTCATATGTTACCAAATCAATCAATGTACAATTGCCTGGTACCCCTTTAGTGTTTAAAGTTATTGGCCTCCTAATTAGTGTTATGAATGGAAGAGGTACAGTACTACTAAACCATTACAAATCCTATTACTGCTAATTCTATAATATGGTTTTCATCAGATATCCACTTGTAAACGGGCCACTGTTAAGGTTCGTTTTTTTTTTTTTTTTGTATGGCTGGTTTGGTTGCAACCTCTTGCTTTGCCAACAGGAGTGTTCTCATGACATAAAATGCTATACTTTGGTAATAATGCCAATATAATCCCAGATGCTCATTGTATAAGTGCAAAAGTATGTTCTCCTCACATGGAGGGAAACAATGATCTTTGCACTTCAACCAAGAGGCTAACCCACGTTTGTGACAATAATGTTGGACAATATTACAAAGTGGTAGAGATATACTGTACATTGTATATTGCTTATCATTATGTAAATGACATCTTATATTGCACCTAAATGCATAAACATGACTTTGTATTTTGAACATGAATCTGCAGAAATAAATGAGACTACATGCCTTTTACAAGTAACTGCAAACATGTAAACCTCATTATCACCCATTAAAAGTGGTAATGATCACAGCAGACACGGGTTGAATTAACATTACACAAAACATAAAAAACACAAAGTGGTGAGTAACAGGTGAGATGTCACAATGGAAATTACTCTATGCTCTTTTAAAATGTTAAATGCATATCATGAATTGAAGGGCTGTAACGGTAATAATTCCAAAAGCTTTTTTGTTTCCTTTTTTTTTTTACATGTGATACTAATGGTTGAGCTAGATATAGTGACATTTGCAGTTTCAATTCAAATGAATCATTAATCATTATTTTGAAATAAGGTTGGGTGTATTTGTAGATAAATACAGAAATATCAGCCCATGTTATACACATCGTTCACCACTTTTAATGAAAACACAAAGCATCTTTATTTGAAAATGAACAATACTGATGTATAGATTACCAACAAAAGAATGCAAAACTATATATATAATTTGGGCAACCCACAAATGTTTTCTGGTTTCATGTTCTCCTCTAACTTAATATCAACTCTGCTAAAGTTATGCGATCAAAAAAGACCAAAAGCTGCATCATAAACACATATTTTTAAACATCCAGAATGTAAAAGCTATGAATAAATTTGTAATTCCTCTTACTGAACTATAGCTCAGAGTCTTAGGGCCACAAAATGCCAGATGAAAGAAGCTCTTGCCATGTTGAAAGGATTAAACAAAACCTCCTCCTTATAGTCTCTCTTAAGTCAGCGCAGGAAATACCCTGGAAATGAAAAATAAAATATATGAGTTAAATCTTCCATAATCTTCCACTTACACTCAGTCTATTTTAGTCATAAATGGGGCAAGTGGGAGAGGACAGTGTGTGATTTGCATTGGCAAGAACATACGTTGACTGAACACTCATTGTTTTTAGGACGTGTCATTGTGCACAACGTGTTACATAAGTAACGGTTAAACAAGTCGCATCTCATCCCGCAGATTGCCTCTTCATCCTGCCTCTGACACCTGCAAAGAAAACCAACCCTTTTTCTAGGAAAAATTACAGCTTTAAATTACGCGAAGGCCGGTACGTCAGCTTGTGACGCACCACATCCTCAAAATAAGATCCATCCTCATTCCGAGTGGACACATTCCACGTGTGGAGTAGTTCTGCACATAATTAGACCGAATGCTGCATCTCCAAATGACTCTTTCCCTCTCCTTCCCTCCATGAATTGATCAGTGAGCTGACAGCACGAGTGACAAGGTCAGCGTCCGTGAGCACGTCATATATCTCCACTGCCATATATCCATAGCGGGTGACACAGAGACGGGCGGTTATTAAGTAATGGGTGGAAGTGGACTCACGGCTCCAGCACGGGTGGGGGTGGATGGACCATCAGAAGCCAAGAGGTAAGATGCAGAGTGCCTGCCACTGCGATTTAGCCCTGTTCTCAACGCTGCACTTACTCAATGGACACACAGTCCTATTAGATCAGTAAAGTGCCAGAGAGAAAGCTGCATGCTGCCTGATTTAAAGAGGTTTCTGACCTTTAAATTGAAGTAAGAGGAACGGTTATTTAAAGAAAGCTTGCAGAGATGGGGATGCCCCTGCATGACAGGATACCCACCTCTTAAAGAACAGGATATGTATTTTGTGCAAATACTATTTTCCAAGTTGTATAAATCATGAATCTTAGAAACAACTTTTACACCTTGGTTGGTAAGTTTTTACTGTTTACTCACACACTCTTAAAAATAAAGGTTCTTTACAGGCATCTATGGTTCCATGAAGAACCTTTAAAGGGATACTCCACTTTTTGGGGGAAATAGGCTCATTTTACAACTCCCCCAGAGTTAAACAATTGAGTTTTACCGTTTTCGAATCCATTCAGCCGAACTCCGGGTCCGGCGGTACCACTTTTAGCATAGCTTAGCGTAGATCATTGAACCGGACAAGACCATTAGCATCTCTCTCAAAAAAATGACCAAAGAGTTTCGATATTTTAACTATTTAAAACTTGACTCTTCTGTAGTAACATCGTGTACTAAGACCGACGGAAAATGAAAAGTTGCGATTTTCTAGGCTGATGTGGCTAGGAACTATACTTTCATTCCTGCGTAATAATCAAGAAAATCGCAACTTTTCATTTTCCGTCAGTCTTAGTACACGATGTAACTACAGAAGAGTCAAGTTTTAAATAGGAAAAATATCGAAACTCTTTGGTCATTTTTTTGAGAGAGATGCTAATGGTCTTGTCCGATTCAATGATCTATGCTAAGCTATGCTAAAAGTGGTACCGCCAGACCCGGAGATCGGCTGAATGGATTCGAAAACGGTAAAACTCAACTGTTTAACTCTGGGGGAGTTGTAAAATGAGCCTATTTCCAAAAAAAGTGGAGTATCCCTTTAACATCCATGGAACCTTTCCATTGCACAAAAGGTTCTTTAGATTATTAAACTGTTCTTCACTCAGAGAAAAAAAATGGTTCTTTTAAGAACTGTTTATTGAAAGGTTCTTTGAGGAACTAAAAATGGCATCACTGTGAAAAATCCATTTTAGAACCATTATTTTTAAGCGTGTATATGCTGTACAATAAAATGATAAATTAAGCATAATGATCACGCTGTTGTCTGTACAATTAAAGTGAATGGGGAACAGGGGTTGTCATGCTTCAAAAATGACAAAAAAGCACATTAAAGGTGCAGTAAGCAATTTCTGAGAAATATGTATTGATATTTGAAATCAATCCAAATAACACACCCAAAAAAACAAAGTTGGGCGGGGCCCAGTGTGGTCCACTTGCAATTGGCACAGGGCCCCCAAAAGCAGCACTGTTGCACTGCACCACCCTAAGGATGGCCCTAAACACACACCCCTCCCTTCATTGCTCCGCCCCCAAAACGCATGAACATGAGTGGATTTCTCTTTATCATAGCTGAAGCGAAGCAAGATAATGCTTCACGAAAAATAAAGCGAAGATGACGAACGAGAAGGAAGAACAAAAATGAACATACTGTACATGAGCCTAGAAATCCAGACGCACCCTAGCGGCAGCAAATTTTATTTTGCAGCCAGTGTCATCTAGCAACTCTCCATTGGCTTGCGAGCTGGAAAAACCAAACTCTAGTCAGGCCAATCACATCGTGTATAGAGTCGGTGGGCGGGCTTAACATAATGACGGCAGAGTTGTGACGGTTTCGCGTGAATTCCCTGCTACTTGAAAACAAAGAAGATGGCTGCTGCTGCTGGCGAACAGCGGTCTTTCGAATCGGCTTTGGCCGCGACTCTGGAGTTAAGCTTTTCTTTGAGAAAGGAGCAAAGAACGGCACTGAAGTCATTCTTAAAAAAGGAAGATGTGTTCGGAGTTTTGCCGAAGTTTAATCTATCAACTAGCTCTGCTGGTGGGAAAACGCTCTGGTTGGTTGTAGCGCTATCCTATTGCGTGCAGAGGGAATTTGAAAGACAACCGTTTATCCTGCCTCTCGGATTGAGCCCTGACAATGGTGTGTTCCAAGACCCAACATCTTGATGTGGGTCTGGCTTGCCAGGCTACACGATTATAGCTCCAGACAAACAATTACACCCAAATCTGTTCTGTTATAATAGCAAACATTACAACAACAGAATATCTTGGTACTGTGAAACATAGCAAAGCCAATAATACTCATGTGTGGAGCTGAAACAACGCAACCTCAGCTACCTTTTTCAGGCTTTTCTAATATGGGTCCTAAAGCTCTTCCCTGATCATGACCCTTCTTTTTTCAGTGATATTCCCCTGGCCTTTTCTTTTTTGCAATGTCTCACAGCCATCTCTCTTTCTACAGTCTTCAAATCTCCCTCTTGCTCGCTCTCACCATGAGAGGACACGCCCACAACTGCTGATTGGATAGAAGTGTGTTGGGGTGCTCGGTCTGATCCACTTTCAACAGCGTTTCTCAGAAATCGCTTACTGCACCTTTAAACATAATCTATGCCCAATATTCCAAGTCCTCTGAAGCCGCATGAAGGCTTGAAAAAGAGGCAGTGAGAAAGAGATTGGAATTTAAATCAAAGGATCTTGACAAGCAAAGATGCATCGATTGAGAATTAATGAAGAGATTCAGAAGGGATAATGATTTCATATAAGCACAGTCATGGAATATTGCACATGAGTCATAAGAACTACTTTCATTGACTTTTAAAGTGATTTTTGGAGCTCAACAGCTCCTTACAAATAAAAATGGATGAAAATCAAATTACAAATGAAAATTTATTGGCATTTATGGCTCATTAAGAACTTTCCATTGCACAAAAGGTACTTTATAGTGGAAAAAGGTCCTTTGTATTATTACAGTTTTCTTCACATTAAGAAAAATATATATTTTTACATTTCACATTAAGAAAATGTTTTACATTTCACATCACCTATGTTTTTCACACTAAAAAAGCAAACTGTATCAGATACAAAATTATTAAACCAAGTGGCTTCTGCAAACAAATGATACTAAATGATCTTTTCTCAGCCATTTGCAATGATGTTAAGATGATTTTTATGTATATGGTTCACACAGATGGAGTGTGTCACATCAACATTTCACCAGATCCAAATGTTTATGGACGCCTTACAGAGACTTTAGTCAGCAAATTTTTAATAGAGTTTGGTAGGAGATGACGAGTGTACTCAACACAATGAGTGCCACTGTTGCCAAGAATGTTCACATCACAGGATGGGACGTCTGCATGATCTGCCATATTCGCACTAATAGAGAAGAGAAACACTTTAACCCTGTAAAGCCTGACGTATGAAATACTAGTCAGAAATTCTAATGTTTTGAATTGGAAAAGTTTATTAAACTTTTAGATAAAATATTTAAAACATCTAAATAAATGAAAAACTTTGCAGGTGTGTTTCGCTGAGTATCATATTTAATACATCAGGCTTTTATAGCTCACATAGCATGATATAGAAGAATATAGAGCTCATATTTAAGGAGGAAAAACGCCCAAACTGAGCAATATGGTGCAGATGCTAATATTTATATGGGCAAAAAATAAGATGACATTCTGATAGCTTGTAATGTAAATCAATGAGATCTTTAGAACAGTACACCAGACTATTTACATAAAATGCATATAAATATCAATTGTCACTTTAGATCTCCCGATAATGTGTTAGTAAGATGATATTTAAATGGTTAGTTTTAAAATCAAAGCTCTGTAGTTTTTATTGTGGGGTCAAAACATATAATGCTATGCAATACAACGATGATCGAGAAATGTACACATGAACCTTCATCAAAAGCCTGATGTATCATATTTGATACATGTTAACATGTTGTTTTTTTTTAAATGATAAATGGATAATCAAATAAACCTAAGTTGCTTCAGTCCAATAAGTATTCATCCTAATATATTACTAACAATATAAAAGTTATTCTCACATTTACTGAATAAAAATCAGAAAAGATTTCAGAGCAAAGAGACACATGTACCACAACCTGAAGGTGGACATTTATAAAAAATTACACTACAAATTTCTGAAAAAATCAGGCATATAGTAGAGGATGTTGATAATTTAAAGGCCTGAGAAATGTGTGTATCAAATATGATACAGTAGGCTTTATAGGGTTAAATGGTTTTCAGACCATCATGTACCAATGTTAGAACATTGGAAAAAGTCATTTAAAAAAAAAAAAGGCTAATTCCCTTGACTTGCTTTCATTTGTGGAGCCCAAATTTTGAGAAATGTCCTTTTATCCATCCAAGCCAATGAGCTCCAAAGTTGTTTGGCTCCCAATGTTCTTCAAAATTTCGTGTTCCACAGAAGAAAGAAACTCGTACAGGTTTGGAATGACATGAGGGCGAGCAAATGATAGCAGAATTTTCCTTTTTGGGTTAACCATCCCTTTAAGGCCATGATTTCATCTTTTAAACTAACCTTGGGTTTAAAAATAAGAAGTTAGCATCTCCCTGAATCACCACTCCCTGATTGACCAGGTGAGTTGGCCAGGTCTCCAGGAGCTTCATCACTGCCGTCTTCCCCATCTTCACCTGCAACAAAAGTACGTTTCATCACTAAATACATTGCAATGCAACTTCAACTTACCAATGCAAATAACTGGACATATGAGAAAGATGATGTCATCATAGCTGTGAAGCCTTTACCTGATTGGAAGTCGATGCCTCTCAACATGTCGGCCACATCCTCCGTGTTGATGATGAAGTGGTCCATGCTCTCAAAGCCTGCCTCCGTCTGCTCAATGTTGGTGGCCTTGGCAGTGTCTGTGATCCTGTCAAGGACAGAGCGGTGAAGTTGCTCGGACAAATATAAAAGTGACGGATAGCGTTAGGTCCCAGTTCCTCCGTCTCCCCGTGCTGGTGACGCAGGTGCACGAGGCACCACTCGCAGTCTCCGCAGGTGGAGGGTAGCATGAAACATAAGACACAGCTAGACAGCGTTGTAAGCGTAAGCATTTTTCGAAACAGTTAGAGGTTTTGGGGGAAAATGTGATGAATGCTGATTCATTCGTTATTGCCCACGCTGCATAAAGTTTCATTTTGCAAAGAAAAGTTGCTTTTGGAGGCAATTAGCTTGCAGCATCAATGGAAGACTTGCATTTACTGAAGGAAATACCTGTGAAAACCTCAATGTTGAACGTTCATGTCTTTCATATTTTCTCAAATATGCTCAAAGTAAACGTTTTTTTCAATAGCCGTTTCTTCAACTATTACCGCCAATTCTAAATATGTGGTTACAGCATTGTAAAGTACCAGTTATTTATCACAATAATTTGAACAGATAAATGTGCCTCAACAAATGGCACATTATTAAAAAAAAAGTTAATAATCCATGATAATTTCTCTTTCAAATAATTTTTTTTCAATCTGTTACATTTAAAAGATAAAAAAAAGGGTTGAATGTTTAGTCAAAATGGCTATATGGACTTACAAAATCGCAACATATTACAATCTTTTCTGTTCATATTTTTCAACTTTTTGTAAAAAGAAAAAAATCTGCATTGATTTTTCCCATGGCAGAGTTGAAATATTGTGCTTGACAAGGAAATGATAAAAGTAATCTTCAACTATAGTAAACAATGAAATACTGATAAAGACTGTAAGAGAAAAATAGTCAGCATAAGTCACTGAGGGATTTTACATTTTAATCTTACATTTCTTTTAACATACACAGTTCAAAGGTTTGGAATCAATACGATTCACTTTATTTTGATGGTCGACTTTAGACATTCTACTAACTAGTGATGGGGACAAGACCGCCTATGCCGAGTCCGAGTCAAGACCGAGTCTTTGAAGGGTCGAGACCGAGTCGAGACCGAGTCCGTTGGTTTTCAAATACAGTCGAGTCCGAGTCAAGTCCGAGTCGAGACCGAGTCTTTAGGAGTCGAGACCAAGACCATAAAAACATGTCAGTTTTCATATTCATGATTTAATATCACCCCAGTTAATAATCAACAGTTAGGCCTACAGACTAAGCTAGATTGGGAATTGTTTAGAGGAGCAGTCTTAACGTCTTAATATGGACTATGCTTTTACTATCATTAAAAAAATCCCTACCACATGCATCATCTTCTGCCTATTTTTCTAAACTGCTTCAACAGTGCTGCTCTGTCATCAACATGTTAAACCCACCCTGACTTTTTTAATCATAGTTAGGACATTTTTCTAGTGGTATGTATTCTAGTGGACTAGTGATGGGGACGAGACCGCCTATGCCGAGTCCGAGTCAAGACCGAGTCTTTGAAGGAACAAGTCCGAGACGAGTCCGAGAAAGCAGAAATCGGTCTCGAGAACTACATCACTACTACTAACCATACTAACTTTGCAGATAAATGTCAACTACCAGTCAGTTGAGTAGCAGACTGTTAGGTTATAGTTAGATGTTAGGGTCCGGGTGAGTAGAATAATTTGACATGTACTTGCAAAGTCAGTAGAGTGTCTTTTGGGGGAGCATTAAAAATGTGCTAGCAGATAAGAAATTAATATTTATATTCAGCAAGGATGCATTGAATTGCTTAAAAGCGACATTAAAGACATTTATGTTACAAAAACAAAAGAAGCAGCAAAACTGTTTCAACTGATAACAATAAGATATTATTCTTGAGCAGCAAATCAGCATATTCGAATGATTTCTGAAGGATCATGTGACTGAAGACTGGAGCAATAATCCTGAAATTTCAGCTTTGCCATCACAGGACTAAATTACATTTGAAAATACATTAGAATAATACAGTGGGTCCACAAAACTCTAACATACACGCAGAAGTCAGCAGAAGATAAATAAGTGGAAGGATGAGGGATTTCAATAAATCCAGAATCTTTCCCACAATATTGATGTAGATGAATGTTATGAATCAATGCATAATACAGTGGGTTGTTAGGGGTGGGAGGCTGGTTGAGTCATTGTCTGTGATGTTGTTAATCATGATTGTTAGTCTTTAGGAGGCACCAGATATTGATGAAGCACACATGCTGAATATGGTTTAGTTTAAAGGGACAGTTCAACGTGAAATGAAAATTCGGTCATCAAGAAAGTCATACACGATATGTAACGTGATATCAGTAAATGATTACAGAATTGACATTTTTGGGTGAACTATCCCCTTTTAGACACTTCAAAACACATCACTCGTAGCTGACTTACTTTTTGAACACTTCTTTTGTACTCTGTGAACACAGCAAAGAAGAACACTCGTTTTAGGACTAGAGGATTCTGCAGCAGATTAAAACATAAAACCCCCAGTCCTCTTCATCATAGTTTCATGCGCACATACTAAATCACAGACACTTGTTAGGCAGCTTCCTTTGACACTCTGTTTGCACTGAGAAGTGCTAGTTAAAAAGAGCAGCGCTGCACCTGAGGCTTTATAGTGAAAGCTGTTTCAAAAAACAATTTCACCTCTCCATCACCTATGTTTAAAGTCTCTTTCTGCAGAGTGCAGCTCTCAGCCATGGTGAAGTATTGACCGTTTGAGCCACTAGTCAAAGGACAGGGATCTGTGTTCCTCCGTCCCCAGCTGTGGGAGGTTTTCACCAATCAATGTCAGCCCCCCTCCATGGGCCTTGTCATTAAAGGATGCTTGAAAAGTAGCAACAGGCACAGTGTCGATCAGGAAGCATACGCAAGGACTGGGTCATTTGCATCAAGCATCTCCAGGCGGCTCTGAAAGCAAACAGCTCCGCCACTGTTGGAGCATTAGCTCCACACAGCTCAATAAGTCCACGTCACATATTCACAAGCACCTGTACCGCCAGAGGTTTGCGTGAGTTTGATGTAGAAACTTAGAAAGTGATCATTTAAGACAAGGTAATGTTGTCTGTAGCTTTGCAAACTACTTAGAGGCTAATGATCTAGACTTTTAAGGGCAAGACACCACAGGGAAAAAAAAATCCATGCACTGGTGGAGATTTTGGGCTATTTGGCTTTCGATAACATTGTTTCAGATAAGTGGAATGAAAAAAAAAAAAAAAAAAAAATTACACTATCTATTTGCATCTGTAGATTTCATGTACAAAACATATCTTAAAGGCACACTATGCAAGATCTGTACCTTAATATAACAGCTTCTAAATAATTTCGATGGTAAACGAACTCGTAGTAGGGCGAATCATCCCGATAGTAAAGGGGTGGGGGGTCTGAGAGGTGGCGCCCCGACAAATCTCGCGAGAATCACGACTTGCTTTACGGCACGACGTAATATACATCAACAACATATGAAGCAGCCTCTATGGAAGACACTAGCGCGCATTTCAGACGTGAATCATGGCAGAGTCGACGAAGAAAACGAAGAAAGCGCGGTCGGAAGAGTGCAGAGACGGCTCTGCGCGAGTGGTATTTACGATAGTAACGTTAAATACAAGTATTCCACAGCGACTGCATACGGAAACTGCATAGTGTGCCTTTAAAAGGCCGTTTTCCACTTCATTAGCACTTTTCAGTTACATATTTTTGTTCTCAGAGGAGGCAAGGGAGGCCGTGTCTCCTCAAAAAAATTGGATGAGAAAATAATTGATATTACAAAGAAAAAAATTACAAAATGTGACATTAAAAAGGTCTCTCGTGCCTCCCCTGAGCCTATTGACTTTTAACAGACCCCTTAAAGTGTGCGCTGGGTTTGGTGGGGGGTAATTGAGAATGAATGGGGGAAAGTCACCTGAGAGGAGGCAATGCCTCCATCACACTATGATTGGATATGATCTGTTATGGTTGGATATGATTGATTGATATGTGCGATAAATATTGCCTCTTGTTTTCATGCACGTTCGCGAATGGGCCTAAATGAAGAAAATGATGGCGTTAATGGGAAGACTAATTAAAAAAGTAAGTAAACAACTCACCCACTTAGATATCACTGCTTTGTCACGAAGAACAGCTGAACTTCATTTCACAAATAAAATATATTGTTTAAATTGTTACTGCCTTTAGTTATTATTTTGGAATAAATGTAAAAATGAGATTGAGAAAAACTTGATGAGATTTATACTTGGTGTTAATAAATAGAACAATAATTATATAGTGTAAATATACAAAATAGAATTGTATTTGGTCTTTATGTAATGTTTATTCAACCAGGAAAATGTAAAAACTACGTGTAACAGGGACACAAATTTACATTTTATATATATATATATATGTGTATATATACATATATATACATATATATATACACTCACCTAAAGGATTACTAGGAACACCATACTAATACTGTGTTTGACCCCCTTTCGCCTTCAGAACTGCCTTAATTCTACGTGGGATTGATTCAACAAGGTGCTGAAAGCATTCTTTAGAAATGTTGGCCCATTATTGATAGGATAGCATCTTGCAGTTGATGGAGATTTGTGGGATGCACATCCAGGGCACGAAGCTCCCGTTCCACCACATCCCAAAGATGCTCTATTGGGTTGAGATCTGGTGACTGTGGGGGCCATTTTAGTACAGTGAACTCATTGTCATGTTCAAGAAACCAATTTAAAATGATTCGAGCTTTGTGACATGGTGCATTATCCTGCTGGAAGTAGCCATCAGAGGATGGGTACATGGTGGTCATAAAGGGATGGACATGGTCAGAAACAATGCTCAGGTAGGCCGTGGCATTTAAACGATGCCCAATTGGCACTAAGGGGCCTAAAGTGTGCCAAGAAAACATCTCCCACACCATTACACCACCACCACCAGCCTGCACAGTGGTAACAAGGCATGATGGATCCATGTTCTCATTCTGTTTACGCCAAATTCTGACTCTACCATCTGAATGTCTCAACAGAAATCGAGACTCATCAGACCAGGCAACATTTTTCCAGTCTTCAACTGTCCAATTTTGGTGAGCTCGTGCAAATTGTAGCCTCTTTTTCCTATTTGTAGTGGAGATGAGTGGTACCCGGTGGGGTCTTCTGCTGTTGTAGCCCATCCGCCTCAAGGTTGTGCGTGTTGTGGCTTCACAAATGCTTTGCTGCATACCTCGGTTGTAACGAGTGGTTATTTCAGTCAAAGTTGCTCTTCTATCAGCTTGAATCAGTCGGCCCATTCTCCTCTGACCTCTAGCATCAACAAGGCATTTTCGCCCACAGGACTGCTGCATACTGGATGTTTTCCCTTTTCACACCATTCTTTGTAAACCCTAGAAATGGTTGTGCGTGAAAATCCCAGTAACTGAGCAGATGTCTGGCACCAACAACCATGCCACGCTCAAAATTGCTTAAATCACCTTTCTTTCCCATTCTGACATTCGGTTTGGAGTTCAGGAGATTGTCTTGACCAGGACCACACTCCTAAATGCATTGAAGCAACTGCCATGTGATTGGTTGATTAGATAATTGCATTAATGAGAAATTGAACAGGTGTTCCTAATAATCCTTTAGGTGAGTGTATATATATATAAAATGTAAAAAAAAAACTGAGGACTTTGCCTCTGCAAGCCACTGGTTTACTCATATATCATTCAACTGATTTTATGCAACATTTTCCCCCCCCCAAAAAATTGTGAAAATGTATTCTTTTTTCTGGCTGTTGACAGTATTTTATGATTTATGGAGTGATAAAAATATCCAATATCCCCTCTGTAGAAACCTTTAACTCTTAATATGTTGACAAAAAAAGTTTTGAACCTGACAGATAGATAGATAGATAGATAGATAGATAGATAGATAGATAGATAGATAGAGTTGTACCTGCAGAAACACAGCCATCTGAGGTTCCTCCATGGACTGGATGGCTGTTTCCACCAGTTTGATGGACATCTCTAAGTGGTCTCCTTGGAGACGGATAAGGGAGCGAACATGGCTTAGTTTTTGGTCTTGCTCACGGCCGACAGTCTCTACTAGTTCTCTTTTACGCTCTTCTAGGATGGCAAAAAGTTCATCAAACTTATCAGAGATGTGCTGCATCTGTCGACGACCATTTTCCTGCAAAAGATTACCAGCGACTGTTTTAGTTTGAAGTAAAAGTTAAACATCAATAGTTTCAACAATTATTATTATTTTTTTTAATCATCACTGTCAAGAGATGGGCAATATAGCAAAAAAAAATTCTCTCGATGGACGAAAGCATTTCAGGATACTTTTGTAACATAAATATTTGCCCTAAAATGGCTTAAAATTGTGAATCAGAGGGTCCATCATTTTAACCAAACAGCCACTGCAGCCAAGAATATTCAAAATGTTTAATCATCATGAATATATCTTGAATATTCAATATATCACCCAGTCCTATCACACAATATCATAACTGTTGTGGTTTACAGTAACATTTCTTTCTCACCTTGACAGTCCTACAAATATCCTCCATCTGTGAGATCAGGGCCTGTATTCTGTCATTTCCTACCATCAAGATGGCTATGGCATCATTTAGCTCTGTCTGAGACAAAACAGCAGAATATAACCAATTGTGACAGGTCTTCATAAAATAAAGGGGGGGTGCATTGGTCAAACACATGACCAATGCACTCAACGTGTCATCTTTCACAAGAAAGCCATGTCAGACTTGGCTATGCAACTTGTGATAACCACACTTACAGACAAGAGAACAGCATGTGAACTAAAAGCCGAGATTGTAGGAATGTTACCCGTCATGACTGATCAAACTTAGCTGATTTGCATTTGAAATGAGTGATTCACTGTTTATAGTGGGCCATGACTAAAAGAGAAAATGTCATCATAGCCACCTGGCAAAAATTATGGTGGTTTGGGAGCCGGTTTGGGCATCGACCACCCAATATGATCCTGCAGCGTTACGACCATTCTGTTCCAGCTCCCCAAAACCAAGAGTCACAGAAGTAGATATACTGTAGATATACTACAAGAAGAAAGAGCTATTTCTGATGATGAGAATTGACCTTCAGCATAGGAACGCTGCAAATAACAGATCGACATATGGTGTCCACCATGCACATGCTTTTCTATTGGGAAAGGCTGATACATTTAGTCATTGTTCATCTGGTGGCTGCTGAAGGGAGAGAGAGAGAGAGAGAGAGATGAGAACAGGCACTTACAGAGGACAAAACTGACAAATAAAAGGTAAAGACCAGAAGAAGCTGCTATGACTCAAACACAACAGGGAGGAGTGACTCATTTCTCAGGGCCAGTTGCACCCTGGTATGAAGACCTTCATTACTAGCCATTTCACAAGAGGTGCAGTAGGCCAAGACCTCAATATCATGTAGGTTAAGAAAGCACCCGAAAGTGACAAAACTGCTGTGATGCTACACGTTTTTTGTGTGACGAAACACATTTGTCCTGTTTTTTGTTTCGTTTGTTTGCTTTTTAACAACCATAATCTCATAAGTATCTTGGTCCTATGTAAGACGTATTGTCTGTTCTGTGATGTGCTATTATTGGTGCTTGCTATAGAGCATTGCAATTGCTCATACTTCGTCAAGTCAAGCCACCTTTATTTATATAGCATCTTCACAGTAATAAACAGGTATATTCCGATGTAAAGCAATAGCATCATTATTCAGCTCAAGTCAGTTTTGTTCAGCTCAAGTCATTGTTGATTCAGTTCAGTTTAATAACCAAATAAAAGTTCATCAGTTACAGAGAAGAAGAAGGATAGATGATGTATTGACTCATTATTTAAATGTTGATTTTGAACAAAAAAGTTACATAGTGCACCTTTAATATGAAGGAGGGATGCGACTGAGTCATATTTAGGGGCCGGAATATCATACAGACTGGGTGGGCTCTTTTAAACTTGACTTCTTGATTAATCTCTTCAGAAAACATAAATAGCTCATTTGTTAGACAAATTAGATGCAGCAAAAACTGAAAAAGTAGGTCATTGGTTGAAGAGGAAGCAGTCATTGGTTGAGTCAGGGCTGCTGGTGGTCTGTGTACTTTATGTGTTCACATTTGAGTGAGTGTTGATGCGAAAGAAGTTTGGTGAGATCGAGCCACTTGCAATGTGTGAAACCTGTTGGTCAGCGTGTCATAAACACATCTGTCTAGTTCTCAGTGTCGCACCACAGCCTCAAAACAGCCTGTGTTTTATTCTGAGGTCATTCACACCACAACAAACTAAGTAAAACAAACTTAAAAAAAACCCCGGATTGTCTGGTTGATGAAGTCAATTATACTGTATGCAAATCCTCTACCTTTTGTCTCTTGTAGATGACCGGCAGTGGGGCCACATCACAGTCCTTGTGAGCCCCGAACACCTTGCACATGGAGCATGTCGGTGTCTTACAGGTGAGGCAGTAGATGTTGATCTTCTCCTCCACATGCTGGTCACACATCAGCTGCTGTTGGTCTGTTTTGGGCAGGAGTAACCTGTGGAGTCAAAACAGAAAGAGATTTATGGTGCGGTGGAAAGGTTAAAGATTTGCATTGGTAAATCAGAGATTGCAAAATTTAGCTATCACCACTATGCCCTTTAGCAAAGCGCTGACCCCAGGTTTTTCCAGAGGAAAAAGTAATTATGATAATACATATAAAATATAAATAAATATATAATATAATATTACATTTTTATTTAATCATTTCTATTTGATGACACAGCTAACCTGCTATTGGGGCATGTTGTCAAACAATTTGAATATTGATCTTTTTCAAAATTTAGTCCATCCATCCATCCATCTTCTACCGCTTATCCGGGGCCGGGTCGTGGGGGCAGCAGTCTAAGCAGGGATGCCCAGACTTCCCTCTCCCTAGACACTTCCTCCAGCTCTTCCGGGGGGACACCGAGGCGTTCCCAGGCCAGCCGGGAGACATAGTCTCTCCAGCGTGTCCTAGGTCTTCCCCGGGGTCTCCTCCCGGTGGGACATGCCCGGAACACCTTCCCGGGAAGGCGTCCAGGAGGCATCCGGAAAAGATGCCCGAGCCACCTCAACTGACCCCTCTCGATGTGGAGGAGCAGCGGCTCTACTCTGAGCTCCTCCCGGGTGACTGAGCTTCTCACCCTATCTCTAAGGGATCGCCCAGCCACCCTGCGGAGAAAGCTCATTTCGGCCGCTTGTATCCGGGATCTTGTCCTTTCGGTCATGACCCACAGCTCATGACCATAGGTGAGAGTAGGAACGTAGATTGACTGGTAAATCAAGAGCTTCGCCTTGCGGCTCAGCTCCTTCTTCACCACGACAGACCGGTACAGCGACCGCATTACTGCAGAAGCTGCACCGATCCGCCTGTCAATCTCCCGTTCCATCCTTCCCTCACTCGTGAACAAGACCCCAAGATACTTAAACTCCTCCACTTGAGGCAGGAGCTCTCCACCAACCTGAAGCGGGCAAACCACCCTTTTCCGACTGAGAACCATTGCCTCGGATTTGGAGGTGCTGATTTTCATCCCAGCCGCTTCACACTCGGCTGCAAACCGTCCCAGTGCATGCTGGAGGTCCTGGCTTGATGAGGCCAACACGACAACATCATCCGCAAAGAGCAGAGATGAAATTGTGTGGTCCCCAAACCTGACCCCCTCCGGCCCCTGGCTGCGCCTAGAAATTCTGTCCATAAAAATTATGAACAGAACCGGCGACAAAGGGCAGCCCTGCCGGAGTCCAACACGCACCGGGAACAAGTCTGACTTACTGCTGGCAATACGAACCAAGCTCCTGCTCCGGTCGTACAGGGACTGGATAGCCCTTAGCAAAGGGCCCCGGACCCCATACTCCCGGAGCACCCTCCACAGGCCGCCGCGAGGGACACAGTCGAATGCCTTCTCCAAATCCACAAAGCACATGTGGATTGGTTAGGCAAACTCCCATGAGCCCTCCAGCACCCTGTAGAGGGTATAGAGCTGGTCCAGTGTTCCACGACCGGGACGAAAACCACACTGTTCCTCCTGAATCCGAGGTTCTACTATCGGCCGGATTCTCCTCTCCAGTACCCTGGCATAGACTTTCCCAGGGAGGCTGAGAAGTCAAAATTTAGTGTTTCTTTTTTTTCTGGGCAATAACAGTGGCAAACAATAGCTTTATTTTAAAGTCAGTTACTGTATAGACACATACTGCACCTTACAGTATAAACAAAAAAGATCATTTTTCTTGACGATACAGTTTAATTACCTAAAAGTTTTGAACAGTAAAATACCGTAAAACAATTATCAAAGCAATTCATTTTGCCATACAGCACAACACAATGTCCAGCTCATTATTTTAACATAACTATAGATGGAAATTCTAGAATTCTAAAACTACAAATAAGACTAGTTATATACTGCAGAATTCAAATTCAAATTTGAATTTGAATTGTACAATAGAATTCTTCCAGTTTGCTACCTTCAAAATTTAAAAGACATCCTTAACTCAATTCTGAATAGCAAATGTCACTGGTTCTAAATTGTGCATGTAATGATAAACTACACACAACAACAAGCATTCTTTCTTTGTGACATGGGAGGTAAGATATCACTTCCCCTGAGGTGAATCACTATAACGGGAGCTGATGCGAAAATCTGACGTTAAAGGCATTTGCAGCAGGTGCTCCGTTTAAAAGTGATTGATGCAACTAATATGATATTCTGTCCTAAAATGGGCACATTACTCACATAGACCTTTTCAACAAGCATCTGTCCTAATCTGTCTTCTCAAGTGGAAAGAGATGGTTTGTATGTGCAGTGTGTTGGCAGCAGGCTTGTTCAAAACAGAATATGTTGATGAAAGACTGCCATCCAGTGGATGTCTGCTGATAGTGTAGTCATATGAAACCACATTATGGTGACTGGATTTATTACTACAGGATATATTTATAAGTTGTAAATACTAATTAGCATTTATAAGTTTATGTCAAAAATGTTTGACATTCTTGAAATCTCCTTGAAATAACCTAAATAAACAAATAAAAATAAATAAAAACATTTTACTTCCATAATCTGATGTATTTCAGAGTGAAGCAATATTCAACCAGAAAGAAATAGGATGTGAATTAACTAGACATTTTTAAATAAATATTTTGTGTCGTCTTCTTTTTAAAAATGTTAAAACATTTACATCACATTTAATAAGATTTATTTTTCTTACCAGCTGGGCAATTTTTTTTCTCTTGTAAAAAAAAAAAAAAAATTTAGTGTGTATATGTATATGTGTGTGTATATATATATATATATAGAGAGAGAGAGAGAGAGAGAGAGAGTTAAGAAAGAAAATAGGATTTGAATTTGAAATAATTTGTCAATTTATATATATATCCCCATATTAAGTGTTTGCTTTTTTTATCCCTGTGTGCTCCAACCCATCTTAAGAGTTTGCTGCACACAGGGATACAAAAAAGTACCCCATGTGTAAAATGAAATACTCTGCTGTATCTTTAATGCTGTGGGCCTAATTTTCCCAGTAATCCCAGTACCCTGACCTGAACCCTATAGAAAATGAGTGGGAGATTCTGTATGGTCTCTGATCTCTTTGTCAGGTGTTCTCCAAACTCATCAGGCATTATAGGAGAAGACTCAGAGCTGTTATCTTGGCAAAAGGAGGTTGCAAAAAGTATTTAATAAAAGGGGGCAAATAATTGTTCCCAACGTGTTTTGGAGAAAAACATTTATTTCATAATGTGATTTTCCCCCCACTTTCAATTCTTTTACTTCAATGAAAGGTTAGATTAACAATGCAGATTTATTTTTTACAGCCATCTTTGATCATATTTACCAAGGGGGCAAATAATTCTGACCAGCACTGTATATGTAGAGGTTGCTTCAAAGACACAAAAGATCAGTTGTGTGTGTATATGCACACAACTGATCTTTTGTGTCTTTGAAACAACCTCTACATTCAGGTGACCTGCTTTCCATCAAAGACACATTACTAACCATGTTACATTACGTATTCATGATAAGCACCTCAGCGTTTGTTACAAAAGGCCTCAAAGTCTATCTGTCTTATTATACCCAATTACGCATATTTTTCACAGGAGGTCTCATGACACATTGTTTATTGCCACAGGGATAAAGCGTCCTAGTTATATTTAGTGTTTTGGCAAAGGATTGCAGCAGTCACCAGAGCCTCAGGTCCCATGTCTCTGTTGTGTTTACATGGCGTGGCAGAAAATCTCCCACATGTGTGTAAATCACATATTTGTGTCACTACACAGGGTTTAAGCTTCATTGATGAAACAGAACAAGTGTCGGTTAGTGGCGTGTCACTAGACTTTTGTAACAATTTAAATTTGTTGGCGTACAGTGTATTTTTGCTACACAGCTCGGGGGGGTTGCTGGATCTCTATACAGAAAGGACTGCTTTGAATCCTCTACAACAAATAGCTTTCATTCATCTCAGTGCTTCCAAAACAGATATGCTTGTTCTTGGAGCTTGAAACAGGCCCAGAAAAAGCCAGCGCTTTGGAGATGACTCCAAGTCGAAACTGACCTGGTAGACTCTGATTTGTAGATATCAATGATATTCTCCACTAGCAGGTTCCTCTGAAGGCCATATACACCATGCCGGTCCAATATCACTTCATGGCGACAAGATGGGCAGCGGAAGCGTCCCCCTGTAGACAGAGTGGTAGAGCCCCGGTTTTGCCAAAAAGAGCTAGAGGCCTAAACCAGTAAAAGAATTTTAGTAAAACATTAGTTAATCGGCCATTGCACACACCAGTGTACTTTCTGTAAGCTAACGGGTGAGTCAACAATATATAATTTATGGCATTTCACATATAGGCTAGTTATTCCTTTAAGACTGTTTCATCTTCCATGTGACTAATAGGCCTATACAAAATAAAGTAGGACTAAGAAAAGAGCAAACCTGCTGTGTGGCCAAATTAATAGGTGAATGAATGGATGCCTTTGCCCACCAAACGGTGTAATTTGTCTGTCAGTTATCTTTGGGTAATTGTTAAAAGTGAAAGATGAGAATTAATATAGATGGATAGCAGCTCTCAGTCATGGTAAAGTCTGGCCCAACAACGTCACCCACTCTGAGAGGGAATACTAATGGCTCCAACTGAGAACCTCATCTTGATGATGAGATGCCTAGACTAATACCTCAAAGGAACAAAGTAAACGAGTTTTTGCATAAATCAGAAATGCTGAATGATTATTAATCTCTATTTGTCTGCTTTGCCTCTAAGGTCTTGTTTCAAACTCACAACAGTAGTCATCTCAAAAATGACTTTTAAAGGTCCCATTGCATGGATTATTTTATTATTTTAGAATGTTTCCTGGGGTGCCCTTATAATGTTAGTATGTTTTTTAGATCAAAAGTTGTAATAATTTAGAAATAAAAGGCATATTTCCTAGCCTGATTTTAGCCTCTGATTTGAACGCTCTGTTTGAAGGGGCGTGTCTGCTGTGAGACTTCAGTGTAAACGCCCACTGCTGTGATTGGCTGACATGCTTGCATATGAAATATTTAGCATTACATGTGGAACTCTCTCGAAAACTTTTTCTATTACAGCTATTATACGTTTTTACTATTACAGCTATCAGGATTAACGAATCGTGAAGTTTTTTAAATCTATTCCCATCACATAAAAGGTTGCAGTGATGAGCATTGAGCAGATGACAGCCTGTTGATCGCGTGAATGAAGATCTTATCATTGCAACGCAGTTTCTGCACTCTCACTAATGATTTCACCAATGCAAACATGAGGTAAGTACAGTAAGAGCTTCGTTGTGCAGCGTAACAGCGTCATTGATTTCATAATGAGTTTTGGCAAGTGTCCAGATAAACTCGCGCTGTGTGTGATTGACAGCTTGGGCGATTGGAAAGGGATTGTTCTTTGGTCGCTTTCTGTATATATATTAATCACAGTTTAAGTAAGATTATTTTCATCCTACTAAGAGAAACGACGTGAAGTTTATTAGTCACTGGCTTGATTTACTGATGCATAAACAGTATTGAACGACTTTGAGAGAATTATCTGTCTGAACTTGAACAATTACACATCAGAAATTCACATAACCCACTGGTTCTTCATAGCCTCGGATTAAGGAACTAAAAAAATACTTTTGTGTTCATTTGTACATCCAAACAGTGAGCAACTGTCATGCTTCGCTCGTTTGCAAGCCATGATGTTGTAAGGGTGGATTCCTGCAGTGGTTCAAGCTGCAAGACTGCCGGATAACTAAAGAAACGTTATTAGCAAGATGGTAGAAAACTGCACATTTCTTGTCTATTCCACCCATTGCCACTTATACCAACGACAGAAATATGTGCAGTTAAAATAGCTTAATATTTGTGGGAGAGCGTTGCTATAGAGAGTGACGATATTGTATTGCAATATGTAGCACTTCAAAGTCAATACCAGATCAAAACTAGTTAGCACATTAGTTGTAATTGAAAAGGTTTAATGACAAAATATGGTTATGGTTACACTTAAAATAGTTACAAAATAGATGTATGAGATGATGATAACTTATACCATTAATCTTACCCAGCATGTAAAATGTTACCTGAGAGAGAGAGAGAGAGAGAGAGAGAGACAAAGAAAAGAGGAGGCAAAAGGAGAGAGCCCCAAGAATAAGAAGAGAAGAATAAGAGAAGAAGAGAGCCAGAGCATCAAAAGACCCAGAGCAACAGTTTCAATCTTCTTTTATCCTTTTCCTGACCATGTGACTAAAACCCAAACGTGAGACATTCAAACTGACCAATCAGATAATTACACTTCCCCCATGTACTAAAGGTGTGACAATTCATTGACCCCCAAAGTACAAACTTATTGGCCTACAGGCCTAGATCACTATCAGAAACCTCTGTGCCTTTAGGAACTTCAAATGGTCCTTGTGGTAGAAAGAGGGGATGGAAACAGTAAAGCAAATATCTTTGTTCATTTAAAATATCTTGGATTATTTTCAATCCTACAATGTCTTTCGAGGAAAAACCAATATCGCGCTCGCGCAGCTCATTTTCTCATGGGCGGGCCAAATTCTTTTTGCGGGCAAAGAAGGGAAAGGGGAGGTAACCTGTCCCCTTATGACGACATAAAGGGAAGATTTCTAGATTCGCTCGTCTGAGCTTTCATTTTCTCAAAAATACCCAGGGCTTGGTTTACACCTATCAAAACGTCTAGCCATTGGGGGACCATAGGCAGGCTAGGGGAACTCATATTAAGGTTAAAAAACTCATAAAGTGACATTTTCATGCAATGGGACCATAGTTTGAGAAACACCTTATGAGTCATTGAATCATTCACTAAAGCGATTTGTTCATTCCAGACACCACTGTTGCTCTGATACGCGGCTGATTCTGCTTTGACTTGGAACTATTTACTTGGCGGAGCAAAAATAGACATGTATAGCCTACAACAGTTGCCCAAATCATAAGACCTTACACTTACATCTTTATGGTAGCTGCAGCCATATGTTTTAAGCAACTTTCATGTTGGTTAAGGTAGTTTATGTTGTAGAACAAAATGTGGAAGTTATTTTACTCATAAATCCAAAACCACTTTTTTCAAAATCCAAAGAGGAATACCAAATCTCTTCCTGATTTTAAAGGGATAGTTCACCCAAAAATGAAAATTCTGTTATTAATTACTCACCCTCATTTTGTCCAAACCCGTAAGACTTTTGTTCATCTTCAAACGTGCTGCGTAACACGAGAATGAACCTCATTGGTTTTTGTTGAAGCTTCTGTTTACCACAACTGATCAGTGTGTTGATAAATGTTTATATGTGAACAAAAGCATATATTGAATCTGTTCATCATTCAAAGCGATCATGTCTCTTCAGAACATTTGGACTAAACCGCTCGATTCATTTGGATTCATTTTACAATCTCCTTATGAACTTTTTGAAGCGTCATAGTGGTAGTTGTGTAGCTGCCAATGGAGGGACAGAAAGCTCAGATTTCATCAACAAGATCTTCATTTGTTATCCGAAGATGAACAAAAGTCTTACAGGTTTGGAACGACATGAGGGTGAGTAATTAATGACAGAATTTTTGGGTGAACCCTTTAAGACTTCAAACTGAACAGCTCTTTGTTAATGGAGTTTCTGTATGACCATTCAACCTGACAAAAAGGACACTAGAACACTATAATAGGAATGAAGCAATACCTGGTAAACATCATTGGCACACTTCCTACAGAGGTTGTGCTGGCAGGGTAAGATGACCACAGGCTTAGTGAATATCTCCAGACAGATGGGGCAAATGAGCTGCTTCTCCAAGTTCTCCATTGAACTTGAGTCTTCCAACCCTGCTTTGAAGCCCAGAGTGAAGTTCATCCCAGCCTGCTTTTTGGACACCTTTCAGCCAACAAAAGTAAGATCCTAAACTTTCTTTCCTTCTGTTATTCTTTTTGCCTCTACTCTAGTGCCAGTCTTTATCCAGATGCCCATTCGATCCCCAACCGCAGAGTGGCTGTGGATATATTTGGGCTGTGTTTGTACTGGCTTGGGTTACTGTCCAAACTGCACACCCCCTGATATCCCTAAGAGTCCACGCTTAGCGCTCTATCATAGGGGCCCGGGGCCAAGTGAGGGAGGGGTAGGAGGACAGATTTCTCTGAGCTGTGTTATCTCGGGTAACTTGAGGAGAGGGTGGGCTGGACTGGCAGGAGGAGATAGAGCAGCTGGCATACGCGGCGCAAAGCCTAGCGAGACAACCGGGCCCATGAGCCTGAGCTGGCGCCGATGACATTAAACACTTAAAACAAAATTAAGTGCAGCACACACCCTGAATTCTGCCACTGGATAAAATGGAAATGACATGGTTACCTGCAAACCAAATCTTTATGTACTCCATATAAATAACGGCGGTTATCTCTGATTCTGCTTTGACTTTGAGCTATTTACTTGGCGGAGCAAAAATAGGCAAAATAACTGCCAATAATTTGACAAGTTTCTACATGAGGTATACAACAGTTGCCCAAATCATAAGACCTTACACTTTTATGGCATAAGACCTTACACTTTTTACCCAACATCTTTATGGTAGCTGCAGCCATATGTTTTAAGCAACTTTCATGTTGGCTAATTAGGTAGTTTATGTTGTAGAACAAAATGTGGAAGTAATTTTAACCACAGACTTTCACTCATAAATCCAAAACCACTCTTTCAAAATCCAAAGAAGAATGCCAAATCTGTTCCAGATTTTAAAGGGATAGTTCACCCAAAAATGAAAATTCTGTCATTAATTACTCACCCTCATTTCGTCCAAACCCGTAAGACTTTTGTTCATCTTCGGAACACAAATGTAGATCTTTTTGATGAAATCTGAGAGCTTTCTGTCCCTCCATTGGCAGCTACGCGGCTCAGAGCCTAGCGAGACAACCGGGCCCATGAGCCTGAGCTGGCGCCGATGACATTAAACACTTAAAACAAAATTAAGTGCATCAAACACACCGGCAGCAAAAACTATTATATAATTAAATGTTAGACGTTGACAATCATGCAATGCATTATGCATCATACAAACGTTTTATTTAAATTCACTTTGAATCATATTAACTTTTTATACGCATAAATGTCAAATTTCTAGAAAAGCATTATTTCTAATGTTCCTTATTACTGTTGACTTTCAGTTGGTTTCTTTACTAATGAAATCTACTTCAGAAATATAGATTGTTGAAATTTTATTTCAAAACGTAGGCTAGTGGCCAAAAGTCTGGAAGGGATATTTGTTTTAATGACCCTACAAGTTTGATTAAACCATGAAAATATGAAGTAAATATATATTTTTATGTATTTATATATATTTTTTTGTTTAAAAAAAAAGGTAAACTACAGCTACAGGTTTTATTTTCCTATGCAAGAAAAAAAGTGCATAGAAAAACTATAAAGCTCAACGGCAAAAGCATAAAACAAGCAGTTATTACTATTTTGTTGGTTCTCTCTTGCTTTTGCATGTGCTCATAATTTCTTTGTTTGACAGCCCCATGGCCAAAAATTATGTCAGCACAATTTGGCATGTTTCATTGACTCCCATCTCAATAAAATGCTTACACATTAAACACATTATTTATTTATTTTTATAATATTTGAATAAAGGGAGATGTCGTATATTTTCCTAGGCCGGACATCCCTTTTGGCCACTACTGTATAGTAGACACATTTTTTAGATTATAAAACTTACAGGTCAGGTCCTGGATGCTGATTGGCATGCTAGGTGTGCAAAAATACACAATATATTGATTAAAACATTTCAATGAAAAACCCTTAAACGGGAAAAATTGCAACCAAAAACAATCTACTCGCCCTCATTTCGTTCCAAACCGGTGTAACTTTCTTCTGTGAAACACGTAAGATATTTTGAGTGTTGTATCTTTGTCCATACAATGGAAGTCAATATTAACCAAAACTTGGTTACCATCAGCATTCTTCAAAATATCTTCTTTTGTGTTCCACAGAAGACAGAAATGCATACAGGTTTGAAGTGACAGAATTACAATTTTTGGGTGAACTATCATTTTAATATTGTCATTATGGCTTTTAGAAAAGCAAAAAAGCACTACTGACAGGCCATGCTATATTGTGAATATAGCCTTTGCTAACAGGGTTGCATACAAACTGTGTTCACAATTTAGCACAGGCTGCTATACCTTAAAAATTAGACAAATCATTTTTGGCCCACTGTGAGCAAAGGCATTGAAACTTGGCTGCCACTGCTGTGTCGTCACACACAGGAATCAAACCTTTCCACATGACCCTCACCATTATTAAATCTGAGTCTGCACTTCCTGTTAAGTATGTTGTAAGGACTGTTAATGAGTGTGTGGAGTTGCACTCTAAGCTGATTATAAGCTTATGGGCACAACTATAGCACATAAAGCAGCAGTGTGAAGTTAACCAGATAGCAGAAACACGCTACCATTCATTTCCAACCACAGCCTAATAGTGCCAATTAAAAAATGAAAACCTGAAAGCTATGTAATCGCAAACTTGTGAAAAGCAAGTTCACAATAAGATTCACTCAAATGCAAGTTTTTACAAATCCCCATTTATTTAATGAATTCAGATTCAATAATATAAACACAATTAAATATGTGATGCATTACGAACCATGTTGACTAAAACAGGAGGAAAGTAACAATGTAGTGCCGTGATTCTTGGCTTAGTTTTGGCCATTGGAAAATTCAGACCAGCCTTGGCTTTTCCCCCTCATCATCAACAAAGTATTACGCACAGCATCATAAAACTTAATATGTGCACTGGTGAAGAGGCCAAATCCTTTCAAAAGCTTTAAAATCATTTGCACCCAAAACAAAGTGCCAAAAAAGTAAAAAAAACAAAAGAGAGAAAAGAATTGATTGCTGTAATGTGCCTTGTCCATTGAAATGAAATGATCCAGTCAGCATGGAAATGTACCATTGGAAAAGAATGAAAAGAAAAATACTCTGAAATAATGTAACAGGTGGTTTGGAAGCAGATATCACAATGCTTTCTAACGAATGACTGCCCTCATCAAGTTTATTCTCTGAAAGCAATATCCAGCTTTTACGGGAAAAAAGAAAACGTCTTGGCTATAAGAAAATGCCCCCCCAAAATGACAAACAGAACAGACAGATGATCGTACACTACTTGAAATTATTACATACTTTACTATTTGCACACAGAGACAAAGTGGTGTACAATCCAAGTATATACTATGGCATTCGGAACAACAATTATAAGGGAGAACATTTGGCATCTAATGTACTGACTCTAATGTAGGGTTTCTAACAGTAACCTGACTATGGTCGAGTCTTTCACATTTAACACAACGGGCATTTCCTTATTGCTAAAATCATGAGTCTCTTGCAGATCCCAAATTTCAAAACGAAGTTTACACAGTGCATCGTTTGAGTCAGAACATGTCATACACAATCTCAATTCTGATATATTAAAAATAAATAAGATCATTAAAAATATTTGCGTTTTGTTGTCATGTACCTAAGGGCACGAAGAAAGCATAGGTTTACTCGATGATTTGGGATGGCGTTCATCAAAAGCAGGGTTGATCCCATTTGACATTTTACATTTACAGATATTCTTGCTTTCTCAGTTGATAAGTAGCCATAAGGGCTGAAGCCATTAGAGTTGCATTAGAAGCCTCCTATGAAGGTAGTGGGGAAACAAAGTGCATAGAAAAAGAAAAAAAACACCTTTCACCAGCATATTCAAGCGATTCGATTTTAGGAAAATGTACGACCATTGCATACGGCTTGGAATACCAAGCACGGCACATCAGATGACATTTGAGGCGTCTGCCTTGGCTTTGGTCAGAAAGAGAAGTTACGATGTAATGTCTTGCAATTTGATTAAGACTGACCGATCAATCTTAAACGATATGCAACAATGCAAATGTAACTTGAGAAATGACTGCCCTCAACAATGCAAAACTCCAGTCTGAAGAAGCAAACTAAAAAAATTAAAATATGTGCCATGTTATGGCTCCACTTTTGGATGGAGAAGTGGGAGGGGTTTTGCACACGTTCCTATGCTGTATAGTAGAGGCATGCTGATATTGCTTTGCATGCACTCACATGGTCATTCCACTCACATCCATGCTTCTAACACAAAACAAAATAAAAAATTAAATAAATAGCCAGAACCAGAAAGAAACACCCCAAAAGTAAACCCACTTCCCTCCTGGAGCACTGCCCAATGGCACCAGTCTCATAGCTTTTGGAAATGAATGTGTGGTTACAGATAAACAGACAGACATACACACCAGTGGAGACACAGATAAAGTGAGATTGGCTTCCTTGTCTTTTGGCAAACTGTCACTTGTTTGCAGTGGGTCAGAGTCAGAGTATGACGCAGTGGCACAGTTTAGTCCTGGTGCCGTGATGCCCTGCGATCAGCATATTATAACAGGGGCCTTAGAGTCCATCAGCAGGACCCCCTCGACCTGATGACCGGGACCAGGACCAGGCAAGGGTGGCTCATTTCTGGGTGTTGTACACGGACTGGCTGGCTGTGAAATGCGTGGACTCTGAGGTGTTGACGGTGGGACTGGGCTGGATCCAAATAGGGAGATTTGAGCCTATAAAATAAATAATAAAAAGAAAGAATTAAGATCTGGATATAATGCCTTCAATAGCTTTAGCAAAACTACAAAGCAGTGGCCAACATGTATGGGTTTTTGGACAATGTCAAGACGTATAAGTATGTATATATTTATGTATAATAAAAAGATTAAATTTGCAGGATCCATCATCCATTGATTGTTGGTATCATGCTGTTTAAATACTACCAAGAGAGAAGAGACGAGAGAGAACCACCACTTCTTTTCATCTGCCAAGTCGGCAGAATTATCAACAGGTGGTGATAATCTCAAAATGTCCAAATATCAGCTGACTTATCGGTACTATGATGCAGATAAACGCAGACTCTATTTGTTTCCGTTTTGCATGAAGCCATTACTTTTTAGGGTTGAAAAGCAAGAGGTACAGAACATACAGTTTTACTGAGACGCATTACCAATAGGTTCAATGGTATGAATAAGTGGGTTTCGCTAGCAGGAAATTCGCACACTAGGCCTACACTGTTCTCTACAGTTAAGCACATCAGATGTTGTTTCTTGGGAATATGTCCAATGGTGGTCACAGCTCTGCTCCAAGAAACGTACCTCCCTTCCCTGATGCAGCTCTTCCAAATCACCGCCCCACTAACGGACAGCATCCACGTGCAGCAAAGAATAAAAATGGAGAATTTCTTAATCAATTTGTTCATTACAATTAATCACTCCTAGCAAATCATTAAAAATGAAAACAAAACACTGTAAACCTTGTTTAAATAACAGAGAGCTAAAGAAACAGAAGTGTGACACGAAACAGTAGTGGGGTGGTAAAATGGGCTATAGATGGAGATGCGAGGTGAGATGAAGATGACATTGGTGAACAGATGGCTGCGATGACAGGCCAGCGGTGCCTCAGTGCGAGACGGCTCGCGTTGATTGTGTTTCTATCGATGACATGCACCTGCTTTGACAGCTTTGCTTCATGCTGACGCAACCTTCCCAACAGAAATCCCATTTCCTGCTGACTCATCCTCGCACTCACTGGCATATCCTAAGATCCTCTAACATAGTGGTTTTAATGCAGGATAATAATGATCATTTAATTACATTTGTGTTACAAAACATGTAGTAATGTTTAACCAGTGTTTCCCAGTGTGCCGTTAGTTTTATAATGAACCAAACATATTTTAAAACTTCTCATAATAACATAGAAGGTCTTTAACGGTGTTTTGCGCCATTGCTTTGGCCAAGGATGCGTCAAACGAATCAATATCGAAAGTGCAATATGGCTTTGTGCCCACAAAATGCAAAAGACGGCGGATTTATTGAAAATAACTGCAGCTCTCAACTGCAGTTTCTGTTAAAATAGTAGCTCAAGGGTTTATCTTTAGTGATGAAATAAGGACAAAATTATTGTAATTTCCCTACTGTAGCGTAAATTTAAAAGATTCATTTTCATAAACAGTGCATTTGTTTTAGAATATATGGCTATTACTGTCATAGGAATAAAAATTATAATTATTATTACTACATTCTAATTGTAAGGCTTCCTAAAACACTAGTGTGAATGTAATGTAGACTGAGACACAATCACAACTAAAAAGAGGGTTGAGGCTTTTTTCTTTGTTCAATTTGCACACAGAACATGGGTTGGAGATCTTAATTTTGAACTCTCAATGAACACCAGATTGATGAATTTAACTTTAATCTTCTTATATATATATATATATATATAATCTTTAATCTTCTTATATACAGTATACACTACTGTTCAAAGGGCCAGTAAGATTTTTTTAAGCTTTTGAATGAAGTCTCTTATGCTCACAAAGGCTGCATGTATTTGATAAAATAATATAGTAAAAACAGTAATATTATGAAACAGTATTAAATTTCTAAACACTTTTCTATTTTAATATATTTTTAAATATAATTTACTCCTGATGGCATCATTACTCCAGTCTTCAGTGTCACATGATCCTTCAAATATGCTGATTTGCTGCTTAAGAAACATTTCTTATTATTGTTGAAAATGGTTGTGCTGCTTCATTTTTTGTGTGCATATTATTTCAGGATTCTTTGAATAGGAGTGTAAAAAACAGCTTTTATTTAATGTAGAAATATTTTGCAACAATGTAAAGGTCTTTAATGTCTCTTTGATCAATCAAATGCATCCTTTTTAGCTTCTTATTCTTATTATTTACAATAATATTTGAATAATGCTTGATATTAATACTTTTGTTAATATTAATAATGTTCATAAATTAATATATTAAATATTATAAAGTTATTAATTTATCAGCTGTGTGGTCTGGCAGTGCACTATCATAAACTTATGATAATGGTCAGATGGTGTCCTTCCACCTCCTGTTCATCAATTCCTACAGGAGGATCAAAGTACTTGGCAGAAACAGGATCGGCCTGACAACATGCAAAAACATGGACATCCACAGCACGCACATGCAAAAGCTTTAGGTTCATGCATGTGCCTAGTAAAGCAAACGCAACTCAAGATCTCCAGATAATGCAAGTCACTGGCTTTGGGTTTCAGTTCATTGCATAGTGTTTCAGTGCATAAAGTTCCTTAAAAAGTAAAACATTTAATCTACTGAATGGGCTGTGAAAGTACTAGCACCGATTAATAAGCCTCGGTGAGGTCGCCAAGAGGTTGGGCCTTACGATATTTAATAAAGTCTGAAAACCAGATCCAATGACTTAATTTGAAGCCTTTGTAACAGCAAATGCAAATATCAAATGCTGCACAGTAATCCAAATGTTAGTGAAAGACAATGGTGTGAATCATGGACAAACACAGGGTTTTGTAGGTAGACATTCACAGTGGAGTGACTCATGCTGGCGATAAATATTTAGTCTTACAAGTCATTTTGAATCCGGTAAAGTTTCACTGCAGATTTCTGGAACAGGACTAGGTATAGGCTGGACAATAATTATTGTTTCACCTGTCGAGTAAAAGAGTAAAACCATTATCTGACATTACAGGTCACATGAACGACTTCATTGTAATGTACTCTCTTCACAGCTGGAAAAAAAGGGTGGTTTATACCTTTAAATGTAAGCTTTAAACATGTAAACAATTTAAATCCACTTAGTTTGCACTAACTTCACATTAAGGGCAATATCTGTGATTTACTCTGTATAAAAATGTATATAGTCTACATTTTGTAATATTCATATCATAAATATAAAAAAATGGCACTTAGAAATACTGAAGTTGGCATCTTTAAGAATAACAGGAAATGTAAATAAAATCCTAACCACAAAAATACTCAAAAAATGTCATCAATATTACAGGACTGCAACATGCCAGTATTTCTTGTCTACTTAACTTGACTGTCATACATTTGCTAGTGCTAAATTTAGACACAACAAAATTGACCAAACACCTTGCGTTTGCACTCTATAAATAATCTAAAAGCCATATTAGCATCAGGAAGACAAGAGGCGCTCAGTACCCAATGTCCTAGTTGACTGATACATGCGCATCTTGAACGATCAAAGCCAAGACAAGTGAAATGAGTCCTGTCTCATTTGACTCTTCATTAAATTCAACAAGAAGATAAACTGCAGACACCTTCAGGTCATTTCAAACACTAGATTAGACTGGAATACAAGACTGGACTATTAATATAAAATGTAGTGCAACATTTGAAGATGATGGGTGATTGTGACGTTTCAATTTTATATGAATCTGAGGCAATCCATCTTCCATCATGTCCGCAGTGATATTATTTATCCCATATTTAAAGGACTACACAGAATGATCCATCAGAACTGATTATACTTGAAAATATCCAACTTCTTTATTTTTTTTTTCAATTTGTTTTGATGTTGAAATCCCTCTCTCTGAGTATGAGCATAATAAACAACCCTCTGAGGGAAACCCAACAAAAGCTCTGACATCTATATAAGCAAAATCAGAGTTATAAATAGCTGCATGTTTATTCTTTTTGCTTGATCTGGTAAATTTGTTCCTGCTGTACATGCCACCTGAGCAACATCACGTGTCTCTACCGAGACACCTCAGCTGCGGAGACTTAAGCAAAGACTATCTAGTCTTCCCTTGTAAAATAGAGACATTATATAGTCAGCAGTGCTATATATTAATGAATGAATTCAGTGTATATAACTGCAAGTTATTACTTTCAAAAATGTCTGCCTACAAGTTTATACATGCAAAAAAATGGAGTAATAAATAATAATTGTACTTTTTTTTTTTCAAGACATTAATGCTTTTATTCAGCAAGGATGCATTATATTGATCAAAAGTGACCATAAAACAATTGTAATGTTACAAAAGATTTATATTTCAAACAAATGCCAAAGAAAATTAAAGCAGCAAAACTGTTTTCAACTGTAATAAGAAATATTTCTTAGAAATATTTCTGAAGGATCATGTGACACTAGAGTAATGATGCTGAAAATGCATTTTAACATATATATAAAAAAAAAAAAAAAATCATAATACTAATACTACTGTTTTTACTGTATTTTTGATCAAATAAATCCAGCTTTTGGTGAGCATGTGAGATTTATTTCAAAAATATAAAATCGTACCGACCCCAAACTTGTGAATGGTATATTCAAATTATATAGAAATTCAAAAAAGCACAAATTGCTGAAAGTAATAACTTGCAGTTCAATAATAATGACGTCGATTCTGTGGCCATTCTGACGGATTAAGTGAGTTAATTCAGTGAAAGATTCATCAGCAGAGTGATTCAAACAGCTAATTCCAGAGTTCAGAAGCCTTTTGACCAATCCCCGACATCAACAAACTGCCAGATAAGCGATACATTAGTCATCCACCTAGTGTTACTAGAGTCAGACCAAAACATGCTCCCCTTCCTAACAAACTCAAGGCTCACCTCCTCCTCCATCCTGCTCTGCTTTGATCTGGGCCTCCAGGTCTTCTGGGTCCACGTATTGGTAGTTATCATCCTCCTCTGGTGGTTTGCACTTTCCACAGCAGAAACAGCAGCAGCAACAGCAGCAGCAACAGGAGAAAACGGCACAGCACATGACCGTAGCCTGCGGAAAAGACAGACCTCAGATCATGGATCTCTCTCTCAGAAAGGCACATGTTGGAAGCTTAATGCCACGGCGACAGGGACGTTAGCAGGACGGTCCTAGTCGGTCAGTCACTATACTGACGCTGTTGGTCAGTCACTATCATGCTAGAAAGTTCGAGGAGCTTTTCGATAGCTTCTAAGCTGAAACACAAGGGAAATGATTGGCAAAAAGACAAAGCACATCAGCAATTATTTATAGCTAAAAAAGAAACAAAAAACTGATGCATTTTGATCAGACTCAGCTGTCTTGCTTTCTGTATCAAGCCTATTTGAGAAAATGATTGCATGTGGATCAAAAGCCACCATCATCTGTAAAGTAGCATTTCAAAGAGAACAAAGCATGCTAAATAACATCTGTTCAGCTCAGATTATGGTAGTGGATTGGAGTGACAACAATTTCCTGAAATCATTCTGCTCTTTTCTCAAATCCAGGTTTTCTATTGCCCACTAATCTCTTCTGGTGACAGAAACCCAGTTCGCAGTCTGCATTGTTTATTTCTGATCACTGTATTTACAATTATATTTCCAAAAATACTATCTTAGAAAACGTTTTTTTTTTTTTTTTTTTTTCTGCTAAGCAAACTCATTTAATCGAAACTGCATGTCACCAAAGAGTGTCAGTGTAGAGTTAATGTAAAGACGTTTTTTTTTCATGCAACTGTAACATAAAACGTCTGTTTATAGGGAATCGAGCTCTCACCTTGAACCACCACTTTGACATGAGGAAGTAGTATTTGACACTCTCTTCTCCAAACTGCTCGGACACGTAGAGCCCCATGGAACCGTACTCATCGTAGATTTTGCGTTTGGTCTCATCTGTGAGGATTGAGTTGGCATTGTTGATTTCTTTGAACTTGTCTGCAGCTTCAGGGTTTTCTGGATTCTTGTCTGGATGGTATTTCAGAGCTAGTTTTCTTTAAAAACAAAGAATTGTGTGTGTCATGAATCTTTTGTAAAACCCTGTTTGCAGTGCAAACAACTCAATTGAAATGATTAAAAATTGTTAACAGATATCAGCAGATATTTTGATATGACGTCAATGCAAAGTACATACAAACGAGTGTTTATTTCAATAATGATTACTAATCACCAAACTTGTTCCCTGGACAAATTCAAACAAATTGAAGGGGACACAAAAATGGAGTAGTTTGTGTCAGAATCAAGTCAAATGCTTATTGCTAAGTAAAAACATAGAGAAGCCTTTTATTTGGATTTAGAGTATTAGCAATAATGTTAAAAATAATACAATGATGTACATAAAATGTAAATTGTTCAAATAATTTATTCATATACATCATATTTTTTAGCTAAATTGAATTGCAATTTAAATAACTTTTTAATAAGTTAATGAAAAGAACATTACTAATCATTATTTTAAAATCTCTTTTGTATAAAATGAGTATAGTGTAAAATATATTGAAAAAAGTCATACTGATATCCCAAAATTAGGTAATATATTTTGTGCAATAATTTGTACTATGATAGCAGTGCTATGATATCAGCACTGGTGAATGTACTATCATCTTTATAAACAGGTTAATGAGATTATTTTACAACCATTTCAAAATAATTCTGAAATAGCAAATTAAAGGGGACAGGGTCATGACAGTAATCAAATTTGCCTTAGAAGAGGTCTTTGTACCATTAAAACATCCATCAAGTTTCTTAAAATGTCCTTTTCATTACAAACAAAGCATTCATTTAATCAAGCTCCAAAAACAGCTTGTTAGGATATTGCAGGATCTGTGACATCATGGGCAAATACATTTGAGGGTCTCAGAGCGACTCAGTTCATTATTAAGTGGCTGGTTAAGCGAATTATTAATGATTCGAATGAGAAGAAACTCATTCAGTCCAATCTCTGTGCTGTATTCTGCATGAGATTGCATTACACCAGAGAATTCAAATGTCACGAAAGGCTGTTTCAGGTCTGTTCATTCATCTCTGTAGTCTGTTCAACTCCACACTGTTATCTTTCAGAGACACAAAAAGAGTGCGTTTGGTTTCTTCGTGTGCATTTGGCTCCCAACAAACACACAAGGAAACTGCCTGTAAAAAGCATTTCACATGTACACACAAGGGACGAGCATGAGTTGAGTTTGAGTTTAACAACGCGATGAGTTTAACAACACTCACTTTATTTTAATGGTGTGCCGGATTGCCGGATATGTTTGTTCAGAGCGTTTTGTTTTG
The DNA here is from genome assembly GCF_951802725.1 of Rutilus rutilus. Lineage (NCBI taxonomy): Eukaryota > Metazoa > Chordata > Actinopteri > Cypriniformes > Leuciscidae > Rutilus > Rutilus rutilus. Next base: position 9,554,185 of record NC_140220.1, on the reverse strand, counting down.
AAAACGAGTGTAATGGAGAATTCACAAGAAAGCTTTTGTTGAAAGATGAAGTGCCAACTGTATTAAATCTGACAGCAGCTGCATCACAAACCACAAGTAAGATTTCATACTGCTTAATTTGTCTGTAAATGATGGCTTTATATGGATAATGCTTTCCAAACACTAGCGAGTGGCCATTGATACCGTTTCCTATGCAATGGCACTAGCCAATCATAAGGCCGTGTGTCCACCAAAGCGTTTTTAGCCAGCTGAAAATGCCTAGCTGTGGGCATTTTTTTTTGCCAGCGTTGCGTTATTTTCAGTTAAGACACTTTGCTTGTTATGATACGGAATATCCGCGAAAGTGTTACTAGTATCTCATTTCACACATATTTTGTTTCTGTGTTGATTCTATATTAAAATGTCAATACAATGTAATGTATTTTCTCTGGCTCTTGTTTTAAATGATTTTGTTCCGTTATTATGCTTGTTGTTGTCATCTGTTGACGTTGTACAAGCAGAATGTGGCGGACGCGGTTGGTCGGTGTGGTATTAGTCCCGCCCCTCCTCCACTGTGATTGGACGGTTGGGTAAAAAGTGAAGTGATGAGCGCTGCGTTTTACCCAAAGTTGAACATTCTTCAACTCTCGGCGACCTGTAAAAAACGCTGAACGCTCAGCGCTTCAGCGTGAAAAAGACGCTCAGCACCTCGTTACGCTCATGCCGTTTTAAAAACGCGGCGCTCCCATTGAAAACAATTGAAAAAACACGCCAGCCGCGTGAAAAAACGCTTTGGTGGACACACTGCCTAACAGTTTACTTGTTTACTGACTAGCCTTAAGTGAGTCGTCCCTTAAAAACAATAAAAGTTGTATTGCATATATTCAGTGGTAGTACTTGAGTTAATGTACAGATAACTTAAAATATTACTCCAGTAAAAGTTTAAAGTACTCCTTTCCAATTTTAAAAGTACAAAAGTAGAAGTAAAGATTTTTAATGTACTTAAGTATTAAAAGTAAAAAGTACTGATATAAAAAGTACTTTATATACTTATGGTATATACTTTTACATTAATTTTATATTATATATTTAATCTAATCCTTCTGCTCAAAATACCTGGGGGAGGGGGGATTACTGGGTCTAACATCATTATGAATTATTATGAATTGTCAGTAGCCAGCACTAGTCAGTAAGGAAGATTAGTGGATGCAGATACATAATATGTAATGTGTGTTGTGATAAAATTTAGATTATTTTAATGTTATCTTGTGTTTTTTAAACTTAAAATCTATGCCGTTGAGATGGTGATATGGACACGCACTCAAGCATTGCAGCTTTCCCTTTTACAGCAGATTTAGTTCACAAACAACTGACAGTTGTGACCTAAAGATGAGTTTCATTTACAATAATCAATCCTAAAATTCATCATTTGTAACTTACTTTTCGCTCCATCAGTTGCATGCACACTAAAGTTCTGAGGATGTCCTGGTTCTTGGCTCATTTTGAGTTGTATTGAGTTAACTAGAGACTCGCTCTGAACGGATCACTGAATCAGTGAGTTGTTGACTCGAGAATAGTCAAATTCGCAAAAGAATCATTCGTTGCGATTTGCAAACCGATTTAACAGGTTCATTGAAAAGAATCAGCTCATTCACGAATCGGACACGGCTGTCTCAGAGCACCTGGCGATTTCTTCAGTTAAAAAATAAATAAAATGAGTAACGATATGTTTTTAGTGGAGTAACATAGTGGAGTAAAACGGTACCTGTAGGCTCTTTTAATGTCCTCTGCTGTGGCCCCTTTCTCCAGTCCCAGCACCTTGTATAAACTGTCCCCTGTAGTGGACATCTTCCTCTGAGGCCTGTCAGAGGGCGGCTTGACATCTGCCATGATTCAATGCTAAACAACAGCAAAAAAACAGACAAAATTAGGCATTAAAAAAAATTCATTGCATCCAATGGGAGCTGCTCTTCAAACTCTTCAGCGGCAGCCTATTATTGACACATGGAACAATGTACACAGCCAAAGCAAGCAGAAACCACTCGGCTCTATTTTAACAACACACTGTGCAAGTACAAGGTGTGGTGAAGGTGAATTCTGTTGATGTTGAAATAACAGGTGCAGGTTTCGGATGTTTATGAGCAATCCATCAGGAAATGACTTAAACACTACTAAGAAAACATTAATAAGATGTTCGCACTCATAATCATATGTACCAGCATGCAACGGTGGGCAGAACAACGGCTTCCTGATTCTCATTACGCCTTTGCTAAAGAAGATTATGTTTTGCTGATCTCACAAACCCCATGTTGAGAAAGGCTAATAGACGCTTGTAAACACATGACACCTTTCCTGATCATGAAAGCCCATTTGAAGTGGTTTAAACACTGAACATGGATCTTTCGGAGAAATACCTGCATCTGAACCACATCACCACCACCATTGTGAAAGTAATGCTTCTCAAGTTTAAACTGGCAAAAACACACATTCTGTAGTCATTTATAATGTCACAAAAGAATTGTATTTCAGACATATCTGATGAGCGCTTGAACACAATGGCCAATCAGAAGTGTTTTATGATTCCACTTAACAGCGCTCAAAGCGTCACAATTTTTTTATTTCAATACCGACTTTTGACAACTCTAGTCAACTCTTTTCATTCATCAAATAATCCTGAAAATTAACCTATCACGGTTTTCACAAAAAAAAAAAAAAAAGAAGCAGCACAAAGGTTTTAACATTGATTGATAATAAGAAATGTTTCTTCAGGCAGCAAATCAGCATATTAGAATGATTTCTGAAGGATCATGTGACACTGAAGACTGGAGTAATGATGCTGAGAATTCGGCTAATAGAAAAGAGTTATTAAAAATGTGTAAAGTTGTAATACTATTTTCAGAATATTGCTGTTTTTACTGTACATTCGATCAAATAAATGCAGTCATGGTGATCATAAGAGACTTACCGACCAAAATATTATTTTGTGCATTTATTATTGCAAATGCAAAACAAACAATAGACACTTGAATACATCATCTGCAATGCTCCATGAGGGCGGGCGGTTGCAGCTCACGTCTTTTACAACAGTTTGTTTCCATGGTAACAGTGATTTCTCTGATTGGAATTATGGGTAGTAGAACTGTTCTTCAACAAAAATCTGGCAATTAAACTCTGAGGTGATTTCTACAGAAGTGACTTGCACCTTTTACAGAAGCTTGAAAGGTTACGTTCTCACATTTTGAAATGAATAGAATTTTACATCCAAAACTCTATTCCAGTCTTTCCAAGTTGCAAACCCCTAAGCCACACTGACTTTTAAAGCTTGAAATAATTTCTATTCATTCATTCATTCAAGAAAGGTTTAGAGCCAGTTAAGAGATGATCACACAACCAGAGATATATTAATAACAGCCTGGTAAAACAATCAAAAGACAGATTCACATATTCAATTAAGGTTGCATACACTAGAAAGCTAACCGATCACCCGTATCAGACTGCAGCTGTGCGAGCTTCAGATGAGCCTCTGTTCATCAAGCTGTAAGCTTATCTCAGGCTTAACTCTACAGTCAGTGTATTTTGGATGAATCTAGCGGCTGTGCCAGCGTCTGATGAGAACGCACACTAATCACACAGGTCACTTTCTTCCAGATGATGACAACTGACTCAATGCTCTAAAATGAACCAGTCCGACATGATGAAGCTGACACAACTTTATACGCCAGTTCAATTCAAAACTAATGCAACATACGCCAATGCTCTCAGACCAGTTCAAAATCATTAGAAACATGATCAACAATAAAGTCAAGGCCGCTAATAATAATAATAATAACAACAACATGATTTTCATAAATCTGCTAATCATTTGAAGACACGTTGCTTTGGAAGTCCTAATCTAGTTGTAATACCTATATATGCACCGAATTGATCAAAAGTACCAACAAAGAATCATGAAAAAAGTATAACAGTTTCCACAATTGTTTTTAACATTGATTGATATCAATAAGAAATGTAGGAGCAGCAAATCAGCATATTAAAATGATTTCCGAAAGATCATGTGACATTAAAGACTGGAGTAATGATGCTGAAAATTTTGCTGAAGCTTTGCCATCACAGGAATAAATTAAAATAGTAAAATCAGTTATTTTAAATTAAAATATTTCACAATATTACAGTATTTTGATCAAATAAATGCAGCTTTGGTGGTCCAGGAGCAGAAGATATCTAAACACCTTTCCTGTTTTGTTTTTTTTCTTCAACATTTGATAGATTGTGAGACTTTATGACCAATGCAAAGGCATTACTACTTTAATTGTAACAGAGTAGTTAATGTATTTTAAAGGAACAGTGGGTGATGTAATCAATCTCAATTCACATAATGTATTTACATTTCATTTGCACACGTTTGGGCCTGACATTAATGTTCAATCTAAAATGGTCGAACTCAACCCCACTGTTTAGGAGTAAATCATTACCTCCATCTCTCAAAGACCAGGTAAACATGTGGCTTGTTCAGCCAACCCGTATTGTGTAGATTGAACAATAATGACATGTATAAAAAAAAATGACACTACTCGAAACAACTGTTTAAAATGGAGCAGAAAAACTATTTATTAGAAATACATGTGATATAATTTGCTCAACTTCATTGGCTTTCACAGTAGCTCTACATCAACAGATCTGAACAAAAACACGTGTTAACTCTCCAGTCACCGCATCCAAACACATCTGGGATGAGTCTTGTGACGTCACGCGTTCATTGATAAGGTTTATTTTTATCCTTTCGTGGATATGCATCCGAGTTATTATCATAGTCACCATATTTACTTACATTACTTGCTGGCTGCTGTAACGGGCAAGTGTCCTTGTAAAACTATAATCCAGTCTTAATCCACCAGTACAGATTACTATCCCCTTCAGACCCAGTATTTTCCTTCACTCTTCCCTTTAACCATGACCTGTTTGGTTTGACCTGGGCAACATCTACTAGAAACAATATCTAAGATCAGTTAACACGGGTACACATGGAGTTTATTCATCTTTATTCGGGATCATATTATTGGATCTGGGAGGAAAGCACGAAATTCGACCGTCTAATTCATACCTAATGTCAACAATACCACTTCGAATATAAATCTTCTAGCAAATTTACATTCATAACACAGCTAATATGAAATTCATACACGATGCTGACTGGTTTATAGGGTCATTATGAATTTGCAATTACTTTTATCGATGAAGCAAACGGCTGACTAGGCAGTTAGCATTAGCAGGTCTAGCAACGATAGCAAATTTTTGTGGATTTTAAGATGCAAATGTCAGCACAGTCGATTAGAACTCACCTTGAACAGGGTGGTAATGTGATATAGTCAATTGTGGCTGAATCATAGAGGACTCAGCCGAATGGTTCTTTAGATATCCTATGTACAGCTCCTCATTGCTATCGCCGCATGCATGTCCTCCCTGCCTTGAAAGCGTAGAGCGCCGAGGACGCGCTTGATTACTGGAGTCGACTCTTTGAACCGAGTCTCCAGCATGTTCGGCTCCCTTGAAATGGGAATCGCGAACAAGGGCACGATCTGGGAGTCGATTCTTTAGCGGAGTCGACTCTCGCTCTATGGATTAAGACCATAGAATGCCATTTGGACGTAATCGATGCTTTGACTTTGATTTACTCAAACGACTCCAGTCCAGCCTTTTTATCAGTCAAAGCAAAAAAACTTCACAGGTTAAACACACCGCACATAAGGCGGGATTGAATTTAGGACTCAAAATCATGTGAAAAACAATAAGGGTTTATGTAGTTTATTTCAGTTTTCAAAATAAAAGTCTGAAGAAGCATAGTTTAGCAACGACGTAAATTTGTAGGCCGTGAGTTCTTTTAGCGGGGTTTGGCTTATTTACACACATTTTAAATAATAGTAATAAAATAAAATGATTTTGTACTCCATTTAAAATTCAGTAATGAAAACACCATGAAAATGCTAGATTTTGGGGTGAAAATTGTGGATTTCAATGTTAATTTTATTTAAGATGTAAACTTTTTTTTGCGTACTTTGACTTTCTTCATGCATTTCTTCAAAGCATTTATAGCGTAGAAAACAAATAAAAGTTTTAGTCTTACAGTCTAACAAATGTTCCGGTGCTTTATGATGATATTGTCGCCCTATATTTGGACTTGTACATTGCATCCTTATAGGACAGGCAGACTGTATGATGTTGCAGTGGAATGACATTAAAGAGCAGAGAAAGGTCTGAGATTGCAATTTTTTTTTATTTACTAAAAATACAATTACAAAAGTTAATGAAACTTGAAGCACCAAAAGCACCAAAAGGATTGAGTATCAAAAGTCTGGTCTCCAAATGGAATGTCAGAATGAACGTGATGTCAGTACTGTTGTAAATGCACAACAAACAACAATTATAATAGTAAGACATGTAGTAGTAAAATTGTTTCTATGTTTGCAAGATTTTTCTAACTCTAAAGTGAAACGAAACTGATCAACTGATCTATTCTAGAGTGCCACATTAATGTAATGATCTCAGATATTCAGGATGAAACTAGGTTAACCACACTCCACTGTGGTTGCATTAATTTATATCAAATAGTCAGTATATGGAATTTTGTCAATACTGAAAGGAACAACAAATCTGGGTACTTCCCCTCAAAAATTACACCTACTGGAGCTAAACAGAGGGTACACAGAATAAACAATAGTCATAGAATCCGTACGTTGGCAAAAAAAAATTTCCCTTTAATGCCAAATGTCCAAGACTAAACCATGACGGTCCTTTCACCGACCCAGCACAGTAGCCAGAAGTGCCATCCGAATATACATCCCATTCTCCGCCTGCCGAAAATAAGCAGCTCGAGGATCCGTGTCCACCTCCGCACTGAAAACAAAATAGGATTACAAGAGACTACAAATAAAACTTTGTATTCAGCACTCCAGTTTATGTAACTTCCGATATTTGCCTTAACACTCCTCCTGAAAATTTGATTTTAACCTGACGCTTTGAACTGAGAATAGCAAACCTGATCTCATTGACTCTGGGAAGAGGATGCATGACCACCATCTTCCTTTTGGCTCCCGTCATGATATGTGGGGTTAGGATGAACTGCCCGAAACACTGTCAGAAAAAGTCAATCGTTTACAAAAACGTCATGATGTTTAAGACATAAAAGATGCGATGTTCTCATCAGAAAATTCACCCACCGCTTTGTACTCTTCTTCAGAGGCGAATCGCTCCTTCTGTATTCTCGTCATGTACAGGACGTCAGTATCTGGGAGGGCCTCTTCAATGCTGTTAAACTCCTCCTGTGGACACATTTAAGGGAAATGCAGAAATGCAAATATTAAGCACCCAAGTAACAGTCCACTCCTGAATACATATTTTTGATTGTGACGCACCTGTTTAATGCCTTTAGAGGCCACAAAGTCAATGATCTCAGCGGGCATGGTGAGGTTTTTGGGGGCCACGTAGCGCAAATTGATCCTGTATTGAGTGAGAAGTCTAGCCAGAGAATGCACAGTACGGCCATGTTTCAGATCACCAACCATGGTAATCTGAGATTTAAGAAAAAAGATCCAAAAATTAGAACAAGAAAGTTATTAAAGTCATAAAAACTGAGCATCTCGTCCAGAACAACACAGCAACATTGGCTCAACTTTGAGAGCGAGTTTGAGATGGGATTCTCAGTTTGTTGGTTTCTGTTTGGTGATGCTAGTGGAACAGAAATTGGAGAAGACAGAATATTTTTCCCACGTGAACTCACAGTCATGCCATTGACTGTTCCCAGCTCCTCTCGGATCGTAAAGATATCCAGAAGGGCCTGAGTGGGATGTTCTCCGACTCCATCACCAGCGTTGATCACCGGCCGCCGACAATGCCTTGCTGCACTCTACAAACCAGAAGCACATTTCAGTTTAAACTGAGGTACAAATCAATACATTTTTTTAACAAACACAAAAATAATTAAATTTTTATGATGAAATATAATAATAATACTTTTAGAAAACATGCACGGAGGAATTGTGCACAAACAAGCAAGGAATATTTATGAAGAAAATAGTCAATTTAGATGTCATGTCTTAAAACTCTCCTTATCAAAAGTTCACTATCATCATATCGTGTTTTTTTATTTTATTTTTTACAAATGTATATTTTTATTCATAGAAGATGCATTCAATTCCTCAAAAGTGACAGTAAAGACATTTATAATGTTACATAAGATTTCCATTTCAAATAAATGCTCGTCTTTTGAACTTTCTATAAAAAAAAAAAAAAAACTATCCCGATTTCCACAAAAATATTAAGCAGCACAATCGTTTCCAAAATCGATCATGAGAAATTTGTCTTGATCATCAAATCAGCATATCAGAATGACTTGACTTCTCAAAGAAAATGTTAAATTGTGATAATTTCACAATATTACTGTTTTAACAGTATCAAATAAATGATACTTGCTGGTGAGCGTAAGAGACTTTTCAAAAACATTAAAACTTTTCAACGGTACATTTAAAGAAAACAAATCATTAACATGTGGCTCACTTCTACAGCTCCAGGTATGGGGTGGCGCAGAACAATGACATCAGCATAGCAGCTCATGGTGTGAACGGAGTCGGCCAGAGACTCGCCCTTCTGTGTGGAGGATGTGGACTCGCTGAAATGCACCACTGAACCTCCCAGACGCTGCATGGCTGCTGCGAACGAACTACTGGTGCGAGTGCTCACCTCGTAGAACATGGAGGCCATGACTTTACCCTGGGAGAAGAGGAGCAGAACAAAATTAAATGAAGAGTTTACAAGAACTTATTCCATCTATGTTAATTTGATCTCCTTCTGCAAAAGGTTCTGTTTCCAAGGGCCACAGATGCCCATTTCTAAAGGAAGAGATCTACTTCAAACTGTGACACGTCACTGCCAGATTGAACACCATCCTGACTCCAGACTGCTGCTGACTTGAGCAGTTAAATACTCCTGCTGGGGGAGGTTTATGTAATGCTCAAAATGGGCTGTAATAAACTACAAATCCACCAGTGACATCTATTCTGCTATTGGACCGAATTACACCATCAAAAATCAAAAGATAATGTGGTCTACAGGCCCGGTTGAATCAAGGTCCAATCTGCTCATTCTACTTTGTTCATTAATGATTCTATTAACAATTATTTTAGTACGAGACCCACCACCCACCTTGAAGCAAATAACCAATCCTAAATCTACCATTCAAAATATTAGGGTTGATAAGATTTAATGTTTTGGAAATGTTCTCTTTTTTTTGTTCTGCATTTTTTTTATCAAAAATACATTAAAAACAGTAATATTGTGAAATATGATTACAATTTGTTTTCTATTTTAATTAATTCCTGTGATGGCAAAGCTAAAAATTGTTTGCATCAATTACTCCAGTCTTCAGTCACATGATCCTTCAGAAATCATTCTAATATGCTGATTTTCATTTATTTAAAAAATAAGTCTTTTGTAACATTATACATTTCTTTACGGTTACTTTTAATCAATTTAATGTGTTCTTGCTGAATAAAAGTATTAATTTATTTCCAAAAAAAATTTCCCTACAGAATCCAAATAGTTCAACAGTAGAGTATTTAATAACAATACTACTTTTTGTGCACATTTTAAAGTATCTTATGACAGAACTCTGTGAATGTGTATATTTAACATGAATAAGCAGTTAGTTATTATTATACCGATTTAAGTCTCATGAACCATTAGTTCTCCGAGTTTTCAATTCGAGATGGACCTGATGAAAGTATTGACGTGATTCAACAAGTCAAGAACCACTCTGACCGATTCAGTCGACAATTGAGTCAATAGACTGATTCTAACTAACAAATCATGAGCGGATTTGAATCTTTTTGACATTCATAGAAAAGAACCAGATTCAGACTCTCTCAAATTGACTACATTTCTGTTATTAACAAATTTCACTTGATATTTAAAATAAAAATAAGTGGCAGTTTTTTTTTTTTACTAATAGTCAGTGTACCTTCAAAATATCCAAGGGTCTCTCTTTCTGCACCATGAGACGAAGAGTATGTGCCACATTGAACAAGTGTGACATCTGAAATCCCAAGACAGACAGGAAAGATTGATGAGCCACTGTAAATACAATTCTTTTACATGCACAAAAGCAATATTTCTGGACTCGACACAGGATAGATAACATGTCGTCACCTGTTCCTTGCTGAACTGGCGCACGGACAGGATGTGCTGGCCCACCAGCGGGTGCAGCAGCGGGGAGGTCTGGGGGTGGGGCAGGATCTGCTGCTGCCCAGCTTGAGGTGACAGGATCCTGGCCAGGGGAGGAGGGTGCGCGTATGGCTCTGCTGGAGGAGCCAATTCTGATAATGGAAGCAAAAGAACGTCACAATCAGCACACAATATTTCACTGCCGTGTGTAGCAGTCAATCTCACTTTACACCAATAAACAGGACACTGCATAAGAGCTCATTGAGAACACAAGGAACAGCATGCAAGCAAAGCACAGGCAACACAGATAAATAGACCATCATGTCTTGTTTTGATTATGATTGTGTAAAGGCTAAAATATGCCCATGAAATAAATCCAAGAAAAAACAGATTGGCAGAGAAAACACAAGGTGAGGGTGGCAAAGCTCTGGTAAACATCACTACAAATGTCAAACCTGTATCATACGGTGCTCTAAATGACACCTCCTCTTCAGCTGTTCGAACGTTGAGGCACAAAGTAGAAATCGATTAGTAACTGTACAATTATAACTACGTTTTTCATTAATTGCCAATGAACTTTGTAAAAGTTTTAGTTTTAGTTTTCCAAAAAAATGGTTTGAAAGCTGGAAAACTGAAATTGCTTTTTAGATAGCTTATTAATAATATAAAGCAACACTCCTCTTAAAGGCGAGTCAAGGATATTGCACACTAGGGATGAGGATAAACCACGATAAAATTACCCTTTCATATTTTAATTATTAAAACTGTGTTTGATTACCACGATTTGAAAAACTCCAGGTAAATACTGTCCAGCACTAAGCAAGTTAGTAGATAAGTTATGTTTCAAGTCACTCACTCAACTAAAAATGTTTTTGTTCATTTGAAACCCGGCCTGTGTTGTTATTATTATTATTATTATAATAAATGCATTTTCATGCAAACAAAGTGCATTAGTGATGCTAATTTTATTTGTATTTCGATTTAAGACTTGGTGAAATGATTTCAGTGTGTGTATCAGTAACTTTTAAACATTTCCAGCACATTAACAAAACCGTGATCATGTTGGTCACTAAAATAGTCACATTAAATTTTCATAGTTTAATTTCTAACACACATTTTTAATTATCTGCCTTATCCCAGCATAATATGTTAAATGTAAAAATCACCAAATTAATAACTTCTAAAAATCTGGCTTTAGCAGTATTTTGCATGCATCCAATTGTCTTAAATGACCTTGAATGAATGAAAATAAGGAAGATGGAAAAAACAGATATGAATGAATTCAGACACAGTTGCAGAATCATGAGACATACTGATTTGATGAAACTATACACATCACATGGACGTTACCCAATGCCTTTTGGCGCTGTATGGTAGATCTTTTGAAACCTGCATATCAAAAACATGTCTTGCTTGAAATGTGAATTTAGATTAGCAAATAGTTCAGCTGAACCAAGTTTATGGGACATGCAAGCTCAAACAGACAAACAAACAAACAAATGACTAATGCTAGCAAACAAATACTGCCATTGTCCAAGTGAAGCACTGCCTGAATTTCATAGATTGTCTTACAAAAATAAAAAAGTAATTGTTAACCGATCACTGTCAGTACAGTGGTTCATTTGGCACACAAACTCATGCACAATCTCTGAGCGAATACACTGCAGGCCCATAGTACCTGGAGGAAAACCAGGATCAGATGCGTGGTGGATCCGAGGAGGGAGAATGAAGCGTCCATCCCCAGCTGAACGGCGTGGGCTCGGGGCACGGCTCCGCACCACATCAACAGATGTTGCCTGACGGGGGCGCTCAGGAGTTATTGCCTCACTCACACGCTGTATGAACAAGCATGATTATTTGTTAACCAGTACACATCAAAAAGCAAGAGCTGAACTGTGAACAATGCATGTTCAGGGTGTTGAACATTTATGGAATGTTACCTTAGAAGCATCCTTTATCACCTCGGTTGTACCTGCCGGGGCTGTTGACCATGTCTTCACATCCTGACCATAACCTGGAGGTACAAACACCTTAAGAGAAAGAGGAACGATTAAACCTAGAAAATGATGAGCATGTGCTCCAGACAAATTTAGCTGGCACACACACAACACGATTATACACATCTATATCTTACTGACCCCAACATTTTGAATGGTAGTGTATACAAGCATTAGCTCTTTACCTGTCCATCAATATAGGCCAACTCTCCTCTGAGCACCACCCTCATGACCTTTCCCTTCACTTTCATGCCCTCGAATGGCGTCCACTTTGACTTGGTGAATTGCATGTGCTTTGGAATAGTCCACTCTTGCTCCAGGTCCACCTGAAAAATTCAAGCATCACTTTGTAAATTGAAAATATTTTAAGTTTCCAGGCAGCAATTTACTATCTGAACTTTGTAACTCTGAAATACCTCAACATAAGTGTCTTCTTGAGCAGGAAGAGAGAATATTCTGCTGGGGTTTTCGTAGAGCCTCTTGATGATGTCGTCAATGGTAAGGCGACCCTCGCTGACAGCTGTGAGCAGCAGAGGAAGCATGGTCTCCAGACCCGGGTAACCTGGAGGTGGTTTCTCAGAGTTCTTCTCCTCTACTGAATGAGGGGCTGCAAAAAATATATATACTTAATATAACTGTCCAAGAAAAATTTATGATGTGGCCATCATAAATTGATGTCACAACCAATCAAGTTTGGGGGCAGTAAAAGTAAAAAAAGAAAGAAGTTAATACAGCAATGTTGCATTAAATTGATCAAAAGAACTTTTAAATAGTCACAAGATATTTCTATTTTAAATAAATGTTGTTCTTTTTAACTTTCCTTTCATCAAAGAATGCTGAAAAAGTATCACTGTTTTCTCAAAAACATTAAGCAGCACAACTGTTTTCAAAATTCATAGGAAAAAGTTATTGTAAATAATAAATTTCACAAAATTACTGTTTTTTTTTTTTTGTTTGTTTTTTTAATAAATGCAACCCTACCAACCCTAAACTTTTAAAAGGTATTGTACATGTACGCCTGACAACAAAAAGGGTTTAATTAGCCCTTATGTAGAAAAATACTAACACATTTTAAACTTTGAGTACATTAGTATTTTAAAGGGTAAAATACTTAAAAGTCTAATTAGCTTCAACGTCAGGATAGTTTGAAATGGGATTTGAAGGTGTATTTTGAACTAAAAAACTAAGCCAATTATAATAGATTATCGTGTAGGACTGTGCCAGCTTGTAGGACTGGGGATAGCTTGAAAGCCTATGTGTGTTTTTTTTTATTATTTTTTTTTATCAACCACAGGAAGGTATATATGTCTAATAAATTAGAAAAGATATAGAACACTAGGGAAAGAACAGGCCGAAGGTCTGTATTTGCCTTTACATGTGAGGCATAGCAGAGAAATCTGATCCTATTATTACCGTGGTCTGTTGCGAAACAGTCAATGATGTCTAGATTTTCCCACAACGCCTCCATGTCCTCACGTGTACCCAACATGGGCCGCACTTGTGCTCTGCCGTTCCCAATGGCAGGCACATTATCTTCACACAGGAAGAGATGGTGAGGTGCCACTTCACACGTCACCTGGATACCCTTTTGTTTAGCAGCTCGAATGATCAGAATCTGAGAAACAATGCATAATTTTGGTTGGTTACAAATCACAGGAACATGTAAAGAAACTGGATGAAAGCTTGACCATGAAGGTAAAATAAAATGCAGTTGTTAAACCACCACAAATAACAAGGATTCTTACCTCTTCTTTCTTGGCAATATGGCAAATATGAACAGGTCTCTGATACAGCTGTGCTACCATCAAGATTGCCGCCACTGTCTGCTTCTCAGCATGTGCCACAATGGGCAAGTGCTTTGGCCACTTTTCAAAGTGCTGCATGCAAAGAAAATGATACTTAAGATGTGACATGAAAAATTGCATCACCAAGTAAAAAATAAGAAAAAAAATATTCAAAGCAAAGATGTATTTAAAATAAATGTAACAATTTAAACCAAATATATTTATGCTTTTACTTTATATGCATTTTGTATTTAAAATAATAATATAATAAATCAAGTTTAAAATAAAATTATTTTATTTTAAATAAAAACTACATGTATTTAAAATAAAAATATAATAAATTAAAATGAAACTTGTCAAACAGGTTTCCTCAGCCTCCTCAGGTCTCCTTACCTCCATCCACAGAGAAACATTGTCCATTTTTAAAGTGGAGTATGTGTCATTCAAGTACATCTTCAGACCAGCTGTAGAGCTTGCAATGGACGGAAGTAGTGTAGCGTTGTCAGAGGACGCCCCCACGAAAAGAGCATAATCACAGCGGCACCCAGCTTTGGCAAGCTTGACATATTCATGACAGAAAAATAGTCCATAAACACAACTTCCCCATTTGTTTTCATGTTAATAACCAACCAAATCTGTAATGTGTTGATGTTACCTTCTGTGCAACAGTGAAGGAGCTGGGGTCAATGATTGCAGGGTTAGTGTTGGGCATGGCGCACACCATGGTGATTCCTCCAGCCAAGGCGGCAGCTGTGCCCGAAGAGAAGTCCTCTTTATGGGTGGCACCAGGCTCCCGCAGATGCACATGGACATCAATCAAACCTTTCGACATACAAGTATGAATGGCATCAACCACCATAATTTATGTTTTGACAAATTAAAAAAATAACATCTGAAAAGACATACTCACCAGGTAAACGGATGAGTTTCTGTGAAGTCATGCTGTCTACATGAGTCTTTACACGAGGAGCCCGACCAATTTGCCCCAGCGCCTGCCAATCCCACATACATTTCAATCTTTACATTTTTATGGGTACAAGTTAACAGCATGTAGTTGATTTCAAAGCGAATACATTTTTTTTTTACTTTGTGGGGTCGTCAGCAGTGTGAGAGTGTCACTGCTCACCTGAACAAACAGCTTGGTGCATTTGATGTCAGTGATGAGTGGTACGGAGTAGTCAATGGCCATTCGACGAGTGCGGTAACCTTTAGTCACAAAGGAGGACAAGCGTCTTCCACCAGAGTTCCTCATAGACAGATTAATGACCAAGTCAAAATGGTTCTCCTCTAAATAGTCCATGATGTTCCTCTGTTTGTCCTTATTATGGCAGTCACTCTCCTCTTCAAAAGGCCAGTCCACTGCCATCACCTGATCAGAGACAGATAAACAACTGGAATAGTAAAACAGCATATTTTGCCAGCTCAAACACTTTTTAAAAAAAGTTAAGCACTAGACATTTAAGTTAGGGTATGTTGTGTTATTCCACGGTACCTTTATTCCATGTTCAGTGTAATAGTCAGCGGTGCCTACACTGGCATACAAGTTATAACCCAAACTCTCCAAAGTCTGGACTGTAGGCAGAAGCTCGCTTTTATTCTGAAAGAATTTAAAATGAATAATTTTTTTCCATTACAATCAGAAACTTGATTTATACATTCTCTAAAGAAAGTGAGAGTGAATGTGCAAAACGTGCTCCACTATAATACAGCATTCCTGGGTGTTGCTATGTAGTTGCTAATGTGTTCCAAGTGGTTTTAAATGTGCTGATATGCAGTTGCTAATGTGATCTGGGAGGTTGCTAGGATGTGATTTGTTTGAAGCCCAATTGCTTAAAGGGATCGTTCACCTAAAAATTTTAATTCTGTCATTACTCACTTCCTCAAGTTGTTCCAAACCTATATGAGTTTCTTCTTTTGAACACAAAATAACTTATTTTAAATAACCAGACAATGCAACATGACTGGGTTGTAGGCAAGAATTAAAAAAATTACACAAGCATAAAGGCCAATAGAATGGTGCATAAAACAAACTCTTAAAGAAAACAAAAAATAAAAATAAATCCGCTCCATAGCGGATTCCAAGAGATCAAGGGTTTAGGGTGTTCCATTTAAAACCAATTCAAAGCGTTCCGCCAGTAGTGGGCACTCGTGCAACGTAAGCAATGACATACATCCAAGTGAACGACAGAGGAAAGTTAGCTAGGGAAGGACATTAAAAAAGTGGACTTATACGCAACCAAACTCAAGTGAGTCAACTGAGTCATGCTGTAAAGTATCTCGTTACCTTGTAACTACCAATAGAGAGGAGAATATTCTTTTTAGGGATTTTGAAGCCGGTGCTGAGCATGGCTTTTAGATAGGCCTCATATCGGTTCTCCCCAAAGCAGGCCACTTCTCCAGTGCTGGTCATTTCAACACCCAAAACCACATCTGCTCCAGCCAGCCGTGAGAAGGAGAACTGAGGAACCTGAGGGCCACACACAGATCAAGCTAATGTAGATCTTGGAAAACACTGGGATAGTTCAGTTCAAGTATTCCCTTCAAAAACAGACATCATCAAGAGTTAACAGACATTGTGAAGCTCATTACCTTAACTCCCACAATGCCAGTCCCCTTCATCAGCCCAACAGCCTCAACTTCCTCTCCCAAAATGACTCTTGTTGCTAGGGCAACAAGATCGACACCAAGTGTTTTGGACACATAAGGGAAGGAGCGTGAAACTCGCACATTGCATTCTATCACTTTCAGCTGATCATCCTGTTGACAAACACATGCAATTTAGTTTCAGCAGCAATATTTTGAAACATACTCTTCCTAGCTATTAAATACAATTAAAATTAAACACCTTGGCAATGAGCTGCAGGTTGAAGGGGCCGGTAACCTGAAGCTCCTGGCCGATAGCGTGAACGATCATCTTAATGCGCTCCATGGTTTTCTGGTTGATGTCCTGAGGGGGAGTCACCAGTGTGGCATCTCCAGAATGCACCCCTGCGTTCTCCACATGCTCAGACACAGCTATGGCAATGACCACCCCATCACAGGCCACGGCATCCACATCTATTTCCTGATGGCCATATATCACATAATCACAAAATTAAGTGCACAAAGCTTGCCACCACAATAGCTTACACAGCAGTACCGCAAAAAGCTGAAATAAAATATAAATTCACGGAACAAGTACAACAACAATTAATAAAAATAAATGAATGCTAAATAGAAATACATAAAAAAAAAAAAAAATTACTGAAACTAAAATTAAAATGAAAACTGAAGATATAAAAATAAAAGAAATCAAATATTAATAAAAACTAATGTATGTGAATGATAGTAGAATGACACTATTATTAGGATGCACAGACATTACAATTATGGCTGATTATTTTTATTTTTTGGTTGAAACCAATAAATGGCTGATATTCAAATTCTATAATATTTGGTCTAAAAAAGAAGAAGAAAAAAGTATATTTTAAAAGTGAATTTAGGCATTAGACTCAAAATTAATATCCAAAGAAATATTGCGCATGCCTAACTAAGTTTTCATACAATCTCTCTCTTCCATTCCCAACTTGAGCAACTGTAAAAGCAAAATAAGACTTTTGGCAAGGAATGAAGTTCACAGCTCAGGTGATGACAGTGGTTAAAAACCTGTTCAAACAAGCAATGTTTCATTTTGCACCAAATGACTGTTTAAGTTAACCCAGTAATTAACTCCTGCCTCTTCCATATATACACATATTTTCCAGAGAACTGGAACTGCCACAAAACTTAAGTCTGTAAAAACATCTCCCTCTTTTTTTTTTTTTTTTTCACTAACCTTGGCTTCCTGGATGAATTTGGAGATAACGACAGGGTGTTCCTTTGACACGGCAACAGCACTGGTCAGGAACTTTTCCAGTTCAGTATCTGAGTAGGCAACGTTCATAGCAGCCCCGCTGAGAACATACGATGGCCTCACCAAACAGGGGTAACCCACCGTCTCGCAGAAACCTACTGCAGACTACAAAAGAAATGTCATGGGGACATTTGGAGTAACAAGCAATTAGAGAAGAACTTTTAGAGTGTTCTTGGTATTCCTTGAAAGTTTAATGAATTCTCTTTATAACGTACCTCAATATCAGAGAGCTCTTTCCATCGGGGCTGGCTGATTCCTATTGTGTCCAGCATCCTGGAGAATTTGAAGCGGTTCTCTGCAGAGTCAATGAACTCAGGTGAGGTGCCCAGGATCCTGCACTGCTGTCTATGCAGAGACATGGCGATGTTGTTGGGCAGCTGTCCACCCATGGACAGAATAACTCCCTCTGGGTTCTCCATCTCATATATGTCCATCACCACCTGTGATTAAAACCAGGTGTACTAAAATAATTAAAACTTAAAACTTAATCTCAATGATACTAAAATAGCACTAATCATTAATAAATGCTACTTTACACACATTATAAGGTACAGTATAAAATATGGATATTCAATTTGAGATTTTCAAAAGATTGCATTATTAATTTAATAACACTGTGAAGGGTTTAAAAGATTGCCTTTGCCATTATCTAAATCTGACTTAAAATTAATCTAAATTAATATGGAGAATTAAGATTTCAGCGTAAAATCTCTAATATCAGCAGTTAAATGATAGGGTACCAATATATTGTGCATCCCTAATTCTAAGGAGATTAAAGTATATATTTCAGTTATCAGTACAACTGCTGCTGCTAAACAAGATCCACATTAAGCTCTTACCTCAAAGGAGATCTCATCAAAATACAGTCTGTCGCACATATCATAATCTGTGCTGACTGTTTCTGGGTTGTAGTTCACCATAATTGTTTTGTATCCCATCTGTGAAATAGATTGGTTCACAAATACAGACAAAAATTTCACAAATTTATGATTTTATATTTCCTGCTTTATCAAGTCACATAAAAGGCACATTTTACGCTTAATACAGATGGGCTCACCTTCCTCAGCTCCATAATACACCCAACAGCACACCAATCAAACTCCACGCTGCTTCCAATGCGGTAAACCCCAGATCCGATCACCATGACATGGGACTGCTCGAAGACCACATCGCTTTCTGAGCCATTATAGGTCAGGTACAGATAGTTGGTGTGGGCGGGCCACTCGGCAGCCACTGTGTCAATCTGTTTGACCACCGGAAGAATCTTCCAGTCTCGCCTCATCTTCCTCACAGCCAGCTCAGTGCTGCAGTGGGGGAAAGAGCAGGAACCTTACAGTTTTTCTTCTACAGTTCTACAGCAGGCCATTTTAACTTTTCCTTGTACAAACAACTTTTGAAATCCAAAACGGTTTGATTTTGCAAAAGAAACCTCAAACGCAGAAAGCATTTACATCTGTGAGTTATTGCATGAGCACTTTTCCTGGGTACCTTTGCACAGCTTGGGCAATCTGTTTGTCAGAGAAGCCCAGCTGCTTGGCTTTCCTCATGACCTCAGGTGGCATTGCACTCTCATCCTGATTATACATCTCCAGAAGCTTCTCGTGGTCTGCAATGTTCTTCATTTTATGCAGAAACCAGTGGTCTATCTTGGTCAGCTCATAAAGCCGTTCAACTGTGTAGCCGGCACGTAGCGCAGCTGCCAGAACAAAGATACGCTTGTCTGTGGGTGTCTGCAACTCCTGAGAGACAAAATATTTTGTTTTCATGCATCATTTTTTCAGCTTGTTGCATCTGACTTGGGAGTGAGATGGAGGATCTGTATCTTCAGTACAAACCTGTTCAGACGCTGGTTTGATTGTGTGATCGAACCCAACGCAGTTCTCATCCACCATTCTCAAAGCTTTCTGGAAGGCCTCTTCAAAGCTGCGGCCGATGGCCATCACTTCTCCTAAGATGGAAGAGAGTGCTGAATGAGATCACAACATACCATTTTGTCAATTAAAACTTTTAAAGAATTCAAACAACGCCATTTGAACAACATGTGTGCTGTAATGCATAAAAAAACACCACTTTTAAAAAGATAAATGGCCCTCTGACAATAACAATCAACTTAAGGTTTAACACCACATTTACCAAATGAGCAATAAGGCTTTTAATAGTAATATATGCTAATATAAAAGGCCAAGCTTATATAAATATATATATATATATATATATTAAAAATCAATGTTCTTTTAAAAAAACATTTAAAAAAAAAAACATTTAAAAAAAATATTGCAAAATTGGTAACCCCAACCAAACCCCAAAACATAAATGCAGGTTTGAGAGATATTTTAGTATTTATAAAATATTATAGTATTTATTAATAGCTTGAATAAGCTTTTTTTGTATTTTTGTTGTTATTGCAATTTTAGTTGTATTATGTGCTGTTGTCATATTTATTATTATTGTTATTATTTTGTCATTTTAGTACTTAGGCAACATTTCTAATTTATGCATTTAAAATACACTATATTGAGAATTATAATATACAGATCTCCACTGCAATTTATTTCCATGTAGGATGCTCACCAACGCTCTTCATGGAACTGCCAATTTGAGTGCTGACTCTAAGGAACTTGCTCAAATCCCAACGAGGAACCTTCACTACACAGTAATCCAGACTAGGCTCAAAGTTGGCTGTAGTGGAATTCGTCACTGAATTCCTGGAAAACAGTCACTTTTAAGCAACTTTGAAAATAACAATACTCAAATGTACAATTACATTCAGTATAATAGCTCATTTTAATGAAAGAACTCACTTGAGCACGGGCAGAGGGATTCCCAAGCCGAGCTTAGCGGCCACATAGGCCAGAGGGTAACCTGTGGCCTTACTGGCCAATGCAGAGCTTCGTGAGAGACGAGCGTTGACTTCAATGATGTAGTACTGCCAAGACACAAGCATGAGATTATGGGTTGACCACTACTCCCTAAAATTCCTGGATGATACAAGTGACTGAATTACCTGCTCGGATTCAGGATTTAGGGCATACTGAATGTTGCACTCTCCCACAATGCCCAAGTGGCGAACAACTTTGATGGCTGTGTTTCTCAGCATATTGTATTCATAGTCGTTCAGTGTCTGACTAGGAGCCACCACTATTGACTCCCCAGTGTGGATTCCTAGAGGATCGACATTCTCCATGTTACAAACCTAAATGAAAAGATCTCAATTTAGAAAAGAAAACATGGGAAAATATATACTGGTAAAATGTGAAGGCCAAGTCTAAATGTCAGAATAAAAGGGAAACCACAGCTCTAGGCGCTTCGTACCGTAACACAATTGTCATAGGCGTCCCGCACCACTTCATACTCAATTTCCTTCCAGCCTTTAAGTGATTTGTCAACCAGGACTTGTGATGTATGAGCAAAGGCCTGGGTAACCAACGTGATCATTTCATCTCTATTATTGGCAAAGCCTGAACCCAGTCCACCCAGGGCAAACGCAGAACGGACCAGAACAGGATAGCCGAGTCTTTCAGCAGCAGCCACTGCCTATCGGAAACACAAAAAAAGTTGGACCAAGCATACATTGAGAAAATTTTACTAAACATTTTAATAGTAATAAAAGCACAATATGGATGTAATATAATAATGTATTATTTTTTATTTATTGTCATTTTCATAAATACGTCTCTATACATGCAAATACATTATAAGGCTTTATATTTTAGGACGAGTCTCTTGCAAATGAATCATCATAACTGGAAGTCCTAGATATAAAAATATTATGAGATTTCCCAATGTACAGTAGATTAATCAGCTAACCTGTTCAACAGACATGGCCGCTTCACTGGGGGCAACATGCTCATTGATTTCCTCCATCTTCTCCACAAAGATCTTCCTGTCTTCAGTCATCTCTATGGAGGCAACTGGGGTTCCAAGCACACGCACTTTGTATTGTTCCAACACTCCTTGCTTAGTGAGCTCCACACCACAGTTCAAGGCCGTCTGACCTCCGAATGTGAGCAACACTCCATCTGGACGCTCGTTCTTTATCACCTATTTGAAGGGTAGAAGGATGGAGGGTTGAGCTAAATTTTCAAGCTCTTAAGTCAAAACCTTAAAAGCATCATTTCAGTTTTCAAAATCTGTCATGAAAAGAATGCCTATTGAATTACTCTGGTATGGACAGCTTTCTCCTACCTGCATGACATAATCTGGTGTGATTGGGAGGAAGTAGACTTTGTCTGCTAGGCCCTTTGAGGTTTGTACTGTGGCAATGTTTGGGTTGATAAGAATGGTTTGGATGTTCTCCTCTTTTAGAGCTTTTATTGCCTGAAAAAAAAAAAGATGCTTGTTAAGTTGAACAATTTTGGTTTAATTTGTTACACTGATGATTAGATTTCTCCTTTAATGTTGGCTTTCCATATTCAGTCAGAAGCTTCTATTACATAGACCAAGCAAGTTTCAAAATAATGGAGGAAACTGAGAAAACAATAATAAACAGCTGGCTTGTGAGATGCACTCCACACAGTCTCTAGGGTTTTTCTTTGATACTCACCTGAGACCCAGAATAGTCAAACTCTCCAGCCTGTCCAATGGAAAGCCCTCCTGAACCTAGAACCAGAACTTTACGAGGCCGAACAAACGCTTCCGGGTCAGGAGATCCAGGGTAAGTGAGGTGCTCTGTTAGTCTTTCCTTAACTGTATAAAAGATTACAGTTTGAGTAATAATTAGTCATGTAAACATTAGTACATTATAGGAACATATGCAGAAGTGACAAACAAGTATGCAAACAACCCAACAAGAATTATGATAGCTTTATTGGCATACATCATAACAGATCACCTGATTTTCCAGCTTTGCCATCTTTTGCATCTTTGACTGTATCCAGAAACACATCAAAGAGAGTAACAAGGTCTGTGGGACCCGCCATGTGTTCAGGATGGAACTGGACACTGAAAATGATATAAATAGATATGATAATACAGATATACATTTTCATCAACTTAATACATTAAAAACATTTATACCCATTTTTACTGTATTCATGTAAATATAAACAATACAAACAAATGAGAAATAAAGGCAAACCTGAAGAGTGGTTTGTGGTTATGAACAATCCCCTCACTGGTTTGGTCATTGGCGTTGGTGAAGAGCACATCCCAGTCTTCTGGGAGAGTCTGGGGATCCACAGCAAACCCATGATTCTGAGATGTGATGAAACAGCGATTTGTTCCTTTATGGATGCAGGGTTGGTTATGGCCACGATTACCATACCTAAAATACACGGGGACCATGAATGAAGTTGTAGCTTTTAAGATTCACAAGAAGATGATACATTGCTTGACAGACATAAGCCATCTCTGAATGAACATGCTGACAATCCACTTTTGATTAAAGGGCATGAAAGAATGCCTGAGACTGGCATCACAGCCTTGAGCGCATTCAAACAAAGCAACTATCCCAGGACTCTTAGAAAAACAACGACGCTTATCCCAGGAGTAATGCAGTGGCTCCTGTCTAGACGGCTGAGCTCAGCATAAACTAGATTTCACACCATGTTGGTTTTTCATGAAAACTGGAATGGCATGGAAAAGGCCAAGGAAACAGTCTTTTGTTCCTCTGCAAACACTATAATTCACTGACGGGTGACTGGTTCAGTTAAACTGCAAAAATCCTATATTTTTTTCTGTAACTATCTTGTTTAACTACAAAAATCTAATTTCCCTGAGAACAAATTGAACAAGATATTAAGACTTTTCAAATTTTATCTTGAACATAAGAGCATTATACTATTCAAATAATAACTTTCTAAAAATCCTTTTTATAAAATTTTCCTGTAGATGCAAGTGTTAAAACGGCATTGAAATGCATTAGAAATAAATATTTTACTTTTGATGTATGGATAATACATATAAGGATAAATGTATATTAAAGAGATATATTAAAAAAAATATGACTTTCTTTCTTCTGTGGAACATGAAGATTTTTTCTGTCCATACAATGGAAAGTCAATGGGCTCCAATGTTGTTTGGTTCCCAATGTTCTTCAAAATATTGTTCCAAAGAATAACAATGCATGCAGGTTTGGAACGACATACGAGTGAGTAAATAACAGAATTTTAGTTTTTGAGTGAACTCTCCCTTTAATAAGAAATGTGCATTAATACTCAGCTGAAAGTGGAAAAATATGAATGGATTGCTTACTTCATTTTGTATGTTTTTGCACCAATGACCAAAGATAGCAGCTGATGGCCCAGACAAATCCCAAAGACAGGTTTGGGATTCTCCACACATGCGACCTTCCGTATGTTCTCTACAGTCTCTTTACAGTACTCTGGATTGCCAGGGCCATTGCTGATGAACAACCCATCAAAGTCTAGAGAGAAACAGAAGCAATACCGAAGTGATAACATTTTCATTCTTCTAAAATAGCAGAGGACACTATCTTTAAAATGTATATAACAAAACACATCCTTCTAGGGCTGTGCAATTAATCGCAATTGATTTTTATTTTGGCTTCCAACAATTATGAAAAACATAATCGAGGTAAAGCGATTATTATGCTGCTGCCACATTCAGCCGTGCGCTTTCGTTCCTCCCTAAATCAAACTTAACATACAAATCACCTGAATAAGTGAGTTGTAAAAGCAGTATAAAGTTGTTAAACTTCGGAACGCGACTGATATTAAACCGTGTCATGAAAAGCGCATGAAGCCGCCTAAACGGTCAAATAGCATACATACAAAAAAGTCGTTTTGGTAAATATCCTCGTAAACAGTCAGTTATGTCTTAAGTGAATGTAAACAGTTGAGAAAGAAACCGCATGTGTAACAGTATATTGGATCCATGTATTCACACTTAAAGTGACAACAGCCTAATATTACTGCTTCAGTCTGTGTCATTAATGTTAATCAAACAATAAAGGGCAAAGATAAAATCACTCACTGCTCTTGAATGAATAACTTTCGAAACTTTAACAAAGAGTAATCTATATTTAATGTATTTAGTGAAGATTATGCAGTGTTATTTTACATTTGATTACTTTTTTCAATTTCTGTTTTAGGCTATTACTTATCTGAATACCACTGTTAGTACATCTTCCTGAAAAACTTAAAGCAGCATTTATTTAATTTGTATTTTTGTTCTGTTGTATTTATTTTGTTTGTAATTAGTTTATTTGTTCTTAACATCTGTCTTGTCTTCTGTAACAAGGATCTTTTACTTAGCTACATTAGTCAACCTAGTATTATTTTTTGCTGAAGTAGGCTAACGATAATTTTACTGATATATAACATTACTCATATCACGGATTAAGACTTTGATCATATCGCCCAACAATAATCATGCTAAATTGTGATTTCAACATGGACCAAAATAATCATGATCCTTATAACAATATGTGGAGAACAGCACCATGGCTCACCATTGCAGTCCAGAAGATGATCCCATGGGACAACGGTGACCCGGGCACCTCTCTGGCACAGGCAACGGATCTGGTTGTATTTTATGCCACAGTCTATGGCAGTGATTCTCACTGTTCCATCTGGATTAAAAACTTTTGGTTCCTGTTGGCATAAATAACAAGAAATAAAATGTCTTTAAACAAAATTAAATCATATTAAAATTGATCTGAAAACATTATCAAAGCTAGCCACCTACTTTCATGGAAACTTCTTTAACAAGATTTCGGGTGTCCGGATTGTCAAACGGAATGTTGTTGGCTGAAGTTCCTTCCACCACAAGTTTCCCCAACATGGTTCCCTTTTCTCTGATCTTTTTGGTCAAGCTTCGAGTGTCAACCCCTAATTTCACAGGAAGAAGAATTTTTGTTTCTTTGATTAATGCTAAAACCTAAACCAAATTACTTGCTTTACTTCGTAAGCAAAGCAAGCGACGTCTGCACTGACTGACCTTGGAGTCCAGGGATGCCTTGCTCTCGCAGCCACTTATCCAGAGACTTGGCGGAGCTCCAGTGACTGGGATTCTCTGAGACCTCCCCAACAATGAGAGCAGCAGCATGGATTCTGGAAGATTCAAACCACTAGACCACAAAGAGGAACATTTAGAAGAAACCATACCAGTAGTATTAGAATAATCTGTTTTAGAAGAATTATGTACTATTAAGAAGACTATTAAGAGGACACAAGAAAGGAAAAAACCTTGCTGAGTCCAAACTCTCCATCCTCATCTTCAGGAACACCATAATTGCCAATCAACGGGTACGTCAGAGTAAGTATTTGAGACTTGTAAGAGGGATCTGTGAGAGCCTCTGGGTAACCCACCATTCCTGTCTGGAAAACTAATGACACACAATGTATGACTTAGGGATATCAAAAGTACTGGTACATCAGTACAAAACATCAATACATACAGTATATATACAGTTCTATGCATAAGTTTAGACACCCATACTAAAGTTGACTAAAAAGAGGAATAAAAAATCATCTTTTGGAAACTGAACTTAATGCCTTAATTTAAAAAATTAGGAAAAATCCAACCTTTAAGGACACCAATTTTCTTTGTGAATGAAAAATGCATCGTAAATAAATAAATGTTCTTCCTTAAAATACAGGGTGCATAAGTTTGGACACCCCTATGTTAAATTCCCATAGAGGCAGGCAGATTTTTATTTTTAAAGGCCAGTTACTTCATGGATCCCGGATACTATGCATCCTGATAAAGTTCCCTTGGCCTTTGGAATTAAAATAGCCCCACATCATCACATAGCCTTCACCATACCTAGAGATTGGCATGGTTTTATTTCAGTTAGCCTAATAGCTAGTTTGATTTGCATTGAGAGATGATCTTATGGAAAGTACCCCATGCCAATCTCTAGGTATGGTGAAGGCTATGTGATGATGTGGGGCTATTTTAATTCCAAAGGCCAAGGGAACTTTATCACGATGCATAGTATCCTAAAAAAAAAAAATGAAAAAAAATACTTAAAAATAAAAATCTGCCTGCCTCTATGGGAATTTAACATAGGGGTGTCCAAACTTATGCACCCTGTATTTTAAGGAAGAACATTTATTTATTTACGATACATTATTCATTCACAAAGAAAATTGGTGTCCTTAAAGGTTGGATTTTTCCTAATTTTTTTAATTAAGGCATTAAGTTCAATTTCCAAAAGATGATTTTTTATTCCTCTTTTTAGTCAACTTTAGCATGGGTGTCTAAACTTATGCATAGCACTGTACATACATATACATGTATATGTATGTATGTATGTATGTGTGTGTGTGTGTGTGTGTGTGTGTGTGTGTGTGTGTGTGTGTGTGTGTGTGTGTGGTAACATGCCATTGTTTTTATTTTATTTTTTATTTGTTAGAATTAAACTTACTAAAGAGGCCTTAATAGAATATGAATTGCTGTGGTATAAAATTGTATCAAGAACAGTGAAATTTTACAGGTTATTTAAATTTTAACATCACTGACATCACATGACTTTATTCTTTAACATCACATGACTATCCTACTGGTTGAGGCAGGTTTTGTCATTCATATATCCTGCAAAAATTCATGTCTAAATGAATGAGCATGAACATGTCAGACCTCTGACCTGCAAATGTGTTTGCATTTAATTGGTATTAGCCTTCAAAGAAAAACATTTATACAGGGACACACTGCCTACTTGTTCTTTTTTTATTTATTAAATCACATACAAAAAGTGTTGCTAAAAATAAAGTGTAAAACATTTTTGTAATGGGACAAGTTAAATTCCTATTGTTGTGCCCCGATCAACTTAATGGAGTTATCTAAATTGGAGGTGCTTTTTTAACAACGTTTTTCTATTGAAAATTATTTTATTTTAAATAATGGTGAC
This sequence comes from Rutilus rutilus, assembly GCF_951802725.1. NCBI lineage: Eukaryota > Metazoa > Chordata > Actinopteri > Cypriniformes > Leuciscidae > Rutilus > Rutilus rutilus. The sequence goes on along the minus strand of NC_140220.1, from coordinate 9,526,507 downwards.
TACATAATTCTTACTGTGTAGACATATAAAAAATAATATGGAAAGACAAAAGATCACTAACTTTTGTCTAAAGATTTACCACTGAACCAAAAACAATGTCTGGGATGTCATAAATGTGGCGCCAGAATGCCCTAAGAAGTTGCTACTGGCGAGTGTTCGCTTTAAAACGTTTAGCGCGAAATCAGACACGTGTAACTTACTTCCTGCTCATCTCATTTATGAATCACTTTCCGGTTAGAGGACAGGAGGTACAAGTATTATAAGGAGCAGTGGCAGAAAATAGGGCTGACAGGGACACATATTTCCAGTATATTTCCTTTGATTTCACTTACCAACTTCACCAGACACTGAGGATACGGCACCGAACAGACGGCCTTTAAATGCTGTCCCGTCCTCCAATACTAAAGATGCCATTTTCTCCGACATGGCTAGCAGCTAAATGTTAGTACTTCTAAAAGCAAAAAAATAAATCACAGCGATTATCTAGCGCTTAAAAGTTTGTGAACCGAAGTGGCTGCCCCGTAATGCGTATGTTTTCGCCGAAGTTCCCACGTGAAAACCACGCTGCTCAAGATGACGTTCACTCGAATGCGTAGTAAATATATGTTATCTTAGATATCGCTGTCTAGGCCAAAAACCATGCTGTCCTGGTGTAGAAGAAGCTCATTGGCCGGTAGCGATGTTTTATTTAGGTTAAAGCCAAAAAGGGTCCAGAGGTCAATAGAGAGAAGTCCACGCTCTGCTCCATTCACAGCAGCGTGGAGCCGTGCGCGTCAACTTCAGTTGGTTTTATACAAGAGTGCAAAACTACTGCGCGTCAGCACGACGTCAAAATGAGGGGGTAGTCCTGAGCCAATGCTGCACTTCATTCTCAAAAATTACCGACCATGAGGCTTTACCTTCTTTATTTGACCTGTGGGCAATCTGGGTATGGTCCGGCAATATATATATTTTTTTAACCTGTAGGCCTAATAAGTGAATCTTACGCAGAGGGATCCAGGTTACCCCCCAAAATATAACTACAATTAGGGTAGGCTATATTGTGTTTTTATAACTACACAAGTGTAAAGGTTAACTTATATGCCAGCTCTAGAACTATTGGTATTCTCAATTAAAGGTAGGGTAGGCAATTTCGAAGCGGCTAGCAATTGCCCCTTTTCACATTTCCAGGTTTCTCAAAAGCGGAATTCGTAATAGTTGCATAAACTTCCATAGCGGTGAATGAGAGACTACATTAAATATATTTATTTTTATTAGAAAAACTCAATAGAGAGAGATTGATACCGGCAGTCAGAAGAGAGAAAGATGTCAACTTTACTGTCACTTCATAGCCACTGTAATAGAAATATATAAACTGCACAGGAATTACGATGCTGATGACCAATAAAACACGTCAACACGTCTGTGAAAAGAGTCCATAGAAAGCTTGCTTTGACAGCATGAGATCCCACACTCAATTCATTCAGAAAATTAAGATATATAAATCTTCATATATTGTATATATATATATATATATATATATTTGAAGACAAATGGACCACAGAGAAAAAGGAGAATAAATTTATTCACAATTCTGTATACTCCGTTCACAGGTACATTTGAGCAGACTGATATTACTCACTGGTGTTTTACAATGTTTTGTGTTTTGCAACTTTTTGCTAGTTGTAATAGACAAGAGTGGTATGTGGATCACTGACACTGTCATTTCGTTGGCGCTGAGGCTTTTTGTAGCTGTTGATGGGTACAGGGACCCCTCTGAAGTGATCCATCAGATCCATCCCACCAAAGAAGTTCACAAAGATGATGCCCAGTTTGGCAGGCATGAGACTGTAAGAACATGAATAGGTGGGTCAAGCTTAGTTAAATTAGGTGTTGCCAATCATTTTGTGCAATATTAAAATTATTGAGACATTTATTACATTGAATACAATTATTTTCTGTTAACGGTTTGCTATTGATTTATTTGTTTTTTTAATTATTAAAGGTTGGCGAAAGGAATGCAGATAAATAAACTAATTTTATATCTTCAAAAACAAGTATTTAGAGGCCTAAAATACCTCTTAAGTGCCATCAAGAAATATAGACTTGAGGGTAACAGCAAGTACATCTTCTCCCTTAGAATGGCATCCACAATCTGTTTTGCTGCATGTCTCTGATCCAAGACTGGAAGAAAAGACGGTCTCCTTAACAAAAGTAAAATATCAATGTTACCACATCACCAGAGCACAAATCTCTAATAATGTTTCATAAATGGAAACTGTAATGGCCTACTTTGTTTGACATCCCAGAAACATTTTGGTATTTATTAGATAGGGACACACTATTGTTGTTTTGATTCCGTCCTTTTTAAGGACAAGCAGCTCCAGTGCAATAGATTCTGCGAAGCTCACTGCTGCAGACTTGCTTGCGCAATAGTCTGTGGACAAAACGTGTTGGAAAATCCCACCTCAATTTAACACTAAATTATGAATATGCATTAAGGTTTAGTGTTGCACAGCGATGTACAACGTCTCTGAAATCTCTCTTTAAATGTACCTGCAAGGCCATTCATTGCAAACAACCCTCCATGGCATGCCACGCAGACCAGGTGCCCATGGTTCCGTTGCAACATAGCTGGGAGAAACGCCTTGTAAGTCTGTGAATTCAAATATTTGAGATAACGGTAAGCTCACTGTTCCCATAACATAAAAACAGAGGTTTAAAGAATGTAAAACATGAAGAAAACACTGAATTATTTTTCTTTACCCAGAAATGAGCAGCAACATTGACCCTTAGTGTTCTATCCACCAGACTGTCAGGGGCTTCAACGAAAGTGTATTTTCCCGTTACCATGCCTGCGTTGTTCACCAAGATTGACACATCTCCAACCTCCCTTTTAACCTGTTGAAATGTTTTAACATAAAAATGCACCTTCATATTATTTACCCCTCATTAAAACTGTCAATGTTTTTATAATCATTTATATATATAAATGATTAATTATTTACCTGTTCAGCAGCCTTGTAGACCTCACTTCTTCTGCTGCAGTCACAGGTATAGGCATACACTCGCACATCTAATACCTGCTTTAATTCTTTTGCTGTTTTGTCCAGTGCCTCCGAGTTGATATCCCATAAGACTAATGTTGCTCCATAGTGTCCAAGTTCTTTGGCGATCAGTTTTCCAATCCCATTTGCAGCTCCAGTCACCAAGACTATCTCTCCCTCAACATCTTTCTTGCAATGTGGAATAAAGAGTCGAACGAAGGCTTCAAAAAAGTAAAAAACTGCTCCAAGAATGAGCTCAAAAATGTCTTTTATGAACCAGAGATTGTGAAGTATGCTCTCAAAACTCTGAAAAACCTGGTTATGCATGTCTCTGATCTAATTTGATCTGTGTTTTCACATAGCTGTTTTGGTGGTTCTTCTCCTTGAACTTGCTTCAGTATAGTTTGGATCTCAGGTACAGCTTGTTCTATCTAGAGGTTCTTTATATGTCACATCTGTTGGTTTCCAGTCACAATGGTGTTTGTTTGACCTGTCACCTAGAGTACATTAGTGTAGTTAATTTTAGATGTTGCTATTACAGCATGTGATGTGACCACATTTTGATGGCATGATAATGTTATTATGAGGAATTATTTGAGTGATTAATAAATGTCTGTATTAAAACGAATGCAGTTATTTGTATACCTTTGTGTGTGTAAAAGTGTATACAATACAAGGTAATATTTAAATAGTCCTTTAACTTGCGTCTGAAACAGGAAGGGGATGTAGCTCAGTGGTAGAGCGCATGCTTTGCATGTATGAGGCCCCGGGTTCAATCCCCGGCATCTCCAGTATTTTTTTTATCTCAATGTAAGGTTAGTAAAAGCTGACATCAAACAGTATTTAATTGATCCATATATTATTATTTTTATTTATTTTATTTTTTAAGAAGAACGGCTTTAAACGAGTCAAACATGTTTAATCTCATTCTACAGTTAAAAACAATGACATTAATTTAATTGTTAATTTAAGTAAGAATGAAGTTAAGAGTATTATCAAGAAGAGACTAAAGGAAAGGTGGCAAAAACAGTGGGATAAGGAGAAAAAAGGTCGGTGGTTCTATAGAATTCAAAGGAAAGTGGGAGAGATGAGAATTGCAGGGAAAAACAGGAGAGAAGAAATAGTAATATCAAGGATGAGATTTGGACACACAAGATTAAATAGTACACTTTTTAAAATGGGTAAACATGATACGGGAAGATGTGATTATTGTGGGCAAGAGGAAACAGTAGAACATGTTTTAATGCATTGTCAGAAATATGAGAATGAAAGAAGGTTGTTAATTCATAATTTAAAAAAAATAGAAATGCAATTTATACCAAAGTATATTCTTCAAAATAACTCGAGAAATGAGTGTTATATTTTTATTCTTCAGTTTCTTGAGGAATCTAATTTGTGGGAGAGAATTTAAAAAAAAAAAAAAAGAAGTCGTCTTGATCCACACTCCATACCAGTTGGTGGCGGAAATACACCATTTTGTTGTTTGTCAACCGCCAATAAAATTCAAGAAGAAGAAGAAGAAGAAGAATCTCATTCTACGTAATTACGTCATACGTTCTTTCCTTGGCGACGGTAACCAGGGAGAAAGCTGTACCAAAATGTCTTCAGCCTGACAACTATTACCCCAGAACATATCTATATCAAGAAATACGTCCTTATAACTGCACCGAGTCTTTTATAAATGTAAAGGATGCAGCTAAAGTACCTGAAGACTCTTCTAACACCTCAGGTAAAACATTTAACGTTACCACGTTATTTAGCGACGCTAGCTTACTAGCTCTCAGCAGTCCGCTATCTAACTTATAGGCATGAGAACGCTTCTTAGCTTAGCAACACTGCTTATGTGTCTTGCCTGATATCAAGTAAAGCATTAAGTTGTGCAAAGAAACAGTAATAGAAATCCGACCTATTCCGAATGTTAAACGAATATTATTTAAATCTGAGTGACTCCAAGACTCTGCTTTGAAAGTAGTGTTGTGTCTGTATTGTATTTTCTTTTCTGTAGGATGGAGCTGCTAAAGTCACCTGTATGGCTTGGGCTTCAAACAATGCAAAGTTTGCAGTGTGCACTATTGATAGAGTGGTTATATTGTATGATGAGCAGGGAGAGAAAAGAGACAGATTTACCACAAAGCCTGCAGACCCCAAAGTAAGTTATCAGCAACTTATTTAATTTAAATATTCAAAATGAATTTTGTATCCTGCCAGTGCCATACTTATGTTAGTACGTCAGGAAAACGTATTCATAAAGTCATGACAATTCTTTTGCAGTATGGAAAGAAAGCCTATGTGGTCAAGTCCATGGCATTTTCCCCTGATTCAACCAAGATAGCAGTTGCTCAAACAGACAACATCATATTTGTTTACAAAATTGGAGAGGAGTGGTAAGTAATCTCAGTATAATACTAATAATTAGTGCTAATATAATATACTAATAATATGTGTGTGTGTATATATATATATATATATATATATATATATATATATACATGCTTTATTGTATTATTTCTAATTTCTTATTATATTTCTGTCCCAGGGGAGATAAAAAGGTTATTTGCAACAAATTTATTCAAACAGTAAGTATTTGGATGATAAATAAAATACATCATTAGGCTGAAGTGCCATATATTGTGCGCATTAACTTGGTTGTTGTTCTATAGAGTGCTGTAACATGTCTGGTTTGGCCGTCAGAGCATGCAATAATATTTGGACTTGCAGAGGGGAAAGTAAGTGTGTGGCGCATTTCCTGTTTTACACCTTAAGCTGAATTTCCTATTTTGTGAGGATTCATTTTGTGAATGTTTAATGTCAAATTCAGGTTCGACAAGCCAATACAAAAACAAGCAAGTCCTCCACGATATACGGGACGGACTCTTATGTTGTCTCACTATCTACAAAGTATGTATGCTTATTTAAAATCCTGACCCTATGATGCTTGCTTCTTTTTCCAAGTACCCTTTTCCAGTTTGTTTAAAGTGTTATTTTACTAGTATTTATACACTGATGTGATGAGCCAAAACATTATGACCACCTGCTGACAAAACAGAGCAGACCCACAGAACCATGGATACTACACGACCTCTAAAGTTGTCCTGTGGTATCTGGCAAGTCCTGTGAGTTGGAGCTCAAGTTGATCGGACTTGTTGGTTCAGCACATCCTACAGATGCTCAATCAGATTGAGATCTTGGGAATATGGAGGGCAGGGCAACAACTTTAGGCTCTTCATCATCTTCCTCAACCATTCCTGAACAATGTGTGCAATGTGGCAGCAGGGTGCATTATCCTGCTGAAAGAAGCCACTGCTATCAGGGAACACCATTGGCATGAAGGCATGTACCTAGTTTGCAACGTTTAGGTAGGTGACAAGTGTCAAATTGACATCCACATGAATGGCCAGACCCAGTGTTTCCCAGCAGAACATTGCCCAGAGCATCACACTCCCTCGACCAGATGTCATCTTCCCACAGTGCATCCTGATGGCATCACTTCCCCAGGTAAACAGTGTACACGTTCTCAGCACTGCTGACCAGGAAAACCCCACAAGCCTTGCCATTTCAGAGATGCTCTGACCCATTCATCAGGCCATAACAATTTGACCCTTTGTCAAAGTCTCTCAGGTCATTACGCCTGCCCATTTCTCCTGTATCAAACATGTTGACTACGAGAACTGATTGTTCACTTACCATCTGATCAACCCAGACCTTGACATGTGACCGTGTTAGGAGATGATCAACATTTTTTGCTTCGCCTGTGTGTGGTCATAATGTTTTGCTTCATCAGTGTATACTATTATAGTATATACAAAATTTAATTAGCCTTTATATTTGTAAGTTTTAATTTTAATTTTAGTTTACGTTTTAGTAATTGGGTTGTGTTTTTTTATTTTTATTAGTTTTCTTTTTTTTAACAGTTCTATATATCGATTTCTTTTTATTTCAGTTTTAATCAATTTAGAATTTTAACAACACTGTATCTCGATTGATCCATTCTCGCAGTGTCTCAGGGAAGGGAATCCTCTCGGGTCATGCAGATGGAACGGTCGTTCGGTACTTCTTTGACGATGAAGGTTCTGGAGAATCTCAGGTAAAAAGTTTGCTTTATTGTATTGAAATGTATTTACAACATAGCCTAATATACAGATGTTAATTACAACATTATTATATGCAAGCGAATTAATGACTGATTTGTTCTGATTGTTTAAAAGGGGAAACTGTTGACTCATGCATGCCCACCATATGCCCTGGCATGGGGCACCAACAGCATAATTGTGGCTGGATGTGACAAGAAGATCGTGGCCTATGGGAGGGAGGGCCATGTGCTTCAGACATTTGACTACAGCCGAGATCACTCTGAAAAGGAATTCACAGTTGCAGCATCTAGCCCCAGTGGCCAGTCCATAGTTGTAGGAAGCTATGACAGGTGAGAGAACACATTAAATCGAAAACAAAAACATTCAGCCAATGTCTTGACATCTAATTTTTCTTTAGATTGCGAGTTTTCAATTGGAGTCCTCGAAAAGGTACCTGGGATGAAGGTTCTCCCAAAGAAATTCCAAACCTGTACACCATCACAGCTCTATCCTGGAAGAAAGACGGCTCTCGGCTTTCTGTGGTCAGTCTGGACGGCCAATTTCTTAAAGATTTCTCTAACCTCAATGTCTTTCAGAAAATCTTTAGGCCTTTTTACAACTGTTCATGCATCTTCTCTGATCGGATAGCTATTCACTCCTGAAAAGAACAGATGTAAATGCCCTTTCGAGACAGATTTAAATTCGATCACCACTTCAGGAGGCGGTTTGAGAGACATTCCAATCCAGACGAAACTAGACAAGTGTAAATGCATCTGGTTGTTGAAGCCACGTGTAAATTTGACTCCTCCTAAAATTGTAAAAAAAGCGCATGTGAGTGCATGTTATACCAGCTCCTGGTTGCCAAATATGACAGCGCTGTTGCAACACATCGCCACAGATATGGTCCACAAGTGACGGAACAGTTGAGCATCCTTCTTTAGCAAGCAGATGCGCAAACTGCCACAAATGAAATGTAACACCGTGAATGAAAGCTTAGCACAGAGTAATTTTTATTAAAAGTGGTGAGCGATAAACACTATATTCCCTCACCAGTGCTGACACATCTTTGGTGTTGAAATAAGCTGATGCTAAATAATCTTTTGCTTTCGATGATGTTTTTTACATTGAATTTGCATATAGCGTGGGAATTGTAGATCGGATTTATTTTCGTTTTGTGAACACACATTTGCAAGTGTAAACTAAACATTTTTAACAAATCGGATGGCTATCTGATCAGTAAAAATGCATTAAGTGAAAAGAGTAATTAGGCCCATTATTTATGTTTATATTTAAGCACTAATCCTGAAAATATCCCAAATCAGTTCTGCTCATAAGTTTGTCTGCACGATGTTTATAATTTGGTAAGACATAAGCAGGATCGCAAAACCATTGGGTCAAAGATGTTGCCACTCGGGACAACTGAGGGGCTGTGGAGGTGATGTGTTATTAAATGACCTTCTGTAAACTGCAGGGCACACTGTGTGGAGGTGTCGAGATGTTTGACTGCTGTCTCCGCAGGAGTATTTACAAGAACAAATTTGAGATGACATATGTAGGACTAAGTCAGGTGAGCATTACTTTTAGATATTTAAAGTGCACAGTTTCCGTTCATTTCAGTAGTGACTGTTGTTTTTAATCTTGTTTACATCCTACAAACTAAAGAACCTTGTTTCTTAAACCCTCCTAGGTGATTGTGAAGAATTTGTCCTCTGGCACACGAGTGGTGCTGAAGTCTCAGTATGGTTATGAGATAGATGAGGTGAAAGTCATGGGGAAGGATCGATTTCTTGTGGCTCACACCTCTGACACACTGCTGCTGGGAGACCTGTTGTCCAACAAACTAAGTGAGGTAGGATGTCTGGTTTGGACTTGTTTGATTAATTACGGGTGCTTTATTTCTGTTGTGTAGTTTTGTCAGAATGAAAATGCTTCTATTTAGATCAAACTGTCTGGATTAATCTATTTCTGGGCATTTTAATTTTATTTTAGCAGACTCAACAGCTTCTTTGGGTGAACAAAAGTTTAAAATGTCTAATTAAAAGTTCAAGGGCTTAATGGTTCACTGTGTTAATCCATGTTTAATTGAGTTTCCAAAGTGCTCTTATGGGAGTTGGAAGAAAGTTCAGTGTGACAAACAGGATAACGGTGAAGGGCCTTGGCTGTGGAGTCTGTCTGCTTCTTTCTGTGTAATGTAGTGGAAAGCAAAAGTTGGTGACAACAATGATGTACTTCATTAAATAACACCACTCTCCAATTTCAGGTGGCGTGGCAGGGCTCTGGGGGAAATGAAAAGTTTTTCTTTGAAAATGAAACGGTACAGTCTTTTTTTGGTGTTATTGTGTGTTATTAAGATGCTTCAGTTGTTTATGAGCATGGTACAAAGGAAAACAACTGGGTTTAATGAGTCATGCAGATCTAGATGATATAATTAAACTCACTGCTGGCTAATTGAAAATTGCTATATTTCCTGGTAGGTGTGCATGATTTTCAATGCTGGAGAGCTGGCACTGGTGGAATACGGAAGCAATGAAATCCTGGGATCTGTTCGAACAGAGTTTATGAACCCACACCTCATCAGGTCTGCCATTATAACACTTTGGAAAGCAAAAGCTATTGTTTAAAGGCAAAGTAAATTAAAAAGGATTGACTTTTTTTTACTACTTTTAGTTTTGTAATCCTTAATCAAAATAATGTAAAAACCTTATTTGCCTCTGCAATTGTATTTCCTATTAAAATATACATTATATAATTTTATGTATGATACAAGCCTCAACTTCCTGTTGTACCATTTAATGTATAACATAATTTTATAGCAAACAACATTTTTGAACAGATATCAGGCAAGGTTACATTGCCAACAAAAGTCATGTATAAAGCTGACCACTAGATGGAGGGATTTACCTTAGATTTCCCAGTTTTCCTCCTGTCATTCTGCTCTGAAACCCACTATTGCTGTTGATACATACAGCTGGCTCTTAGTGAGCAGACCTAGTCATCACAAATCAGCATTCATGTAAAAAGCCTGTCAGGTGCTGTCAGATTGCAGTGCTTGGTTCCTCTTGATGGAGCACTGACAGGTCCCTCAGCACCCACAGGAAGTGTTCAATCCATGGTTTGTGTGTTTGTGTTTGCAGCGTGCGTCTGAATGAGAGGAGGCAGAGGGGAGTGGAGAACAACAAAAAGTTGGCCTACCTGATTGACATCAAAACTATTGCCATTGGTAAGTTATTGCCCATTACTTCTGCCAGGGGTATGATCTCTTTATTATTTACTAAAATAAAAATGATCATTTTAGTAGCTGAAGGATAATAACACATTATCATTGAGGAGAATACGGTTAAATGACTTTTGAATGATTTAAGACTTAAGAACTCAGATGCAACTCAGATTTATTTATATAGTGCTTTTCAGGTGGTAATTAGGGATGACATCATTTTATTTAAGTTTTGACCAATCACGTAGTCTTCCTGCTCTTATTGCTCCCGACAGTTTCAGTGATTTAGACATTTAGCCCATTGAGTGAATTCAAAAATGCACACAAATATACGGAATTATAGTCGCATTAGCTCATAAAGGACAGTCTAAGTCTATTGTCATCGTCAGCTAAAAGAAATGATGTCATCGATGGTATTGATTACATAATCGTCTGTTTCCACTCTAAATGGGACGCCTATTCCACATGACCCGTTATTTGATTCTACAGAAACGATCATTTATGGGACAATAGGAAGGTGTGTTGATGCTGAGTCAGTTCGGACGGTACCTTTCAATTAGACGGTTACCCTGCTGTGTCATCGTCACAGCCCTCTCATTCACCGGCTACCGCCAGACATCTGCCACGGCTCTGACCACTTCCTGTGCTAATTAAGTCCTGGCATGCTCCCTCTGTCCTGCTTGCCTTGTTTCTTCTTCAGGTGGTGAAAATGAGAAACAACTTTCATCCAATTTATTTTCCTCTGACAGACAGCGGAGTGCTTTTTCCCCTCACTGATCCATGTGCTTAAAACCTGTTCAGAAAGTGCAAATTGGAAAGTGTTTTTCCTCTCTTTTCTCCCCTCTCCGCCCCCCTTCATAAGTGATGCTTCCCATCAGAATGGTTATTTGTGAACAAAGAGCCAGAAATGCAGGGAAGCGTCACACAACGTGATTTATGAAAGACTCATTGATTTGTTTTTGTTAGGGCATGGATGTACGGGGTCTGTATGAAAGGCAATGCCTCCGTTTTTGCAGCATGTCTTTGTGTATTTGTATATGGTGACATTCATGGCAGTAAATGCATCTCAAAATTTTATAATTCTGCTTATTACAGGGTTTTTTTGTCTAAAAGCCTCTTATTTTTTTAAAGTTTTAACTGTAATTATTCATTTCTGACCTTGGATCAACAGAAAAGAATCTGCATCTGGTATTTGGTGCATTCATCTCCCATGATCCTTCTCTTTTCCTGTTTTTCTCAGTGGACCTGGTGGGTGGGTATAATCTGGGCACTATAAGCCACGACTCCAAGATAGACTGGCTGGAGCTGAATGAAACGGGGCGTAAACTGCTTTTTAGGGACAAGAAATTAAGGGTAAGTGGGGAACATTATTATTTTAGCTCTAATATTGCTAATAAAATCAGAACGATGTGTCACTTCTGTCTCTTTTTCCCTGGTTAGCTCCACCTGTATGACATCGAGAGAAGCATGAAGAGCACCATGTTGAGTTTCTGTCCTTACGTTCAGTGGGTACCGGCTAGTGATGTAGTTGTGGCACAGAACAGAGGAAACCTGTGTGTTTGGTACACCATCGACAGCCCAGAGAGGGTCACAATGTTTCCCCTCAAGGTGAGCTGAAGCTACAGATCACTCAGAGTGAATAGTGATTTTATTTGCACTCTGTTTATGTTAAGCACCTGATTAACTAAAGGAACTATTCAAATCAGCAACAACGCAAACAACTCACAGAATTGCTCCACCATTGCAATTCAGACACAAATTGGATGTTTAAATTTCGTGTGCTTTTTTTTAAAGAAGTCCATGTTCACCCAGACACATGCACACATTGGCCCTCATTTATCAAAAGTGCGTACACCAAATTTCCAGCGTACACCTGGCGTACACCCAAAACCACGGTGACTTTGAGATTTATCAATATGGACGTTGGCGTACGGCACGCTCAAATCCTACGCCAGCTCAGGAGGTGGTGTACGCACGTTTTGAGTGCGGGAATGCGCGGAAAAACAATTCCCAACACCACAAAACGCACTGACAAACTAAAAGATATGATATATTATGACCCACTGTAAAAAAAACAACAAGAAGTAATTATAAACTTCAGTGTTTATTTTTGTGCAACATGGACTTCAATGTTTAATTTGTGTGACTTTACCAAAGCATTTGAATTGTAGGCATATGTATTCCTTAAGTTGTGAGCCTGTGCGCTTTACCTGACGTTTCAAGCCTAGTTTATATTTTCGCCTGGCTCCGCAGCGCGAGTCTCCGCAGACTGCGCGCGCACCTCCCCAAACGGACGAGGCGTTTATACTCGACGCGCTCGCCATTGTACTATTCTTTGAAACGATGGTTAGGCCAGGGTTAGGCCCGGCAGATGTGCACGGACTGGGTTTAGTAATGAAAGGCTTTCAATGACCAAAAAAATAATTCAGACTGACAAAATAATAAAAATGACATTCTTCTTCTTTTAAATAATAATAATAATAATAATAATACAAATAATAATAATAACGACATTCATCTTCTAAATAACAATAAGCGTCATTAATAATAAAAATCTAGAAATCAATTTTGTTTCTTTCCACTTCCCTTGTTTCGCTTTCTCTTTCTCAAAGAAGTTTCTCTTCTTTGCCGTCTTCCGTGTGTCCATGGCGTAAAATGAGGGCGTGGGGGAAGCGGAGACTTGAATATATAGGGGCGTGTTATTCTAATGACGATCGTTTTCAGCCGCGGCATTTATCAAGGGCAGGTATTGCGTACACCTGGATTTCAAAGGTACGCACAGCTTCATAAATCAGGCGATGAGAGGAGTGTAAGCATAATCTTACGCCAATATATACGCTCGTTTCTACGCAAGAATGATAAATGAGGGCCATTGTGCAATATTATTACAATTTAAAATAACCGTTTTCTATCGTAATATATTGAAAGAATTTCTGCATCATTACTCCAGTATTCTGTGTCACACGTTCCTTCAGAAATCATTCTAATATGCTGATTTGGTGCTCAAGATACATTCTTATTATCATTGTTGAAAACAGTTGCGCTCATTATTTTTGTGGAAACATTGACTTTTTCAGGATTCTTTAATAAATAGAAAGTTCAAAAGAACATGATTTATTTGTGTAACATTACTAATGTTTTTACTGTCACGTTTATTCACTTCTAACTGAATAAAAAGTATTAATTTCTTTAAAAAAATCTTACTGACCCGAATGGTGCAATGGTTGTGTAACATTGTTTTGTTTTTTATACCATTTTATCATTATTTGATTCATTATTTCAGCCATAATTAGTAGTAGTAAAATAATAAAGTGGTATAATGAACTGCAGTTGAATAAGACTGAAATATTGAATTCACTCCTCATTGTCTTAGTTTCTTGTTTGAGTCGACTGTGAGTTTAATCATGTGACTTTGTTTTGGTGACAGGGTGACATTGTAGACCTGGAGAGATCCAATGGCAAAACTGAAGTCATTGTGACTGAAGGGGTTAACTCTGTGTCCTACACTCTAGATGAGGGGCTGATTGAATTTGGCACAGCCATTGATGATGGTGACTATTACAGGTAAAAACAAAACACCATAGCCACCTGCAATAAAACATGAACTTGACCTCAATTCATAGCTGGACTTGTATTTGTGTGCGCACAGAGCAACCGCATTCCTGGAGACCCTGGAGATGTCGGCAGAGACAGAAGCCATGTGGAAGACTTTGAGTAAACTCTCCCTAGAGGCACGACAGCTCCACATCGCTGAGAGGTTAGACAAGCAAGACAGTCCACCCACCTCTATGACTCAGCTACTGCTGCGATGACTTCAGCATAGCTGTCCGAATCATGTGTCTAACCTTGACAACTAGGAAACAGTGACAGAATTAATAAATATTGTAGTTTGTTTGAATTCCAGCCCTTGTACTGGCAGTACAGAAATACCATTCACATGATTATGTAAACACAAAACTTCTTTCTTAACAATTCTCTTGTTCTATTTATAGCATTGCTGCATTTATTTTTGCACCCTTGAATTTTTTATTTTTATTTGCTCTTAAAATGCAGCATTTAATTGGCACTACAGAAGAACTAAATTAAATATAAACACACTGAATCAACAAAGTAGAGATTTATTATTAAGGCGAGACACGGCAGGCAAAAACATTGTGTTTTTTTTACTGGTCAATTTTTAGATTTTTGGATATTTGTCTTCAATAACATGTCTTCTTTCAGACTTGTGGTGAAAAAAAGTCCGAAATACACATTTAGGTCTTTCTTTTACTACACTTTGTCTGTTTGCATCTGTAGATTTCTCATAAATTCAACAAAAGTTGGCGTTCTTAATCAACATGCTGCTCCGTGATCACTGTCTGCACACTGTCATCACATGCACCATTAGGAAGCTCTCTCTCTCCTGTACAATGCTGTCGGATCCAAATATGGTCATTTCCTTTTTATCAGCAACCAATCGTGAGAGTAAAAGGGCTGAATGCGCAATCTCATTGGCTGATGATAAATCTTTAAAGCCCGTTTTCTCAAAATGACTTTTCTCTCATACTCCCAAGTCCGAAATCTCCACTTCAGTAGCATCTATATACACCAAACTTTTATTAGATATATATACACCATATTTAATTAGATATTGCCTAATTTGCATATTAATTTTTTTTTTTTCTCATCTTAATGTAGGTAATCAACTGGGAAAGTTTCATGGTGATATCTGCTAGTTAAAAATATTACCCTATTCACCTGTAGTGTCTCGCCTTAAAGGGGTCATATTATGAATATATAATTTTACTTGATCATTTGAAATGATAGTATTTACTGCAGCCACACTGTACTTAAAATATCCTGCCCGATAAGTTAAAAATATATATTTTATTGAAACTAACCTTTAAGAATGTATTGTTTAGAACTATCTTGTATATGTCAACAACGTGTCACAAGGTAATTCAGACTTTATTTTGGGAGTGTTAAACCATATTTCACTTGGGACAAAAAAAAAAGGCTGTTGAATTCCACGGTTCAGAGAAGAGGTGGTCATGTTTTTGGTGTAAATTATAAATGGATCTCAGGAATAAAATAATAATGTTACAATACATGCCAGAAGCATTCGGCAAAAGAACTTTAAAGAAAGCTGCTATTTTGCACAGCTGCTCTGTGTGTTGCACTTTAAATGTTGAAATGTGTCTCAGATAATATTTTGCCTAAAGAAAAATGTGCTAAAGGGCAAAAAACGTTCACCTGAGCTTGTGCGGGAGGATAAAAGCTTTAGATCTAGGCACCAAAAGTCCTCTTAAAAAGGCTTCCAGTTGCTTTAGGTGGCAGTGAGCATGTTTAGAGTTTTCCTTTTACTGTATAAGCATTTTTAAGAGTGTTTGAAGCTGGAATTTAAATTAGAGAGGATTGGTTTGTTATGAATAGGCTCATCTGCATAAAGCATGCAGAGAAAAAGTGCTCTGACCGTCAAGGAGAATGCAAATGAAGGAATTGCCTGGATGCTCTTCCTGCTGCCTGTTTGCTTGATCTCACTTTTGGTCATCTGATCATGACCGATAAGCGCTGTCCAATCTAAATGCCATGACTTATTGCAGCATTGGCGGTCGAATGTGAAATGATACACCATGTGATGTTGTTTGTATTTGTTTGCTCTTTCTCATCTGAGGTGCTATTGTTTTTTTTTGCAGGTGTTTTGCAGCCCTTGGGGATGTGTCTAAAGCCCGATTCTTAAATGAGACCAACAAGATTGCAGATGCTGTCTCAAAGGAAAATGTATGTATTGTATCAAACCAGTTATGTCTGTAAACTTCTAGAATGTACATTTCTGTTGTTGAACTTATGCATTTAAAAATTCAATGTTACTGTACTCTCCTGTAGGGTGGTGATGGGACAGACCACTACCAGGTGAAAGCTCGGCTGGCCATGCTGGATAAGAACTTTAAACTTGCAGAGATGTATTACATGGAACAGGTAAGGAACATATCTGCTTCTAATATCTGCAACTAGGAGTGTGACTTAATGCATTTACCATAGTATTAAATTCAACACTTTATATTAATAAAAAAAAAAAAATTAAAACGATCAAATAAACGTATTCAATTCATGGTTAAAAATAATTAAATGTTAAATGTAACAATAAAATTATTAAAAAAAAAATTTTTTTTAAATTAAATAAATATAAATTAAAAACATTAAAATTATTAATTAATTTTGAAATTCAACTTTTAAATTGCAGTTTTAAAAATCATTTTTCATTCTTTATCTATTTACCAATTGAGTTAAATGGCTTTGGACAGTTCATACGTGGGAGCAGCAGAGTTATTTCTCGATTGCCGAGTAATATTTCTGTAACCCTTCAGAATGCAGTGGATGAAGTGATGGAAATGTACCAGGAGCTCCACATGTGGGATGAATGTATTGCAGTGGCAGAGGCGAAGGTATCTGTTTTTAACATAATTTTCATAATGTCTAGTCAACAGTTTTTGGTCTTTTTATTTAGCTTAAAACAGGGGCTCTCAATAGGTTTTGCCCAGATACACTGGGCATTAGAACTCAAGTGGTGATCCAACACAGAAACATAATTGTTTATTGTTCAAAAGTAAACAAAATGTCCTTAAAATCAAACATTTCAATTTATGAATATTATCATGAACTTCACATGGCCAACTATATACAAAATTATTGCCTGGATTCTTAATGTCTCTTGAATGTTGATGGTTTCATGCCGTAAGCAGTCAATAATTAACAGCACTAAACATATTATAGACAACACAAACCATGTTTATTTTAATATTATGGATATTAGATTGAGGGCATGTCCCATAACTTATCCATGTTCCCATGATATGGGAAGAGTTTTCTCATCCCTTATAAAAATTGATAAGCCTTTGTATGCTGCTATCTTAAGTATGCCCAATTATGTGGTTAGTTGCAGTTTATTGTGTGCATTTAGCAGCTGTCTATGATGCTGAAAAATCTGCATTTTACTAATATGAAATGTTTATCCCATAAAGGGCCACCCAGAGTTGGACAATTTGAGACGCAGTTACTATTCTTACCTAATGGAGACCAATCAGAATGAGAAAGCCGGTGAGGTGAAGGAGAATGAAGGAGACTTCACTGGTGCTGTTAACCTCTACCTGAAAGCGGGACTTCCTGCCAAAGCTGCTTGGCTGGCCATAAGCAGAGATGAGCTCTTATCAAGCCAAGACATCATCAGCCGCATCACTGCTGCACTCATCAAAGGAGAGTTCTATGAGAGGGTGAGTATTACCTGCAGCGGTATGTGGCTTGACAAAATGGCTGCTGTTAAGGTCCTTGCATTCATAACTTTCATTTGAGTAGCAGATCCACTCGCCCAAGTAACTGACATGGTATTGTTCCACAGGAAAACTGTTCTAATTCTAATTCTAATTATTATTGAACTCAACAGGCAGGCGACCTGTTTGAAAGGACAAGAAATAATCAGAGAGCCCTGGAGTGCTACCGCAAGGGAAATGCTTTTAAGAAAGGTGAGCATAGGTGGTAAAAACAATCAGAATAGGGTGTTACATTACAATTGGAACAAGAAGTCAATGGTTGTAATACAAAGCATTAGAGCTAATAGATTCATTGCCTTCATTGACATCTGCTGATTGCACTGTGCTTCCACAGCGGTGGATCTGGCTCGTATTGCCTTTCCTGCAGAAGTTGTAAAGCTGGAGGAAGTGTGGGGTGACTACCTAGTGCAACAGAAACAACTGGATGCTGCTATCAACCATTACATAGAAGCTGGGTGAGTTTCTAGAGCAGTCATATACAAATGGCGGACCGCGGGCCGTTTCCAGACCCAGAAAAGGGCCAATACTGACCAAAAAGGATTAAAGTCTATAATATAATTTTAGTCAGCTTTCAAACATGATCACATGCCAGCGCAGCCTCTCGCTCTCTATCAGTAAAGAAACCGTGTCCGATCCAATTGCGTCAGTTTCTGCAAATGGATATCATGACGAGTTCTGCGTCCTATTCAACTTCATGCGTTTATGCAAATTGTTCTCATGAAGGGATACACGTCTCATCCAAACGCATCATTATATATAAATATCTTTGCACGTGAAAGACAATGTTGCAGCTGTGAGCAAGCATCGGACAGACACACAGAAACCGAACGTCCATCAATATCAGATATAGACTTTGCGAATGTGATTATGGCTCGTTCAAAGAAAAGAAAAGTTGATAGCAAATATTGCCTTTTCAAAGACGAGTGGACAGAAAAGTACGCATTCATTCTCCCCGCGACAAGTTCAAAACCAATGTGCCTTATGTGCTCCGAGTCCGTAGCGCTCATCAAAAGTGCCAATGTGTAGCGCCACTGTGACACAAAACACAGTCATTTCGAGCAAACGTATCCTTAAAACACAGTGCTGAGAACGAGAAAAAGAACCAGCTCAAAGCCCAATATGAGAAGTCCACTAAAGTGTTTGTCCAGAGCCCAAGAGCAAGCAATGGAGTGCTTGTGCTCAAAACACAAAAAGCCATTTACAGACAGAGATGGTAAAAGAATGTATTAATGAAGTTGGTGAGACCTTGATTTATGGCCTTAATAAAGGCCTTCTGAAGTGAAACGATGCGTTTGTGTAAGAAAATATCCACATTTAAAATCTTTTTTACACCAAAAGAGTCAAGATACCCTTGACGATGTATAACTATCCCTTTAAGTCGGTGGTCTCTGTCACCACAGATGGAGCTCCATCCATGATGGGAAGAGGTAGGGGACTGGTTGCACTTTTGAAAGAGGACCACACTGACCTGATATCTTACCACTACATTATACACCAGTCTGTGCAAATTTTTGTGCCAATCTGTGCAGAGAGTATGCTGAGGTCATGACAACAATGATGAAACGGATAAACTTTTTGAGAGCATCATTGTCCCTCAGCATCGTCTGCTAAGAGGCTTTCTGACAGAGGTCATTGCCAACTATGATGACTTAGCACTGCACAACAATGTCAGATGGCACAGCAAAAGCAGGGCTTTGGAGCGCTTTTGGGCCATTCGGGAGGAGATCACAGCAAAAGAGTGACAAGGCAACTCAGTTTTTGGAAGATGTAGAGAAGATGCAAACAGCTGCAGTTTTGGCAGACAATACATCAAATCCTAATGAGCTCAACTTTAGCTGCAGGGACAGAACACAGTATGTGATTTGATAACATCAGTCCGGGCTTTCCAGAAGAAATTAGAGATTTTCAAGATCTCCAAGGTGAAATTGTCCACTTCCCCAAACCTTTGGGGCAAACCCAGGGAGAGAAAGATATGACCTACCATGCTGTTTTCATGCAGAAGCTGATGAACAACTTTAAGACTCGCTTTGATGATTTTGTACTTGTAGGACAACTGTGAGTTTTCAGAAGAAGCCAAACAGATCTTCAGATTGGTAAATCATGCATTACTACAAATGGAGTTGATTGAACTGCAAGAACATGTGGTTTTGGGGAAAGATGGTGCCTGACGCTGATTTCCCTGTTCTAAACAAAATGGCACTACACGTCCTGACCATGTTTGGTTCCACATACTGCTGTGAGTCAGCATTCTCCATAATGAACATTATTAAACCAAATACCGCACCAGACTTAGCAATGAACACCTGCACCACTGTCTCAGAATAGCACTTTCCCCAAACTTCAAAGTATTGGAAGGACAGAAAATGTATTATTTTTCTCATTAGTCATTGATGCAAGGTACAGAGTGACTGGTGCATGCATGAAACAAACTCTGTGCAGTCAGATTTTCTCCTCTTTTGGACTTTCCTTTGTTCTCCTTAAAATGTGCATTTTAGTTCATTATTATTATTTATTAATTTAAGAAAAATGCACAATGCACGTACAGTGGCTCACGTTGTTTTTTTTTTTTTTTTTTTTTTTTTGCATACATACAGATTACTATGCAACCACTTTTGCTCAGATATGTTGTCACAAATGTGCAGTTTAATATGTTTTTGTAAGAAGTGAAACCATATGTTAAATACTTTTGTTACATTTTTTTGATGCAGCAAGACAAATATTAATAGCCTACTGACAAGTACAGCCTTTTGAGCTTTCTATTTATCAAAGAATCCTGAAAATATGCTTCACGATTTCCACAAAATATTAAGCACAACTGTTTTCAACTGATAATATAAAAAAATGAACAATTTCCTTAGGATCATGTGACCCTGAAGACTGGAGTAATGACTTCTGAAAATTCTGCTTTTCCATCACAGGATTTTTAAATACATTTTAAAATATATTAAATAAAAAACGGTCTATAAAATTATTTAAATTGTAATAATATGTATTGTATTTTTGGTCAAATAAATGCTGCCTTAATGAGCATAAGAGACTTCTTTAAAAAAAAATCGTAATTTTAATAAAAAATTATAATTTTGCTGTGTCCACATTTTTATTATTATTGTGGTGTCATTTATTAGGGCTACCCGCCCCTAACCATGGCAGGCGCCATTTTGTTTGTCCTTATATAACTGATGTTTCTTTCCCTGATAAAGACGTTCCACCAAGGCCATAGAGGCAGCAATCGCAGCACGCCAGTGGAAGAAAGCATTGCACATACTGGAGCTACAGGAGGACAAGACTACTGCCAAATATTACCTGAAGATTGCCCAGCACTATGCTTCTGTCCAGGAGTTTGAGGTGAAAAAAAGCACATTTCAGCTATTGAATATTAAAGGTACACTATGTAACTTTTGGCCCTCTAGCGGTTGAAAAACAAAACTACATGCATTTTGCGGAAGAACATTTTTTTTGGTTGTGCTTCGGCTCTGTGTGAGTGTGCGGATGAATATGGTTATTCTACTGCTCATTAAACATTCACTACGAGGCTTAAGAGATATAACCAGTTTAGATGGAAAGGATTTCAAGCTGACTAGCTGATGATGTTACTGTAGCTATACCCATTAATAGACATGGTACTTCCTTGAAAATAAATTCCAGCGCTACAGCAACCATAAAGAAATGACCTTTCATAATAGACAATGCTTTACAATGAACTACATATGACAATTTATCTGTTCAATAAAATACCTTTCTCACCCGTTAAGTAATAAAAATCCATTACCACATCACATTTAGAATTTTTTTTCAAATCCCTCAGTTCTCACCATCTCCAAAAAAGCCAAGCAAATGTTGATTCTCGTTTTATTACGAGCTCTGTCGCATTTTCTGTTTGCCAGCAGACTCTGTTTGCCATTTTTTAAATGGGTGGTTCCCTGAAGGTTGGAGATTTAGTTGCTCCATGTCAACCTAACTGGAGAAACTTTTCTCTATTTATGGATATGACGAGACATGCATGGGCGAGTGATGTATATACGCAGTTATAGGCTTACCATAGTGAATTAGGGTAAGGAAAACAAAACAAAAACGTTTTGGACAAAGATTTGCTGATTTATTGACTCATTATTTCTCTGAGCTACAGGTGGCAGAACGTCTATTTGTGAAGGGTGATCATACTAAAGATGCTATAGATATGTACACTCAAATTGGGCGATGGGAGCAAGCTCATAAGGTAAGTGTCACATTGTGCCCTTCTGCAAATTGTGCATTAATTAATAATAGCTGTATATTTTAGTGCCAGTATTTTTGTCTGCTATTAAACATCTGAGAAAATTCTATAGATTAACATTGAATGTGAGAATCGAAACATATATAAACATTTTTTTTGACTTTGGCCAATAAGCAACTGCCTAGCAACCACCAGGAACACTCTAACAATGGCATAGCAACATGCTAATAAATCAGTGTAGTGGTAATTATAAATCTGATGGATGGAAGCTGAGAACACAACTGCATTTAGCTTTTTTTCTTAATTCAAATCATGGACAATTTACATTTAAATTATCCCTAATCACGATCCATTTACATTTGAATTATTATGTATCATTTTGTTCTCCTCTCTTTTTTTCTCTCTGTCCATCTCCAACTCAGCTTGCTGTGAAGTGCATGACACAAGAGGATGTGTCTGCCCTTTATATCAGCAGAGCACAAGAGTTAGAGAAAGAGGGAAAGTACAAAGAAGCTGAAAGGTAATCACACACACACACACTGCCTTTTTTTTCTTTATCTGACCACTATGTTTTATATTAATTAATATATTTATTAATGTTTGATTGACAAAAGCTTTATTTTCTGAATTAAGAGACTGAAATGTAGGATATTTCATGTGTGCATTTTTACATATTTGAAATGTGTTCACTGTCTAAAGATTCTTTTTTTACCTCTCTGTCTATAGGATTTTTACCACAGTAGATGAACCGGACTTGGCCATCACTATGTACAAGAAGAACAAGATGTATGATGACATGATCCGTTTAGTCGCCGTTCATCACAAAGACCTTCTTCAGGAAACGCACATTCACCTGGCCAAGGTTCATGTTAACATTTGGGCCATTCTTTTATTCTTCCAATTCACATGGTTACAAAACACTCAAATATTTGTGTTTCGGTGCAGTTTAGTCTTGTTCATGGCTCACTAAGTCCTCCACGTGGTCACGGTTGTTGTGTTTATCACAGGAGCTAGAGGCTGAATCCAGGTTTCAGGAAGCGGAGTATCACCTCCTTGAGGGTCAGGACTGGAAAGCCGCAGTAAACATGTATAGAGTCAATGATATGTGGGAGGAAGCTTATCGGGTGTGTGTGCACACTAAATGGTCTTATATGATGTTTGAGTTGATAGCATGTAGAATGTAGAGAAATTCAAACATTGTAAGTTCTTCTTCATGTCTTTGCCACAGATAGCAAAGACCCATGGAGGAGCGAGTGCTCATAAGCAAGTGGCCTACCTGTGGGCAAAAGGTCTTGGAGGAGAGGCAGCCGTTAAACTGCTCAACAAATTTGGCTTTCTGGAAACCGCCATTGACTTTGCAGCTGATAATAAGTAAGTCTCTGCTAAGTCAAGACCTAATGATAGGACTTAATAGTGTTTTTCTGTCCTTTAATTCTCTTCAGGTATAATTGGTACATACAGATTACTATTAACCAATGCATTATAGTAAAACTGGTATCTATTTACTATTTAACGAAACGCTCTTTATCTTCTTTAGCTCATTTGACTTTGCCTTTGAGTTGGCCCGACTCTCCATGAAACAGAAGATTCCTGATATCCATCTAAAAAATGCCATGTTCCTTGAGGACCAGGTATTACTGACTGGGGAGAAATGATTCCCCTTTTCTACACTGTTAAGGCCCACGGCTCCGGAGAAATGTGGGTGTGATTGTAAAATAGATAGAAACAACCAAAATGAGACTCGAGTCCATTTTCGAGGTCAGGGATTGTGAATGCAAATTAAACTGGGATTTTTCCACTTGGTTCAGTTTTTGAAGATAAAGATGTCTGATTTGGTTTGAATGTGAAAGTAGCTATTTTATACAGGCCTACTTAAATTTATTTAATAAATGTAAATACATATAATAATTATAAATAAAATAATATTTTATATAACAATATAATTTTATAAAATAAATGGATGGTAAAAAATATTGACATTCACCAGGCAATGTAGCTAGTGGGCAAAACATTTAAAAGTTAATTTCCCACCTGCCTGTAATAAAGTGTAATTGACTGAAAATATTGCTGTATTAAAATTTGTTATTATGACATATTACTCTACACTTACTCTAAGACAGGCCCACACCAAGTTTTTATTCTTATTATTAATACCCAGACCCAGAGTTTATTATTCTAGTTATTAATGATCGCATGGTGCACATTATATTAATTGTAATTTTTTACTTTTAAGGGCAAATTCAATGAGGCTGAGACTGAGTTCATCAAAGCTGGGAAACCCAAGGAGGCTGTGCTAATGTGAGTGAGCTTTCACACTCAATAGGGTGGATTGCATCGCTTCAGAACTTTTTGTCTGCATAGATTACTGTTAGATTTCCTGCACTCTCTCACATTACAAGCAATGAGTGACTGGAAGCAGGTGTTGCTGGGATTGAGAGTGTTTGATTCGTAGATCTCATGCAGGAGTTGTGAGCTGGCACTGCTACTGTGGCACAAGAATATTGTCACTTCAGTGAAATAAAGATGATCTGATGACTCCAAGAAATCATATTTGTGTTGTTTTCCAATTCAAATATCTAAACATCCTTAAACAATAATATAATACTATTATAATATGTATATATTATATATGTGGCCAACCACTTTTTGTTCTTGTAAACAAATATAACAATATTTTGTGAAGCTTATGCTTAAAAAATACATTTCCCAATGGAGAAAGAAAAATTTACTGAGGCGTATTCTCTGAAAATTCCTTTTTGTGTCATTTGAACCTATTATGCAAGTTATTTTATCTTGTTTCGATGATTTTAAGATATTTTTGTACTGGAAAACAAGACAAAAAGTCTTAACTGAGCTTTGCAGTAAATAAAAAGGCAATAGGTGCATGTATTTCATTGCAATTTACTTAGAAATTACATTTATAAAAGATATATCCATATATATCCAAGTGCAACAAAGAATGTGCATATTTTACTAAACTTTGTTCAATTATTTCATTGGTTTTGCACAATAGTCTCAATGTCTTTAATCCAACTACTTCATAATTTATTATGTGGCCATTGTATATAAATTGTATTGTTGAATTTCAAAAAAATTAGGTTTGAAATAAGGATGACTGTGTCTATTTCTATTGCAGGCACGTCCATAACAAGGACTGGAGTAACGCCCAGAGAGTGGCAGAGGCTCATGATCCGGAAAGTGTGGCAGACATTCTAGTGAGCCAGGCCAAGTTCTGTTTTGACCAGAAGGAATTCCAAAAAGCTGAGGCCTTCCTGCTTAGGGCACAAAGGCCTGAACTGGCTATTAAATACTACAAAGTAAGAGTTCCCAATTCTTAAAACACAATCTGTACTACTTAGACAACAAAACAAAAGTGTTATTCATTGTAGAACATCATGGATTTGATGCCTTTTATAGATACCCATATTGCAGTCAACATCCTCACAAAGCACAAAGAGATCTAAACTTTCTAAACATTTTTAAAGAAAAAATCAGGGTAGCTACTTTCTGAAGTTACCAAAATGTAAAAAAAAAAAAAGGTTAAACAGATAATTCACCCAAAAATGTCATTTACTCTCCCTGATTTAGTTTTTTATTTCTGTCAAATATCATGTTTATTTCAGGTGATGTTTTATCATTCATTTTCATGATATTTTATCTGGTTGTAAAATTCTAAAAGGTCTGTGAGATATTTTCTTACTACATTATTTATTGTTTTATTTATTTGTTTGATAGAAAAAAAGATATAAAAATCCCTTTTGTTATGAGCAGCGTATCAGCAAGAATGATAAAGACATTTGTTTTTTATAGGATTAATTGCACTGAAATAACATGTTAAATTGTAATTAAAAAAGAAAAATGTAACCAAAATTATTCCAACTTCACAGGAATAAAGCCAACAACAATAAATGTAATAAATGTAACTTTAGAATTACAGAAGACAAAATTGATCACAATTTTAATAAATAGTTATTATAAAAACAAAACAAATGTAAGATTTCTTCTAAGAATGAGAATATTAATATTAAGTTCAGGCTTTGAAGAATCATATTTTCCTTTTCCAGGATGCTGGGATGTGGACTGATGCAATGCGGATCTGTAAAGACTATTTGCCCAGCAAGCTGAGCGTCCTTCAAAAGGAATATGAGAGTGAGGGCAACTGGTAAAAGAACTCTCTTTTAACTCCTCTACTGTCTGTTTCTTTTCTTTCTGCCTTACTTTCATTTGCGTCTCATTCGCTGTTCCAGAAAATCCTCCCTTGTTTGTTGTCCTCCAGAAACTAGGGCTCTGCAGTTGTGAGGAAAAGCTTGCAGCTCTGAACTACATTCAGATCCTCTTTTCGTTGCTTGGCTTCCCTCCTTTATTAGAACATGGCAGCTTTTTATCCTAAATTAAATCCATAATGAGCAGCTCATTAACGCGCAGCAAATCCGTCTCCACTGATAATTTTCCTATTTTTAATGACTTGTGGGAAAACATCAAAGGCTTCTTCACTGTCTTCCCTGGGAAGAAAAGGAGAAACATTTTGCATAGTCAGTTCAAGGCCCACTCAGCATTAATATAGGCTTCTTGTATCATTAACCTATTTTCAATCAAGAGTCTGAACTTTCTTGCCATGTTGTGTTGACTCAGTTGGTCACTTTATGATCCCAAATGTGTTTTTCTCTTTCCAAAGGCAGAGGTATAGGACGTGTGTCTCTTTAGGTGTCGTTTCAGCCATGTTGGTTTCTTTTGCCCCTGTCCATTCTGACGAAACCTTATGTAGTATGAGGCAGAAAGTGATACTGGTTGAGTGCTAGCCTTCACAACCGTGAAATTCCATTCATTCCCGGCAGTTTTCATTTCTAAACATTAATGCACACAAAACATGCTGCTAGATTTTTTTTTTTTAAAGCTGAACGTTTTTCATGTAGCTTTCATGGTCAATAACCTCCATGTCATCTCACAGAAGTCTGGAGACCTTTCATAAATAGGGGTTTCAAGTCTTTATTCAAAACACTCATAGTATATAACCTTTATTTAAACAGGAAAAGTCCCATTGAGACACAGTCTCTTTTACAAGGGAGTCCTGTATAGCACGTTCAATCATAGGTTGCAAGACAATAAATTACAATCTAAAAAACAAAGCAGATTTACACAAAATATACAAAATATTTGCATGTGAAGATGCAATGAGGTTATAATATATAAACAAACGAAATAAGGGCTAGAAGTCAATATCCACCCACCATTAATTAAAACAATTGCACTTGTCCGTCTGCATATCATATATTCTTTTTTTAAAAGCAGCTAAGGAAATTAGTGCACCAATCTTAAGTCTAGACTGGAGTTCATTCCAGGACGAAGGACCATAGTAAGACCAGACCCCTCTTTCCTGCTTCTGTCCTCATTCTTGGTACCTTAAAAAGCAGTACATCACTAGATCTTAATTGATATA
Organism: Rutilus rutilus; assembly: GCF_951802725.1. Lineage (NCBI taxonomy): Eukaryota > Metazoa > Chordata > Actinopteri > Cypriniformes > Leuciscidae > Rutilus > Rutilus rutilus. The sequence goes on along the minus strand of NC_140220.1, from coordinate 9,499,240 downwards.
TACTTTGAGTACGAACAAATTTTAAATAAATATAAGACGGCAAGATACCTAAAATCACTTTATAAATAAAAATATGCCAATGTCGCATCCTGCGCGATTTAAGTGACGGCCAATTTACCATATTGTATAAGATGCAGTGATGTGTCTGATTGCCAGCATTTGTAATGAACCTGAGAGCCGCATGATAAAGAGGGTCTAGTAGTAAAATAATCAGCACACTATTTAGCCAGGACTACAGTTTTTCTCGATTGCTTAAACACATTTCTTGAAACTATGCCTCGTATTCTCAAAACTGTAAACACAAATCCATAACGTCTCACCCAATTCCCCAAACATCCTATTTTCAGGTCAAAATGAAGCTCTACACTCAAAACCATTCCCTCTTGCTGAAAAAACAAACTTTGCCCTCAGACAGGACACACAAGCCCTCAAAATCACACACACTACAACATAGTCTAACACACTGGTGCAATAAATTCAAAACAACATTTCCAAAACTGGTAAGTTACACTCACCTAAAGGATTATTAGGAACACCATACTAATACTGTGTTTGACCCCCTTTCGCCTTCAGAACTGCCTTAATTCTACGTGGCATTGATTCAGCAAGGTGCTGAAAGCATTCTTTAGAAATGTTGGCCCATATTGATAGGATAGCATCTTGCAGTTGATGGAGATTTGTGGGATGCACATCCAGGGAACTCTCCCGTTCCACCACATCCCAAAGATGCTCTATTGGGTTGAGATCTGGTGACTGTGGGGGCCATTTTAGTGCAGTGAACTCATTGTCATGTTCAAGAAACCAATTTGAAATGATTCAAGCTTTGTGACATGGTGCATTATCCTGCTGGAAGTAGCCATCAGAGGATGGGTACATGGAGGTCATAAAGGGATGGACATGGTCAGAAACAATGCTCAGGTAGGCCGTGTCATTTAAACAATGCCCAATTGGCACTAAGGGGCCTAAAGTGTGCCAAGAAAACATCCCCCACACCATTACACCACCACCACCAGCCTGCACAGTGGTAACAAGGCATAATAATAATAATAATAATAATTCGTTACATTAATATAATGCTTTTTCTGAGACCTCAAAGCGCTTTACATATGGAAGGGGGAAATCTCCCCAATTTTGGTGACCTCGTGCAAATTGTAGCCTCTTTTTCCTATTTGTAGTGGAGATGAGTGGTACCCGGTGGGGTCTTCTGCTGTTGTAGCCCATCCGCCTCAAGGTTGTGCGTGTTGTGGCTTCACAAATGCTTTGCTGCATACCTCGGTTGTAACGAGTGGTTATTTCAGTCAAAGTTGCTCTTCTATCAGCTATAATCAGTCGGCCCATTCTCCTCTGACCTCTAGCATCAACAAGGCATTTTCGCCCACAGGACTGCCGCATACTGAATGTTTTTCCCTTTTCACACCATTCTTTGTAAACCCTAGAAATGGTTGTGCGTGAAAATCCCAGTAACTGAGCAGATTGTGAAATACTCAGACCGGCCCGTCTGGCACCAACAACCATGCCACGCTCAAAATTGCTTAAATCACCTTTCTTTCCCATTCTGACATTCAGTTTGGAGTTCAGAAGATTGTCTTGACCAGGACCACACCCCTAAATGCATTGAAGCAACTGCCATGTGATTGGTTGATTAGATAATTGCATTAATGAGAAATTGAACAGGTGTTCCTAATAATCCTTTAGGTGAGTGTATGTTGCTTGTTATGTTATGTTAAGTTATGTCCCCCCATCTCAAACATTTTCACATGATGAACACAAAAGACACAACCAATGGATACATTGGCACATTTTTATTCATTCATGTACTACACAGTACAACACACACACAACAAAACAAAAAAAAATTTCCCTGTTTTACTTCCTTTTTTTTCTCTTCTAAAAATTGTATATTTACTTACAGTAAGATGTGTGTGACCATCATATGACAGTAAAAGAGCACACACAAACCTTATTCTAATATGGAATTGTATTGGAATGGTAAAGAGTGTTGGTCGTGACATGAGGGCCTCCACTCAAGGAGACAATATGATGAACACGTCTAAGAATGTTCCACATATGGTTGAAATACCATCATTTGCCTAGAAAGATAACATTCTGGGAGTCAAGACTATAAAGGAGAAAGGATGCCCTCACTTCACTGTCACACTCTGTGCTACTCTATGTGACTGTACGACTGCTGGCCTTTTCTTGCAAGAAAATACACACTCATCAAAGACTATAGGAAATGTTTGTCTTTTATTCAGTGATAGAATTTTGTTTGCCACCACACCTCCCTGAAGGTTCTCGAGGTGACGGTAAAGCGACTCAAATTTGGCCTTACTTGTAGTCCAGCCTCCCTCATAGTCATACCATTGACAAAGACATAGGCAACTAGAGTGGCTTGAATTTCATCTGAGACTGCTTGTCTTCTTGCCCTTGCCCTTCGTCCTCCTCCTCCTCCTTATCCCTCCTCGATCTCTTCCTTCATGTCTTTCTGGATCCATTGTTCCAAAACTCAATAAACTGATTTGGGCCCTTTTATCTATCTATTGAAAGATCTGATTGATGTGTGTTCAATTTTGACTCTTAGTGTTTCCACCTGGGTAATTGTGTGCTAAGCTGTGCTGACTTGAGTGAACAATATTGAATGCTAGTGCGTTATACATGACAACATGGTCTAGGCAATGAGAAATGAAGGGATTTGTGTGTAGAGTTTTGCAGTGACAGTTCAACAAATCTGACTCATGTGTCAAAACAGGGAATTATAGTTTAGGGAAATGGGTGTGCTTTTTGATAAATGGCATTATGGTTTTGAAATTTTTGTTAAAAAGCCTGGTTATAGTGTTTAAGCAATCGAGAAAAACTGTAATAAAATGGTAGTACTTATTGCTTTTCCAGAATAAGAAAAAGTGTTTTTCTTCTCATGAGTACTATGGCATTAATAGAGATGGAAGGAAAGTAGGAAATGACAAACAAATGACAATGTCTAACCAGTCTAGGAGAAATAAGTGTATATGTGTGTGTTTACAGGGGTGTGGAGGGTATGGTTGAACAGGCTCAGGAGTGGGAACAGACGGGAGAGTATACCAGAGCCGTGGACTGCTATCTGAAAGTTAAGGACTCATCTAACATGGACTTGCTGATGAAGTGTTGGATGAAGGTGAAGTCCAGACTCAGAGCCACCTGGCAGCAGTCACCATATAATCTAACTTCGTAAAGACCTCTGACTTCATGCTTTTTATTAAATAGTCATTGTGTTGTAATTTTCTCAATCATTCTATAGAAAAATCCCTTATTTTATGAATGTGCCAGCAAGTATGATTAAAGGAATTTTAATTTCAATAGGAATCGGGTTCAGATAGACATTCAAATTTGCTGTGTTGACTAATAGAAAGCAGCTTAGTTTGACAGTGACTTTTGTGTGAGCGTTGCTTGCTTTAATACATCACTACTCTATTGACGATTTTTGCCTGCACCAAAAATGTCACTAATGTGACTGCATCTTACAGTAAGACATTAGTTTTTTATTATTTTGAGAAAAATTGTATTAGTATTATTATTTTTTACTAATGATACTATTTTGTATATTATTATTTTTAAAAAAATTGTTGAAAAGTTCAAACAAAAAAACTTGGAATAGAGCCAACAACAATAAATTACAAACTACAAAAGACACAATTGATCACAATTAATTAATATAAATAAAATGTATTAAAATATCATTTATTTATATATATTTGCATATCGTTGCTGTAATGCAATACTCTCTCTAAAAAGTATTGGATTACTTATTACTAATTACTTTCTAAATCCCATATCAACCTGACCAGTTGAACAATACAAGCAATAGACATGAAACTGCTCTTGTAATTCTTTCAAATAAATAATATTAAATTTCACAAATTATTCTTCAACTGACCAAAGTATTACTTTAAAAACATACATTTTATTTTGATGTTAAATCCTCTATTGTTTTATATAGAATTGTTCTATAGTCTGTACAGTATTTAATGCAATTATATCAGAAGTACCTATTATTAAATTAAGGACAAATTCAGAGTAATCCATTACTTACATTTTTCAAAGGAAGAAATTATTAAATTATTAATTACTTGGCAATGCATTACACACAATACTGGCTATGACTCGACAACAAATGACTTAGACTCAGACACTCTTCTCTGCTCTTCAAATACATTAAAAAGCGAAAATATTATAAAAGCTTTGGTTATTTTGACAAAGCTGTCTCTGCCTTCTTGAAAGGTTCACAGATGTTTCAATTACCCTGTGAATTTAAGACTAGACATTGCGGTTTCATCTGCATCCCTTTTTACTGATTGATCATTTTTGGCATTGAAGTCAGGTTGTGTTGAGTGTTTAGGTTTATTATTTAGCTTGAATGTCTTGAAAAAAAAAATGCTTCTATTGAAGCTTCAGCCAAGAAGCTGAACTATAAAAAATGAATCAAACATTGATCTTTTAACCTAGATCAACTACAAATTTTCAATTGCCCCGACTGTTGAATGTGTCATCCATTAGAGAGCTGTACTCAATTTCCACGAAATGTCTGTTCATTAAGTGCAGTCCTTTCAAAATTAATTGCATATTAACTTTCACTTACCTGCTGTAAGTATGTTTTTAAGCTCCTTGAGAGCTTGACTTTAGTTGCATCTACAGTTTTACTGAGGTTTTCTCATCTTTTCATGTCCTTTAGGCAGCAGAATTGGCCATCAAATTTTTATCCCATGACAAGGCTGTGGACGTCAGTCAGGTTGTCGGGCCGCGGCTGATTCAGCTCAGAAAGTACAGCGAGGTATGTTTGTTTTATTTATTTGTCAGGTATTGAAGCACACTCATTACATGAAACTCAGCATTGACATTTGGTTTTTTATTTTCCTCAAAGATTTTTAGACATTTAGAAATACAAAAAAAGCCAAAAATACTACCTTTTTTTTAATTAAGAGAAATTTAAAGAAAATGGTGATTTGAATGTGCTAGTGTGCCCATGTGTGTGAGTATATATTTAGTGTATATGACACAAAAGCTCACAGACTTAGTCTATTCTTCGGCGTCCTTGAGCCATGGACCTATTGAGGTACAAAATGTGTTGTTTTTTTTTTTCAGGCTGCTGAGCTCTACCTCAACCTGGACCTCATTAAGAACGCCATAGATGCATTCATTGAGGGAGAAGAATGGAACAAAGCCAAAAGAGTGGCCAAGGAGCTCGATCCAAGGTGAGCCCTTAGCAGACTGGTCGCCCCTAACAACGCTACAGCCAACAATGTGAGAGGGAGGCAGTGAAATCACTCTCTCGCTGTCAGAAAAATCACTCAGTGCAACAAATGAAGTGCACGACAGCACAAGGCCAGAGACGTGCAGATGGCCTTCGCAGTTTATCTCTGACTGTCTTTTATTTAGGCACGGAAAAATAGGTTTAGGAATCAAGTCTAAATGCTTTCCGATTGCTGCATGAGGCTATTCTTAAAGATCAACTGGTGGTATAGAATTGATATTTACGCCTTATTGAGAATACTGTGATGTCATTCTTTATAAGAGTTTGCCTTTAATGAGTTTTAATGACCTTTCCTCTCTTCACAGGCTAGAGGAATATGTGGACAAACGCTACAAAGATCACTTGAAAAATCAAGGCAAAGTTGACTCTGTAAGTTCTTTATAAATCTGTCTTTTTGCCACTTTTATTGATAGATATATTAAATACAGGACTTTAAATGATGGGGAGAGAACAAAGGGTCAAGTATTGGTTGTTTAGCATGGGCCAGTTAGCCTTCTGGTAGATGCTGGAACTACACCAGAATGGAGGCAAAAAGCATATGAAGTAGCATCAAATGTAGATATAAAATAATATAAAACATGAATACATCGTTATATTGGTTTGCCAAAGACTGAATTTATTTTTTTATTTTTTTGAGAGCTCATTAAAGCATGGAATTGACTTACAGCTCAGAATAGTTGCTACTTGCCATTGAGATAAATGAGAATGCTACCGGATAGCTTTTTCCAGGTATCGCAGACCTCCTTGGGAGAGCGAGAGGGAACAGGATTGTTAATCGAACTCATGTCGCCCACATGAGCAGCGTGGCTCAAAATGTCAGGGAACTGCTAGCTGTCAGAATCCTGTTTACGTCTGAACATTTTAAATCTATTTCCTAGCAATGGAAGTTGAGGTTAAAGAATGCAAGACTGCAACTCCTCCGCTCCGGTACTTCATTGTTTTCAGTTATTGTTGTGAGGGGAGAAAAATGGAGACGATTGGCTTGATTTAATTTAGAATAACAGATGTGAGTCACCAAATTGATGTGAGCGCTTGCCTCTCATTGCACTGATTTACTGGCAGTTTAGTTACATTTACTGGTGCTGAATGATGCAGGTCAGGGCTTTTTATTGAAAAGAAAGATAGAATGTTAATGAGGAAACTAGTTAAATGTACATGTACATAATAAAACAAAGCCATTCAAGGAGGTGCTATATCATATACTATAATATTGTGTATGAATGAGAAGAAATTTTTGATTATAGATTTGAAGCAATAAGCCACGAGAGGCATGTGTTTTTATTATTAATGTTAATAATAATACTACTAAATATTACTATTATAATTAACAAAATTTCTGTTTGAATAAAATTGACATTTTATTTTAAAACTTAATCTGTTCTAATTACTTTCCTTTATTTTTTAAGTCAGTATTATTATTATTATTAATAATAATAATTACAACAAATAATAATAGTCATTATTATAATTAACAATTATTAGTTTTGGTAGCATTTTATTAATGATAATATATGATATATTTATGCATATTTTTACATTTCTATATTATTTGTAATAGTTTTAGTTATTTATTAATATCTTTATTAATTATTAAATCTTGATTTGTCCTAACAGTTTTCCTTTATTTTTCAATCAGTTGGTTGGAGTAGATGTGGTGGCTGCCCTGGACATGTATGCTGAGAGAGGACAGTGGGAGAAATGTATTGACACAGCCTCAAAACAGGTGCCAGTTCATCTGTTCTGCCACTCCAGACGTGTTAGTGTGGAGACAAAACTTGCCATCATTTTCACAGAGTATCTGCCTTTCCATTCTTCAACAGAATTTTAAGATCCTGCACAAGTACGTTGCCCTATACGCCACTCACCTGATCAAAGAGGGTGGAGCAGAGAAAGTGCTCGACCTGTACGCCCAGCACGGTGTGCCAGCTTATTCACAGGTACATGCATGGTAAATCAGTCCATGTTTTTAAATCCTTTGTCCATCTTTTGCTTTTAAAAAGAAAGCAGAAAGTATTTTCCTTTAAATGTCCCCTCAAACTAAGCATATAGTCTTTCATCTTTCCTCAGTAACATCTCCTTTCCTATCTTGCAGAACTTTAACATTTACAAGCGGATGTTCCTGGAGCTGGTGAGCCTAAGGGACCGGGATTGTGCAGAAGCTTATCGGATGTGGGCCGATCTGAGGGACGTCCTTTTACTGCTAGTAAGCTCTGGGTTACTATGGCAGCTTACACTTGGGAGATTTAGTCTGTATTGATTCTATATTCAAGTGGGAAATAGTGAATCTTACGGTGTCTCTGTGCTGTGCAGTGTGAAAACCTGACCAAGTCTTCAGAAGCTAATTCTCCAGCCCATGAGGAGTTTGAGCAGATGCTGCTGGTTGCTCACTATTACGCCACCCGCTCTGCAGCCCAAGGCATTGACCAGCTGGTGTGTACATACTTCAAGATGATCTTTATTATGTGCAAACAGTATTGTATATGCATTTTGATACCACTTAAATCCTTTTTATTAACTACTGTTCAAAGGTTTGGGGCATGTAAGATTTTTTTTTTAATGATATTAATACTTTTTTTCCGCATGGATGCATTAAATTGATCAAAAGTGACAGTAAAGACGTATAATGTTACAAAACATTTATTTTTCAAATAAATGCTTGCCATTTCAACTTTCTATTCATCAAAGAATCCTGATAAAATGAATGAACTGTTACACAATATTGATAATAATAAGAAATGTTTCTTGAGCAGCAAATCAGCATATTATAATGATTTCTAGATGGATCATGTGACACACTGAAGACTGGAGTAATGATGCTGGAGTAATGAACAGGAATAAATTACATTTTAAATGTAATAATAGTGTATATACATACAAACTAGAAATTTGAATGTCTCTGGTCTTATTACGCATGATCATCAGTGCTTGTTATTCTAGAGAGGAAAAAAATGTTTTCAGAAAATTGCATAAACTTTTCTGCTAATGTAAAAATAGCCATAGTAATAGGAACACTATTAACCAATAATATCATAGCCTATTTTTCACATCCAATCAAATGGTAATGGATAACATAAAGCCTGTCTCACATTATTTTATTTAGAAAAATGTTAAACATTCAAAGCACTTCTCTTTTATGTTATCTGTGTCAATGTAATTACATACATGTTTACTTGTCTACAGAGTTCTGTGGCGGCCAAGTTGTCCGTCTCTCTCCTGAGGCACACCGAGCTCTTTCCAGCTGACAAGGCCTTTTATGAGGCTGGCCTGGCTGCCAAGGTGAGCGCACAGTGAGCCCAGCTCCAAACACACACTCACATAGCTGCTTCAACTATTCATGTGACACAGGAGGGCAGCTAAGAGCCCTGGGAAATGGGCTTAATTCTCCTCTGTTCGCTCCAGTAATTTGATTCGCAGAGCAGTTCGAGTTGCCTCGCGTTCTGAAGACGAAGCAGCAATGTGTCATTTTTCTGGAGTTCTATTAAATATTTCTTAAACTTTTCATTTTTAATTTGAGCTGTTTCAGTTCTGCGTGTCACTGATGAATATTTCTCACGCAGGCTGTGGGATGGGAGAACATGGCTTTTATCTTCCTCAACCGCTTCTTGGATTTGGCTGATGTAAGTAAAAGACTTTTGCTTGTGTGTGCAGTCTGATGAGTATCTTTCAAATGAGACAGTGACAGAGAACGCAAACCATCAGTTGTGCCACCAACCTTTTAGTTGGAATGAAACAAACTTAAACTTTACAGACCGCTTGCAGAAGGTAGCTTTCTTGCTGCCCCAGTTATTCAATGAAAGGTGTTCAAAAGTTTAGGGCAAGTAAGGGGCATTTTTAGATCCAGTCTCCACCGGAGCAGCTCCTCTCTCCACCCAGATATAAAAGCTGCTTTAGGTTAATGAAGATTTGATGGATGAACTTGTGGCTCGATTGAACTCTTATTGTGTCAAAAGTGATACGATTTTTCTGTTTTATGGACGTCGCCATCTTTGATACTGCTTTGGTCACTGGTAAGAGAATACAGGCTTGACACCCGTCGCACATTCGTACAGACAGTATTCGAGATGCTGCTGTAAGTTGCTGTGTGAACGGGACATTGCGAGACTCAAACCTGCGGTTGTCAATCCCAAAAAAAACGTACGTTCAAAAATCCCTGTGAACGTAGTCATATATAATGTTACAAAAGATTTATATTTATTTCAAAAAAATGCCGTCCTTTTGAACTTTCTATTCATCAAAGAATCTTGGGAAAAAATTTATCACAGTTTCCACAAAAAGATTTTTTTTTTTCAATATTAATAATAATAAGAAATGTTTCTTGAGCAGCAAATCAGCATATTATAATGATTTCTGAAGGATCATGTGACACTGAAAACTGGAGTAATGATGCTGAAAATTCAGCTTTGCCATCACAGAAATAAATAACATTATTATAAAATATATTATTTCACAGTATTATATAATATTTCACAGTATTTATGTTTTTACTCTATTTTTGATTAAATAAATGCAACCTTAGTGAGCATACATGATTTCTTTAAAAAATATCCCAAACTTTTAAACGTAGATATTATCGTAGATTTATTTCATTAATTTTTTTATATCTCCTTTAAGTGTTGTCATTTAATTTCTGTAATTTTTCAAAACTTCCAGGGCATCGACGAGGGCACATTGGATGCTTTAGATCACACAGACTTCCAGGATACAGATATTCCATTTGAGGTCCCCGTACCTTCGAAGCTGCACGTGACCGTAAGCCTTCACCTCGAAAACTGCTAGTGTTTTTTGTTTTTACTCTTTGAGCAAACTCTTCCCATTGGCTGTGTTCTAGGTGGAAAAGAGGGAGGAGATTAGGGAATGGGTTCTGACTGTGTCCATGGACCAGCGGGTGGAGCAGGTGCTGCCGAAGGATGAGAGGGGCACATATGAAGCCTCCCTAGTGGCTGCCGGCACTGGCATCCGGTCCCTACCTTGCGTCGTCACAGGTGAGGCAGTCTGCACAAAAGACGGTCCAGTGTGTGCAGGGACACTTGGATCAATGTTTCCTTTTAAATGGCTTGTAAACGGGCTCGTTTAAAGGGATAATTCACCCCAAAATTAAAGTTTTGTCATCTTGTATTCACCCTCATGTCAATCCAAACCTGTATGTCTTTCTTTCTTCTGTGGAACTCAAAAGAAGAGACATTTCTTTTGTGTGTTTTGTCCATATAATGACTGATGTTTTAGACCCCTTTAACTTTCATTGTATGGGCAAAAACAGCTGAAACGTTCTTCGATTTTTCATTTTTGGTTGAACTATCCCTTTAAACAAGCTCTTAAAAGCTCCTTTTAAGAGTAGAATTATACAACTAACATGAAAGTTTCTTAATTTTTCTTCTTTTTCTTTGGAACACAGGTTACCCTGTCCTGCGCAACAAAATTGAGTTCAAAAGACCAGGGATGGCAGCAAATAAAGATGACTGGAATAAATTCTTGATGGCTACAAAGGTACAAATTAGTCATTGTTACCTTTGAGCTTTCACAATTAGTCTTCAATCACACTGCAATCGTTTGAAATTATAATTAATATGCTCTCTTGATCAAAAGTTAACTCTCAGGACTGAATTCATCAGCATGTGTTGTGTTGGAGTAAATGTAAATGCTCTCTTTCGATGTATTTCATCATCAATTTTTATTTTTTTTAAATCCTTGTGGGTGCATTTACAATTTTTGCACTACTTCACTGTTTTTTCCCCCACCCATCCTGCCTAGGGTCGCCTGTGGTGCTTTGATCATGATTGGTTGTTTTTGTTTCACCCTTCAGACCACTCACAGTCCAGAATGTCAAGATGTGCTGAAATTTATCACACAGTGGTGTGGAGGTCTCCCGTCAGCTGGATATTCCTTCCACTAAGATCGGGGAAGGTGCACACTATCTATTTCTCTATCTGTCATCATCCTGTTCTTCACTTCCTTGCATTCGCCTCTCGGCTGTTCTGCTTAAACATTTAATCAGCCTTTTTCATTCTCTTATCCAAAGGCAATATTCACTTCTTGGTCATCATTCCTTGGCCTTTTTAAAAATATATATATTTACAGTATCATAAGGTCAGTGCCTGAAGGTCATTTAATGTGTGTTTAATTTGCTTGACTACAGAAAGCCTTTGAAATGTCTTCATTTGAATATCTGTAACTATTATACACATTCCACTAGTTCATATGAGTTGGATATTTTGATATTTAGACACGAAATAAATAACAAAATATATTATAAAGATTGTCGGTGTTCTCATGGACGTTTGTATGAAGAGATTTTAAATTAATATTCAAGTGAAATAAAAATAACATTGTCCATATTTTATGAATCAGAATTATTGTTGAACTGTTATGTGTGATAACATTTCTAAGCTTTCTGAAGGCTATATGCCTATTGTGCTTCATATTTTTAATATATTATTTCCAAACTAATAACTTATCTGTGGCATTCATTAGTGTATTTACATTTAATGTGTAATGATCAGCTGGTTTATAGTCTCCTGTCAAACAATGCCACCTTGTGGACACCATAAGGTGTTGGGGTGAGAGAAGACACACTCACACTCGCTCACATTCGTGGCCTGGTACAATTTCAGTTCTCATGATGTAATAATGTGGAGCATTCCTTTTTATTTCGAGCCAGATCTTTGTTTTATAAAAATGCATTAAACCTCGAGGTATTTTTGAAGGGTTCAGATGCAAAAGCCTCTTATCTGAAAATTTCTTCTAGAATGGTCATTTTTATCAAGCTCGTATATTTAATTTCAGTCATTTCACTTAAATGACAATTAATAGGTCATTTTCATGGCCATTTAAGTGAAATTCTGAACTTAAATATACGAGCTTGATAAAAATGATCATTCTAGAAGAAAGTTTCAGATGGCACTTAGAGGCTTTTGCATCTGAACTCTTCATTTATACTACGAATATTTTAATATGTAAAAAAGAAAGCACGAAAGAAATTAGTGGACTTGTGTGTGGGTTTGATTTCAGTTTCTCCCTATTATATAACTGAATGGATCATTACACTGATGGTTGCATCGTTGTATAAAAAGACAGAAAAGAAGAACTGCCTCAAAGGAACGATTTATGGGGGTCAGACCCCCTAAACATGCACTAGAAACGTACAAAAATGGTTAAAGAACATATGCCTACTTCTCTCTCTCCCTCTCTCTAGTTAGATTACAAGTAGGGCGCGTATTTTTACCTGCAAACGCGTTTTACGATAAAGCATTACACGTAATGTCATTATGCATCTCTTTATTATAGGCCTACAGCACAAGCTTTAGCTATGGTATATATATATAGGCCTATTATAACCTACTGATAGTGGCGCGAAATGACTATTTGCATTGTGCCAGACAAACCTCGACAGAGTTTGCTTGAAAATATTTTAATCATTAAGCAGGTGTTTTAAATTCTTTAAAACTCGAATTCATTTAAAATAGTTGTATAATTTGCACCCAGGACAAGTCGTTTTTATTCGACACAAGCGTATAGTCTTACCTGACAGTTTCGCTCATCTCATTAATTAACATAGCTCTGTATTTGGTCATAACAGTCCACGTTTTCCAACATGATTCCAGCGTTATATTTCTTTGATTTGTAATTTTTTTGATAAATTTTCTAGTCCAATACATTAAATCCACCCATGCAAATTCCAATGAAACAACTTCCTTTTGTGTCTCACTGCCACTAGTCCCCGCGTCCTTCAAGAATCAACATTTTACAAAAAATTACCAACTCCCTGATTGAAACACAAGGGCAGCTGTGTGAATTGAATCTGCGACCTAAATATTCCTTTGATGAAATATGCTAATGTAGGCTACACCTCTGCCTAATGAGGTTGATCTGACATTATGCAGTGTCCTTAAATACCCTTTAAAGGATATAGCATTTTCGACAAGGCCACGCACGGTTCGCCTCTCCGTTGCTAAAAGGCGGAAAATTCTGTGTTCTGCATAATTCCTCACTTTTTCTACTGCGATGTCTTTGGCCATTTTAGTGCCGTGGTTCGAGCTTACTAACTGCCCTTGTGCACTTATTTCTTTTTCCTGAACCTTTGAATTGAAAACTCCAGCCGTAATGCACGTGTGGCACGTGTGGCTTATAAAATTGCATCTTGATTATCTCCATTTATTGGCTTGAATTGCCTGAACGCTTAGCTAATCTGTAAACGGACGAATGGTTGCATTCTAGAACATGCTGGAAGAAGGCCTGCACGCTCTATATTCTGAGGTGAATTGGGACTGGGAGTTTTAAAAATACTTAAACCTCGAACGGAAATGAGACATTACGTTAAGCTTGATTAGTAGCCTCGTGGACGAAAATCATTACACTACAATTCGACTGGTATAGCCTAAATTCAAATTATTATGACGCAACAAAAGCATGTTTTCTTTGATATTTTTGATTGGCGGATATACGCGTTTACCTAATATCATAGTTTCAGTTGCCTATTTAATCATAAGAATGATTTGGCAAAAGCCTATAGGCCCACATTTTCAAAAGCAACCATTCGCTATTGATAAATGACCTTGAAAAAGAGGTTCGCGGTTAGGGTAGTCTAAAGATGAAACACTGTGTAGGATGTAGGCTATCTCTAAAAATGACCATTTCATATGAAGTGAAGATGAAATATTATGTCAGGAGCTGTAGATTAATGGCATGTTTAAGGCGCCATAATGTGAAATATTTCCATTATCAAACCGGAATAGTCTATAGCCTAGACCTAGTACACTTTAAAATAAAGGTTCTTCAATGGTCCTCTTAAATTCAGCAAAGAACCATCAAGAACATGTTTGCTGCTCTTGCTGGTTCTTTAAAACGTTCTTGGTGTTGCGTTATATGATTCTTCAGATCAGTGTTTTGATTGCTGGGTTAAAGCAACCGTAAATAACATTTTCTAAACTGATAAAAAGTATATTCTAAAAAATATATTGTATGGAATCAGGCAGTAATGCCCCTTTGCGTCTATCTTTTCGGCGCCAGATAAAATGTTGATTTTGTAAATTGTGAACGTCATTGTGAATTTATATGAAATATCGCTTAAATTGCAGTTAAAAATATGTTAAATTACACATAGGCCTATAGCTCGCGGCCTGCATCGTAATTACTGAGCATCATTAGCGTCCATATTTTTTTTGTGTAAATTTTGTACAAAGTGTCAGTCACAAAAAGTCAGAGATAAAAGTGAATAATAATATTAGTGAATAAGTAATAAATCGAAACACAAAGTGGCAAATATTGCGTCAAAAAAGAAAAGAAATTAATGTCTGCTTTGTGAATATGAGATTTTATTGACAAACTAAAATGTTTTACAGTATCAAGGATACAATACAAACGTACATGCGTAATCTTTTCTGTGCCTTTAGAATGAGGACACATGACAAGTGCCACTTTGAGGACCCACTGCTGTCAGAAATTCAAGAAATCCGGAACGGTTCGTGATGTGTTCTGTTTAAATTGATTGTCATTTAAGGCCTCACAACTTTTCTAACCATATTATTCTTCATCTTCTCCCGAAGACATAGTGTCCCATGTATATGTCTGCAAATGAGACTACTGTATGTGGCGTTTCTAGATTTTAAAAGCGTCTTCTAAATAGACAAATAACAAAAGGACGTTTCATCAGACCTCAAGGTTAACAGTTAGTGTTTTGAACTCGTATATGGCCATAATGACACTACATAATATTCAAGGATACGCACTTTTGCGCAGCACAAAATTATGGAAGAACGCAATGAAATATTAAAGCTCAGTTTGGCCGCATTGATGCGTCGGTTCGCCTCCACACAAGCTCTCTCTCTCTCGCAAAAAAACCGAGCGAAAGAAAATAAGAACTGTCATGCATCGCAAGCACGGACTAATTCGTGCAGTTTTTAAATGCATTCATCGATGATATTTGCCATCTCTCTTGGCATTCACCGCGTGCCTTAATTGTATGGACATTTAAATCAAGGTCCGCTGTGAACACGAAGAAAAGCAGGCCTGTTTTCAACCACAATGTTGAGAATCGCACAACTAGCTACAGTATATCCCATGCAGCAACGATGTTGCACCAAAATGTCTACGTCCTCCTCCGACTGGTGTAGCATCAGCATCAGCATCCAACATTGCACAGAGCATCATGCATTCTTATGGCATCTGTGCATCAACACACACATAATAATTCAAACAAGCGTTCCCAGTTATTACATTACCTATTTTTTTCGAATGGCACGAGTGCGTTATCTCCTCAGGACGGTGCGCATCTCTCCATCATGTGTTGGTGCAACATAAGGCCCGAGTGATGGCAATAAAAAGAAGGCGCTCAGTGGCGTGCTGCATGCAGTTGGTCCCTTGCTCAACTCCCATGAGATGTAAAAAATAGTAGAGGGCCCATCTGGCTCCTCACCAGCTTTGTCAAGTCTTGCATACGCTAAAATGCTAATGACCTAGATAGCTCATGCAAAATGCAGCAGAGGTAAGAAAGAAGGGGGAATCTGTGGGACTAGAGACACCGCCGCCTCGTGTGGGGGGTCGGGCGGGGTATATGTTAGAAGGTGGGGGCAGTTGAAAGCACCTGCATCAGGAGGGGGTAAACTAAATATTGGGGGGGGAAAGTGGAGGGGACCATTTGTCAAAAGCCGACCTTGCACCATATACACCGAAAGGAAAATTCCCCGCAAATTGGATTTTAATTAGGCGATCCATTCAGTCTGAAAATCAAAGAACCTATTAATATAGCCTGACATATATTGATACAGTGGCACCCTCAATGCATTTACAGTCTGCTGTCATATGAGCTATAAGAAGGAAAAAAGAAACATGCTTTAGTAAAACAGACGCAGTTGATTGACATTAACAATTTGTTTAAAAAAAAAAATAACATCGCACATCGATTTCATCAAAACTTACACAAATACACCTTGCGAAGCAGGACATAAATAACAGGTTTTTATCCCTCGAGATAATAATTGTCCATATATCCAGTTTGGGGAAATGTCCACAAGGCAGTCGGTGCAGAGGAGCGTCGTTCAAAAAAAAAATCATCAAATGTTCCGCACGCTTTTGCGCACCTTGATGCTGTTGGATGCGACATAAATCATTCCCGATTACAGTGTTGCATCACTCGAATTTCTTCATGATAAACGAAAAAAGGAAAGCAGAAAAATGCATGTTAGAAGCAAATAGCCAGAGCAGAAGGCTTCGGTGCTCGTAAGCAGAGTCGGTCATCATGTGAAATGGTGTGATGCAGAGCGCGATCTGACAGAGAGGAGGAGAGTAGCCCAGTTTATCACACACACTGAAGCTCTCCGTCCTGCTCCTCTGTTCCCTTCCCTTCAGAGAGGATTATACTCTGGTGGAAAGAGGTGGCATCTGTCGGCTTACTAAACATTAGCCGTTTGGAAAATAGTTTCTGCACTTTTCATGATGCACAGGCGTCGTCGTCATGTATTCGAAACAATGCACACTTTTCTTTTTATTCACATTTTTTGATGCACAAGTGCCGTTTGAGTGCACGATTTACTGGTTTATAATATGAATAACAACAAAAACACGTTTTTATTTGAAGTTTGATTCGATTTTTTTATTATTCTAATCTTAACACAGATATGTAATGCAATGCGTATCGGCAAATAAACCACAAGTCTCTTGAAAAAATAAGGTCATCGTGCGCCATAACACCAGTGACTGTTAATTCTTCGATGTAAACAATTTCACGTGAAATAAATATTTTGTTAACACCGCGATACACCCTTTGAAAGTATTAGTTCATCAAAGTGTGTCCAAAAATGAAGGCCGACTCCATATGGCCTGTCATCTGCGCGTTCAGTCCCATCCCCCACACACGCTCATCCCTCATGCCGCATTGATTTATTGTCGAACACTGATTTATCTTCATCCTTTCCTCGTTTTATTAGTACACGAAAACGTTTATACCGACTCCAAATCACTGATAGTTCTCATTTGGTTAGTGATGTAAACCAGTCACCTACAACAGCGTGTCTTGTTTATTACGCAGGCCTTTATTTCACTATACGAGTAGTTCTATCTATCTATCTATCTATCTATCTATCTATCTATCTATCTATCTATCTATCTATCTATCTAACTTTGCAGAATCACCTATTGCATGTATTGTGCGGGTTAGTATCCGCCCCTGCTCTTGTTTTGAGGTCAGCAGAGGTCTCCTGATCCTCTCTTGTGTTGCAGTTTTGAGGACTGTCGTCTGCCGCACGCGTGTCTCCAACAAACACATTCGACACGCAGTGAACTCCAGATGGTAAAGCTTTTCAATCCACCCTTATGCTGACGACACATGGATAAAGACACTGTCTCTGAGTGCTCGCAGACAGACGACACCTTCAAGGGCCCGGGAATATCATCTCAAACAAAGAAATGTCTACTCAATGTTCTGTTTTTGTGTTGTGATATTAGATTATTTTGCTAGGCTACAGTAGCCTGTCATTTGAAATTGAAACACCTTTCTATCAGTTTATTAATACATCCCTAAATTGACAAAGTGATCATGTAAAAGAAATGTAGCCTACTTAGGCAGGGGTGCACATACGTTTTTCAGTCATGGTTCTCATGAGAGCACCTGGAGATTTGGTTTGGTGCTCACACTGCACATAGTGTGACCCATTAAATATAATAAAAAATAATTAATAATAGTATTACTGCATTTTATTTAGTTAGTTCGGTTTTTTTTTTTAAATAAACAAAATAATAAAGTGTGATAATACTATTATGTAGCCTATATATTTCAAATTGGTATTAAAGAAAAATACAATTATTTTATAGTACACAGTAAAAAAAAACTCAACCGTTGGGTTACACATATTGGGTCAATATGTTGGGTTATTTTGTATACACTTAAAAAATACAATGCTAATATTTACATTTTCATTTTTTTTTTTTTTTATATGCATTTTCAACATTTTCAAATCTAAAATCAGCAAGCTTTTATTTTGGCGGGTTGCCAGGAAGTAAGTAGCCTACTTCAGTACTTTAGTAACGTTACTGGTTTTAGCACTGGCGAAGCGCGGCAGTGAATGTCACAGTTTTGCGTTTTACTCTGAAACCGACAGATTTATGCATTCAGTTCAAATGGAAATCTTATGCAGTATTACAGTGTCGATCTAAAACGGTGCATTAACAGCTGTCAACCATGTCGGTACGCAAATGAGCGGTCTGAACTTATTTACCCAGCGTATTGTTATTTTGGTCGCGCATGCGCACCACATGTCTGCGCACCCCTGCCTATGGCTATAACGCATGCGGCCATTACTGATAAGAGAACTGACTTTAATTTTTAAAAGATTATTACACATAATAACGATCATAAACTTCCAGAAACTGACACAAGCACATAGGCCTAATGATCAGCACAAATAAATTACATAATATGAGCATTTTGAATATTAAATACAATATATGGGTACACAAAATAGGCTAGGTTATGAAGTTGATGCTCATGGTGTGACCATTTTTTTAAATAGTCTATGGGTGTGACTTATTTAAAACTAGCATTTTATACGCTTACATTAATTAATATACTATTTATTTGTAGTATTAAACATAACTGTCACCACGGAGCCATCAAAATAAAATACATAAAAAAG
The DNA here is from genome assembly GCF_951802725.1 of Rutilus rutilus. Taxonomy (NCBI): domain Eukaryota; kingdom Metazoa; phylum Chordata; class Actinopteri; order Cypriniformes; family Leuciscidae; genus Rutilus; species Rutilus rutilus. Next base: position 9,480,334 of record NC_140220.1, on the reverse strand, counting down.
TATATCTGCCAACACGCAGCTTTACCACTTTTTATTAAAAAGAACATAGCTATTCCAAGCTCATAAGCTATTTTTGACCACTAAGCGTTATTTTCCAACACACCAGTGACTCTGAGCCGTTTTAGCACTGAATTAATAAGCATACTTATTTACTTTTATAAGAGTTAAGTAACGAGCACGCGCTTGTGCAATCGTTACACAAGTGCATCGCGTGCGGCGTGTTTGTGCTCATGGTCGCGCGGACTTCCGTGCGTTTGGTTTGGAGTCATTTTATCCAAAGTAGAATGGGAGATATGTCCTCCAAAGTGCGAATGCCATCTCCGGAGGAAGCGCTGCCTGGAAGGGAGCAGAGCATTAAAGTGTCAGGTATGGCGTTGTGAATTTCTCTGACTTTCTCAGTTCACGCGGCTATCAGCGGTCAAACAAAAGGCAGGGCTGTAAGGTTTTAATTCGCGATGGGATACATACAATGTTATAGGTTACGGAATTGCAGCATAAGCTTACGTGTGCAAAAAGAAATCTATGATGGGTCTTCTGCGATCGAGGAAACGGGGGGCTTTGTTTAGTTTTTCCTGGATCTGTGCGACGCGCATGCGCAGTGCTACAGTAACATCTAATAGTCATTTGGTTTATTCTTGACATTCAGACAGCGGGTATTTGCAGACTTTATTTACTCCCATTTCCTTACTCAATAGTCAATTCATATATGTTGTGTGACGCCCTATAGTATATCTTACTCAGCCCCTTTTTCTGAGTGATTTTTTCACTTCAGAGTACCATTTAGGTGGAGCAAAATGTTTTCAAAGTAAGTCTTTTTTTACTGAGTAATATCTCCAACACTCTTGGCATTAAATATTCAATATCTTTTTCCTCAGAGGCAAGAGCACAGGGTAGTAAAGGGCAATAAAAAGCACACTTGCAGACCGTGGAACAGAACAGCTGACTCAGGCTCTTACATAAAAATGGAAATGCTGCTTCAAGTAGAGTGAAGAGCTCTGATGGGAACAGGAGGCTTGCTACGAATCCTAAATCACACCGTTTAAGTGACATCATTTAATCGGAAAAGAAAACATTTAGTTAGAATAGTAAGTAGTTATTTATTTAGCACATTTTATCCAAAGTGAAATGAATAATGTGGGTGCAGTTATTAAAGGGACAGGTCAAAAGGTTATCTGTACACACCCTGTCTAATTTCCAAAACTATATAGCATTTTTTTCCCTTGAAACACCTTTTTCTTTTCTTTTTTTTTGAAAAAAATGTAGCATGTAGGCTATCCACTGTGTGTTCCACTGAAAAAATAACAGCATATGGGTAGGAGTAACAAGAACAGACTTTTCATTTTTGAGAAAACCATCCCTTTTGGAGCAGATCACTTGTCTTGCTCAAGGGCACAATAGTGATAAAACAAGGCATGTTTCTTTTGGAGGTCGAACTAGCAATTTTCTGGCTTCCAGCCCCGGGCCCGTCCTCCCAGCAGCAGGTCCAAGTGGACATTTCTTTCCCATTTTTGCAGATACTGCATTTGCATTCATTTAAATTGGACAGCTGTGGACTTAGGTTGGAAAGGAATCTTTGGAGTAGCCGATAATAGGTTATTGTTGTAAATCAGCCTAGAAGTTAATACGTATAATAATAATGTTGTGTCTGCAATGCATCGCTCTCAGGAGCATCCGCAGGCTGCTTGACATGCGACTCACATTGGCGTTCAGTGCAATGGCATTAAGCGTGCCGTGCAGGGATCCACCCCTTCAGACTGCAGTGAACTGATCATCAGCGCTCGCCTCTCAAGGCTTCCCCTTGGCAACGGGACTCCACCTCGGAGCTGGAAGGTTGCCAGGTAACACTCTGCAACACTGACACACGCGTGTCTCGCTTTGAAGATGTAATGAACCTGGTTGAAGGTTACAGACCACAGAACAGATGGAAGAATGAGATCAGAGCTTAGGGCATGCGATGTCTCTTTGAACACGAGCAGCTCGTGCAAAAAAACTTTGTGGGCGCTTAGCTCATGTGCTGAGGGAACTGCTTCAGTTCTTTCAAGTTATGTAGTTGGTGTGGACTTCTTTTTGGAGTGGGATGGTACTTTTTTTATTTGTATTTTTTATTATCGTTACAAATCACTTATGCTCAACAAGGCTGCATTTATTTGATCAAAAATACATTAAAACAGTTATTTTAAATTCCAATAATATTGCAAAATATTACTATTCCAAATATATTACAAAGTATTTTAATATACACTACCGTTCAAAAGTTTGGGGTCAGTAAGATTTTTTTATGTTTTTAAAATAAGTATCTTCTGCTCACCAAGGCTGCATTTATTTAAAAAAAAAATAATAATAATAATAATAATATTGTGAAATATTTTAATATATTTTAAACTGTAATTTATTCCTGTGATCAAAGCTGAATTTTCAGCATCATTACTCCAGTCTTCAGTGTCACATGATCCTTCAGAAATCATTCTAATATGATGATTTGATGCTCAAGAAACATTTATGATTATTATCAATGTTGAAAACAGTTATTTACATTTGTATTTCATGATGCTATGATGAATAGAAAGTTCACAAGAACAGCATTTATCTGAAATCTAAAGCTTTTGTAACATTAAACACTACCGTTCAAAAGTTTGGGGTCAGTAAGAATTTTAATTTAATTTTTTGGGGAAATAAATAAAATAAATCAATACTTTTATTCATCAAGGATGAGTTAAACTGATCAAAAGTTACAGTAAAGACATTTATAATGTTAGATAATATTCTATTTTAAATAAACGCTGTTCTTTTGAACTTTCTATTCATCAAAGAATTTTGAAAAAAAATTGTACACAACTGTTTTCAACATTGATAATAATAATGAATGTTTCTTGAGCATCAAATCAACATATTAGAATGATTTCTGAAGGATCATGTGACACTGAAGACTGGAGTAATGATGCTGAAAATTCAGCTTTGATCACAGGAATAAATTACAGTTTAAAATATATTAAAATTGTCATAATATTTCACAATATTACTGTTTTTTTTTATTGTTTTTTTTTATCAAATAAATGCAGCCTTGGTGAGCAGAAGATACTACTTTTAAAAACACTCAAAAATCTTACTGACCCCAAACTTTTGAACGGTAGTGTATATGTATTAAATATTATATATTTTAAAATATAATTTATTTTTAAGATGGCAAAGCAGTTTTTTTAACATCAGTACTCCAGTCTTCAGTGTCACATGATCCTTCAGAAATCATTCTGATTAACATTCGACTTCATTGTATCTATAAAAAAACAAACATTGTAGGCTACTTAACAGGATTCACTCAAAATTGAAATTCTATAATAATTTATTCATCCTCATGTCATTCTAAATTTCTATGACTTTCTTTCTTAAAAGACTATAGTGTTTTGTCCATGTAATACAGTATAGTCAATGGGGTCCAAAGTAGTTTTGGACACCAGCATTCCTCCTGAATACATCTTCTTTTGTGTTCTACAGTTGAAAGAAAGTCACACAGGTTTGAAATGACATGAGGGTGCGTAAATGTTGACAGAATGTAATTTTTTTGAATGAGCTATCCCTTTAAGTGGCACCCATAATTACACACAATTTAACTTCTGATAGGCAAATTATAACAGACTATACATGAATATTTCATTTATTTATTTTTCTGCTTTTAAGTGCTTTGTATTTTAGATTTAGTTTAATTAAAACGCACACACAAAAAATGTCATCCGGTGGAATGCTTGACCTTGGAGTCAGTTTAAAAGTATATTTCATTTTTTCCCAGTAAAAGATGCAAAGAAAATTAATTGTGAAATTTGAATAGTGGTTTGATAGTCGATTAAGTAGTGCAGAATAAATACTTCTCTAATAGGGATGTTGTGCTATTGAACATCATACTTGTGGTCTTTGCTTAAACATTAATTCTAACCAAAGCAGCAAAGATTACATTTGGTATATATTAAAATGATATTTAATAGGAAATATAGAATGTCAGTGCAAAATGGACCAACTGTTTTCACAGCCTCTAGTTGTTCATTTTCCGTGCTAAATATCACAACAGTTTTGTGGTAGTGCATTTGAATACATGGTTTGGTTTCCATGTAAGTGAGGAATTTTTTTAGGGAGGGTGTCCTTAGGGCCGTCCCGCTTTGGCACAGCATCGCTGCCATGTCCCCGAAAATGGCAGTAGAAGCACAGGAGGTGCTGTTTTGGCACGCGCTGAAAAGAGGAACGGCAGCAGGACTTTTCCCTGCTAAGATAGATCTGAAAGTGAGTAGGTGAAACACGGAGCAACTCTCGAGTGCCAGTGGCTAACAACGGATGAAGCGGATGGGCAGTCAAAGGAGGAACGTTGGAAGTGCGGGGACGCTGGGGAGATTGGCATGACAGACATTCCAATGTCCTCACGTCTGTGCATCTGGCGAGGGAGGAGGGGAGGGGACCGTATCTGGATGGAGGTGGCAGGGAATGGCAGAGAAGAGAAATTAATTTGAGATTCGTTTTGATCAATTTGCCTAAATTGGCGCTTTTTCGGGGGGAGGAGGGGGGCCCAGACGAGCAGACACAGGCTGGAGCTCCGCCAGGGTTTCTCGGGAAAGTTGCCACGCCGGGAGTGCGGGAGCACGGAGAGGGAGAGGAATGGAAGAGAAAAAACCCAGGCGAGACTTGGCAGGGTTTTATCGCAGCTCCCTTTGTCTGTTTGCTCAGCTTTTGCGCAAAGGAAATCAAAAATACCCAGAGTGCAGGAGCTCAGCTTTAGTGCTAAAAACCCAAATCTATAAAGAAAACTACCTTCTACTTTGAAAGAAGCTAGTGCAAAGGTGACGAGACGTTTTTAACAATTCTGGAAGAATTGTGCGTTCCCCATTTTTTTTTTGGACTGGACTTTTGAAGTTGATTGCGCCAAGAGATGACCATGTGTCTTCAGGGGTCTTTGTTATCTTAACCGCAGATGAAGATGCATCTGACTTATGTTCTAATGGCTTCACTATTGGAGAGAATGTCTGGACCTACAAACGGCATGTGCTAAAGAAAAGTTTGCGCCTCCACGATTGGACTACAAAGTTTGGTTTTTACTTTTATACGTTTTAAACTTTTAAAACTAAGAGCCAGAACCAAGACATTGAGTTCCTAAGATGGAAATGGATGTTAGGTGACTTTCCAAGTGTCCTCATCAACAGTCTTCTTTCTTTTGAGGTGTGTCTCCAGAAAACCAAGACCATAATCCAAAATCACAGTGCATTTAGATAAGTGAGGGCATAAATAGACTGTTTTTGTTTTCAGGTGATATTCCAGAATTAAGGAATTGAATGCTTTACAAGAAGAAGATGGATTGTTGGTCGGCCATTTTGGTGCTGAAAAGCTTGCGGTCAACAGTGAATGTCTGGAGTATAAAGAAGGCCTGGATGTTGATTTCTTAACATCTGTAAGTGGTTTCTCTTTCAAGCCAAACAATGCAGGTTTGTCTCATATTAATACAGATACAATCACATGCTAGAGGTTTTTTCTCAGTTGGTATTCTTGACGCTGAAGAGTGTTGTGCTGTTATCATTGGTTGATTATATTTATCAGGATGTGAGGTGCATAAAAAGCGAGTGATGTCCGTCTGTACTTACTTTATAGCTTCCTCTCACCAACTTTTATACTAATACACTGGTTTTCTGTCTCTCACAGCCACACATTGGCATTGCACTCGGATTCTGGCTGCATCAGGCTTCCGGTTAATAACTGTGAAAAGGGCAGGAATAGAGAAAAGACAGAGATAGATTTTGTTGATTCTGTGCCAGGATGAATTTGCCAGATGCGTTTCATCGCAAGACAGGTGTTCATGGCTGATAGAACAGGTGCAATATGATGTTTGGTGTTATAGTTTGATATTATGTTTTTCTGAAAAGGTTTCTCTGTTTTACATCAATACTCAAAAAAGCAAAGGCCTAAACTCTCTTCGGCAGAATTTTAATCATGTGGACTTTGAATTTTTAATCACCAGACAGTATTTCTGACCTTTGAAGATGGATCCAAATTGAATATCCCTTCACTGTTTTATGAAGTAGACATTTTTTCTTTTCTTTTTGCCACCAGCGTCTCAGAACATCTACTTGGGAAACTGCAAAATGCCAGTTGGAAACTCTCCATTGCTATGAACTAAAAAAAATAATATTCTAAATCAACAACCCTAATTGTCTACCTTTTGAATATGTTTATTTAAAGTTTATCTGTAGTGTAAAATATATATTCTTAAAGAATTTAAAGTAAAATACTACTACAAAGGTTAACCCATTAAAGTACAAAATAAATGGACAGAATTCACAAAGATTGGTCAGAAAACTGCTTGATTCTACACCAAATTTAGCTGTTTATTTAGATGATTGTTTTGACACTAGGACACTAGGTGTGCTGTGTGTCATAAGCACAATCTTATGCAAAGTCTAAATATCTTTCCCAAACAAAATTGATTAGACCAGAAGTTGAGATAGCTCAAGCGATGTTTTGAAATCTCCAAAGAACCTTTAACATTGAAGAATGTGACATGTTTGGGGTCAGGAAGACCCTTCTTGAGCAGCAAATCAGCATATTAGAATGATTTCTGAGGGGTCATGTGACACTGAAGACTGGAGTAATGATGCTAAAAATTCAGCTTTGCCATCACATAATTAAATATTTCACAATATTATAGTTTTCCTGTATTTTTGATCAAATAAATACGGTCTTGGTGAGCATAAGAGACATTAAAAAGACATTAAAAAAATCGTCCCTACCCCAATCTTTTGAACGGTATTGTGTATATGTATGTATTGAAATATTGCATACTTTTTCAGCATTTTATTAATAGTGAGAACTGAGTTCCTCATGCTTGAGGATTGTATTTTGGGCTCTTGAGCTTTTTTCCTGCCTAAGTGAACAAGTAGAAGAGTCCAACCATGCATGTGTAACAGTGGCAGTAAATTATTCATAACTTCCTTGGGAGATAATAGAAAACCTAATATGTTGCATGCCTTTCCTCAGCAATAGTTTTTAGAAACTCAGAAGTAGACCTTTTAATGGTTGCAGAAAAGCAGTGTGGTGTTCTTGGTGAATTATTGTGCACGTTGACCAACTTTAAGTCATTTAATGTCTTGAGAATCTAGCCTCCTTTAGTATTATTTACAATTGTCTTTCTCTTTGCTGATGTGCTGTAGCTTGTGCTGTACTTATAAGTCAATTTGGATAAGTGTCTGCCAAATGCAGGAATGACCTTAGAACCCTAATGCGCAGAGAATAGGAAGATCTGTAAGTGTGATATGATTAAGTAGACCATTAAAAAAAAGGCTGTTCCACACTCCCTCTGTCTCCCACAGTGCACTTTGCCCTGCTCTAGAACACCTCCGTCAACACACAGGTCTTGTATTGCTTTCAGCAGTTGTCGGACCTGTCTGTCTGGCCACTGATTTATAAAAGTTGGCTTATGTACTGATTTAATGTTTGTGTAATGTTTTATGACAGATTTGGACTAAAGGGATTAAAATCATTCCAAGGTCTTGAATGGGCTTGCACTTTCACCTTGAAAAAACATTGAATTAATGTTCTGGGTTCAAAGGTTAAGCTTGATCAGAAAATCATTTTGGCTCGTTCCACGTATGCATATACAATGGAAGTCTATGGAGCAAGACATCAGGAGAAATGTTAAAATATACTATAACCACAAGGGATAGTCCACCCAAAAAAATGAAAACCCTCATGTCATTTTGATAAGTTATATCCTGTTGTTTGGCTCTCAATAATCTTCAGAATCTCATCTTTTGTGGAAAGAAAGAAAGTCATACATCTTTGGAATGATATGAGGGTGAATAAATGACAGAATTTACATTTTTGGGTGATCTATCCCTTTAAGAACATTACACTCACCTAAAGGATTAGTAGGAACACCATACTAATACTGTGTTTAACCCCCTTTCGCCTTCAGAACTGCCTTAATTCTACGTGGCATTGATTCAACAAGGTGCTGAAAGCATTCTTTAGAAATGTTGGCCCATATTGATAGGATAGCATCTTGCAGTTGATGGAGATTTGTGGGATGCACATCCAGGGCACGAAGCTCCCGTTCCACCACATCCCAAAGATGCTCTATTGGGTTGAGATCTGGTGACTGTGTGGGCCATTTTAGTACAGTGAACTCATTGTCATGTTCAAGAAACCAATTTGAAATGATTCGAGCTTTGTGACATGGTGCATTATCCTGCTGGAAGTAGCCATCAGAGGATGGGTACATGGTGGTCATAAAGGGATGGACATGGTCAGAAACAATGCTCAGGTAGGCCGTGGCATTTAAACGATGCCCACTAAGGGGCCTAAAGTGTGCCAAGAAAACATCCCCCACACCATTACACCACCACCACCAGCCTGCACAGTGGTAACAAGGCATGATGGATCCATGTTCTCATTCTGTTTACGCCAAATTCTGACTCTACCATCTGAATGTCTCAACAGAAATCGAGACTCATCAGACCAGGCAACATTTTTCCAGTCTTCAACTGTCCAATTTTGGTGAGCTCGTGCAAATTGTAGCCTCTTTTTCCTATTTGTAGTGGAGATGAGTGGTACCCGGTGGGGTCTTCTGCTGTTGTAGCCCATCCGCCTCAAGGTTGTGCGTGTTGTGGCTTCACAAATGCTTTGCTGTTTACCTCGGTTGTAACGAGTGGTTATTTCAGTCAAAGTTGCTCTTCTATCAGCTTGAATCAGTCGGCCCATTCTCCTCTGACCTCTAGCATCAACAAGGCATTTTCGCCCACAGGACTGCCGCATACTGGATGTTTTTCCCTTTTCACACCATTCTTTGTAAACCCTAGAAATGGTTGTGCGTGAAAATCCCAGTAACTGAGCAGATTGTGAAATACTCAGACCGGCCCGTCTGGCACCAACAACCATGCCACGCTCAAAATTGCTTAAATCACCTTTCTTTCCCATTCTGACATTCGGTTTGGAGTTCAGGAGATTGTCTTGACCAGGACCACACCCCTAAATGCATTGAAGCAACTGCCATGTGATTGGTTGATTAGATAATTGCATTAATGAGAAATTGAACAGGTGTTCCTAATAATCCTTTAGGTGAGTGTATATAGGCTATGTTAATATGTTAACGTGAAACTTTAACTCTGCAAATTTAAATCATGCAAGGAAACCAAAAAAATAACATCTGCTGTTGTTAAAAAGGTCATTTAGACTACTTTGTAACTGAAATAATACTCATTTTAGTATATAATGAATATAAATGCTTATATGCTTCTAAACCCACCAGAAGGCTTTCTTCAGTAGACTTCCATTATAACTGCACTGGCCGAAATCATGGTCTCTTGTAATTGACAGCCTGACAAAGATGCTTTCGACAAAGCTTAGTTTGTTTTCAACATTTTCGCAGTGTAATGGAAGTACCAACAGATCTTTTCCTCTCTAATGTGGTGGGGTTTAAGTGGACTAAATTATTGGAGAAATCTCAGAAAGAAAGAATTTTGATCAATTATGAGCTCAGAACATTTTTAATAAATGAAACATGCATGGAAGACTCGTTCAATAAGATCAATTACGAGCACTTGGAAAATAGATGGGGTGAATTTCTATTTCATGCCTACTTTAAATGGTGGTGCTGTTGGAAATATGAAATGGCTATTTTAATTTCTTTCTCCCTAACTGAATGGGATTTTTCCAAAACTCTGGTATAGGCTCAGTGACGTCTTCATTCTTTTTGCAACATGGTGGAAGTTGGAATGGCTTTGAACAGCTGAGTCCAAGAAGACGGCAAATGAATATCACTGCGTTGAGTTGCTGGATTTGGCATCATGGCTGTGCATATGATGAATTCCAAATCTCACAGCTTGAAGGGTTGTTTCAAGACATAAAAATTATTCTTTCTGAAAATGTGTTTGGATTCCTAATGCAGGTTGCAAAAAGACTCGCTCTCTTTGCTCAGAGGACGCAACAGTCCACCTGTTTGTCTGAACAAAGAACTGAAGGAATTAAAGATATGATGTGTTCTGGGTCCTACAGTGCATTTCATTTTGCTGTTTTTTTTTTAACCTCTGGTGAGCAAAACCCCCTTTAATCTTAGCTCCAAAGAACTGCACTGACAGGCAGGTGTGGAGCGCTAGTCGCCATGTTTGATGTTGACACATAATCGCAAGATGAAGGGAGAAGGAAGCTTTTTCACTCACAAAGAGATCTCTCTCACTCCTTCACCTCTGTGGCCACACGTCTACCCGTTACCGGCTCATTAGTGATCCTGTCTTCCTTTATATTGAAAGAATAGGAGCAGGAGGGTAAAACCCTGTCTGTCGCACATGCCCTGTGTTGCAGAAAGAGAGTCGTCAGTTCCACTGATCACAGTATAGCGTCTAGGTTGCTATTTTTGGAGGACTTCTAAATGTTCTGCAGTTGAAGAAAATCAGGTAATAATGATGTAAACACACTTGACCCACTATTAAGTGCTTTTTCGTAAGTTAGTCTTGAGTAGATGTGTAAAAATTGCATCTTAGAGATTCAAAGTTTCAAATTGAATAATTCACAGATGTAAACTGATTGATAATGAGGTGTTTTAAATGGCGTTCTTCCATGCTACTATTTTTGTAGCATGTACAGATATGTACACAGAATACAACATTAATTGGTGTTGATGAGATATGTGAAAAGAGTCATGAAGATTCAGTATGAATCATCACACAGTAGTTTGCTACATTACACTACTAATGCTACTTTTGCAGTATATGTAAAAGTATGAACAATGTGCACTGTGTGCAGAGAGATTTAAACAGTCTTGAAGTATTCTCAAGCTCAAGCTATTTTCATGTTTACAACATAAAATACATCAATAATACCCTAGTGTGATTTTTTTTTTCTTTTTTTAAAGCTTTTACTTGAAAAAGACTTGCAAAGTCTTCTAACTCAGACTTCCAGGGGGATTTCTTTTTTTTTAATATAAAGATTGAAAGAGTTGTTGAAAGCTAAATATTGGTGACGTCATGCGACCGTGGTATAATTTATTTATACCCATTTATTTAGGCTTCAAAATTCATAAAAGTTGTGCTCATTTGTGAAATGTCATGATGAACAAAACGTGTCACAAAGCATATTTCAAAAGCCAATGGAAAAATGGTTCAGTGGCATCAATTCCAGCGCGAGACGAGTCCTCATCATCCTTTTGAAGTGCTTGCAAAGTGGATTTGCAGTGCTAATAAAAGTGTTTTCTTGACATGTCAACAATACGAACCAAACTCTTCCAGGTCGCATCTACATCTACAGTATTTGAGGGTGGGTCATAGGCGTTGTTCGTTGGCAGCCAATGAAGACCATAGGCTGGCATTATGCAAACGTGTTACATTATTACATAGGTATGTAACAGGAAGTGAGACTGGAATGGCTGATGACTTATTTCAGCAGTTCAGAATCGATTCTTTCTTTAGGAGGCAAACACTTTGTTTCTTTGATCTTTAAAACTTTGCAGACCATTTAAATTCACAAACAGCTTTATTGCACTGCATGAAAGGTAATATTAAAAAAAGCATAGTACAGGACTTTAAACATACAATTTACAGTGAAGTCATGTGACAAAATTGTAGCATACTTCTATATGCAATGGCGTGGCATACCAGTTTAGCAAAGTAGTGGGCGTTATACAGTATATACTGTGCAGTCTGCTTCAAGCAATACATTTGCTTTCTATTCCAAACAGCCTTGTTTAATCACCATGACAAAGGAAGTGATTAAGTGTTGGGTATTTTACAAAATGATAGTCTCTTGGCAGTCCTTGGGTGACGACATGCTGTTGCCAATGGTGACAATATCGAATGAACTGGAATGAACTGAACACTTTAATTCCATAGCTGAACATGAAGCGTGAGGAACGCTTTAGCCATGTAAATATAGCTTTGTATTTGATGCGGTTTCTCTTTCTGATTTCACCTCTATGTCGTTCTCATTCTCTCTAGCCATCCCCCACCCTTCTTCTGATTGGTCGAATTAACTCTGCAGCCTCCTGTTGTGAATAATTACTTTTGATCCAATGCGGATCTCTCTCTCTCTCTCTCTCTCTCTCTCTCTCTCTCTCTCTCTATCCTCCGCAGTTTTCAGATTTCTTTTAAAATGTTCTTGTCACTTCCCTATATCATACGCACATGTAAACACACACTCTACATGTTAAGGGCTCTTTCTGCTCTGTTATTACGGCAGACGATACCTCTCTGAGTTATTGCTTTGGTTGTTAAAGCGATAGTTCATGCAAACATTCTGTTGTAAGTCTCATGTTTTTCCAAACACGTATTGAAGAAGATCTTCAGAAGATCAGAAGTTTCTTTCTTCCATGGAACATAAAATGAGACGTTATGGAGATTATTCACACTGTCCTTTTCCTATAGTAAACCCTCTACAACAATAATGACTAAGAACACCCTAAAAGTAGCTCATATGACTCGTCATGTGCTATATTCTTATGAAGTCTTTTGAAGCCATAGGATAGCTTTGTGCAAAGGACAGATTGCCATAGCTCGTAGCATTATGTTAGTGTAGACGCATGATTTCTCGCACCAGTTCCAAGGACTTAAAAGGAAGTTGAAACAGAGCAACAGATCTTTTCTTCTATATTGTAACATAAATCTGAGTTTAAATCTTTACTTTAGTGTTGTGACGTATTTCCAAGTGAAACGGAATATTGAATAGAGGGCAGGCAGGGTTTTACTTTAGCGCACCTCCTCTCCACACTGATGGTTTGAGGTGAGTGGTTAAGGATATTCAACCCAACCCGTCAAACTGACGTCATCAGAGAAGGAACGCCATTCCAGAGCGGAAGCAAATGTTGAGATTTTGATTAAAGATTGCCTCGAGAATTTTTTTTTCTGTGCATTAACTTAAACAGATTAATTGTTCACCACAAGACTAGTAATGTGCGCTGACAAAGTAAATGGGGTCAATTTTGAATTCATGATGACAAAGATATTTTATCGCTTCTGAAGACTTGAAATACAGGGCACAGGTCATATAGACTACTTTTATAGCACTTTCGTTATTCTTTCTTGTAATTTTTTTGGAGCTTTCAGTTGTAATGGGGGTGGGGGGAGGCGGGACGGCAGGAATATTATAACTACATTTCATTTTGTGTGTTCCAGGGAAGAAAGAAAGTCATATAAACCGTACTGGAATGACATAAGGCTTAGTAAATGATGACAGAATTTTCATTCCTGGGTGAGCTAACCATTTAAATGAAGGTAATAGTGGTATTTTGTCTGCTTTTGCTCTTGCGCTGAACTCTGTTCTTCACTCCTGGATGTCCTCTGAAAGTGGCAGGCCACCTCTGGACGGTCTGACAGGCAGAGGAATCAGCGTGTCCTGCGCTCTCTCCACGTCCTTAGTGGACCACATGCCTGCACTGCTCTGTTCCGCCTGGCTGACCTGTCAAAAATGTTCTAGTCACACGAGTGGGCTTCTACAGCGCTGCTGCATGCGAATGACTTGGCACCTTTGCATTAATTTTTCATGGGCCTTGCCTTTAGATGTTCCCGCTCCTTTTGAATATTACTCTTTCAAAGGCCCAGCCCTGCAGATCGCCAGCGTCATTGTGGCCCTGTGGCCGAGGAGTTTCAATACAGGATGATGCTCCCATGCTGGCAATCAAACCACATGGAAGTTGCCCACCTGGAGCATCTGTATCAAAATGCATCGTTGTTCATGAGCGCTATATATAGGTTTCCAATCAGACTTGAGCCCCCCCTCACCCCCTAGATGGAAATTGCTTTAAATGTGCTGCTGTATAGGTAAGTTACGTAGGTGGGGGAAGCTGAAGTGTCTTCGTAAATGCAAAGAACGTGTCAGCTGGGAACACTGGGAATTGAATTACAGGAAAGCATAATGCAATCCTTGATATCTACCTACTCTGCCTAATGAAATCAGCAGATGAAAGCACAGCTGGACATTCTTGCAGGATATTACTGTATGAGAAAGTGCTTAGCTGGCTGAGGGAGGGGGTGGAGAGCGCCAGCACCTTTGGGAAAAGTACGTGAATGTTCTCACACCAGTGCATGTTCTTTCCACTTCAAGAAAACTCAAGTTTTTTTTTTTTTACTGAGGCGTTTGTTCAGGGGCGGGTCTATTGGTGGGCCATTGTGGGAAATGAAAAAACCTTAGACTTTAAGTTCTTTATTTACTTTAGTTCTCTTCTATTCTTGTAGTATCGGCTACTAGTATTGACTTATATAATTTATTATAATTTATACACTATCGGTCAAAAGTTTGAAATAATTAATCATTTTTAATGTTGTCTTATGCTCACCTTGTCATTTATTTGAGCAAATATACAGAAAAAACTGTAATATTGTGAAATAATATTACATTTTAAAAGAACCATTTTCTAATGTGTTTTAAAATGTCATTTATTCCTGTGATGGCAAAGCTGAATTTTCAGCATCATTACTCCAGTCTTCAGCATCACATGATTCTTCAGAAATCATTGTAATGTGTTGATTTGGTGCTCAAAGTAAAAAAAAAAAAGAAAGGAAAAAGAAATTAATACCTTTATTCACCAGGGACACATTCAATTATTCCAAATGACAGTTAAGACAGTTATAATGTTATCTATTTCATTTAAATACTGTACTTTTGAACTTTCTATTCATCAAAGAATCCTGAAAAAAATGGATCACGGTTTCCACAAAAAAAATATTAAGCAGCAAAAACTGTTTTCAACGTTAATAAGAATCATTGTTAATAACCAATAAGAAGAAGAACTGAACGCCAAATCAGAATATTAGAATGAATTCTTAAGGATCATGTGACACTGTAATGGCTGTTGAAAACTCAAAATTACATTTTAAAATGTATGAAAACAGTTATTTTATACTAATATTTAACTATATTACTGTTTTTACTGGATTGTTGACCAAGCAAATGCATGAGAGACTTCTTTAAAAAACAATAAAAATCTGAATTATTCCAAAGTTTTTACCAGTAGTGTATTTTTCAGGGGCTGATGTGATGGGTGACGATATTGATGCTGATCATTTTTCATGTCAAAAATTTTATTGACATTTTATGTCTTCTCAGACTGACTGAAGTTGCCCACCCCAGGATGGCATCGTAGCGCCACTGCATTTGTTGATAGGTACAGTTAAGGGTTAAATTGGCATTTTGGAGTTGGGGGAACCCAAAGATCCTGGTGGTGTGGTAAGATATGATATAACCCCCTTCCACCCTTAAATAAGCACATTTACCTATATGTGAAAGCACTATTTGCACAAATTTACAGATAAAGAACAGACAAGGGTATTTGGAACAGCAGGTATGATATTACTTATTATGTATTTGTTGTAATACTGTGGTGCAATACAGTAAATGTAATATTATACCACAGGCTTTATGATATTTACTACATCTCTCCGACAGCTCAGTTTTCTCCGTATCCTTTTGGCAGATGAGAGACTAAGATTATCAAAGAGATAATGGAATATGGCGCCTTGGGCGCTCCACGACGAAGGAGCAATATCACCTTATGTAACTGATTCGTGCTTTTAAGACAATTATCTTTTTAGCTCCCTTAATTGCAGGTAAAACAGTCAGCGCTGAGCTGCCCATTATTTTGGCAGAGCTGACTGCTACATACACAGATCTTTTATGCACGGTTTCAGCTGCGCCACACAATGGCAAGTAGGAGGATGAGAGAGAACAAGAAAAAAAATCAAATCTGAATCTTTCATCTTTAGCTAACAGTAATGACATAGCCACAAACTGAAATAATCTTCCTCTTGACTTCAAACGCACATTTGTCTTGCTGCACTAACATTTGCTCCAGACAGATGACACAAGAGTGCTTTCCTCATCAGTTGTTTTTACATAATGTAATTGTGAATTTTTTTTTGTCCTGGTTCACTTATGAAAAATCTAATTTGCTTTTATTATGAAGGCTATATGAGGTCTTGTTTATTTATTTAGATATCTATTATTTAGTTATGAAGACCTCATTTAGGGTTGGTAATTGAGAACGTACAGAAAAAAGAATGAGGTTCACATGTGCATTCATTCATTCATCTGATGAATGAATGACGCATATCTGTCAGTTCTTTTTAGCGAGTCAAAAACATACAGCGCAACCCGGCTGCATCCGAAAACTTAAAATGCTGCCTTCGAAGGACGCGTTCCAAGGTAGGAAGGCATGTCCGAATCCAATGTTAGCTTCACTTCCTGTCTGAGATGCCTTCATCTGATCGATTTTTGAAGGCAAGACAGACGTATCCCTTCGCTGCCTTTGATATCCCATAATCCAGTGCGTTCCATTCGGTGAAAGTTGCGGTTGCAGTTGCAGGTCAGTTTGTGTAAATGTACATTTACTGACCAACACTTCTGATGTCATTTCTAGTGAGAAATTACTACTGTAGTAACTAAATATTTGTTTAGTTCTCTCTCTATTTTGCTGTAGATCTTTAAACTGGTAGGTACCTTCATGCACAAATGCTGTGCTTATAAATCCATTTTCAGATGCAGTCCCCTTGTCTGACTGCCGAATGAACATGACTCTTATGGGTCGGTTACTTTTAGAGAGTCAAAAACATACAGCACAACCTATGTAGTTTGATTGCCGAACGAAAATTACTCTTATTAGCCGGTTCTCTTAGTGAGTCAAAAACATACAGCACAACCAGTGTTGTTCGATTCCCGAGCCGGTCCTTTTTAGCTAATTAATCACATATAGCATAATCAGTCCATTCGATTCTAACTGTGAGACTTAAATCAATGTAGATACTGACTAATTGTTGCCAACTATGCACATTTTGTCAGTTGTATATTCTAAAAATAAATGAATGAAATATAGGCTATTACCACATATATTTCCCTAATATATACGAGTTTGAAAGCTGAATAGTTAGATCAAAGCCACAAAATATAATCCCTCTCATAGTCAGTCAATCCCTTGCATAATCATTAAATAATCAGCATTCATTCCACACTAGCCTTAGTGAGATTATTTATATGTGTTTGTTTACATCCCCGGGCTGGCATGCTAGAGAACAGTCTGTTTACTTCTAATAAGCTTTCTGTGGCCATTCAATGCAGGCCTGGCTGTCCCTGGAGGTCCTGTCCCAAATCAGGCCCCCTGACCGGGAAAAGGATGCATGCAGGGCTGACACATGAGTGGTTGGCACATGCCAGGCTGCCTGCTGGGAATACCATCCCTCCCAGCACACAGCTCTCACGCCCTCTTCATCCACTCACCCGCCTCCTCCCCTGTGCAGGCTTTTGTTGAGGAATTTTCTATTTCCTATAAAATAGTTGCCAGCTAATGGATTTTTCCTTTATTCATTGGACGTGCTGAGCGATGACTCTCTCGGCACTTCTTAAAGGTGATTTACAATTAAAGAGACTTGGGCTATTTTCTAATGATTCTTTAGCTGAGTGGGTTTTATTGCACTACTAAGCTGTGTTATTAACAAACTGCCGCCTCGGCCCGTCCCTGTGGGACATGCTGAAATGCTTTGTCCTTTTCTCTGCTAGTGAATAAGGCCTTTCTCTCAGTTTGAGGCAGTCCAAAGCTTTTACAGTGTCACAAGAGAGGATCCTGAATGGCGCACATTCCCGCATGCAGCCGGCAAACACACTTGTGCCTATTTAGTGGAAAGCGTTCCTGCACATACGCATGCTATGAAAAGAAACTCTTCGTATTAATCTAGGCATAAATAAATAGGCGCATTTCTGTATTCTGTTGCTTCCCCTCTCTTTCTCTGAATGCATAACGTTGCTCATTGTTTGCTTGTTTCATAAAGTCATTTTATATGCTTTTTTTTTTTTTTATGCAGGCGGGCCAGTGACATTTATTATATTTTTATTATACATTTTATTAATAGTCACCTTACATGACACTCAAGGACACCTTACAAACACAATAAAACATTGAACAAATAATCATTATTACAGCCTGGACAGACTGGATTCGAGTATAAAAGGAATCACATAAAAGCCTGCCTAAAAAGATGGGTCTTAAGGCAAGATTTATTTTTATGACATATATTTGTGTCCATTCAATACAACCTATTTAGTTTGAATACATTTTTAGTACATTCAAATAATAAATATTATTTTATGTATTGGTATCTCAAACCCCCAAATTGTCAGGTGCGCAACCGTCTGCACAAATGAACAGACTAAGAAAACTATTTAAAATGGTGTTTGAATAATATACTGTGACATCATTTTATGTTTGAAACCTTTCATATAAACAAATTTGATAAATATCAGTAGTTATAAATTCTCAAATGTCAGGGTGGCGCAACTGCAAACGTGGATCTTTTATTCTGAATTGACAAGGTAATAACAGTAAGCATGATAATGCTGCATCCAGAGGACCCCAATAGATCCTTGTGGCAGAGTGAAAAGTTTTGTAGATATATCTCAAATACTGATGAACATAGCTACTTTCAAGTATGGGTTGGTTGGTACACTTTCCATGTCAGGTGGTACAACGAATGTAAAATTAGGAAAATGCTAATTTAAGATAAACTTCTTTACTGTATTTATGAACATGCTAGCATAGGCAAAAGCTAATACAGGCACCCAAAAGTAGAAGCCTGTTCAATCAATGTAACATTAGTTGCAAATGTCAGGTGGTACAACCAGGAAGTCACGTGGTGCAACTGCAATGAATTTCCCTATATGAAATAAATAATACATTAAGTTAAGATTGTCTATTATTCTATTAATTATATATTTTAATTATTGATCTAAAATGTTAGTTTTAAGTTAAAGAAAAGTAAAACAAAGTTGTACACTTTTTAGTATTTTCATTATAATTTTTGAATAATTTTAGATGCCACTATTATATCAAGTAAAGAAAAATCGTTAGCATTTTATTTTACATCCCTGTTCCGCATGTACTATGTACTTATTATAGTCATTACAATAACTGGGTGATAACTAGGCACTAACTGTGAACCTACCCTAAACCTAACCTTAACCTTGTACCTTTTATTCCCCAGTATTTTCTTAGGTAAGTACACTGTAAGTACACATACTATAAACTAAAGTGCAACCGACACGTTTGGTGGAATGGGTAGTTTTAAGAGTGGGTTAAGAGGTATGGGAAGGGTCAACCGTGTAATTATAGATGTCATTACAGAAATGTATTTCAGATGTAATATGCAGGCATTTTTAAAATATAAGTACAATATAAAACATGTATGTACACAATAAGTGCATTGTATCAAATTATTAATTTAAATAGTACATGGTAGTTAAAGGCACTTAATATAAAGTGGGACTGAGAACTCAGCACAGCAGAGCACAGCACAGGGAGGGAGTGCATTAAAAATGACACAGCTAAGGATAGCATATCTTGCAAAAAGAAAGGAGAGGTGCTGAATCTTGTTTAGTAGTTTTATAGTGTTCCGCTAAAGTTGCTATGTATTTAATGCTTTAAACACTTTGATGAATGCATTTTTTATTTTTAACTGACTCAAGCTGATCATTCTTTTCGCATAAATATAGCTTAAAACATGACTTTGTTGTGGTTCAATCACAATTCATTTTCTAACCATGTATCTAACCAATCTATTGCTCAGTACTGTAGCCTGTTCCTATGTTCCGATTCAGCAGATGTGTCAAAGTGAACAAATGGCTGAAAACTAAATTGTGAATATATTGTATTCACTGCATTTACTGATTTGCTGTCCTTGTTTGATGGGCTACACAATTTGACCAAAGATTTTGGGATAATATATCATGTATAACAAACAAGCAAACAAATAATAAATAAATAATATTATTACTATTATTATTATTATCATCATTTTGATAAGTTTTGTGATGAAATATCAATATGATGATTATGATGATTATGCTAACATTTTAAAAATTGCATTTCGTTGCCTTGTACCTGTACTTGTGTAATGACAATAAATTGAATCTAATCAAATCTAATCTAATAATAATAATAATAATAATAAGCACAATTATTATTATTTCTAAATGATAATAAAAATAAATATTAGTATTATAATATTTCACTGTAAAATAAGTATTTAAGTATTTGAGTATTTAAGAAAAATAATAATTTGACTATTTATTGCTCTCCTAACTTCTGCATTTTCAAACATTAAATCATCAAGCTTTTATTTTGGCATAAAACTGCATGGAGCAATAAAGCTTTTTGTGACAGAAGTTAATAAGTGCTTCTCATTACGCTCTAAGACACCAGATCATGAGCTGCTCATGTATAAAAGAACACAGTGCCACGCTTCACTCTGACAAACACAGCGCATATACTTATTTCAATAAATCACAGCCTTTGTGTTTTGATAAACGCACTAAGCCATATCACGAATTCGTTTTTCTTTCGATTATTTGTGCAGCCCTACTGGAGCCCATTAATAGCGTCTAGCAGCGCTTATGATTTTATTAACTATCACTTACAGGCAACACGTAATATAATATTTATAGTAATAACGTATCATTCCAAGATGTAGAATTTTTTCTAGCTAGTGTTGAGCTGAAACAATAGCAGCTACCATTGCTCTACTACTGACATGTTTGTATGGTAAACCGGCTAGGTAAAATGCCTTTTACGAAACCATAAGTCTGTATATGACTGAGTGTCTGTATCAGGCGTCAGATGCCCCTACTTTATTAAATGGATGCAATTCACAGCGTAACATAAGAAGCTAAAGTGTTCTGAAAGTGTTATGGATCGATTTTTCTCTTTTGAATGGCGATTTCTCAGACAGAGCTGCATATAAGGCTTTCCACGAGTCCACCCATGTTTTTTTCTTTGGATTATGCTAACAAGCATATTTCCTCAATTGAGTGGATGCAATCTCAATCTTTTACCCCCGCCATCATCTCCGTCTATATGTTCGACCTCAATCAACCGCTGGACTTTTCAAAAGACCAGCGGATCTCCTTCTTGAGGAGGTGGACGTCTGGGAACCTATTGACCAGCTTAATGGCAGCGCATTAAAAGCATCCTGGATGACATGGCCTCTCCAACACACAAGTGCCTTGTCTCCCCTTTAAGCCCTGTAATGGATAAGAGCTTGGCCAGAGTCTCATGTCAGCAATATGATTGCCTACTATTTCCTCCTTGCACAAGACTCACCTTCAGACAAAGTGCTCTTAAAGTCCATATAGGCCGAACCTTCTCCATGCATCACGGTGATGCAAAACATTGGAGGAATTCTATCCGTGCCATCCATTTTTGCATGACAGCCAGATACAGTGTGAGTTGTCGCTGTTTTCTTCCCATGCGTAGGTTTGCTGGTTTGTTTCGGCTTTTTTTGTCTGATTATGATGTGTTGGCAGCGCTACAGACAGGCAGCCGGTATAATCAGCTAAAACAATGGGCCGTAATAGCTGAGAGCGTAGCCGCTCCTCTCATCAGCTCTCATTATAAACACAGACGCTGTGTCGCTATCGCTAGACGACACAGGCGTGGATCAAAGTGCATGCCTGATCGCAGAGAGCTATCGAACAAGCCGTGTTTTGCGGTATATGAGGACATCGTGCTCTGAAAGTTTATTGCGGTATCAGCAGCACTTGTGGTCTGTTTTGATGGTCAAAGATGAGAGTGTTTGGTTGACCGATGATGTATTCTCTATCCCCTATATGACTGGACCGTGCATAAGAGCCATGTGAAATGCTGGAATCCATATCTCATTTCTTCCATAAAGTATGTGTAGAGAACGCTAGTTAAATGTTGTTCAGAAAGCTTGAGTAATTCACCATTTATACAAATACATCAGTGCAAATGCGTCTAGCTATTCAAGCTTGATTTCACAAATCTTTGTGCTCCCAAATGCACGTACACATTGTATTTTTTTAATACTGCCCTTAGAAATACCTACTGCCAGTTTCTCTTTCAGGTCAACTCTCATCAAGGTGAAGTAACATTTTGAAAAGAATGTTGCTGAACAATTTAGTATAGCTGAATAGCTAGTACCAGACACATTTAAAGGTAATTCTGTTGCCCATAAGTATTGAGGTTTGCAAGTAATTCAAAATATTTATTGACATATTTTGTTGATCCTGGAACAACATTCTTGTCTGAAAATGTTGGCCACATCCACAGGAAGCCAGAGCTTTCCCTATCCGAATATTTTTTCCCCCTCATTCTAAAAAAAAAAAAAATTCCATAAACATGGCGTCGTCTCAAGAAAAATCCGCGTACACACGAAACCACTGAAACCGACTTAAAATGATGTAGTATACATGCCAGACCAGTATGTGGCACTGTAATTCTGCCACAGAGATACATTAAAAACAGAGAAGAAGACTTGGAGCATGCGCACAAACCTTGCACGCTGTATACAATAATAATAGGCTCAGTAGCTTATTATTTTTTATTTTCTTTCTTTTTACCAAGAACTCTATTGAACAATATAAACAACCATAAATGGCCTGGTACAAAGTTCGCTTCTGCAGCACGAAAACAAGCATGTAGTCCGCAGTTGATGTTGCTGTTACGTGACGTTGCGGTGTCCGACTAGAGTCGACACAGGGGTGATGACGTCATCGTTTCACAAAATATATATGGATTAGCTGTACACACGAAAACGCAAGGGTGTCGTTTTCAGATTTATCCACTCTGAGACCCGGTTTCAAAAAATAGCGGTTTCAGGTTCCCAAAAACGGCGGACGAAATGGCGATTCGATACAAAACTTTTACGCATACAGCTAAACATGTCTCCGTGTGTACAAGGCCTTAGTCCTAACCCTAACCCTAACCCTACCCCTACCCATAACTTATCCCTAAAATGATAGATGAATAACACTGATGTTGCACCTAACCCTGTTTATAAACCTAAACTTGACATACACTGTAAACTTGCCCCCCAAATCTGATTGATTGATTGAAATGTTGTTCCAGGACCAACAAAGATGTTGATGATGAAGCTACCACAGAAACCGAAAATTCTCGGGCCAGCAGCATGTGTCCAAATTTCAATCTTAACCGAAAACAGGGCTTTAAGTGTAAAATACCGAACTTGTCCTTTAACCGGGATGGACATGGCTGTAGGAATGTGTCTAAATGCATAAGCAGGATGAAGAAACCGTAATATAAGACCTTTTTGAAGTTCACTAGGATCACAATTACATTGCAGCTGTGCAAGGATGCAGCAGTTTCCCTCCAAAAATGTTGTAATGGGTCTCATCATTTTACTGTCAGTCCTCCATTAGGCCAAAATTCTCAGTTTCCTCCTCCTGTCGTTTTTGTATTATTTCCCAGGTCTTCATTCTTCGTTCTCATGCTGTGCCTACTCTCCTCCTTTCCTCCTCATCCTCCTTTCCTTTCAATCCCTCTTCCATCCCTCCCCCTCCCCTCGCAATCTGTCAGTGATTGCCGCGTCTGCAGTGTCTCCTGAGTCATCAGCAGTGCTGGTGTAATGGTGTGGAACTAGCCAAGGTGAATGGTTATTACTTATTGAGCTCCTGATTGCTGTGCAGAGACTAGCACCCATTTATTAGCACTTGAACAGCATGGGCCCCGAGTAAACCGACTTTCTCCTTATCTGTTGTTGGAATGTGTTTAATGTTAGCAGTGAAACCGTGGCTGTACCTGGCTGTGTGTAAACATGTTTAAACATTTAAAAAACCTGGTGGGACTTATAGATTTATTAAAACTATTATTTCTGACAATTTTGTAACCAGTAATGTGTATTTATAGGGAAAGAATCAACCTAACCAGCTATCATTAGCTAGCTTGGCTACATAACGTTTAGCATGTTTCTGAGGCATTTGTTATATAGACCGTATTGTGAATCTACTCTTTGCAAGATGTTTATCATATGTTTGTATGCAAATATGACCCTTAACATAAAACGTGATGATTTCACATATTATTAAGGCATTTAAGAAAGACGTAAGTTTTCACAACTCAGTAGTGAACCAAAGAAGTTTATAATAATTGGAGAAAGCTATCTGTTAGCCGTTAGCATTTCCACATATTGCTTGGCTTTTGCTTAACCAATGACCTGAGCTGTAAACATTCAGTACTTGTGCTTACAGGGACACTTATGATAGATATTGTTTAGCATACAGTATGGAAACCAGTTCAGGCATAGAAGTCACTTAAAGGGGTCATGAATTGATCAATCAAATTTTCATTGATCTTAAAAAGAATTGCTCAAATTATGGGAGTAATTTCCATTAAACTGTGAACAATCAGCGAAATGTTCGCTCTATGAACGCAATAATAAGCATTATTCAAAAACTGTGTACATGGTCTTTGGTCTGTGGTAGTAATTTGTTAATGCTTTTATACTCTTAAATATCTTTTTAATGTTTTATGGTTGAAGGGTGAGTAGAATAATGTCATCTCATTGTACCCAGTTTTTTATTATTGTGTTCAGAGAGCAAAACTTTCACTGATTGTTTACAGTTTAACAGAATCGACTCCCATATTTCGCTCAAAGCAACATGGGGTGTAGGAAAAAGGTGGATAATGTTACAGAACTGATTAATTGAAGTCAATATAGACTTAAAACCTTAAACCTAATGTCAATCCCTGAATAATGTTTTTTCTCAGTTTTCACAAAAAAATTAAACAGCACAAGTGTTTTCAGCATTGGTAATGATAAATAATCAATATAGTTAGTTGATAGTAACACTATTACTGTTTTTACTGAATTTTTTATCAAATAAGTGCATCCTTGATGAGCATAAGAGACTTTATTGTAAAATATTAAGAAATCTCCCCGACCCAAACATTTTGAACAGTAGTTTATTTGGCTGCAAACCAATCAAATATCACTTTATGTAATTTTTTGAAAAGGTCAAGTTAAGACACATGCGACAGGCCAACTATTCACTGGGCATCTACCTCAAGGTAGCACAAAAGCTTGTTTCTGGAGAGCACAAACTGAATGGGATTCAAGTTGTCTTGATATAATCTGGGAGATATATTTGGCTCCGTAGATGGCTAATTGCACCAGTGCACAGAGTCCTTTCAGAGCCCTTTTCTTTGCAGCCATTGACAAAGCAGGCTCCGCAGGGCCACATTATTGTGAGGTTCCTTCTAGACAAGAGAACAACACACACACACACACACACACACACACACACACCCCTAATATTTCACAACCTCTTAACTCAACTGATGTTGGCCGCTCTCCCTTTTGTTAAGGGTGCATTTGGCCCCCCGACCGCTCTTGGTGTTGTGGCTCTTAATGGGTTTCCCTGTGCATTGATCGGAGTCAAGTCCACAGGGAGGCCGCTAGACCGCAGAGGGACCAAAGGCCAAGGCCTGAGGGAGCCGGAGGGACCCTTAACAAGAGGCACAGCAGTAACAGCCTGAACTCCTGTGGAACCATCACTTCTGCATCTCGCCTATCACTCAAGGGCTTGTCAATCAGAAACATCCAGAATAAAAGCCGCTGACCGGATTTCAGACAGACCAAGCGTCATTCGATAAATAATTTGTCATGATTACATGAAAAATCAAATCACTCCAGACCCAACCAGAGAAATTGTGCTTTATTTAAAAGACAATAGAAGGACAGAGTCATTACTCATGGCCAGCCATTATTATGTTCTAGATTGTATATGCAGGACTCAACAATACATATTTTTTCCTGCTTGCCTTTTTGGGCCATTAGTTCAGATTTCTGCCTTTCCTGCATGTTTTTACTAGCCCCAGCCCAAAACTATTTTATTTTTATTTTATTTTATTTTATTTTATTTTATTTTATTTTATTTTATTTTATTTTATTTTATTTTATTTTATTTTATTTTATTTTATTTTATTTTATTTATTTAGGCTATTTATTTATTTATTATTTTAATCATTTCATTTTTTATTTTGTTTATTTTGTTTATTATTTTTTTTATTTACATGTATAATTTCTCATTGTTAAATGTCATGTTTTCACTTTTTTAAAACCATTTTTAATTAACTAATTTATTTAAAATAATAATAATATTAATAATAATAATAATATTTCCACTATTATTATTATTATTATTATTATATATTTTTCACACCCATGCATGTTCACACATATTTCTTTAAATATATTTAAATATACTATTGCACATTATACATCTTTCTTTCTTTACAAGGCATAAAATTATCAAATCAAATACATGATCAAATTATTTAAGGTATAGCCCTAGTCAGCCTTCCTTTACGTTGAATCCTGTGTATGCGCGTCTCTGTTTGATGAATGTTAATTTCTATTCAAGAAAGAAAAAGGAACCCAAAAATGCTTTATTTTTTGTGTATTGCATTTATCTATGCAATATTTGTCTTGGTTTGTTTTCATAAAACGGGCATGTCCAGGGTCAGATTAATTTGCGGAAGCCTTCTTTTATCTCAACCGGAGCACAGTATTAGTTTGCTATAATAGAACAATTGAGTTTAACCACCTATGCAGTTGAAGCAGTGGGCTGCATTCACGGGCCTGTCAAAGGAAACAAACCCACAGTGCCCGTCTCTGGAGACTCATGACCTTGAGAGAAAGATTATTTGAAAAAAAGCTGTTAAGCTTTTGTTGGAGTTTGAAATTACACTTTTTGGCAAAAAGAAAAAGATTGGGGCCTCTATCGACGTGGACAGGGGTCTTCTTATGGGGGCTGGAGGTTTCAGGGTTGTGTGACTTCTCATCACATTCGATAAGCACATAATCTATTCCATGAGTTTTACAACTCTATATTTTCTAAAAGAACTTTACTTCTGTAATATGTTTTTGAATCCTCCAGTGCATAAGTTATTGCTACTGCTTGGAAATTGTGTATAGTTTGGAGACATATACAGGGCAATAAATCAAGCCTAGACCAATAATATTCCACCAGAAATGGCAGCACTATAGTGTTGGGTTCAAGTTCAGGCTTGTTTGATATTATAGGGTCTTATTTGTTTCCCACCATTGTTGCCTTTAACTGTTTACCTTCAAATCAGAAATCCATCCACATGAGCATACGGAGCTAATATGTTGTGGAGCTTGTATCTCGTTCTGTTCTTATTGGTAAGTGTAACCTATTCTGGTAATATTAATTTAATTTTGCTTTTTTTTTTTTTTTTTTTTATCACACAGCTCTCTGGAATACTGGATTCTTATTGGTCAGTCACTGCATTGCGGAAACTTTTAAAAACAACTTGTAAACTTGAAATTTTCGGAGAGCTCCGACTTGTACCTCGTGACTATGCCATGTTGATAGAGTTGCATTGCATAATTCTGAGTCCGAGAACAGCTCTGAGTAGAATGTCACGGGTTGTCATCTCGTAATTATTGTAGCCTACTTATGTAAACGCAGAAAGATATTGCCTAATATTTGCCATCGTCTGTGGCAACGCTATATGTCAGACCACTCATCTGGCTGAAACTGTTGCTACTTTCAAATTATAAGGTGCGGTCACATTAGCAAAATCTAGCTATATTATTCCCTTATATTTACATTCAAGGAGTTATATCATTGATCCAGAATATTATAGAAAGTCAAACAGTGGGTTATTTTGACTGGGGCCAGTGAGCAACCATCATGAACACCCTAGCAACTGCACTGATATGTGAACAAATGAGAAATGAGTCATTTTTATATGCAAGTGTCCTTGCAAATGCTCCATCATGCTCAATCTCGGTTCTAATAATCTGAGGCCTGCCAGTGGAGATCAATCTAGCATTTGTATTCTGAATTAAGACAAGCCCTGATGACTCTCCTGAGTGCTGGGTTCCTGCTCAAATGTTTTGTGGTGTTTGACCACATTCTCATTTCCTATCATGGCCCCTGCTGAGGAATCAATGCATCACAATCCCACAGAGCCTCATCTGTTTAGATGCTTGATGCTGACAAATTGGCCACCCTGATGAAGTATTTTAATGGCTGATTCAGTCCTCATCTAACAATCCACTCTTCTCTTCATTCCAGGATATTCTCAGATTCATAATTAGCTGTTGGGCCAATACATTTATCTATAGAGTGAGCGCACGTGTTGAATCTGAAATGTAACATTAAATAAATCTGCATGAGAATAATTTTAATTGTTGTAACTCTGCATGTGAAAGGACAATTGTGGCTCTATACATAGTTTGTCATTTCCATTAGCAGTCCATTAGTTTGTCCCTCTATGGTGTTGTTGCCAACGGATCCTTTTAATTCACTTTTCCACTTTGTCCACAAAAAAATAAAATAATAACCTACAATAACTTGCATTGATGGAATTAAAACACAAGTAAATATGCAGGTTTTAAGCCAAATTACATTTTGTTTTGTTTTTCCAAGTTCTTCCTGGGGTCACAAATGCGAAAGTTCTTCTACAATTTAGCATTTACACAAATTTCTGTACAATTTTTGTGTTGAATCATTGTTAGGTTAAATATATGTTTTTGTTCACAGATGTAACATAAATTGTTTGGTCACACTTTACAATAGGGTCCCATTAGTTAGCGTTAGTTAACACAACTAACAATGACCAATACATTTGCTACAGTATTTATCTATATTTGTTAACAAAAATACAACTCTTCATTGTTAGCTCAGGTCCATTAAATAACATTAACAGATAGGCCTACTTTTGTTTTTAAAAATGTATTCGTAAATGTTAAAATGAACATTAACTTAGATTAATAAATGCTTTAGAAGTATTTTTCATTGTTAGTTAATGTAAACTAATGCAATTATCTAATGTTATCTAATGTAAACTTATTGTAAAGTGTCATCTTGTGTTATTTTTTTGCATTTCCTTTTTTTTATGGACGGTGACACATTATATTACTATAATGCACTTCTTATTTTTTTATTTTTATTTTTTAATAAAAAAAATTCCATTGTGATAGTTATAGAGCAATGTTTCCCAACATTTTCCCATTTTCTTTCCCTGAAAATTTCCATTGCATTTTTTTTTTTAAAGTTATTGGACCCATGGTACATTCTGTTAGAACATAATGCGTACCTTTAGGGGGATAAAACAGTGGAACATGTGTGTGGACATATCACAGAGTGTGTGTGCAAGGGCACAAGTGCAAGGACTGAAGGTGACTATTTTTCCAGAAGGGCCTTTTTAATCGAAAACAAGTAATTAACTTCCTACAGCAAACCACTTTGAAGCTCTGTTCATAGAATAGAACCAAAAGATATAAGATAAGATATAAAACAGAGGGAAACAAGTGATAGGGACTACTTAATTCAAAACCTATTGGCATTAAAAGTGTAAATACTAACTGTATATCAAGAGTCTTGACAGAACATGCAGATGATGAAGAACCCTGCAAAATCATGATGGAGACCATGTGTATGTGTATGAATTAAAAGGCTCAAGGCGTATCAATCCTACACAGAAGAATTGAACTGGAAGAGGATCGAGTGGCTGCCATATTTAAACATGAGCGAATGAAAGCCTCCTATGCTATGACAAGGAGTATGCTTTCTGAAGTACCGCAGGAATGTTTCTAAGTTGTGTCTTGTTTGTCAGCTCATTCTGTTTCTTCTTGAGATGCTTTCTGAATGGCTTCGGTGCTAATCTGTTTACAGAAGCCTGGCTGAAGAAGAACTGTATAGCCAAGCTAATTTCACCTCATTTCTCTTAGCGTTTACCTGCTGTTTGTGTTTGCCACTCACAAGTCTCCGGCGTAGCACTCTCAGATCGTAATGGCTGTTCCCTGCATCAAGGCGCTCTCACTCCGCTAAGATAATTGCTATTATGGCTCACAATAGCCTTAATGGTGCTAACGGTCGTTGTGAAGAAATGATGCAGCTGATGACGGCCACTGGGTCTGTTATTAAAAAGAAAGGAGGCTGCTCCAATCAGCCGCAGACCGCCATTAGCCTAGCATGCCCATTCATCAATGTCACTCTGAATAGAAGCAGTCAGGATGGGGGTGGAAGGGGATGTTGAGAGACTCTGGAAGGGGGAGGGGCGAGGCGAGGCACGCGCTACCCAAGTCGCCGGGTCTGTCGTCTGGCTGCGTGTGCACTCTGACTCCCAGGCCTCATGGGCCTGCTAATCTGTGGGCACGGAGGAAGCCATTGGAAGGGGGAGGAGAGGTGCACGGCTGAGATAGCATATCGCCTTGCACACACAGCACTCGCTATAGCCTGATCCCCTCTGCACAACCATTTCCAATCGCTTTTCACAGGCTCTCTTCACCACAGAATGGGGGAAAACAAAAGCGCTGAGAGCTGCACTGTCTGGTCCATTTTTACATTCTCCTTTCGACACACACACACACACACACACACGTCTCCTCAAGACTGCTCTTTGAAGTTGCTTGAGCAAGCATTATTCAGTATTTCAAATCCATCTTTCATCCCAGTGCTAATTTTACAGTTTTTTTTTTTGTCACAGTTTTTGTCTTGTGAATTCATGTCATATTCATTAAATTGAGCCTATTTTACTGTGACTGTAATGGCAAATGATAATACTTAATACAAATGTCCTATAGTATATTCTAAATTCTAAATCATGATGAATAATTTTTTTTCAGGATTCTTTGGTGATTAGAAAGTTCAAAAGAATAGCATTAATTTGATATAGAAATAATTTGTAACATCATAAATTGACACTTTTGATCAATTTAATGCAACCTTACCTTAATGAATAAAAGTGTTCATTTATTTTTACTTTTTTTATTTGACTGACATGACATATTTGTGAAGAACCAACTAGGCCTTGTGGTTGTTTTAGTATTGATTTGTACAGAAAAAAAAAGACAATAATGTTTTAAATACACAATCTGATTCGAAAAACGTATTTTCCATTAATGGTCATTTTAAATTAGCTGAGTATTTTGACTAAATAATTTTTTTTTTTTTTTTTTTGCACTCGTCTAAAAGACCATCGGTGACTGGTGGTTATGATCGGAGGCTTCTTGTCACAGACTTTGAAACATTAAAGGCAGACAAGTCTTGTTTTAAGCTTCAAAGTGTAACTGTCACGAGTCAAGCTTCTGAGCACAATAGGGATCAAAGAACTGTGTTTTTGTTAGTTTGCTATTCATGAGGGAATGCTATTGACTTATTGCAGGCAGTCCTTTCTGGCAGGATAGTTCCACTCTTGGGGCATTGCCCAAAATGTTATCTTCCTCCTTCATTAAAGTCACTGCAGAGTAATCAATGAGTGTCAGCCCTGGAAACATTTGTCCTGGCTCTTTTTTTGCCACTCACTCTTGCCTGTCAGAAGAACATCACTCATGCTGAAAACTCAGCATGCACTTGAATCACTTTTTAATCCGTTCATTTAAATCAGATTAACCGATTCCCTAGAATGAATCCGACTTCCCCATGTACTAAACAGGAGAAAGAACCGATTCATCTGAACTACTTTTAATCTACTGATAAATGTTGATAATTTAGTACTTTTAGTTAGCTGCTCCACTGGATAAGAGCTGATAGAGTAGAGTACTAATGTCAGTGGCGTAGTCTAGTATGTGGGGGTATAGGGCTGGCTGGGATAGATCAATGAAGACCTGAAGCCGAGAGCTATGAACATGGAAGTAAATTAGCCATGCCTGCAGGATCTTCAAAGCGAGAGGGAGGGAATATTATGCTGCAAGTTTGAATTTTCAGCCAATGGATCACACAATACTCTATCTATTATAGATTAATACGGCATCTCACTACTGTATCTAACAATCTGTCCAGATGAGAAGCAGATTCAGTCGACGCTAGCCTAAAAAGATCATTCCTTATATCATACAATCAGATCCCAGATTGATTCCTGCACCGTGATGGATTTTGTGCCGCACGTTTCAGATCATGGAGGGTTTGAAAGATGCTGTTTAAAATAATTGAGCCCCTGTTGGATTACGCTTCTTTAGAATTTATATATTTGAAGATTGAAAAAGTGTTTGCTTCACAAAAAAGGGAAATTGGGAGCTGTTTAAACAGAAAAAATATAGATAGATAGACAGACAGACAGACAGACAGACAGACAGATACGTAGAGGGATAGATAGATGTTATTACTGTGGTATTACTTTATATAGCCTATAGTTACAGCAATAAATAAATATATATAGATATAGAAAAATAAAATGAAATGAAATGAAATGAAATGAAATAAATGTAATCTTTGTAACTTACAATTTACATTTATTTATAACTCTTGTGTTTGGTTATTTCAAACATGTGGCTAAATGAGCTTAAAGTGACAGTACCAAAGGATACTGATGATCATAAATTATGGTGACTTAAATACCGCTTAATATTTGTCTGACAGTCCAAGTTGGCTTTTCTTTAAGGAGCTCTACATATTTAATAGAATATTTATAGCTATGGTGTGCGGAGCTGAAATAGAGCAGCACTAACTCGAAGAGCGCTGCGCAGGAATGGCATTGGCTGGCAGAGAGTGCAAATGCCAGCACGGATAAAGACTTTCCTGTGATTAGCCTCATTATTCAGACAGATTTTTCGGCTTTACGAAAAGGGCTCCTAGGCATCCTAGTTATTCATCCAAAACCCGGGCGGAACAGTCTAAGAGAGCGGAAATGTTTGCTTCAGGGGTGGTACTGTCATGGCACTGTCTTCTTTATTAGACCCCATGCCCTCTACCATTCTCCGTCCTTATAAATGTTAGATTTTAACATGTGATGTTTATTCATGAAAATGGTTTTGGGAGCCCCTCTTCTTGCGAAGAAATTGTTAAACGAGACGTACAAGTTGTCCCTGCCCAAACTTTCGGCCAGAAGTATGCTTGAGGTGTGCAGATATGCAAAGAAAATGTAATGAGCAAATTCATGCTACTGTTTCTTCTCCTAGTGTTAATTATTAGATAGTGAGAACAAGGTAATTAGGGAGCACCAAAAATATGTTTTTGTCCTAATAATTTTCTTGGCTTTGATGAATAAATGATTTAAGCACAACCATATTCATACTTGAACTTCTTGAAAAATTAATTTAAGAGCCAATAGATGTTATTTTTCTTTCTTGATACATTAATGAAGCCCTGCCTCTTTCAGCCAAAGCCAAAAGAGCTTCTGATCAGTAGTGATTAATAAAATGTAAAGCACTATACATATATGAATTTCAAGGATGTTGTGGAAGGGGCGACTCAAAGGACCGGGGTGGCAGGGAACACTTTGGCACATGGCACTGGATTAACTAGGGGGGTGCAGTGAAGATGCAGAGAGCGAGGGATGGATGGAGAGAATGCTTCATAATACCCCTCTCCCCTCCCCCTCGGTTGTGTCTTTCTCCCCCCCCCCCCAACCTCTTCGGCTGAGAGGAAAGCGTGCCACGCTTAGATTTGAGCCATTAATATTCTGTCTCGACTCATTGTCTTTGCCTGCTGACATTTACATTTAGATTGTTTATCTGACTGTGGGGGGTGTCCGACCATTAATGAATATGCTTCTGTTGTTCCAGAAAGGCGGCAATTACCAGCTCTGCGTTAAGATAATGAAAGTAGAGAGATGTGGTAGGTGGGCATTAGCCACGGCGGAGAAAAGGCCTTGGTGCGATTGTGCTTTTTTACACACTGCAGCAAGGGATGAACTGGAGGAGCACGGAGGACTCTGTGCCGGTTTCCCTGTCATTCTGCAGTCAGATCTCTCCCGGTCTCTTGGTTAGATATAATGAGGGGTTCAGGCATAAACACACATGCTAGCTTGCAGCTTTCTTCGGCTTGCGCTTCTCTATAATGCAAGTTTAAGGCCTCACTGTCAACACCTTTCTGTCTGCATTAGGGGGGGGAAACATCTCATTGGAAAACATTTCAGTAATATTTTAGTTGTTTTTTATTAAATTCTATATATTAGAAATTTTATATATATATATATATATATATACAGATTATAATATAAATTATATAAAAATAACAATTAAAAATGTTTAATTTAAGAATGAATATATATATAAATCAAGTAATTGCATATGACAGGAAAGGTCATGTAAGTTCATAGCCATTTTTTTCCATACTATCTGCCTCGAAGCACCTGTCAATCTCAGCATCTGTGTTCTGAGGTCACACAGAGAGAGCTGAGTGCTTTGGATTCAACATGATGGAATGGGTTGAGATGTAACCATACACTGTATAAAATCCAGCTAAGGTGAGTGCTGGCCATTAGAGAGCAGGAGCGTGGTGAGAGGGTAATAGAAAGCTCTGTAGCTCAGCGAGGGTAGTGGCCGGGGCCGTGTGCACCAGCTGTGCTTAAGTCACAACTAGTCTAGTTTTGAAATAAATGGACACTTAGTTACAACTTACGCACTATTGAATATTTTTGCGTTGCACCATTAAACTTAGTCGAAGCGTGACTACATATAAACTAAATATTTACCTCTGATCAGGAGTGACGGTTGGAATAAAATAGCAGACTGACTGAACTGCAACAATAAGCTCTTGTTTCACCTGACAGACTACAATTATTTAGATATATGATAATGCTGACATACTCTCACTTACATCATAAGAAAGAACATTATGTAAATATATTACTATTTTGTTTGCGGCTCATCAACAAGAACCCGTCCTAAACAGCGTGCCGCTGCATCGGTCCGTATTGTGCATGTCAAATAAAATCAGTCATAATAAATAAATGTAATTTCTTGTGTTTTTTGTATTAGTATTTATTTATTGATCCTTATTCATTTTAAATACAGTTATTTATGCTACATATAAAAGTATTCTGATCATGGTTAAGTAGAATCCTATTTAATCAACTTATTTTTACTGTAGTTACGCAAGGCAAAAGCTAGAATGAAGGATAAACTGAAATGCACAAAATTTCAACGCAAATACAAAGTTCTGTCTGGCTGATTGAACTCAACCTGCTTGCAATCACATCATTCTCTATAGGTCACAGCTGATTGGTTCCTGCTGTATCAGTAGCCAATGAGCTCTCTGCTCAACCTTCAAATACTTGGTTAGCATTTGCCTTAGCAAATGTTTTCAGAAACCCCACACCTTCCCCAGCTCCACCTGTATTCTACTGTAGATCTACTACAGGTAATTCATGTGCGCTATTGTACAGCAGCAGCATGTCTTTCTTGCTCACAGCGTCCATTACCACGCCAAACATTCTGAGAGTTGTCATGACAGAACCTCTGTCCACAATGCTTCATGGGATTTTTTTCATGAGCATTTTTATATTTCTCCATTGCTTTTCACAATGCTTCATGGGATTGTAGTTCTTTCCCTCAGTAAAGCCGTCCAGTACACAGGCTTGTACCTTATTTTTCCCAATTTAAGAAAGAAATTACGAATGGCTTGTGGCGCAACAATACCGTGGTCACTCTTCTCTCACTGAAAGGCATAAGTACAGCCACTGACCAACCCCTCAGCTCTTGCCAGTTCCTATAGTAAGGCAAGCTACTTTTCAGAATGACGCACTGCAGATCAATAAGACTATTCCACTCTATGCTACGCACTGCAGACCAGGCCTGAGAAACATATGGTGGGTGATCTGGATGGCCTGCTTTTAACTGATTTTGAAAGCCTGTAGTGTGTGTGCAGTTTGCAGATTACCTTTATGCAAAGAACACCTAGATGACACCGCATGGAATACTGTATTTTGTAATGCAGTATGTGTGATTTATCAGTTTCAATTGTGACGAATGAACTGAAAGGGTTTTTCTTTTCAATCCTTTTTCATACATTATTTGATTGGAAATTGTATTATTTATTTTTTGCATGGAAGACATAAGATCAATTTCTTTAAAGAATATCCTGTCTGTATAAGGCTGTCAAGCGAAATGACAAAGAAAGCACTTTACAAGTGGTCCATACTACTTTTCAATGTATAAGTTCATCTGGTTCACAATCACAATCGCTGGTTCACACCGGCTTAAATGATTTGTGTGGATCATCCAATGATTTGGATGAATTGGACTGATTTGCTTCTCATAATTAGTCAGCTGATACATTTAGTGCAAGAGTTACATGGACCACTTTAATGATACTTTTATGGTGTTTTTGTGTCCTTTGATTCATTGTCATTATTTTGAAAAGAGCAACCAGGTTATTTTTTCTACAAAAAATTTCTTTAGTGTTCTACAAAAATAAAGAAAGTTACAGTTTTGAAATGCCACAAGGGTGAGTAAATGATAATAGACATTTCATTTTAGAGTGAAACAATTCTTATTCTTCTAGCCGCCGTTCTCTCTTTTTATATTGATTGATATTGAATGAATAGACTACATGGAATTTTTGCTCAATTTACTATACGCTGTAAGAGAGTGTTGAGCGGTTGAAACAGATCAGCACAGAGAGTCTGAATGTAAAAGTGATTTAATGAAGTCTGTTCTAATGCTTCTCTTCAGTCCACTTACACAGATTAGATTAGAGCTGTGGCCTCCACAGAAAGCCTTTCTTTTCACTGTATTGTTCGAGTGCCATTTTAATCTTAAAATGGAAAGGTTTACTGTCCCAAAAGAAGATTTGCACTCTGTTTCACCACCAATCGGTATATATTTTTTTTATCTTCATTTAACACAGCCACATTTCAGCAAGCCAAGAAACACACCACTGACCTTGCATGCAAACACATTTTATAGATATGACTTTGAAATGAAAGAAAATAGAGGCAACAATGGACTGAACATTTATTTATTTTTTATTTAACAGAAAAATGAACCAATAATGGATTTTTTTCATTTATTTATTTAACAGAAATAATTGCCAATAATGGACTGAACATGTATTTATTATTTATTAAACACAAAAATGAACCAACAATGGACTGAACTTTTAATTAATTAATTAATTAATTTATTTGTTTGTTTATTTATATAGATGTTCAACCCATGGAGCATTTTATTTATTTATTTATTTAATAAAGGAGTCTATGTACTGAGCAGACATTTATTTATTTATTTGTTTGTTTAACTTAATTTATTTATTTAATTTAACAGAATTTTTTTTTAATAATGGACTGAACATTTATTAATTTATTAATCTATCTATTTATTTATCAATTTCCTAATTCTTTGGAGCATAATTAACTTTACATTTGAAGCTTTCCCCTAATTAAAAGTGGTTGACGTTCAGGATTAGTGTGGCCGTGACTGAGTTACAGTGAAATGCAATGTAGGTCTGCCATCAGTCATGGCTGTATTGGCATGCCCTGCTGCCATGGCAACATACTCATACAGTACGTGCATGTAGAAACTCCGGCATGGCTGCGCCCAGATGTTGAACTCAGTAACCTCTATTTATTCTAATCCACGCAATGGTTTTCCATGCCTTGGCCCATCTGTATCCCTGTCACATGTTAAAACATCGCATTGACATACATTAATCCGGCCAGGTGTTGTTTCCCCCTCCCCTCCTTTAACCTTCCCTATGTCCTTTCCTATCTTCCTGGTGCTCTTAAAGTAAAAGATAAAGGAATAAAGCCAAAACTTATGGGTTGAACTTAATGAGCTGCATAGGGAATAGAGCCGCTGTCCTCCTGGGAGTTTCTTCCCTACAGTGAGTTGTGGTGCTTTTGCGTCGGGAAGAGCACATTATGAAGTCCTGTTGACATTGTGTTGATTTATAAGGGCATTCTCTCCATTGTTTCCCCTGTGTCCTGCAGCTAAGCACGACGTGAATGGTAACAGGACAGTGCCACCGTTCCCAGAGGGACTGCAGATGGTCTTATTCGGTAAGTGATCCGAGCTGTGAGATATGTGTGCGGAGATGTGAGTGTGTGTGTGTGTGGGGGTAGACGACCGGCGGTGGAAGGTAATTAGTCCCCTCATGCACCCCCTCATCCCCTTGAAGAAGTGCAAAACCAAAACTGCAAAATGATGAGGAAAATAAAGGGGAGGGGTGTGCCGATTAATTGCAGACTGCTGATTAGGATCTCTTTAATAAATGCATTTGTTCAGCCTCCATTTTTTCTTTATTTAGGCCTCAAACTGTGTAATTCATCATGGCAGACAGGAATTAAATGGCTGTTTTATCACAGGTTCTTGAATACAAATAAAATAATATTCAAAGTATGTATGCGGCTTTTGCAAATCACAAACCCCCCGCTGAGAGCGATGAAGGGTAACTCAGGTACCTTTGACTCCATGAAAATGTGCTTTTCTTCCTGCTAGACGGCACGCACAGCGCTCACCCTCATTTACCGAACATTGACGTCCCCCATGTGAAAGCGTCATCTTATAGTCTTGGCGTTCGGGTGTCCCTCTGGGCCGGCGTAATTGAGCTCCAGATTCTAGATTCTCTATCATACGCCTTATGCTCGCTTCCCCACAGCAGCTTGTGAATCAGAGAAATCTGGTCAAGCCGACAGTCGTGTACGTGTTTTTTTCAGCAATTGAATTACTTTCCACCCGTGGGATGTTGCAGTAGATAACGATATACTAGTTACCCTCTAATTTATTTTTACTGTTGTAGTATTATTTGGTAATAAATGCTTACAGCGGGTGTTAGTTTTATGGTGGTTGATATGTTTTTATTGGCCCTGAGTAAATGCGTGATGGAGGAGTCTTTAGTTTTATGGGATTGTAAATTCATAGCTAAAATATAGAGCTTTGAATAGAAAAAAAGGACCTGATTTAACACCAGTGGGAAGGTGCTGGAGGAGGCTCGTTCCCAGCAGAACACAAAAACACAAGGCAAAGAGAATTTGGTGAGGAAAAGACTTTTTCCCTCACCAAAAATAGATTTCTGTTTTTGAAAGAAGCCTCTTAGGCACACCAAGGCTGCATTTATTTGATCAAAAATACAATTAAAAAAAACTTTTGAATGGTAGTGTACACTGAAGAATCTTAGTGGCTGTGTAATTTTAACGGGATAGTTCGCCCCCAAATTAAAATTCTGTCATTATTTAGTCACTCTTATGTCTCTTCAAACCTGTATGCTGTTATTTTTTTCCATGTTTGGAAATTTTCTTCAGCTCCAAAGCTGAAAAATCTTAAAAGCATCCTCAAAGTGTTATAAAAGTCATCCATATGACTCCATATGCACTAAATTCCATGTCTTTTGAAGCTGTATGATAGCTTTATTGAGGAAAGGAAAGCCATTTGGACTACTTTTCTATTTCCTTTCATGGTGGTGTTTTTTGAACAATTGAACATGGTGCTAGCAACCCAAAGTCATGTGTTTGATTTTCCATGGAATGCATGAAATGTATGTGTATAGTTTGTAAATGTATACTTTGAATGCAATTTAAAAGTGTCCATCAAATGCATAAATGTTCTCAGAATCAATGCTATCTATTTAATTTCTGGCAATAATAGAAATATGATGTTTTGTTGTCTCAATTATGGATCCGTTATCGTCTATGGCTATATATTAGGAATATATATTTTTTTCTTTTATGTTTTTAACACAGGTATGGGCTGTTTCTGGGGAGCGGAGAGGAAATTCTGGAAGCAAAAGGGGGTCTATTCCACTCAAGTGGGCTACTCTGGTGGTTACACCCCAAACGCGACCTATGAGGAGGTGTGCACAGGTATGTCTCTGATTACCATTTCCAAGCTGTCAGTCACTTATTGTCTGTGGAGCTCCAGCCACATAAAGAATGTGTGCACAATTTGAGTATCACGAATTATACATTAACTGTATTGGTGTTGAATGAGTTGGAATGACTGTAAAATATCTATGAGAAATGCACTAATTTGAAGAGCAGAAATCAGAATTCTGAACAGAATTTGTACTGTAATTATAGTCTTGTTCTTTTTCGTAACATCTGTAAGCATCCAGATGGCATTCATATATGCTTATACTTAAAATGATAACACTTGCTCATATAGCAATAATCCAGTTACTGGCTAATACAGTAAACCAATTCAAAACAACACATGCTCATTCTGTCGAGCTTTGTCCAAAAATCACCATGAAGCTTCTGCTTCAATGCAGTAATCAAGATGGGTGTTTTTGACATGGCTGGGTTTGCCTTAGCTGTGCCAGCTGTTGGCCTAATATTATTATTATTATTATTATTATTATTGGTG
The DNA here is from genome assembly GCF_951802725.1 of Rutilus rutilus. NCBI lineage: Eukaryota > Metazoa > Chordata > Actinopteri > Cypriniformes > Leuciscidae > Rutilus > Rutilus rutilus. The sequence goes on along the minus strand of NC_140220.1, from coordinate 9,440,528 downwards.
GTAGTAGTAGTAGTAGTAGTAGTAGTAGTAGTCCCCTTCCTTATCCTAAAGGATTTGGAATTTAGAATATTAGGCTTTTCCCTCAAAAAACAAATAAATGCAGGCAAGGTGAGCATAAGAGACCTCTTTCAAAAACATACAGACCCCAAACATTTAAACAGTTGCGTACAAAGAGCACAATTTTTTAAATAAACCCACAAGATTGCTACCATTTAATTTTTTGTTACTTTGCAATTCTTTTCCCCCAAAAAAATGCACAAATTATTGTTTTTGAAAAATAGATTGAACGAAATTAATTCTACATTCTGAGTCTGAGTCCATTGCATTTAGCAGATGATTTTCTCAGCTCAAACTTACTCTGGTAGTTTTCCTCAGCCTAGAAAAGCATGACAGGCCTGGGCTTTGATCTCCCGAGCTTTCCCTGTGTTCAGTCACAGCGATTTCCTGTCGAGTGAATTTGCTTTAATGGTCTCTCACAGAGTATGCACAGCCATTCCTTACTATGAAGTTTAGACACAAACATGCATCTCACTGCAGGGCATTTATATTTAAATTCCCTCTTTTACTTAGAAACTGTACATTTTGAGAATCAAAGCTGTTTTAAAGCCGGGTGTGATGATTCAGCAGGTGGTCCATCACTACAACTGGTATATACGGCGTGGGGTGCTGAAAACGGAGGGGGAGCTGTCCAATGGCTGGTGCTGAAATGAATGCTGGTGCTGAAATGGTTGGCAACACTCTGTGCTCCTCCACAGGGTTTGAATGCTGACATCCTTTTGAAACAAGTAACAGGATTTTAGAATAAATGGAAAGATAAGGCTGGTGTTTATATTGTGCTCTTAGATATGACTTGCAAATGCATAGCTTCATTTCTTTCTATAAGATCTTTTTCAAGACCTAGTGAGCTGCCTCACTGCCTACATAGGCATCTACCTTCTAAGGCAGCATCTTAACTAAATGAAACCTCATAAGTGGTGTAACCATACAAATAGGGCTCAGAATTATAGTCTAGTAGTAGGAACAGGTTCAATGAAGACTGCTGAAAATGAAGCTTCGCCATTGCAGGAATAAATCTGCATTATTTTAAAATCTATAAAAATAGATAACTGTTATATCAAAACATTATATTACACACAGCTCAGAATAGTAGTCTACTTTTAAGCATGTTATTAAACTTGATCTTTTTATATATATATATATATATATATACTTTTTTATCATTGAATGAATTATACATATATCTCCAGTCCTTTTGCTTTAGCCACCATCTTGAGAGTTATTTTTTTTCTTGTCACAGTGCATTCTGGGATTTTTCTCCCTAGTGCATTCGGGAGTCTGCCTTGATGTCTTAAAATATAGGCAGCCTACTAGGTTTTGTAGCAGTACGATAGAATCATACACAGGATTTAACTTATGCATCTGAGGGGGAGGGGACGTGCCATGATCCTTAAATGCTCTCTCGCTTTGTCTACGCACTCAATCGTTCTCTCTCTCTTTCTGTGTTAATCTCAGTCCTGTCTGCACAAGAGCTTGTGTCAACAGGGGATTAAAGGGTACAGACATGTCCGCCAAGCAGAAACATGCACTAAAGACAAAGCCACCAATGCAAGCAATCATAGAAAATAACATCTTATGGGTCATTCTACAAAGCGGGTGATATTTGATATTTGGTGATATTAAAAAACTAAACAAAAAACTCTATAGTTGATGTCAGCTTGCAGCTTTTCTTGAAGTTAATATATATATATATATATTCCTGTGATGTCAAAGCTGAATTTTCCGCAGTCATTATCAGGTTATCTAGGCTCCAGTGTCACATGATCTGACAGAAATCATTCTAATGTGCTGATTTGCATTTGGGTTTTTTCAATGAAAATATCTTTTCAGAATTCTTTGAATAGAAAGTTCAAAAGAACAGCATATATAAATCAGTATATCAGTTAAACAAATTATTTATTTAATAGATTGTTTCAGATCTTACGAAAATACTTTAAAATTCACCTCATAAACTGGAAAAGGCACCAGTTTCATAGAATGACCCTTAAAACTGAAGCAGCCCGTAGTCTCTCTTTTCAACCATTTTTTTGAAACAGAATCAGAGCTGCACAAAGAGAGATCATGAGAGGATGGTGTGCTTGTGCCTTTTCAGTATCACACATAACCATTATCTCTGAATTTCAGTGGATTGTAGTTTTGACTGCTCCCACTTGTATTGATAGTCTGTAAAGGCACTTCCCTTGACACCTACTTGCATCACAGCTGTACCTTTGCTTAGAATGTATGCTATTCTCAAGCTGCAGCAGATATGGCCGCCTGTGGTTGACCTTCACCGTGTCTAGAACGGCACAGCCCGGAGAGGGGGTGGGTGAGGGGATTTCACCCCCCAAAAAATGGGGGGTTGAGAAAAAGGATTGGAGCTGGGAGATGGGAAGAAAAATAGGCAAGATGCTTCAAAGAGGAAATGAAGAAGAGAAGAAAGCGGAGCAGAGGGAGAGGAATAGAAATCGAGAGGGAGGGAGGGATGAACGTAAAGAGAGGAGTGGGAAGTGTAGGAACAGGTTCAATGGGTTCATTACTCTTCCATAAGCCAACATGCATAACGCAGTTGGAGGATAATGCTGCCGGCTCTTATGCCTCCATTAGAACACCATTGTCTTATCGCTGAATCTACGAACATTTGCATAACACACTGTCAAAAGGTTACAACGAGTGCAGAAATTTAGCTTTCTTTTGCTGTGGCAGTCATTTTGTACTGCTCATGTGTATTTCTCTATCTAAAAAAAGATTATGGATGGATGGCCAGAGAAGATGCAACTGCAGTATCCAAATTAATAAGTGCCTAATGCAAGTACTGTAAAATTTGACTTTGGTGAGAAAATAAAAGTTTGCTTGCCCTTTAATAGGGAATTGCATGGTTTATTGAATTTATTGAATTGGGACAATGATCATTTGACCTTGACACATCTAATTCAAAGACATACAAACCGTCTGCTAAAGAAAACTCTGTAGCACTTTACTTAAAGCCTTTATGTATAATGCATTATGTAGGTATTCGTACATTATAATGCATTATATCTTTTTATAAATAATTGTAACCAAAGTTAAAATGCTAAATAATATTTGCAGATTATTTGTTCCATCTGAAATTGGTTGATTGTCATATGTTTTAATGCATTACACTTTCTAAAAGGCGTAACGTAAGTAATATAATCTATTGTAACTGTGGTTACAGTTATTCATGAGCCATACAATGCATTATAAGGTGCATTACAAAACACAATTAATGCATTAAAAATACTTTTAAAATGCATTCTATACAAAGGCTTTAAGTAAAGTGCTACCGAATACTCATTCTTGACCTAACCTTTAACAACATTTTGGAAATGTATCTAGGATTCCAATATATATCCATATATACACATATATATAATATATATATATATATTTTTTTAAGACTGGCTTATTTCGTGTATGAATACTGTGAATGAAGGAAAAAGGAAAGAAAAACAACAACGATAATATGTGTGTGTGTGTGTGTGTGTGTGTGTGTGTGTGTGTGTGTGTGTGTGCATGTAAAAAAAAAAAGAGCAAAATACAGTTACTTTTCTATTTATTTTATTTCATGTTAAAATTAAAGCTATATATGATTTTATGTTGAGTGTGTAAGCCAGTGTTGTTTTAGTTTTTTACTTTAATTTAGATATATTAATATTTTGAATTAGCTTTTCTTTTTTATGTTTTATCTTTTATGTTAATTATAGTTACATTTTTAGTCATTTTGTTATGTGATTTTTGTCTTTGTAATATTTTTTTCTATTTAATTAATATTTCATTGCTATTTAAGTTGAATTTATTTTTAGTTCAGTTTTAGTTTTAGTTTGGGACTGAGCACCGATGGTGCAATTTTATTAAAAGGCAACATTTCTAATTTTCATTTAGTTTAAGTTTTTCAACTAATATTTGTATTTTATTTCAGCTTTAAGTCAATTAACGGAAATGTTTTTCATAGTTTTAGTTTAGTTAATGATAATAACCCTGGTGTTAGCGAATCCATGGCATTGTTCTTTGAAGTTAATGTAGTTCCCAGACAACAAGAGTGATTTAATACCTTTCAACTTGGTCCTATGTTTAATTTAGGGTATATGCAGGGCCGTCATCAGAGAGGGACAACTGGGAACATTGCGACGAGCCGGCTCGCTAAATGTATTATTACAATGCTGAGTGTATGGGCGTGAATTGAAGCGACGGCCCTGGGTGTATGGCCAATGGCACGGCTTTGGTTTTCCATATCTCAGCTCTGATAATGTTACTACCCCTCTGTCGTCTTGCCTGGTAATGAAAATAACCCCACAGGTTAGTCCTTTATTACTTTTTTAATATCAAAGCAATATAGATTTACTGGTGATAACGTAGAGGAAGGCCCCCCATAAGACTGAACCAGAGATTATTAAGCAGACTTCTTTGGTAATAAATTAATGATGGGAGATATGGAATTAGGACCTTGGTTTTTCAGTTTTGGGGTTCTAGTCACAGTGGTTTCATGTTCCCTGATTAATTTGCAACATGTTGCTCATAGTGCAAATATATTATATAGACATAGTCATAAAAATAGCTAGACAATACTATGAATCCTGTTTTTGGAAGTGTATTTATGCACTGAAATTAATGTAAACACAGACACACACACAGAAAAACCACATGAATTTCACTTATTTAAAAGAATCGGTCAGTAAGATATATATATATATATATATATATATATATATATATATATATATATATATATATATATATATATATATATATATATTCAGAAACTGAATTTTATTTACTGATGCCTCACAATCCACTTAAACAAAGCACTAAATGTGCTAAAGTAGCACCGAACTGTATTCATATCAAATCATTGTAAATTTTTAAGTGCAAACACAACCTGACACAGATTTTGTGTTTGTGTTTTTGTGCTATTGCCTTTTGCCCTTTAGTAATTTTTTTAGTGAATTAGGCTGTTAAACAATGCAGACAGTGAGTGGAAATAAACACTATCATCCCCCCCCCATTGTGTTATTACATGATGGAATTTGAAAGTAATTGTCTTAATACTTTGATTAAACTTAGATGGCTTCTGTAGGATAATACCAACAACAAAAACGCCTTGCAGTTTTGCTCAGTGGTTGTTTTAAAGATGTCGGAAAAGGAAAGACATCTGCAATCCTCACTTTCATCTCAGTCTGACCAACTTCTAGTCTTCCCTTTCGATTGTCACTAATGGCTGTGCTGTTGTTTAAATCCAGCCTTAAAGAGAGCATATTCATCAGGTTGAGTACGTAATGTATTCTGCTTGTGTTTGTTTGATGCTCCTCTATGCTTCTCCTCCAAGCTTGCTAACCCGCAAAGAGTCATTTCAAAGAACGAGTCCTTTTTTACGAGTCCTTCTAGAGGAAGCTCTCTTCTTTTATACGTTTTTCATGGGTTCTCCTTCAGGTTGTATTTCTTTTTCAGCTTATTGAAAAGCACCCAGCTGATGCAATGAGCACAGGTAGATCGACTGCCCTTGTACTTTTATGACAGGGTCAAAAGACACATAAAGTTAATCAATATGGAGGACTGACCCTACCGCTGGAGACGCGGCCAGTCAATCCAAGATCAGTGGCCCTTGATGACCTTACTGGAATGGGACCCCGGACCACCTCTGTTTAACCCGAGTGTGTGTGTGTGTGTGTGTGTGCACTGTGACTCTTCGGCAATGATGTTTACACAGGCACCTCTGCTCTTCTTCCTCACGCAGGTAAAACAGGGCACTCAGAGGTGGTTCGCGTGGTCTATGAGCCTGAGAAAATCAACTTTGCACAGTTGCTCAAGGTATTCTGGGAAAGCCACAATCCCACACAAGGTAACATTTCATTCTGTCACAAAATAATATCTTAATGGGATAGTTTGCTTTTCATAAATGAAAATTCTGTCATCATTTACTCTTGTCGTTCCAAACCTGTATGACTTTCTTTCTTATGTGGAACACAAAGAATGTTCTTGCTGTTTTTTCCCCCCAAGTAGGCCATATGACTTTGTGTATTATATTCCAAGTCCTCTAAAGTCTTATGGTAGCTTTGTGAGGATATTAAATCTTAAAACACATTTTGGGAAAAAAAATATTATTGTAATGAAAAACTGGCCAAAAAGATATGAGAAAATGTAAAAACTAAAACTTATTGAAAATGTATATTTATTATTAGAATTATCTATATTAACTATATTTTTGGCCTTTTTTTTTTATATATTCTTAAAATATTTATTTTGCCATGTAGGATACGTAGCACTGTTAGAAGATTTTCACTAAATAAATTGTAGTCTGTTCTTCACATCAAGCAATTTAATGGCATCAGAACACTTTGAACATAGACAATGAGTCACATGGACAACGTTTTTGGTACTAGCTCAAAAGCCTCTGTCTATATTTACTTTTATTGAATGGAAAAGAGCAGCCAAAGCATGGGTTTCCTTTTGTGTTCCACAGAAGAAGAAAAAAAGAACAACATGAGGGTGAGTAAATGATGACAGACTTTCATTTTGGGGTGAACTATCTCTTTAAGATTATATTTAGTTCATTGGCTCTGTCCCAAATGGACAGAGTCAATGCGATCTTCCTATGAGTCCACACTTTCGTGGCGTAATGCCAATTTGACGACGTAGAAGTTTGCTGTGGGCTTGGCAAAAGTGCGCATCGAGGGCACATATCGGCCGCAAAGAGGGCGCTTGCGAGCACCCTTCTGAAACCTAAAATGACAAATAGGACTCCCTACAGTCTCGTTGACTTAACTGGGAAGCGAATGTGGCAGCCATTGTAAGACCACAAGTGCACCTGAAGTGTGCCATTTGAGACAGGGCAAATATTAGTTGAAACCCAATACACAGTATTTTTTGTTTAGCGCAGTGTTAATTTAAGAAAAGCTAAGAACAAAGAGCCATTTAAAAACCTGTAAAAAGAACAACTTTTAACTTAATACAGTCTTAAGTTCCAGTGGTGTGTGTGAGGTACGAGATGCTCATGAATTCACAAAGAAGAGAGGCAACAGTTTGAGTGGCTGCAATCATGAACAGAGAATTCAGATCGGAGATTAAAGTGTCTCGCCCATCCAATCACATTCAGACTCATCGAGATGGCCTGTATAATGTCCTGATTGTGTCTGTGGTGATGACTAACACTCATCTCGTTCTTATATGTTCACAGTGAAATCATGGTTTTGCTTAACTTCTGTTTTAAAGAACATAAAAATCTTGCTAAAAAACCTTATAGAACACTAAGTAATTAAAAAAATGGGTTTACAGCTATAACGGACACCAGTAATAGTCACAGTACAGTTTCTTCAGCATGATTAATGCACTCTTCACATCCAACAAAAATATCTGTTCAGGACGCAGCTGTAGAATCAGCTATACATCTATGAAGTCATATCTGGATCAAGAACAGATAGAACAGAGCTTTAATTAAAAATTGCACTATTTCCAAGATTTCATATCTGGTTGATTGGGAGTTTGTTTCCCAAGAGACTAAAGTACTAATAGATGCTAAATTTGGACCCACAGAAGATGTACTGAGTGGCTCCACTGCATGATTACATCAGGGATACATGACTTACTTTAGTTCTCAGGTGTCTACATTTAAAGGGTTAGTTCACCCAAAATGAAAATTATCCCATAATTTACTCACCCTAAAGCCATTCTAGGTGTATATGACTTTCATCTTTCAGCCAAACACAATTGGAGTTATATAAAAAATATCCTGGCTCTTCCAAGCTTTATAATGAGAGTGAGGCCAAAAAAGCGCATTCATCCATCATAAAAGTAATCCAAACTGCTCCAGGGGTTAATGAAGGCCTTCTGAAGCGAAGCGATTAATTTTTGTAAGATATGTATCCCTATTTATAACTTTATAAACTGTAATCACTGACTAGATAAAGGAGTAGGTCACCCAAAAATGTACATTTACATTTGTAAACACAAATTACAATGTACATTTGTGTTGTGAACAGATCCTCAGTCACCTTGTTTTTAGCACTGACACTGCCTTTTCTTTGATAGGAATGCGCCAGGGCAACGATGTTGGAACGACCTATCGATCAACCATCTACGCATACACACAGGAACAACTCGCCGAGGCATTGCGCTCCAAGGACGAATATCAGAAGGTATCCCTCTACAACCTTTTCCTATTTCTCCCCTCCCTTTATGAAGACCCCACTACAACCCTTGGGTGATCTTTACCGTAACACAAATGTTTGTGGATCAGTGGTTCTCAAGTAGTTTAGCTTCAGGATCCAGATTTGACATTGGACAAGTGCCAAAATTGTCCTTGAAATTATATATATATATAAAATTTCAAGGACAATTTTGCCACTTGTCCAATGTCAAATCTTTATATGGTGGCACATGTGTTTTCAACATCAATAATAATGTTTCTTGAGTAGCAAATCAGCATAATAGAATGATTTCTGAAGACTACTAAAGACTGGAGTATTTTTGTTTTAATATCTGGAGGAATATTTATCTATCAAAATACGGTTTGTCTATCTTGAAAATATTATTGACAGTATTGCTTTTAGGATCTCAGCACTCTTCAATTGCATTTAATAATAATAAATACATCTTAATTAATTATATTTTTAATATATATTATTACATATTTTTTGTTGTTGTTCTTGAGTATTAGAATATTAATATGTGATAGTGTTAATTTCTTCACTTTCACGTGGCATTTTTAGGCAACAGTATTGTATTTCGCTTCTGTCCATGACCCTATCAGAACAGACCTGCGTCCCAGGTCTGGAGAGCCACTGCTATAGAAAACAAAAGCTGCTCATATCGATGTTACCCTCATCTAATGGAATGTTAACATCCCTGGTCCCCAAGTGGATGGTAAGGAGGGACAGGTGTTGAGGATTACATCCCTCAACGTTTCTTGCACTGTTTGATAACCTGTGAATCCGTAACAGATGAAACAGGTTTTCTGCAAAGCAGGGAAGTATAATACATGAAATAGTAATTCTCTTTGTCTTGTTAGACAGCTTGGAGAAAGGAGACTTCAAATCCGTGCACGAGGAGGTTCAAAGCCTTTCGGCGTTGAGTGCGAATGCTGCCATCTGCATTATGCATATATTTTTCTCTAATTGCAGAACGGCTCCGTCGTCGAGCCGAAAATTGAGGTTTCTTGGTCTCGGTGGTGCAATGCATTACAAACCTGCATGTGGTTCACGCTAACAACCCCACCCTTTCCGTCGAAGCGAAGCCTGTTGGAACAATAGAAGCAGAGGAACTGACTGTGGTTCTTGCAAGCTCTAATCTTCCCTACCGTACCCCTGTAGTCTCATTTTCTTCCTTCAAAACCCTTCTCCCTCCCCCTTCCCCTTGTGTATGATCATACTTAGTTTTTTGGGCCGTTTTCCTTCTCATTCCCTCAGATCAGTTCACTGTCTGAAATGAAATTAGCAGCGAGCCAGTATTCACGCTCGGACACATTACGGACGTTGTCATGTTAGACACATTTGACTATTGACGAGATAACCTTGACTGTCTCATCATCCCAGTGTTCTCTCTTGCTCTCTTCACACATCACATCAGATCTCAGCTGCCTTTGTGCTGATACCAAAGGTTTCTGCAGTCTCTTTTCTACATCAAAAGAGCCCAAATGAACAGCGCAGTCACTCTTCGCTCTTGCTGAGCACTCCATTTTGAACAAATTCTGAACACAATATCCAATATCTTTTCCTGTGATATGGTACATTTGGTATCTCAGCAACCAATTCTTGAGGAAGGATCGATCTCACTGGACACTGATGTCCAAAGAAAACACTCACATGTGAACAAGTCCTCACTGTTCATAATCAAAATGCTTATTTTAAAGGCATATTAAGAAGTTTTCTTACTGAATAGTAACACGATTTAATGATTTGGAGATAATGACAAATAATGACAAAACACATTGTAGAAAGACTGAAATATTTTCTTGTAAAGCATTATTGTAATGTTTTATTTGCAAAGTAATATACATTCTATATATGCATTTTTATGTAATAAAATGTATTTTAAATACACAGTTTATATACTGTATGCTGTTGCTGAGATATACCAAATCACAGGAAAAGATATTGGATATTCAGCGCTTGTTCAAAATTGAGCGTACATGGCATGAGTGAAGAGTTATAAACAGCCTACATGATTCTTTTTTATAGAAAAATGGCTGAAAATCAGACCATCATTACTGTTGAGTCCTGCCCACTGAAGTGACCGAATGAAGGAAATATCTATCTTTTCTAACACACACAGTCATTCTTACAGACAACAGCTGTAGTATTGGGACCCTGGGGATGAGAATAGGGGACGCAGGCCTCCAAGTGGGAAAAGCATAAGGGTGCGATTTGTTTTTTCATGGAGCGCTGGCTCCAGCTGATGATGCCTCCCAATGGCTTGCACAATTGGCATCTGACTTTCTGTTCAGTTTCCTACTTTCAAAAACGCAAAAAACAACTTTGTTCTTAAATGCTAATTGGTTGTAGTGCTTTATCCCATAGAGGTCACCTATTAACCTAATTATACATGTCAAGAACTATATTTGCTAGTGGATGAATTTTCACAATAAAATAATGATGGCCTTAATGTTTTTATTCTGTTTTGTAAAAGCCTTTTGTATCTTTACTCAGACAGAGCAGCCTTTTTGCTTAGAGAATCTTCCAATGTTAATTGCTTTGTTTTCTCGTACTGAAATTTCATGGTCAAGGGTTTTATTAGTGAGTGGAAATGAGAGTCACTCTATAACCCTCTAAAATACTTCTGTTTCATAAAAATAGGCTATGAAGAGAACTTGTATGTTTTTTTGTCCTTGGAAAATGGAGTGTTTTCAGGTTGGCATGTTGCACGGTTGAATGCATGTTCACAGAAAAGGGATTTTGCAGCAGAGTGGTCATTTAAGACATCCGAATTTACTGTAAGATACTATAGTGTTGCGTTTTAATGGTGGATCACTTATTAACCCTCATGTTCTGTTTAACATGTTCAAAAAGCCTTTTTGTTAACAAAAAAAAAAAAAAAAAAAAAAACTTTACAGTCCTGTCATTGTTAAATTGGATTTGCTTTATTGTATTTTTTGCAATGTGGGTTTGCTGTGCTCAAATTGCCCCGAAAAGAAGCAACACTACTAAAATAGTTAACAGTGACATTTCTAGTAGTCTGTTTGAGTGGAAAAAATAGGTTAATTTCAATTACTATCAAGCGTTTTATGTTTAGACATAAACCACTCTGAACATATAGCCAGTAAAGGCAATCTCAACAGAACATGCACGAGGGTTAAATCAAGTGTATCCCACAGGAGAGGCTCTCTTTTAGCTGGTCAGATGAATAAGACAGGAGTTTATGAACGCTGCATACTGTCAAAGAAGCTTTTAGCTGCACAAGGCTCTGCATTTCTCATTGTGTTCCTTTTCTGAGACACCTGCAGACTCATACGCTCCTTCTACCGGCCATCCTGCTAACTGCATTTCCCCTTTCTCTCTCTCACTTATTCACTCCATCCTCCATTGTCTCCTGTCTTTCTCTCTCCACCCACTCCACCCCCTGCTGAGCCATCTGCGCTTCGGCAGGCCCTGTCTCCATGGCAACAAGGGAGGCCGCGCTGCCTCCTATTGGCCCGCTGCCCAAACGGAGAGGCTGCCGGGGGTCGAAGGTCGTCTGTAGAGTGCCGCCTCACCGGTGTTCTAATCAGCTGTTGACCCCTAGCCACAATGAAATGAGTGTCAGAAGACAAGGGGTTAATAAAGCCTGGTCTGACTGGCAGCTGGGTCCATTATGAGTGAGGGACAGGAGAGGGAGAAATCAGGAAGACCTGGGGGCGTGGGGTGGGGGTGTCGGCTTGGTTGGGACGCTGCAGATGAGGGACTCAGATCTTGGGTTGGGGGCCCGTCTGTGTTGTGTAAGGGAAGATTTGATGTCACCATAAATCTTGTCTGCAAGGGTGGAATGAAAGCTGTGGGTGGCTTTTTTAGGATTATAGCGCCTGGTGTTAGTGTGGGGGATGTTGGGAATTTGGAGGGTAACTGTATCTGTTGTGGGGCAACAGTGCTGGTTTTCACACAGTGTAACATTACCTTACCAAGGAATAGCTAACGTCAGCTTTTACTGTGTTGATACCATTTAAATGTTTTGGGTCGGTAAGATTTTTGAATGTTTTTGAAAGAAGTCTCTTATTCTCATCTAGGCTGCTTTTATTTGATCAAAAATCTATCTAATTGTACATTTTATTTGTGAAAAGTGGATATTTGTATGAATATCATTATTTATTCTATTTCTAAAAAGCATGCTTTGGTGGCACATGGGTTGCAATGTCAAATCAAACTAAAACTGTTAGCCCTGTTACTTTTCTGAAGGCATAATTATATCCCAACAAATCTTAAAATGTTTTAATTTTGCACAAAATACAAATCACTGACACTTACTGCATGAGGGAATGCAGAAATTCATGCAGAAATGTACAAATCTCCTCCTTTAACTGGAAAAGGCAGCCGTTTAATAGAGAGACCCACTTGTGACATTAGCTTCTTAAGGTTTTAGCATGTTGCCTGAGGAGAAAAATTGTCGTTCTTTATTGAATGTTTTCCATCACTCCAGTAAGAACGTCATAGTGTGTGCAGATGGAGACTTGGCACGGTGTACAATTTTACACATTAAGTTAAGCTATTTTTAGTCTTGAACTTGACGGCCATTTTGGATTCCACCAAAACCAATCAATAAAATACAGCTGCAAGTAGCAATTAGCAGAAGCGTGTAGGTGTAAAGAAGTAGGCTATATGAAATGGACTTATTGACATCAGGTTTAGAATTGGAAAAATAAATATCACTTTTTTTTATACCTGATAGAGACTATGTATAATGTATTATATTTGAGATAGAGTATTATGTGTGGGCGACTTTCATCTAATACTGATATGATGTTAAGACCAGTTTCTTGAGTCTTCTTGAAGTCTATGGAGTTGCATTAATGGTTTTATATGCATTTTTCAAAAACCATGTCCAAAGATGACGAGTGCTTCATAAGAAGACGGTTTTAAAATATACAGTTCTAACAGAATATTTCATGCAGAAATGTATGTCCTTGGGGCAGATTTGTTCCCCATGAGAAGAGTGACTCTTGTGTAATATTTAAAGACTTTAGCTCAAACGGTGTAGTGCGGCTGACATGTTTGAATATTGTGAATTTAACCCGCTAGTTGCTAAGCAACCATCAATTCCATCCATCCCATAATTACACAAAATGCAATTAGCCACAGACCCTTCACGCATGCAATGTTCATTGAGTTTCACCATAGGGATAAAAAAGTTCAAAGCGAAGAATATTAATAATAGACCAGTGCCAAAATGAGAACACAAGTTTTTTTTCCTACTTAGCTTAGCAGATCTACAAATAGCCTTGTATTACAGTCACATTTTTTACATATGCACATAGACACCAGTATTATTTTAGCTGCAGCATGCCACCAAATCCATCTGCCCTCATTTTAGCCGACACCAACATCAACACACTTTTACCCCACTTACCTACCCTACCCTTGTTCAGATCATCTTTTGGCTGATTCTCAAGGCAAAACATGAATGTCATAAGCTAACAGCACTTTGCTCCAAGAGCAGACCATATTACTGCAGAGAGTGAGGATCACTCAGGGTTTAAATGAAGGAGATTTGCTCTTATCGATCACAGCGAGATTGTTCGATATTGAATATTCCGGCTTTACCCTTCCTGTTTCGTTTATGGGCTGTTAATTGGCAGAGATGGTTGCATCATAATGCTAGCTACAATGCTGGTATAAGTAACCACAAGGGGGCACTGTGTCCTATCTACAGGGGGTAGAGCTCCATCCATCCACCCCCTGACTTTGTGCTCATTTACTCTCTCTCACCTTCTCTCCTTCTCTCTGTCCTCACGTCTCAAGAACTTGGTGTGGCATGTTCCCATCTATTAGCATCTCAATTAAGGGCTAACAAAAGACAGGTTTTTCCCCTCCGAGGTCTCCACATCTGTGGTTTACCTAGTCTCCATGCGCCCTGAGCAAAATCCAGGAGATTGACTGCACTCCACCAATTACAGCTCCCCATCAATGTCTGCAAGAAATCACAATGGCCTTAATTAGCGACTGCAGCCTCACTCTATTACACGCTAGCGCAGTAAAAGCCCAGTCGCACCTTCACCACCAGTCTCCCATGGATAATGTGGGCTGTAATTACGAAGGAGGAGGTGTATCGGAAGTGGGTGTTTGTGGCGCTTTTCTACTTTCATTATGTAGCCTTCCAAGGACGGCTAATTCATTTTTAAAGGAACAGTCCACCAAAAAAAAAAAAAGATTCTGTCATTATTTACTCAACCTCATGTCATTCCAAACTTGTGTGTTCCAGGGAACACAAAAGGTGGATTTTTTAAGAATACTTTAACCACTCTTTTCAATATAATGTAAAAAAGAAAAAGATCGAGGCTGCCAAGCTCCCAAAAAGCACCATAAAGGCCCCAATATACTTGAAGCAAAATCAACGAACTAACTGATGTGACGTCATTTCGAATAAAATCAAGTCTAAACGAATTTTGTTTGGAGTTTGTTTTGGGAGTTCGAAACAGCGGAATAATTTTCTACATCTGGTAAACACCTTTGTACTACTATTGGACCGTGGCGATTGCGTAATAAGTAGGTGTGCGCGGAGGCTCCGCCTTCTTTCATTTGGAAATATTTTCAGGTTCATTTTTCTTGTTCAGTCCGTCGATGTCAGACGTCTGCTAGTGAAAACATGAACATACTGGAGACACACTGCTTTATAGTAAAAAATGAAGTTGTACTGATGAAATTTTCATGTTTAATATCGTAAAGCTGCTTAATTTTAAGCAATCTATTGTAAATAAACGTGACGTGACTTAACTAGAGTGCCGAATTGCAGAGCTTGTGCAAACATATCCATGTTGATATGATCAGGTGCTTTTCTTATGCTTTATTTAAAAATGCTCAATTTTGTTGTGTGTGGGCAGCGTCTAATGTTCGGTAACAGTTCGGTAAAAATTGGTTTTCTTTATGATAGGTAGCATTTTTATTGTTTATTTGAGTCAAATAAACATATTATATTGTAGACATATACACAACTGTGCTTTAGAATTTCACACAGTTCGCTAGTTTGTCACAGTGTTATTTTAGTAGTATGTACTATTATAGTTTTTATTAATATTTTGAATTAGCTTTCATTTTTATATTCTCAGTTTTCATTTACATTTTTTGTAATTTTGTTATGCGTTTTAAATTTTTTTAATATTACTATTTACCGTTAATTCATTTATTAATTTATTTCAATTTTAGTTTTAGTTCATTTTTATTTTTCAGTTAGTAAATTTTGTGCTTTATCTTAAACTTTTTTCAGTTTGTTGCCAACGTGTTTCATAATAAAAAAAAATTTGTTAACGATAATAACACAGGCTTGCCGATGCCACTATATTTTGCTATCAAGGAGCCCATGCCATACATGAACAGAAAGCAAAAGAAACACATCGAGCGAGAGAAACACTGGGCCAGATCAGACTGCAGTAGATTGACAGGAATAAATCGGATGTGGAAGGGGGCCGAGGTGATTGGATCAGTATTTTCTAGGTCTCTCTATCTGTGTGAGGTGTCAAACATACCTGAGTCTCATTATAGAGTGTGTGTCTGTGTGTGTGAGACTGCGGGCCATGCGTGGGCTAATTAGCTTTTCCCCTGGCCGCTCTGCGACCGCTCCCGTTATTTCCTGACCAGCTTGCCAGGCCGGCACCCCCTCTTCCCCTCCCCCATGTGTGGCTGTTCTAAATGGAGACTCAATGCATGCTGCTCCCCGACATCCTAATGTACCCGACCAGTTGGTTTAACAAACACAGCGCTGCCAACCATCTGCCGGCCAAATCTGTCTTCAAATTGCTTTAGTAACAAACTGAACTTTCTTTGCTGCTCTTGCTTCCTGTGTCCTGCCTTCCTCAATGTGCCGCTCTCTGCTCCTCATCACGGCCCTCGCTCCTGCTCCTTGCGGCTGACCATTGTAATTTTCTCTTCTCGTTTTTTCTGGGCTTGTCTCATCTCATCTGATTTTATTGGTTTTATTTTATCTGTTCTTGTCTCACACTTTCTCTTCTCTAACCATTTTCAGAGTCGTTGAATCTCTTTTATTTTATTTTGGAATCGCCTGGTTTGCCATCGCTTTTCTCTTTGTTTTTTCTCGTCTTCTCGTCATGTCTTGTCTCGTATCATCTCGTCTCATCTGATGATGTCTTCTCATCAAATCTCGCCTCGTCTCATCTAATCCCTTCTCGTCACGTATCGTATTGTATCTCTTTATTCGTCTCGTCTCGTCTCATCTCATCTGATGATATCTTCTCGTCATGTCTCGTATCGTATTGTTTCGTCTCATCTTGTCTCATCTCATTTCATCTGATGATGTCTTCTCGTCACATCTCGTATCGTCTCAAACTCATCTTATGATGTCTTCTCGTCTCATCTTGTATCGTATCATCTCATCTCAAGATGTCTTCTCGTCTCATCTTGTATCGTATCATCTCATCTCAAGATGTCTTCTCGTCATGTCTCGTATCGTATTGTTTCGTCTCATCTCGTCTCATCTCATTTCATCTGATGATGTCTTCTCGTCACATCTCGTATCGTCTCAAACTCATCTTATGATGTCTTCTCGTCTCATCTTGTATCGTATCATCTCATCTCAAGATGTCTTCTCGTCATGTCTCGTATTGTATTGTTTCGTCTTGTCTCATCTCATTTCATCTGATGATATCTTCGTATCGTCTCAGTCTCACCTCATGATGTCTTCTCGTCACATCTCGTATCGTATCGTCTCAGTCTCACCTCATGATGTCTTCTCGTCACATCTTGTATCATCTCATCTCATGATGTCTTCTCGTCATGTCTCGTATTGTATTGTATTGTTTCATCTTGTCTCATCTCATTTCATCTGATGATATCTTCTCGTCACATCTCGTATCGTATCGTCTCAGTCTCATCTCATGATGTCTTCTCGTCACATCTCGTATCGTCTCAATCTCATCTCATGATGTCTTCTCGTCACATCTTGTATCGTCTTATCTCATGATGTCTTCTCGTCATGTCTCGTATTGTATTGTATTGTATTGTTTCATCTTGTCTCATCTCATTTCATCTGATATCTTCTCGTCACATCTCGTATCGTATCGTCTCAGTCTCATCTCATGATGTCTTCTCGTCACATCTTGTATCGTCTCAATCTCATCTCATGATGTCTTCTCGTCACATCTTGTATCGTCTCATCTCATGATGTCTTCTCGTCATGTCTCGTATTGTATTGTTTCATCTTGTCTCATCTCATTTCATCTGATGATATCTTCTCGTCACATCTCGTATCGTATCGTCTCAGTCTCATCTCATGATGTCTTCTCGTCACATCTCGTATCGTATCTTCTCAATCTCATCTCATGATGTCTTCTCGTCACATCTCATATCGTCTCAGTCTCATCTGATGATGTCTTCTTGTCACATCTTGTATCATCTCATCTCATGATGTCTTCTCGTCATGTCTCGTATTGTATTGTTTCGTCTTGTCTCATCTCATTTCATCTGATGATATCTTCATATCGTCTCAGTCTCACCTCATGATGTCTTCTCGTCACATCTCGTCTCGTATCGTCTCAATCTCATCTCATGATGTCTTCTCGTCACATCTCGTATCGTATCTTCTCAATCTCATCTCATGATGTCTTCTCGTCACATCTCGTATCGTCTCAATCTCATCTCATGATGTCTTCTCGTCACATCTTGTATCATCTCATCTCATGATGTCTTCTCGTCATGTCTCGTAATTTATTGTATTGTATTGTTTCATCTTGTCTCATCTCATTTCATCTGATGATATTTTCGTATCGTCTCAGTCTCACCTCATGATGTCTTCTCGTCACATCTCGTATCGTATCGTCTCAGTCTCACCTCATGATGTCTTCTCGTCACATCTCGTATCGTATCTTCTCAATCTCATCTCATGATGTCTTCTCGTCACATCTCATATCGTCTCAATCTCATCTGATGATGTCTTCTTGTCACATCTTGTATCGTCTCATCTCATGATGTCTTCTCGTCATGTCTCGTATTGTTTCGTCTCGTCTCATCTCATTTCATCTGATGATGTCTTCTCGTCACATCTTGTATCGTATCATCTCAATCTCATCTCATGATGTCTTCTCGTCACATCTTGTATCATCTCATCTCATGATGTCTCCTCATCATGTCTTGTATTGTATTGTTTCGTCTTGTCTCATCTCATTTCATCTGATGATATCTCGTCACATCTCGTATCGTATCGTCTCAATCTCATCTCATGTTGTCTTCTCGTCACATCTTGTATCATCTCATCTCATGATGTCTTCTCGTCATGTCTCGTATTGTATTGTTTCGTCTTGTCTCATCTCATTTCATCTGATGATATCTCGTCACATCTCGTATCGTATCGTCTCAATCTCATGATGTCTTCTCGTCACATCTTGTATTATATCGTCTTATCTTATGATGTCTTCTCGTCATGTCTCGTATTGTATGGTTTCGTCTCGTCTCATCTCATTTCATTTGATGATGTCTTTTCGTCACATCTCGTCTCGCATTGTATCGTCTCGTCTCATCTCATCTGATGATGTCTTCTTGTTAGAACTCATCTCATCTCGCCTTGTATCGTATCATATAGTCTCATCTCATCTGATGGTCTCTTCTCTTCTCATCTCGTGCTGTATTTCACACTTCATAGTTTGACACATTGCATCTCATAAAGATTCTAAAACGACCAGAGAAACTGTATGATTATTTACGTCTGTGTCATCTGAAGCATAATTAAACCCCCACAAACCCAAAGCATCAGAGCAGATTTATGCCCACCAGAACTACTGTTTCCAGATCAGAAAGCTGGCTGTCTTTATTGGTTCGCTTTCCCTGCTTACCATCTGACCACTGATCCTCCCGTCCCATTTCCTCCCGTCCCATTTCCTCCCCTTGTCGTACTTCTAGCGGCTGCAGACAATCCAGGTTTCATTTTCCTTCGTGATGATATCCTCAAGAGACCTCACCAAATGGTATAGAACAGATTTTTGGCACCGTCGAGCACATAGCCCTAAACATCATTATGGACAGAAGCGACGAGCTGCCAGGAAACGAGCGGTGCCACCTTCCTCACCAGCCATGACGTTCTCAGTGCCAACGGATGCGTTCTCAAAGACACAGTCCCTGATCTCAAGGGCAAACCCTGCACAATCACACAAAAACACATACGCGCACTCTTAGCCCAAACACTTTTAACCTTAAAACCTCCACCTAGAATCCGTGCTAGACAATTAGTTGCGTATTCTTTATAACACTGCTTATTTTGTCATTGAAAATACATTTTAAGTGTGGTTTATTGGGCATATTGTGTACCACTATATGGTGCATTTCTTGATTTTTTTAATTATTTTCTTATGGTCACCATAAAAAAAGAGTTGCATGATGTTTCGTTAGAGATTTATGCCTTTATTTTCCACTGTATAAGATAACAGCATTACCAAGTGAACTTTTATCCTTTAAAGCGTTTTTTGTGTGTCACCTTTAAAAGTGTTTAATCTTTGCCTCAAATATTCCTCTTGCTAATGCGATGCTAGCTTTATGAAACATAGCTTTTTCCTGCTCTCTAATTTTACAGTTATCCTTCTGCAGTATGAAATTGCTTCACCAAAAAAAAATAGGCTCCTTATCTCTGACTCTCACATTTTTTCCCTTAACCAGGACATGCAGGTATTTGCATACCTAATGACTGCTCTGTCTGACACGCAAATTAATTAGTCTGAATTTTATGCATTTAGCAGCGTGCAAACAAAACACAGAAACATGTCACCAAACAGCTCAGCACTATACCACCTACTCCACTACATGTTTCAGAGATGACTCCGTAATCATTTCACTCATGAAATTTTGAGGGATTCAGAGATATTTTAGCATCCGGAGCGCAGGGCCTCATGTCTCAAATGCTTTTGTTTGATGTCCTAATTTTAATAGCATTATTTATTTATTTTTGTATTTATTTATTCTTTTATAAATCCTTTTTGCATTCTGAGATTCATATAAAATATAAACTTCAACTGAGTTCATGCAGAACCAAAATAAGGGTCATTACAGTTTTCATTTTATCATGGATTGTCTTTCCAGTTAAACGAACTGACATCATCCATCACTGTGTCCCTCAAAGTGAATCTAAAGGTCTTTGTCTTTATACTTTAAACTAAACAGGCTGTGCATGAGGTCATTTGAATCTGGCCCTGTGCGTTTGTCTGCAGATCGTGTTTGTCTAGCTTCTTTGTTCTGGAGGACTCTGGGTCCCTGTAGGCTTACGACCCCCTTTCTGAAGCCGCATGACTTGAGCATCACTCATGGGTGGGGAACCGCATGGTCCCTGGAGTTAGAGTGACCCCTGACCACGGGAGGCATGTGGCATAATGAAGATCTGATTGAATAAGTGGACAAATGAATAAAAGATAGAACTGACACGCAGAGAGAAACACTCATCCAGCCAGTGTCGCTTTCTCTCTTTGTGTCTGCTGATTGAAGTAGATCTATCTTACAGACAAGCCCTGCTAAAGAAAAAAAACGTATGCTGTGTCCACAGTGGACGTGTCTGATGACGCATCGTAACTGTTTTCAGGCTGTCTACACTGGAAAAATCAAAGCTGCACGTCATCTGCGAAATTTCACTAAAAAAGACTGAGATCAATGCTTAACTTCCACAATGGTGAGCTTTATTTTCCGTGGAAATCCATTGGTTAAAACATTAACTCTTATAATTCTAATGATAGTGTTGGTAAAATTGCATATACATGTGGAAAGAAATAAAAGATGATGTGGATTAGTAGACCGGAGACCAGAAACGTAACAACATAACAGCCATAAGTTACATATATTTCATGAAATGAATTTTTTTAATTTTTTTATTTAAATAATGTAATATAAATAAGATTTATTTTTTCTATAGGATGGAATATCCTATAGGATATGCTATATCTATAGGATATGCTATCTATCTATCTATATATCTATCTATATATCTATCTATATATCTATATATATATCTATATATATATCTATATATATATATATATATATATATATATATATCTACCTATCTATCTATCTATCTATCTATCTATCTATCTAGCAACTTTCAAAAACGCTATATAAAAATAAAGTTCTTCTTATCATAATTATTATAAATTGAGTGACCATCAAGTGAAACTGCCACAACGTTAACTGAAATAAAATAAAATAAAATATACAAAATTAATTAAATTTAAACTTAATTTAGGCCTAGTTTAATTTTATATCCTAAAATAACTAAAACTGAAACTAATAAAAAACTATATAGACATATTTTAAAGAAAAAAGATACAATATAAAAATATAAAAATATAAAAACTCTAATATTACTAAAAACTAGAATAGTATCTAAATGATACTAAATCAACACTAATCTGTTTAGGTTCATTAAATATAATGTGAGCAATTTGTTCTTTATTTTATTAAAATACAGGAAATTGACTTGGTTGAATAACTTTGTTCACCTCACTATATGATTCCCACTCATTATATGTCAAAGCATTCAACGTTTTCTGCAGTTCCAGGTTTGATTCATATAAAAATGACTCTTCCTCAGAGAATGAAATGATTTGCTGGTTTTGAATGGTCGTCTCGACATCAAGGCCACTTCGAGCTCAAGGACAAAAGGATGAGGTGAACAATAAAGACAGAGCAGAGACCCTGAGCCAGACTGAGGATTGGAGTTCAATTGTAGGCTAGAGTCAGGCTGAAACAAAAGGATAGATAGAATAAACCGGGCAACATCTCGTTGCTATTTATTCATTCGCCTCCCAGCAGTTTCAAATCAAAGAACAGGACATTATTTACATTCCTTGTGCTCAGCTGCTATAAAACATGAATCCTCTTCAAGGAATTAAATAATTGCGTTCCGCGAGCTAATTTGAATGTTGTTCTCCACATCAAAGCCACATAAAGCTCAGTAAAATCTCCACAGACAAAGGAATGAAGGTAAACAATAGCACAAACAAACCTGAGCTCTTACAGTAGCTGCATCCCAGTTCGCTTCCTATCCGTACTATACAGTGTGGGCAAGATCACGTTTGATTAAAGTGTGTTGGAAACGCTGGTCGATACCAAAAATTGACAGCTAGTTGAAGACTGATTTGGATTATTACTTCAGCAGTATAGCAGTATCCTTCAGAAATCATTCTATGCTGATTTGGTGCTCACGAAACATTTCAATGTTGAAAACAGTTGTGCTGCTTAATATTTTTGTGGAAACCTTGATTTAAAAAAAAAAAAATCAGGATTCCTTGATGAATAGAAAGTTCATAAGAACAACTTTTGTATTCACTGCCACTTTTGCTCAATTTAATTCACCCTAGCTCAAAAACTGAATATGTCCTTGTTGAAATATTATGTATTTTTAAAAATCTTCCTGCTCCAAAACTTTTCAACAGTAACACTGCCACATTGCCATGGACAACTATCAAAATGCTGTATACAATACAGCGGTTATCATACAAAATGTTGGACTGCTCAATACCCCGATAGACCAATCAGAATCAAGTATTCCAGAATGAGTGTAATAATACTTCCTGTTTCCTATTTGAACCTGATAAATTAAATGCATTTTAACATTCTTCATAATTAGAGCCTCTTGGCTCATAGCTCTGGTCTGTTTTCAGCAATGTTCTTGGTTCAGCTGTCCATATCTGTGATCCAAAAGGTAGAAATGGAAATCGACAACTTGATATGCAATTAACAGTGAATTGGTCATATCCCCCATCTCCCTGAAAGCACAGAACTGTGCTACGCTGTCTTCTTGGTGACTGTTCCAGCTAATAGCTGCACATGTGTTGGAGTGGGAGCTGGTAACTGGTATGTTGATGGTGGAGCCTGACCCTGCGCAGGGCATCAGAATGCTGGGATTTGTTACTTTCTGCCCATGCCAGTTTGGCCAGCTGCTGGTTGGCACTGAGAGTGGCGGTTGATGGTACAGATCTGGAGCAGCCTACTTGTGCTGAGTTATTTAGCCAGTGTGAAGGCATTGCTAGGCCACGTCAGATGGGTTTACTGACTCAAAAAAGGACATAGCAAAAACTAAAAAGAAGCGTCTCACTAGCAGCAGCTAGACACATGCAAAGTTCAATGCAAAAGGAAAAAAAGGTTCAATAGGGTTCTATATAGAACCTTAGGGATCTTGACTCAATTTTAAAGAACATCTATATTTCGATTGTCCGCTTTAGACATTCTACTAATTACCTAGTTCTGGCATAAAACTCTAAATGTCGCAGGCTGATAGGTCCTTACTCATTTGGTAGCGATGGCATCGTCATCTACATAGCACAGCTGATTGCATCAGCGGCCAATGAGCTGTGGCTCAACATTCGAACAAATACCGGTAGTGTTGCTGTTAGCACTCTCCAGCGCCCTATCAGAAAGCATCTGAAATCAACATTTAAGATAAGTGAAACACTCTTTCACTCCATATCTTTGTACATATTGTGTGGTTTACTTATTAATTCCTAAATGAGCATCATAACAGTTTAATCTAAGTGTTGTTAACAGTCTTGTGTTGTAATTAAGCATATTAGCTGCAGTGTTTACGCCACAGCAAGCGGTCTATTGTTGGCAATTGCTGTGAGGATATGCTGTCTAAGCTTCCGATATGAGAAAAGGTTAAAGTGAAATAAGTGTTCACGCTTTCAACGGGGTTACCATGTTTAGCCTCATAACTCTAATGACGAGTTCATTATTTTCAGGGCAATGTTTTCATTAGCTATATGCTAATGTGTGCGGTTGATTTCAGCTGCACACAGCGTCAGAGCACTCTCTGTCTTTCTTTATCAACTCAATAGCTTTTCACTTATCAATAAGAGTATAAGGTTATGTCAATGATACATCAAATTATTTAATTATGATACTTGATCAGGTGGTTGCTGGGTTTTTATATCTATCAGCTTGCAACGTATATATATTGTTACTGAGAACACATAGTGTATGTTTCCAGAGCTAAGCCATTCAGCAAGGTACCCCAGGCACACATAGTCATAGGCCACTAGTGTTAAGTCAGTCAAGCAAGGTAGCCCAAGTAGTGTTTTGTCCAATCGTTCTGTCTATGTTCATATATACAAATATATGCATATCTGCCTATGCAGCAGCTTGCTTTCTCACTCGTGCTTTACAAATGTATAGCAATAGTCTCTTTCAGCTGTTGCACAACTGTGCTCCAATCTCAAAAATATAGAGCGGCTGGGAAAAGCTGCGCAATTGTGGCATTGGCTGTACAGCCTTTAACTTTCTGGAAAGATGTTTGTGTGGGGGAGGGCTTTGCACTTTTCTCATGTCTTGTCTCCTGCTTTGTTGTGGGTTTATTGAATGTATGTAACATATGCAGCAGCAACATGCCTTACATACTCACAGCAATGTCTGTGAATGTATTGGCAGTAGCAAGTCTCTGTACTTCTATTCCGACAAGACCAAATACATTGCCATATGCATTACCATGCATCTACATAGCGCAGCTGATTGGTTGCTGTTGCATCAGTGGCCAATGAGCTGTGTGGCTCAACATTCAAACAAATGCCGGTAGTGTTGCTGTTAGCACTCTGCAGTGCGCTATTGTCGCAAATTGGTCAATGATGTCACGCAGGTGGTGGAATAATAACTTTTTTCTCGGTTATTTTGCTTTATTTTTATTTTTGCAGATTCAATCAAAGTCTATTTCTTTCTTACATGTACGCACATGCACACTCTTCAAAAACGCAGCTTTAAATCTCTTGACAAACTAGATGACAAATTCTCAGAGTTAGTTGACATGTAGTTGCGAATAGAAGAATCTTTTGATAAATTAACATTAATCAAGATTAATGTTAATTTATACTATTGCTTATTTTTAGTTTATAATGTATTAAAAATGTAATATGCACAACTTCTATAAAGAAATGGATTAGTATTTGTAAGAATTAAAATTTAAACACAATTTTTTTTTTTATGAATCTAATTCCCGGTTCATTTAGAGAACAACTGAAAAATGACTCATGGTTCAATAAAGGGCTCTAATTCACTGAATCAGTGACTGTTTAAAAAATCATTCCATAAGAGTAATTTGTTCACGAATTGGATATCATGGTGTGCACCACTGTGTACGTTGTCGTTACATGCAGAAAGAAATTGCATTGATGCGAAGTTTCCTTAAAAAGATTTTAAATTATTGTCACGATTTGTGTAATTTTAGTCTAAATTAGAAATTTGTTTCTTTTTTAGAAAATAATCATCACGTCCACCACTGTGGCTGGTGTTTTTAATGCTGGCGGAGTGCTAGTTATTAAGTTAACTATAAGATTTGACCTCAAATCACCAAATCTTTTTTTTTTCTGACTAGAATAATTCAGCATGGAAAAGCATGCTGGTCTTGGCAGCAGGTCTCAATTTTGAAAATTTTAAGTGTTTTCTTCAAATTCTGTGACATTGTGGCAACCTCAATTTTCTGCACAGGATGAAATGTTTCATCTGGTGAAAGCAGGCACATTTTGTCCACATGCCTTCCAGTTGAACCTTTATTAATTTGTCTTCTCTGGCGGAGCTCCCTGTGGCCCCTTAGGGCACCTGATGGATGGGTGGATGTACAGGTTTTGCGAGGACTTTATAAAAAGACAGCGAGACAGAGAGAGAGATGATATGTCTGTACCTAGCTCCCGTCTCCTGCAGCTGCTCCTAACAGGTGCATAACTGCTTCTTGCCAGATGGTCAGCAAAATGTGGTAGTTGGCAGGTTTCTTCACAGAATCAACCCTCGCTCTCACACAGGCACTGAGACGCAGAGATGGAGAGAAAGAGGTTAAAGAATGGGAAAGGTTGGTGACAGAAAAAGTTGCTAAGCGCTATAGCAAGCAAAACTCAGTTTTCAAAAACCTTTTACTTGTTTTAAAACTATGTGAATGGCGCTTTTTCAGTGTGTTATTCTGCACTAAATCGCTTCAGGTGTCACAGTGTCAAAAATTGAGAAAGGTAGAAAAAGCACTCACTTTTTTATATTTTCAACAAACTAACAAGGTTGAGAAAGGCAGAGGACTCAAGCAATAAGCCAGCTGTGTTACAGTTGTTTTACAAAGGGAAGTTGTTGGGTAGCCTACAATGCAAAGTGGAGCTTTTGTAAATGCTGGCAAAAGCACAGTAAAACACTCACTGGCCGCTTTATTAGGTACACCTGTTCAACTGATTATTAATGCAAATATCTAATCAGCCAGTCTTAAGGCATGTAGACATGGTCAGGACGATCTTCTGAAGTTCAAACTGAGCATCAGATTGGGGAAGAAATGTGATTTAAGTGACTGAACATGGCATGGTTGTTGGTATTTCAGTAACTGCTGATCTACTGGGATTTTCACAAACAACCAGAGAATGGTCTGAAAGAAAGAAAATATGAGTGGCAGATCTGTGGATGCAAATGCCTTGTTGATGCCAGAGGCCAGAGGAGAATGGCCAGACTGGTTTGAGCTGATAGAAAGGCAACAGTAACTCAAATAACCACTCGTTACAACTGAGGTCTGCAGAAGAGCATCTCTGAACGCACAACACATCAAATCTTGAAGCAGAGGAGCTACGGCAGCAGAAGACACACCAGTGACACTCCTGTCAGATGAGAACAGGAAACTGAGGCAACAACTCACACAGGCTCACTACAATTGGACAATAGAAGATTGGAAAAACGTTGCCTGGTCTGATGAGTCTCGATTTCTGCTGCGACATTCAGATGGTCGAGTCAGAATTTGGTGTAAACAACATGAAAGCATGGATCCATCCTGTCTTGTATCAACAGTTCAGGCTGCTGGTGGTGTAATGGTGTGAGGGATATTTTCTTGGCACACTTTGGGTCCCTTAGTACCAATTGAGTATTATTGCTGACCATGTCCACAGTGTTCACTTCTGATGGCTACTTCCAGCAGGATAATGCACCATGTCACAAAGCTCAAATCATCTTAAACTGGTTTCTTGAACATGACAGTGAGTTCACAACACTCAAATGGCCTCCACAGTCACCAGATCTCAATCCAGTAGAGCACCTTTGGGTTGTGCTGGAACTGGAGATTCACATCATGGATTGCAGACGTCAAATCAATTCACCAAAATCTCTGAGGAATGTTTTCAGCTCCTAATTAATTAAGGCTGTTCTGAAGGCCTACAAATACATGTTGTTTTGATTAATTAAATCATTAAAACCTTTATTTAATCATTACATTTATTACATAAATGATTACATTTACAAATAATGTAGCTGCTCCGATCACATTTCAGCATCTGTCTTATTATCTTCAGATGTCGAACTGTCTACTGGTAAAAGGTGGGTTATAGAAATGTAATCAGATGCAGTGATCTCTTAGTTTCACAAACACCACAATGCCCAATGCTGTCTCTCATCAACCCCAAACAATCAAGCTCTCACCGAGAGAGAAAGACTAAATCAATATGAACACCATGCACCAGTCGTGTGTGGATGCTGCAGGGATCATTGGGAGTGTGTGCTTGGCCTCAGGCATTAGGAGTGCAGGGTACTCATCCTTCCCATAATCCTCCTAACGGACTACTCTGAACATCTGGAAGGAGAAGTGAACATCTGCCCGTCCTTATAAATTTAGAAATCCCCATTACTCCCTTTTTCTCTCTCTCACTAAATGAATGCTGTACTGCTTCACAAAGGGTCTACGTGGGCCTGGAAGAGAACGCCAGGATTAAACATCACAGAGCAATATAGCAAATCCTTACAGATACTATTTATTAATAAATTTGAATAAATATTAATAAATTATTTATGTACTGTCGTTTAGAAGTTTGAGGTCTGTACGATATGTTCATGTTTTTGAAAGAAGTTTCTTATGCTCACCAAGGCTGCATTTATTTGATCAAAAAATACAGTAAAACTAATTAAAATTACTGGTTTAAGCAAACAAATAAATTAACGAATTAAGTTTTAATTTAATACTGTGATGTGAAATCTGAATTGCTCCAGTTTTCAGTGTCACATGATCCTCGAGAAATCATTCATGTTGAAAAAAGTTTTTTTTTTTTCAGGATTCTGTGGTGAATTAGGTCAAAAGAACAGCATTTATTTGAAACGGAAATCTTTTGTAACATTTTAAATGTCTTTACTGTCACTTTTGAGCAATTTAATGTGCCCTTGCTGAATTAAAAGGATACTCCACTTTTTTGGAAATAGGCTCATTTTACAACTCCCCCAGAGTTAATCCGGGTCTCCGGGTCTGGGGGTCCCACTTTTAGCACAGCTTAGCATAGGTCTTGTCCGGTTCAATTCATTATGCTAAGCTATGCTAAAAGTGGGACCGCCAGACCCGGAGATCGGCTGAATGGATTCGAAAACGGTAAAACTCAACTGTTTAACTCTGGGAGAGTTGTAAAATGAGCCTATTTCCAAAAAAAGTGGAGTATCCCTTTAAAGTATTAAAGGGTTACTTCAGGATTTAGCATTAAGCTTTGTATTAGTAGAAAACCTGTAGTATTTTAGAATTACCATGCTTTCCACCCTCATATCCCCCTGAGACAAGAGATTTATGTATTTTTTGTCTGGAAAAAATCCTCCGATGACGCAAAAATCGTCATTTTGCGTCATCGGAGGATTTTCTGGACAGAGGCTAAAGACTATAGCCAGTAGAAGGCGTTGTTCCGCATGTTTTCAGCCCGCCCATACAGGGTGGGATCTGATCTCACTCACAGAATGTACACAGTGTCAGCCGTCTTTCTTTGGAAGCTAAGCTAGCAGGCTCTTGTTCTGTGGAGAAAGCTGAATAGTAGGAGAAAGCTGAGTAAGTAACCATCCTCCTTTTCCCGGACTTGTCCGGCGGGCGAGATCGTTCAAAATGTACGGGATTCAGCTTTTGCTTTCTGCGGTCGCTATTCCTTGTTTACATGCACACCTTTTGTTTCAATCTAACTGAATTCATTCCGATTGGTGAATTTGAATGTAGTGTTTACATGAACGCTAAACAAGTGATCGGTTGATGTGCGTTTTACCATTGCTAAGAAAAATTCCCGCTCCTCCGTGAGAGATGGGAGACCCGGCGCGTCTCAGTAATCATGCCACCGGCCTCGCGCCGTTCTCCCGCGGCCGTCAGCCTCGTCCTGCTCGCCACAGTAAACATGATGAATGAATGGCTACTGTAGAACGCAAAAGCCGAATCCCGGACATTTTGGGCTATCTCTAAATCCCTCGCAAACTCATCACGTAGGCTAGCTTTGTTGTTTTAAACTGCGCACTCTTACCGGTAGGCGTGGCCTCCTAAGACAGCGAAGCAAGTGCATTCTGGGAGTTGTTGTCTTTCATCCACATAAGCCAAAAATATATTTTCTGGCTTTTCTCAGTCTAGAAAGCTCCAAATTCAAAAATTTCTTCACATTTCTTCTACTTAAATGACCTATTTTAAATACACATTCATCTTCCCAGAGGTGAAGTATCCCTTTAATTTCTTTAAAAAAAAAAATCTCAGAACCTAAACTTTTCCACAGCACTGTAATACATATAAAAAATCTTAAAGATCAGGAAAAACAAAATTACGACACTTTTTTTTCTTTTTGGTCAAAGAAATCTTTAACATTTAACATAAATTAACTTAAAAATACTTGGTTTACATTTCATTCTACTGCTTTCTTCTAATTCAGGAACAAAGAAACACAGATCTCATCAGGTTAAACGCTCACTGTATACAGTATCCATCATAAATGGCCTTTCTGTTGACAGGTGCTGACTGAAGAGGGTTTCGGAGCCATCACCACAGAAATAACAATGACCAAGGAGTTCTACTATGCAGAAGACTATCACCAGCAGTACCTCAGCAAGAACCCCAATGGCTACTGCGGGCTGGGCGGCACAGGGGTCTCCTGCCCAATAGGCCTGAAGACTAAAAATTAACACCCTTCCCCTGTCCTGTGATTGGACAAATGTATATTAACATGCCTTAACTGAAGCAATCACTGTTGCAATACCCAGACCTATATGCCATTGTTGGATATAAATAAATAAAAAAGATTATAACGCAACTGACTTATGATGCTTTTTGTATATGTGTGTCTGTGATCATTGCATTTGATTACAAAACCAAGTGACATTTTCTATCTAATGCAATGACAAGTATATATATAGAAGAGGAAGACACGTTCTTGTTTACGACAGGCAGGATTGTGTGTTCACGTTTGTGTGCTTGTTCTAGATCCATCTGTCTATTCCATTCGCATACATATCAATTCATCCCTCCATCTGTCCGCTACCTATGTGTTTCCTTCTATCCCAGCAGCACAAGCGCTCTCGTCCCTCTCTAAAAGTGTCACCACATATTTCATCTCCTCAATTAAGGCTTGACTGCAATCCCACACAAACAAACACAGCCTCTTGCAGCGGAATCTGGGTATGTTTTACATGGAAAACGAAAAAAACGAACGCTGCCCTTTGGTTTGTCATGCAAGTGTTAGTGCCATCAACAATGTAGCTCTCCTAATGAGAAGAGAGCTTAGCTTACTATTGTTAATAAATAAATCATTCTTAGAAAAGTCTGTTAAAACATGGCCCAATGTGTGATGTTAATATCAAGGAATTTTCTGTTGATTTTTCACAGATGTTTAAAATTGGAGTGCTGCGGATAATGTATTTTTGAAGGCCGAAACTCAGAAACAAGTTAGCATTTTTGAAGCTGTTTTTGGTTAAATGCCTGAAATAAAGTCTGTGGTGAACACAAGCACAAAATATTTTCACATTTTATACTACACACATTTTATACACTCCAATACCCCCCAATCAAATCATGATTTTTTTTTAAAGCTTTTACTAAATGGGACTACAGAAGTTAAACGCCATTAAACGCCCAAAAAGGAAAACTGTCCAAAGTTTGATATCTCACTGTAATATATCCTTTAAAAAGTCACATTTTGAGGCACACAACCAGTAACAGGTTCAATACAGCTTAGATGTAAAAAATGAGAGAAAGTACAGTGAAAGTGATATTCTAAGTGAGCCAAAGACACAATTCCTTCAGTGTTCACAGCAAAAAATATGTGTTTGTGAAAGCAATTGGTGTTACGGAGGGTCTCTGGTGTGGTTTTGGCTAATCCTCTGAGCAGGTGGCGACCGCTCCATGCACCTATTCCTGTGCCACACTCGGAGAGGGTCTCTCTGGGCAAGGCTGGCACTGGTGCTCAGGAACCTGGCCTGGCACAGCTTCCTACAGGCTGCTTTCAGCAATGCTGTGAAACAAGGACACTTGGTGACGCACTCACTTTGGCCCTGGAACCTGGGACTGGAACGCACACACTCTGTTTACTTGGATTAGCCAAGTTAGTGACCGGGTGGGTCAAAAAAGTTTTTTTTTCACGTTAAAAGTTTAAGGCGGCAAGCATAATGCAATACATTGACATATAACAATGATATTATAATTAAATCGGATCGATCTCCCCTTTATTACAGCCTAGTTTTTAATGAAAAAATAATGAATGTGAAATTTTGAAGAAATTTAGTTTTAAAGTGTTCATTAACAGCCATTTGAGTGACTCTTACCTTTGAGTGGCTATCAGTAAGAGATGGTAAGACTGCCATCTTCCGGTGGATAGTGAAATTACATTTGCGCCCAGTCTTAAATGAAATGGGTCAAATGATTGACCAGAAGTTTAATATTATTGAGTTGATGCTTTATTTTTCTTGTGCTCTTCACATCCTGATAGCAATCAATATAGAAGTGGTCTAAATATATATTAAAAATTATATTCTGTGGAAGTCTTAGGACCAAAAATATGTTCGTTCAATCCAATAGGATGTCCTACCCATAGACATAATAAATATGTATTTAAGATGGTCCTACCAGGCTACCAGCCTGTCGACTTATGTATTTCCATACTTCTGCGCACACTGCTCGCGCAGACATCACACGTCATCAGCGCGTTCCGTGAGGACGGTGTTTGGCTATTTTGAGGCTTTAAGACCGTCTGACTGTCTATAGATAGATCTATCTATCTATCTATCTTTGAGACCTATCTATCTATCTATCTATCTATCTATCTATCTTTGAGACCTATCTATCTATCTATCTATCTATCTATCTATCTATCTATCTATCTATCTATCTATCTTTGAGACCTACCTATCTATCTATCTATCTATCTTTGAGACCTATCTATCTATTTATCTTTGAGATCTATCTATCTATCTATCTATCTATCTATCTATCTATCTATCTATCTATCTATCTATCTATCTATCTATCTATCTATGATACATGCCTATCTATCTATCTATCTATCTATCTATCTATCTATCTATCTATCTATCTATCTATCTATCTATCTATCTATCTATCTTTGAGACATGCCTGTCTATCTGTATATCTATCTATCGTACAATATAGTAGTCATCAAAATTCACACCAGAGTTTTAAAACCAAACTTTTTTTTTAATACTAACAAAGAATCATCTCAACTACTTGTACATGGCTACCATGAATATTTGTACAAAAATGCAGTAAAAATATTGATTAATATATACAGATATGTCTCCTTAGTGTCGGCAGGCAGGACGCACATGTAGATGTCAAGAACACCAATGGTCTTGCACGAGTATACACAATACGGATATTGTTTTCCAACATCAGTGACACTAACTCCAGATCAAAGACTTTAAGAACAGAGATATTAATCATGTCTTCAGGAGCACATGACAAATAAAAGGAAATACAGTTACTGAATGATACTGTGTACAGTCATGTGAATAAGAAAGTGCAATACAGAACAATACAAAAATCGTAAATTACATGACA
Source organism: Rutilus rutilus (assembly GCF_951802725.1). NCBI lineage: Eukaryota > Metazoa > Chordata > Actinopteri > Cypriniformes > Leuciscidae > Rutilus > Rutilus rutilus. Next base: position 9,407,588 of record NC_140220.1, on the reverse strand, counting down.
GTAAGGAAGGCTGGCAGCATGAGAGACTGCGATAGATTTTTGTCGATTGTGAGAGGAGAATATGGGCAGAGCTGATTGGCCAAGCAGACGATAATGAATCGGAAGGGAAGGTCCAAGGCAGTGGACGGTTGGTATCGGTTTTGTTATATTGCTCTCGCCCCATTCATTTACACATTTATCGTATTGACGTGTTCTGATCCTATGCCTCTTATTTTCAGAGAAGCGGACCAGAGTGTGCACTGCTAAGGCTTGAGGCTGCGGTAGCATATGGAAACATCTGTGTCACAATGCAGACGGCAATGTCAAAAGAGAGCAGCAAGAACCCTGTTTCCAGAACAGCGAAGGAGTCACTGCTTCAGCGGGATGGGGTGTATTACTTCTACATTCTTTTAGGCTAATGGACACAGACAGACAGCATTTGGACCAAGGAACAATCCAATTCAACAGGAAACATGGTATTATGAAAGCTGTGGCTACCCTTAACAAGTCGTGAACACTGAACAACAGATGTTTAAGCCTGATAACCTTCTTACATGTACAACACACTCGTACAATAATACTTCAGCGTAGGGTGTCAGTCAAGTATCACAGTAATGACACATCACAGTGTTGATGATATACTGTCCAGGGATTGGTGTCATTTATAGTCTTGGAAGAAATAATATAACCTTTATACCTTAACTAACTAATGCTTTTTTGTGGTGTGTTTGCCGACTACTCGGGGTTGTATATCGCCTTTGCGACTCAAATCTACGGATATGGTTTGTGCATGCCTTCATGTTATGTACTATGGATACATAAATCAGTTTTTTTTGTTTTTTTGTTAAATAATCCGTAAATGAGTTAAGCACACCAAAAAGATATTGAATAGGATAAGAAAGGTCGGCATCACCATCATAACAATAGCTTTTTGTTACACACTGTGTAATAGCACTTGGAAGATCTGTCTCAATAGCATCATACATGATTTCTTTGAAATGATTAGAAATGAACTGACGTGCGAACGAAGTCTCACAAACTACGAGGAAATCTATGGTTTTGGACAACTACAATAAATTCTAGAAACGAGTAACCATGCATATTACAGACTTCATTAAATGACATCTGATTAGCCATTGAAACTGTAATGGGAGCTAATGGGGAAAAAAAGTTCTTTAAGGTTTCCGTCTTACAAGGGGCATTGGGGACCAAGCACGACAAAAAAAAAGATTCATATTGAGGGGGAGCAACTCATAGTTACCATTTCCATGGTGTGAACAAAATTTCAGCTTATTGTTCAGAATAGCATCGTTTTTCTGTAAGAACACTGTCGGCGAGACATGTAGACAATTATACATAGCGGGAAATAAAAACGTATATTTTGCTACCAGAACATGCACTGGCCTGAAGGGAACTATTCCTGCAGTCTGCACTTTTTGCTATGCACAAGTGCACCGTTTGCCATTCTAGGATTATTTGACAGAAATTTGTTAGGCAAGATATATTTTTGAGGGTGTCACATGCAGCGCTGGTGTTTAGCCACATTTAGTGGCTTGCATGCCCTTATGAAGAACATACTATTATTAATGGCTTGCTGGGAACAAATGATACATATTTGCTGTGCAAGAGCAAAGCCAAATGGCCAGCTGTTAGCCAATAGGCACATCTGACACCATCATGTGCCACGGTCCAGTAGCCAATCAGAGACGTAGGTGAGAGCAGGGACAGGTACATGCTGCCTCTAACTGGTGATCAGATGACATTACAACAGAGTCAGAGTGGCAAAGAGGGACAGAGAGCGGCCATATTGAACACAGAGTATTGCCAACATAAAAAAAAAACTGTGACAGCACATTGAGGATTGTATACATGTGTGTGCTGACGGAGAAACACAGATCAGAGTCCCTCAGACCCTGGTTGTGTGTTTAACAAGGTTCTGAAGGAGGGTGGCCGAGATCCTGTGATGGAGATGGTGGAGGGGTCAAATCCTCCTGACTCTGTGTGGAGCTGTAGAGTTCAGTGTGAGACTGGCAGGTCTGGGCGCCGGGTCTGGATGATTTTTGGTTTAGGGTTGATCTTTGATTCCTCCTCCTCCTCCGTGTCGCTGTCACAGACGTGGACCACCACGCTGGGCGTAGACTCCGTGCCTGCATGCAGCTCAAACTTCTCACCTGTGTGTGTAGAAGAGAAGAATCTGTCAGCTTGAGAGTTTCTGAACCGAATACGCTATGGGTAGGGCTGGCTGATATATCGAATACTTATAATTTGTTTATAATTTAGAATGTTCTGTCGAACAAAGGAAGATATTTTGAAGAATGTGGGAAACTGAACAGTTTTGGGGCACCATTGACTTCCATAGTATTTTTTTTTTCCTACTATAGAAATCAATGGTGCCCCAAAGCAGCCTGGTTACAAAATTTCATCAAAATATCTTCCTTTGTGTTCAGCAGAACAAAGAAATGTATACAGGTTTGGAACAACATGAGGGTGAGTAAATGATGACAGAATTTTCATTTTTGGTTGAACCATCCCTTTAAGAGAGAAAGTTTTAATTTTGTGTGTTTTTAACTTGCATGTAAGATTTGATTAATACACCAAACTTTTGGTTTTGTAGGTATATATTGCTGTTTCTTCTTCTTCTTATTATTATTTGGTGTTTAAATGGAAATTATTACATTTAATTGGTGGAAAAAGATTTTAAATATCATTTTTGCATTAAACATTTAAAAAAAAAAAACTAACTTGAGAGCAATAATAATAATAAAAATAAAAATTGTGTACATAAAATGCTTACATCCATGCAACATCCAACTTGGATCCCTGGTTTCACCTTGGTGAGGGTATATGATGTCACATGGTAATGGTTAATGGTAAACAATCCCTTTTAAGCAAATACAATGCATTAATAAGTCAAATTTACTTCTGTGTGGTTTAAAAAAAACTGTTCAGCAAACATTTGCAGAGAGAGATGTGCATTTTTACTTGGTCATCTGCATCATTGCTATTCTGTCTGCAATATAAAGCGAATTTCCCACTTCGGACTCCTGAACGGAATGCATATTTATCCTGCAATACTAACAATGAGAGCTAGAGGGCGCTCTCTCTCCAGATCTCAATGTGAGAAGAGTGAGGATATTTTAGGCTGCGGTTTTGCCAGAGAACACCAGCAATGATCCATAGCATTACACGCAATAAACATACTGTACACCGAATGCACTGGGGAACAGTGTTCTATATCCAATGCTGAAAATCCTTAACACTACCAGAATGAGATCTGTTCACTTAGAAATCCCGTCAGTCGGAGCAGTCTGGAGGGGTTTCCACACTTCAGGTAATTAAAACTACGACCGCACACGTTCACAAGAGATAAGCAGCTTTCCTGCATCTCTCCATCCCTGTTGCACGACGGCTGGATGAGGGTCAATATTTGAAATGTGTTAGACGAATTCACTCTTTTTGTGTTTGTTTGCCAGATAGAACAGAACAGGGAGCTGAATCAAAGTTTACCACTGTGCCTTTGGGCAGCATGTGTGTGCAGTGCATTGTGGTCACCCAGAGGATCCAGCACACTCTAAAGACCCTCTTATCTTATGCTTTTAGAAGTCTCTGGCTTACACTGCCTTTCTTCCCCTTATGTTTTTATCCTGTGCGCTCGTAATTCCTCGCACACAAACAAACTTTGAATCTTCTCACTATTTTGACCTAATTCCTCAATCAGTTACGCATCTTATGTTTTATTCATACAAAACGCACTCGCTCAAACAATTCCTCAGCTATGTTCCTACAAATTTACAACCCCTCGCATTCCTCTTCTCCAGCACAGCCTCCTGAGGGCTCAGCTTCTCTCAGAAACCTGGGCATGACGTCAATGCTGCAGACTGACGTCAAGGGTCAGACAGTCGAAGACAGAAAAAGCAAGCAATCAAGCTTGTTACCGCAGAGATGAAACTTTAAAGGCTTCCTAGGCCGTTAGAAACCCTACAAGGGGATACAAACATAAGGTTGTTTGTGGTGATGTTACTTCGCCGTCCCTCGTAAAGCTGCTAAAAACGAGTCTTTATTAAATCAGCAGTGATTTCATTGGCATGCGGAGCACATCTCTCCAGCTCTGTCCTCCGCCACTCATCAAGAGCTGTGTGCGTGTGTGTATGACAGGCGTGCACCGCTGAGAAGGAGAGAGGTGGTGAGCGAGTGTGGCTGCGGAAAGGCCAGATGGATTTCGTCTGGTTAGTATAGGTTCAGTGGGCCGGCACAGGGTATTTTTAGAGCATTCTTTGGAAAGAGGGGCAAAACACTTTCTTCCGTTCATCCTTTTAAAGTCCTCGTCTCCAAAAACACAAATGACAATTTCTGCATTCCTAAGCAACCGTCCTTAAAATAACCCCCCTCTTCTGATTGAAAAAATTAACCCTTTATAGCGAGGACCTCATACGAGCAGGAGCGCACAAGGAAACAGAACCAATCTGATAATCCCAGCTGCAGACTGAATAACAGCCCGTGAATGGATAATGACTCGTGCAAATTGCTGCTTATTTGGCGTCAGCCATCTGCCAGCGTGATTGAAAATACCCTCAGATAAATAGTAAAAAGTGAGGAGCCATGCTGTAGCGTACTTTGATCCATTGACATTATGCCTGTTTCAAACCTCTACAGTGGCACTATAACCTTTCGGAGTGCTGGTAAATCCATCTGGGTTTCCGCATGGAGTGATCAGCAGTGTCAGGATAAAAGTGCAAAAACTGCACCTTTAGCTTACCACAATGGCAGGAATACTTTTGAACACCTTTCATGTTGTACACATTTAATGATTATGATCAAACATGAATTAACGTTGAATAATCTAATATTATTGTGAAATATTATTACGATTGAAAGTAAGGGTTTTGTATTTGTATATTTTAGAATGTAATGTATTCCTGTGATGGCAAAGCTGAATTTTCGAGCCCGATCTCACGGGAAAACGTACAAATTCTACGAGGTGGCTTATTCGTACGAATTCATACGACCTGACTCGTACGATTTTTGCAAAATCGTACATATTTTACGAATTGGCCAATTCGTATGAATTCATACGAATGACCTACCCCTGACCCCGCCCCTAAACCTACCCATCACGTGGGTTTAGACAAATCGTACAAATTCGTACGAGTGAGGTCGTACGAATTAGTACGAATTAGCCAACTTTTTATCATTCGTACGAATTCATACGAATTGGTCGTGAGATAGCGTTGAATTTTCAGTAGCCATTACTCCTGTCTTACAAGTAACATTTATTATTATCATTGTTGAAAACATTTGTGCTGCTTAATATTTTTGTGAAAAAGAGGATGCATTTTTTTCCAGAACTATTTGATGCACATACAGTTCAAAAGAACAGCATTTATTTGAAATATAATATAAATGACTTTACTGTCACTTTTGATCAAACGAATGCATCCTCAAAGTATTTCTTTCTTTCTTTCTTTCTTTCTTTCTTTCTTTCTTTCTTTCTTTCTTTCTTTCTTTCTTTCCAAAAAAATGTAATAAAAATCTTACAGACCCCAAACTTTGTAGTAAAACTAACCACAATAAATGCTGTAAAAAGTGTTGTTCATTGTTAGTTCACCATACTTAATGTATTATTATTATTTGGAGGGTTCTAAAAGCATAAAGTAAATATTCTTTAGCTCAGGATAGTCTGCAGTGAAGTCAATCAGTGTTGTCCTGACATCATTTTCATGTGTTCAGGTCTCAAAAACATACTTGCTCAGAACTGAAACAAATTGTGTATGTCGATGTCTGTTATTTTTAGGGGACCGTTGGACCCCTGGCCCTCATTTTGAAGAAACTACTGTGCATGACAGTTCTTAACGCAGTTATGCTAACAAATAGACATATGCCACATAGTTTGAGATCTGAATCCAGTACAAATATAAAGCACATGGCTCTCTAAGCCTCAGATCAGGTTCATAGGTGTTCAATTGAAAAGTTCTTGTGCTTTGTAACTATAAGAACCCTCTCTGGGCCCTGCACACACACCCCACATGCTTGGCTCCAGGTCTGTTATCTAAGCGTCCACAGATGCAGCAGGAATATTTCATTAAGTGCTTTTGCTTTCTCAGGGTGAAGCGGCTGGGTATGCGCCTTGTAAACAGAGCAGGGAACAACAAAAGCCTTTTGCTTTAATGAGCTGGAGTGTGCGTGTATTGCTGTACTGTACAATTTCAGTGCGGGCCATGTGGAAACACAGCCTCTAAGACACAAACTTGTGTATGGAAACACACGCTTAACAATGGAAAAAAGCTTCCTTCCACAACAACCACACTCATTATTGCCATCCGACAGCAGTCTAACATAGTCAAGGTGCCTGGGCTGAATGGGCTGTTTGTTTAGCTTGCCACATGGTTCCACTTGAGTGCTGTGGATTGCTCACTAGTTTGTACCGTCTCCTCTGTTACCTAATTGCCTTCAATTGCTATTAACATGCGCCGGCTTTGTGACTGAAGCCCATCACGGGCGGACAAGGTCAAAACTTTGAGGCAGTGAAACGTCACTGAAGCGGCAAAACAGATCTCAGTCAATGTTATGTAAAATTAATATTGAAATTAGGACTGGCCCATATATAACCTGGGAAAACCCAGACAACTTCCGGCAAATTTAGATTTGCTCTGCAAGTAGTCTGGCAAAGAGCTCATTCAAGCCCATATCTAATCCGTCGAAATCGCGGCACCAATCAGAAACGTTGGGGCGGGCTTTACACGATGACGATCGCTCTGATTGGTTTTAGGTCTATCCAATTGCGCCCAGAGGCATTTGAGCGACGTCCGTTGGTGAAGCGCACCGACTTTTAAATGCATTATTATATTCAAATTGCAAACACACGAGGACAGTCTCCATGAAAGACCCACTGGCAGATGAACGTGCTACTACATTTCTCTCCGAAACGGTAGGAAATTAAATTAGATTTAATAGAGGATTTTAACTGTGACAAGATGATTGACAGGGCAGTTTACGTGACAGGATGCACGCGACAGATCCGTCCGATAGAGATGACGAAGTAGTATGTCCCAAAGCTTGCCTACTTTTTTGCTACACATTTAAAAGTAAATACCTTTTCTTCACAAAAAGAGTACATACTTTTATGGCGTAGTAGCCTGGCTAACGTCAGACCTCGTCTCATTGAGACGTGGTCTGGGAACCACATGTTCATTTTCTCGTATTTGAGGCGTGGTTTACGAATGCCCAGAGCCGTTTATTGGGCGCTACGAATGTCTATCAAATGCGCCTGTACGTAGCTCATAGCCAATCGTTTCAATTATACCAGATGACGTATGTAGAGCGACAGAAATTCGACGAGGAAGAAGACGAAATAAACTTGCGTTCTAAACTACTTAGAACACTATCTAAGGCTGCATCGAAAGGTAACTTCGCGTCTGCTGCCATGTTGGATCCATAGATATAAACAAACTGCTTCGGTGTGTCGCATAGACGTCGTCATCGTCTTGCTGCTCCCTCCCCGTTCTGTGATTGGTTCCCTTTTTGAGGGGAAAATCTGGTCCATGGTGTCCAGGCTGCCTAGCAGCGTGAATAAAATCGCGCTGCGCGCAAGGCAGCATGGGGAAACCCAGGCTAATGGCGTAGTGTAACTTAGGCGAATTGGGACACAGCATATGGCTTTACACGATGACGATCGCTCTGATTGGTTTAAGGTCTATCCAATTGCGCCCAGAGGCATTTGAGCGACGTCCCTTTGGAAATGAGTTGAAGCTTTGCCAGACCATAACTCAGTTACTACTGAGAATGGTCTGGTTTTAACCAGGCTAGCCCATATATTGAATATTCATGAAATATTTGTGAAGATTCTGCTGGCAATATAAAATGTTTTTATGCCTTTTAATTGATAATTTAGTTTATGAAATAAAGACAAGCATGCTTTATCTTGCGTCTCTGCTTTAAACTTCAGTAGGAAACAGTTAAAGGAGCTGTATGTAAGAAATGTATTTCAATTAATCATAAAATGGCCCTGATATGTTACTAGACATTAAGAAATCATGTTCATTTCAAATACTTATCTCACTGACAACAGTAGTACGGCCAGGATAATGTCATTTAAAAAGTGAAGTTGCAGCCCTCAACTGATGTTGATGTTGTCATGTTGTGTTTTGGCCTGAAGCGCCACCCTCCACCTATCTACCAATCACGAAGTCAGTAGTGTTTCGGCACCGGGGTTGCCAACTCTGCTCTAGTTACCACAGCTACGTTCCTGCTGGATCCTGCAGCCTATCTGGCAACCTCGAGTCAGGGGGGAGGGGGAGGGGATACACCGCTCTACAGTAATTTGAAAGTGATTGCAGTACCAGTTTTGGCCACAATCTTACATACGGCTCCTTTAAGCATAATTCTGATTTAAAGATTTGTTCGAGTCATCAGTCAAAAATCTTCACTGAAGTCTCTAATAGTATATCAAAATATCTAGATAAATGTATCCCTTTTTTAGCTGCAGCCCTAGGTGAAATGGGTATATTTGAACTGAATTATGCAATTCAGTGTGCCTTAGGCTTGTCTAGATGCACTGCATCTACTGTAGTAACATGGGGCCTAGTTTCACATGGTTCAATGCTGCTCTTTCTTCATTTAGACGACTTTGTCAGGCAATTAAGTGGTAATCAATAATAATAATGTACTGTTCTCTAAATTCACACTTAATTTACATTAAATGTTATAGCTTAAAGATTTAAAGCAGAGGATTAATTGTTAATTGTCAGAAGGTGCCAGCTTGATCTCTGGAGTGTGATCTCCCGTCCTGTAATCCAGTTCAGATTGATTTTACGCAAGCATACGTGACGTTTTATCCTCAGACAATTTATATTTGACGCTTCTTTCATTTTACAAATGTGTTGGAATCTAATGTGACAAGTGAATGATTATATGTAGTTCTTAATTAAAAAAAAAAAAATTTTAGTAGTGGTATTTTGTCATGTACTATGTCCTATGTATGTCCTATTCCACAAATGAAAGAGGTGGTTTCCATTAGCACAAAATCATCACAACCATAAGCATTTTATCGGCATTATGCAATAAGCAGAGATTAACAAAAAAAGGCTGGTGGCTTCTTTTCTCACCCTAAGCATGTGGAAACATTTCTGATTGGCTGACCTCAGAACAGGCTGTGAAACCACTAGAAAAGTGAAGCTGTTTCAATGTACCGCTCTGGGATTATGCAACTCTGAATGACTCACTTACACAACCTCCCAGCAGCCTTTGAGGGGATATGGCCACTTGATACAAATCTAGCACTGGTGTGTATGTTTATATATGTGTTAGTAGTAAGTGTTGTATGTGTCACTGTGATGTAAAACAGTGTGATAGGATGCATTTTTCCATTGAGCATGTTGCTGTATGGTGAGCTAAATCAAGGTTTGGCTGGTTAGCATAAGCAGTTAGCCCCTGCTTTTTCCATTGACATCGTCATTCAGATATAAATATATGTAAAAATCTACAAATATTTTATAGTAGATGTTTTATTACTTCTTTCTGTCACAAGTTGATTGCGAAAAGCTTGGGACTGTGCATATTTTTGTGTTGCTATCAGTCATATATGTATTGATTTAAATTATTAATTACATTCATAATTTAAATGCTTTAACAAAAAAAGAATGAATCATTAAATTATTTTAAAAAACAATGCAAATCATAATTTAATTTATTAAAAAATATAAATGAAAAGTCAATAATTAAAAGATTGATTAAAACATTTATTAAAATGAATAATTTTGATACCTTTTTGATTGTTTTTACAATCTAAGGGTGTTTTCACTGGCAGTTTAGTTGAAAAAATGAGGCACGGTTCGCATGAAAAATTGGTAATGTGAAAGCTGTCATGCGGACCCGGGAACGGACCGAGTTACTGAACCTGAGGAGGTGGTCTGAGTTTGGTTTCACTGGAACCAAAGCCACTTGAAGGCAAGCCTGCAACCTTAGCCGAAAAAAGGGTAACACCTGCTAACCAGACGAGAGGCCGTGGATGGATGTCTTATTCATTTCTGTGGACAGTGATTGACTGTCTCACAACTCAGTGAAGAAATTCAATGCTGTCAAGGCTGTAATGTGATTGGTTATCAAGGCACACATGATCCAAGTTAGCCTTTTACGCTTTTTTCCAATGGTAGAGTCACAGACCCTCGTATCTCCCAATAATAAGACCATGGCTGCATCTGAAATCGCATATTTCCCTACTATAGTAGGCTAAAAGAAGTGTACAAAAGAAGTGTATATATAAATAAAGTAACCTGCGCATGCGTTTTAGCCGATGACGACGTCATTAGTTCAACAAAACACATAAAGGAATGACAGTGGGGATGATTTACCTTGGATACGAGCGAGAGCGTGCAGTGAAATAGTGTTTAGTGAGTGCAATCAGAGCGGCAAATGAATGGCTCACAATCTGCTGTCTCCTCAAAAGAGTTAGTTCACAAGCAGCAGAAAGTCACCTTCATTCAACGTGCATACAGTAAACCCAAGTGTTGCACACTCGTGTGCATAATAGCATTAAATAATAAAAAAACACACTATGGGCCCTATCTTGCACCCAGCGCAATTGACTTTGAACAACGACGCATGTAGCCTATCATTCCTATTTTGCACCCGACGCACAGCGGACTTTTCCCTCCACAGACGCACGTCTGTAAATTAGGGAATGAACTTGCGCTCCCGGGGGCGGTTCAGCGAAAAGAGTCCCGGCGCAAACGTTCCCTGTTGCTATTTTGCTGTTCCAGAAAACAATTCCGCCACATTATTATACGCCTGTTTAACCGAAGCTAATTTGGGTGTGTTTCTCCATCCCCAATGTCACTTCTCTGTGTTTTACGGCCCTGACGAGAACGTCGGTCTCCTCGGCTGTGAACCGCTCCTGGCGTGCGCCTGGCAAATCCGCCGTTATAATAGCAATCCGCCATGGAACAAGCGCGCCTGCTCTTAAAGGGAATGTGAGATGTCGCTCTGATTGGTTTATTTCACATTACGCCCAAACCACACCTATGAGTAATGTAGCTACTTCAGATCAATCTATTTTAGATTTGCGTCGGGCGCAAGAGTAATTTATCCCGCCGGTATAATAGCAACAGCGCCCAAGACCCGCCCACAAAGTTACTTGCGTTTCGCGTTTGATACTTGCGTTTCAGATCGTTAAAATAGGGCCCAATGTATTGACATGCGTAATGTTTTCTATTATGCGCCGTGCACGTTTGTAATGATGTAAGATCAAGTTGAGTGTGAAACCAGACCAAAGCTGAAGGAGGCACAGGAAAGAATCGCAAAACCTACTGTACTACAATGAGTTATCTCAGCTGAGACTCTCATTGTCCTAGATCTCGTGTACCACCTGTATGTTAGCCTTGCATCTCACATCTCAAACTGTAAAATCTTTAAAGGCAGGGTAGGCGATTTGTTCCAAATTTGTTTGTTTTTTGTTATGCTGGTTGAAAGTCTCTTCACATCCTGATAGCAATCACTAAATTAAGTGGTCTAAATGTTTTTATATGTATATTGTCTGTGGAAGGCATAGGAACATAAAATGTTCGTCTAATCATTGCATTCGGTCCAAATACGATGTCCTACCTGCCCGTCGACATATGTATTTCCATACCTCCGTGCACCCATTCTCACACGTCTTCAGCGCGTTTCATGCTATACAGAGTTAGACAGCCCTCAGTCACTGAGCACCGCAACTGAAAACAAAAGCCATCTTTTACAGTTCCTTCTGAACCGAAACAACTGTGTTCACACCATAACTACTGTAATCTGGAAGAGATGGAAACCGTTGATGATCGTGACTCGAATTTAGGCATTTCAATGGCAACACTATCAATGCCAAAATGAATCTGCAGCAGTCAGGTGTACCGGTCAGTCCTTTTTAAGTTTTTCATGTTCACTATTATTGTAATGTTATGTGCTTTGAGACATGAGGTAGTTTAACGCAGTCTCTCGTCATTTCTTTTGTTTGCTCCCTGCTTGTATGCGTTCATGTGTTTTGAAGGAGCCGTGGCTTTGGAGACACTCTGAAGGGAGGATGGGATCTCATGCTTTCGAAGCTAGCTTTCTTTCGCTAGCCTCTCTGAAAATTGCCTACCCTACGTTTAACAGTATGTAAAGTATTTGACTGAACTACAGAGTAAGCGTTGTAACACTCTGATAAGCTATGACTTATTTGTTTGCACATCACATAGCTACATTACATAAATAATATAGGTTAAAACATCAGTTATACTTAAACACCCTCCGTAGTTATTTAGGAAGAGCCAGACAGAGAGAGATTTAGAATTCAGCAGGATGTTTTCACAGGATTTTGAAATTGATCCCTTGGGGGTTTGATGGATGAGAGTCCATAATGCCAAGCCCTGTTGCATAATTCAAATGTTCCTACTCCATAATCCCCAAACGCCTTTTACACTGTCAGCTAAAAATAGACCAAACAAACAGAGGGTGGCATTCAAAATTGACCTGGTTCCATAAGCGATACTGCCGGAGCTTTTAAGCCGTCATATACTCACGTGCTCTACATGCTCTAAAGCTGTTTGGTTGCAAAACGAGGCAAGATGGACTGAATGACGATGATGCGCGAGCCAGGGAGGCAGATGGATCAGGCTGAGTGATATAATACTGACATATTTAGACGCATTACGAGAAACCGCATGGCACTCTTATGGGTAAAAAAAAGTCTCTCAGATGGATTGTTTAGTTTAAAACAGCTGTGAAAGTGACTGACAGTAACGATGTTGTGCTTTCGGCTTGATTTTGGAAAGATCCAGTTCTGCAGATAAAAGCTGATGGATTCAAAGCAATTCTTAGCCGATGGCTGGGATTGTCTAGTGTTACTGGAAATCGGCAGACAGCAGAAATGCAGCCTGTGTCGTTTATACAAGGTTATTGACATGAGCCTGTTGATATGGATTTGATGTAGAGGACTGATATTCATGAGGCAAGAGTCAATGATAGTAAAAGCAAATCTGCAGAAAGCTCTCTCTGGTCTCTTTTGTCGTAGCGTCTTCTTGCTCTTTCTACACTACAAAAATCATATTCTTAATTAGCATTTTGACTTATTTTGTAGTTAAAATCTCCCTGAAACAAAATAAATATACTCGGGAAGCAACAGCATATTACAATTTGTTTTCAAGTGTATTTTGTCTTACTGCTCTGGCGGATATTTCTTTAAAATCTTTTATATGTGTAAACAAGCTAATAATATGGGAAACATCTGCCAGTGAATTGAGAAAAAATACACTTATATTCAAGATGCAGTTAGGATGAAATGAAAATTCATTAATTTTCTAAATGCTATTCATCATAATTGTGAATTATTCATCCATCCAGGCATGTGTTTTATTAATTTATTTAATTGTTGACCTTGTAATTAATTTTTAAAATAATTTCCGGTGAAACAACAGACTTCTCTTTGGTGATGTATGCTGGACTTGGTGAAAATTTGGACTAAGCCGCTCAATTTATATGGATTAATTTTGCGATCTGTTTATGAACTTTTTGAAGCGTCAAAGTAGTAGTTGCGTAGCTGTCAACGGAGGGACAGAAAGCTCTCAGATTTCATTAAAAAGATCATTTGTGTTCTGAAGATGAAAAAAGTACGGGTTTGGAGTGCGAGTAATTAATGACAGAACTTACATTTTTGGGTGAACTATCCCTTTAAAGCCTTGATGTACCATACACTAGACAAAATGATATGTCCTACTTTACAATAAGTAATCCATTAGGTTTCATGAGTTTACAATGAACAGCAATATTTTACATTATTCATTAATCAAGCGTAATGTTAATTTATAAATTCTGTATTGTTCCTTGTTAATTCATGTTTATGCAAAATATATGAATGTTAATTTATGACTTAAAATGTTAAAAAATGTAGAAAATAACATGAACTAAGATTAATAAATGCATTAAAAATATATAGTTTGATATACTATTGCATTAACTAATATTAACATAGATAACCTTATTGTAAAGCATTTCTTGGTTTATTGGACAATACCATAATGGTGATTCCATGAAATTATCATTTCATATCATATTACCACCACCGTGTTTTTTGTAGTGGTGGACAATGGAAAGGACAAAGGACAAAGATGATTGATGTAACCTAACAGAGTTACATAACGTTATGGAAGAACAGTATCCATTTGTAATTTAATACATGATGCTATAAAAAATTCCACAGAAAATTCATGGTGGCTCGTTAATTGGGAACTGGAGATACACAGTAACAGGAAAGAGACACTGAAAAGGGTCACCCAGAGGTGCTTCGTAATATGCTTATTTACTCCGAGATGGCTGAGCTGTTCCCAGGAGAGCAAGGGCACTCACAGGCCCACTGTATGGAAGTGTGTGTGGTCCATACCAAACACAGCCCCCTGTCTGCACTGTCAAACACCCAGATAAACAGAAGCATCTAAACGGCAGCTTTAATCAAAACACATTACAGCTCCACAAGCACTGACTACAGTAACTGCTCATCAGGGCACAGTGGGAGTCGCACACACACACACACACACACACACACACACACACACACACACCCTTGAAGGTCGGCTGAAGAACGCGCATTGATTATGAGCAGGATGGTGGAAGTACAGTGATCACCTGCACTGCAGTGAAGGGGGGACAATTTAAGACAACGGATAACCGAGTAAGTAATGGATGTGCTTGATTTGAGAGGATAAGGATTTGTAACATGCTACGTGATATCTCAGCATGCAAGGCTGAACTTAAGGGTTCAGGTGTAGACCTTTCATACTAGCACATGATGCACAGAGATAACGATGCCTTAAAACAAAGATTGAGAGCGAGCTGTGACTGACCTGGGCCGAGCTTGGCAACCGCATACAGCAGGTCGTAGTTAATAACCGGTGTGGTCTCGTCAATCTGTTGCCAGCCGACTGGAGGTGAGCCAGGAGGGGAGATGAGGAACTGTTTCGAAGGCTGGGGAGGAGCCAGGTGCAAATTGTCTCCTTCGGATGCTGGTTTCTGCACCTGAGAGCCAGAGAGTGTGTTAGTCCAGTCAGGATTCAGTCGAACAAAGATTGTCTTGAACGCTTGATGGAGAGATCTAACCAGATGTTTCTCAAGTAGCTATTCACAAATATGTGCTATGTATTTAAAATCTATGCAAGAACAGCATTCTATAAAGATTTGGCAAAATTGAACAAGGGCCACACTCCACATAACATCTTATCAGTCAATCTATCAATCGATTGTTCTATTTATCTATAAATGTTCAGACATGGCATTGTAAAAATTTGTATTGTCTTTTCTAGTAATGCATTTGGTGCCACTAATGGCAGCTCAGTGGCACAAACAACATGATATCGCTTGGCAAATGCTTAATTTGTCTTTTGTGTTGTTGTGTTATATGTAACTAACTATCACTTCTCACCTGGGCAAAGTAGAGTTTGAGTTTCTTTCCTCTGAAAGGTGTCTCGTGCAGCTCTATTCTAGCGCTGGCTGCTGCTTTGGGGTTACTGAAATTGATCCGTACACGTCGGAAGCTCTTAAACTGCTGGAACGTCACACCGTCATCGTA
Organism: Rutilus rutilus; assembly: GCF_951802725.1. Classification (NCBI taxonomy): domain Eukaryota; kingdom Metazoa; phylum Chordata; class Actinopteri; order Cypriniformes; family Leuciscidae; genus Rutilus; species Rutilus rutilus. The sequence continues at coordinate 9,392,044 of NC_140220.1, read as the reverse complement.
CGCAAGGAAGAGCGCCTCGAACATTTCCTGAAATACAAAAAAATATACAAGATATATTAACAAGAGGTGAATATTTCAATTCTGTCCACTGGCAAATGTCAAAACATGAATAATTCATGTCTTCACAGAGGACAGAGAAAGTTGAGCAGGAATGCTTCTTTACTGCGCCAGAAACAAGCAAGAGCTGTTCCACCAATATCAATCTCATCAGGGCCACGATAGAATGATTGCGAATAATGTCAGCATATCAATGACAGGATGAACGTCATTGTATTCTTTATGAGACAGAGCAGTTTTTGGACTAGGCACGCCTCGCAAAACATCCAATCAGCTCAGCCAGAACCGGACCCTGTTGGAGAGACAGATTGGCTGAATCTGTTATGACACTTTATATTCATTTCCTGGGCAGGAGAGGAACTGATGAAAGCAATGCTTGTCTCTCATGTCTCTCAGTTCAGTAATCAGTCCTGCTGGGCCTGAGCAACCTTCAGCACTCTCAGCCTAATGTGTTAAAGAGAGGATTTTCCCAAATCAAATGTATTCTAACCTTCACCATGAGGACTTAAAGGGATAGTTACATTTAAATGGATAGTTTAAAGCTTTTAAAAAAACACGCTGTTATGAAACTCCTTTAGGGTAGCATCTGAAACAGGATTGCTGGAATAGAAACACCTTAGAACAATTAGTATTTTCCAAAAGAACGCCATCAAATGTGCGTAGGCTATCACATTCCTGATTTGATTGTTCGGCTTAGTAAGGTATTTAATTGCATTTTTTTCAGAGACCTGTTAAAATGGTTAATGTCTCAGTGTTGGGTTTGCTTTGCCTTTTAAAGGCATTGCACATAAGCACTTGGAAGTGAGGCTAATGTGTACACCAAAAATAGGTATTCAACATGAAACCCCTCAAATATGCCCTAAAATTCTACCCAACTGGTGAAACATTTCAGTGTGATGATAAACAATAATCTAAAATGAGAAACACTTATGCCTAACATGGCATGGGAAAGTAGATATGAAACATAATGTGAGGCCCAAGAGACATGCTTGCTTTGTATAAAACATTTATTTCAGGTAGAGATGGTGTGATGTAAGTTAATAAAAAAGCTTAAGTTCCTGGTTTGATCCCCATATTGTGTCCTTGAGGACAGTTAAGGGTCTCATACTTCCTGCTGAATCATAAAACCCCTCAGGTGTGAATAGTTTATCCTTAAAACCCTGCATGCAAATCAAATTACTTTTGTCTTAGGTAACTTGAGTTTAAGACTCCTGCTTTAAGTGATTGTTCTGTGATAAGTGCACAATTTGTTGCTTTTTATAAAAATGTCTTCGAAATGACTATTTACCATCAGTCACTAGAGACTCTGCTCAATTCTTCCCAACACATAGAATCTAAACATGTCATTTTTAGCATCAGGAATAGTGAATGTGCTCTATAAAAATGTCCAGCGACAGGGGAAGATGAAGGATTCGAGCTGCTCGCAGGTATTCTCCTGCAGAAACAGATGGATAGCTGAGCCAGTTCTCTTCCACAGCGTCAATTCGCCAAACACCTTGTATCCTGTCACAATCTGTGAAAAACCTCCAGCATATTCCTTCATCTCAGTGCCAAAAGTGAAAGTCCCCGGAGATGACAGCTGTGGATGTGTCGTCTCCACCGTGTGTCAGGACGTAAGGTGTGTATCAGCAGTGACAGCTGGGCCGATTCTGAATGACTCAGCGATGACAGGTGACACCAGATGAGTCCAGTGCATTCGGTGTGTGCACATTTTCTATACTCCGAGTTTATGACTCAGCACTTCCCTGAAGTTTTGCATGATGTCAAGTGTACCCAGAGCGAATTATGTAGCCAGAACTTGATGGTGTGTGAAATGCAGATCAAAGCACATTCGTCTGATCCACTGCACCTTGAAATGAGATCATTGACTAACGTCACAGCACTACTGGTCATCAGCATATGTTGTGTTGTGGATGCTGGTGTCCCTATCAGGCATCTTAAAGGTAGGGTATGGGATTTGCAAAACGCCCGGCAGATTTTGAAAATACACAACTCAATTGGTCCTACCTTCTTTCCTCCAACGCTGGCCCTGACTCCACCCATTCGAAGAACATGGGAGGGGGATGGGGGGAGGGGAGTATGGTACGACCGCTTGATTGACAAACTTACTGTCAAATGATTCTAGGTGGTCTTGGAAATGATTGGCTGGAGTTTTTCGAGTCCTGCCCGTTCCACAGATGATTAAATTGCTTAATTTTCATTTCAGTGCTTCTAACTCAGTGGCTGTAAGTGGGTTAGGAATAGGATTTCAAGTGATTTTGAAAAAATGAACAAAAAAGAGAATCACATACCCCACCTTTAACTAGCTTTATTAGCCTCCCTTGGTCAAATAGCTTCATGCCGGTCATTTTAGAAAGGCAGTCAGACATTTCCCAATTTTTGTTGTGAGAAATGGCTTTCCAAATATGAGCTGAATTTTCAGTGGCACACTGTAAACAGCGTCCAGGTTTGTTCACAACTCAGACCAAGTTTATTTCTAGGCTGTTACTGGTGGTTGCTAATTGGCTTAAAGTCAAAAGAGCGAATTACTGATATTTTGGTCCTTATTTTTCAAGTCAAAGTCGAAAAACAAAAACCTGTCTGCTTAGAAAAGTAAAAACAGGTTGGGCTGCGTTTCCCAAAAGCATTTTAACCCTCAGACGGTCCTCGGTCATTTCTGACCGATAAATTTTCTGTTTTGAATTTCTAAAAATCACAGCTTCATCGGAATGTTATGAAACTTGGTGACTTTTATGGCATTAGGTATGTGAATACAAAAAAAAATTGAGGTCATGATCCGAGCATGCTAAGTGGTCGTAAAAAAAATAGTGACGATTTTGGTCTTCGGTCAAAAATGACCGACCCATAGGAAATGAATGGGAAATTGAAAAAAAAAAAAAAAATTCTCCGAATTTTTGTGTGTACAATCTACAAATCGGCCTCAATCCTAAAAAAAAGTACACCGCTGTAAAGGGGTGACACTCTACAACATCAAGAGTACAAAAAAGACACACCCACCCACACACACACACACACACACACACACATACACACACACTTTTATACACATAAACACCAATAAATTTTGATTACAAAAAATCTGTTTAGAATTTTTACACAGCTTCATTGGAATGTTCCGAAACTTGGTGACTTGTATGGCATTAGGTATGTGCACGCACAAAAAAATTGAGGTCATGATTCGAGCATGCTAAGTGGTCGTAAAAAAAATAGTCACACTTGTGGTCTTCGGTCAAAAATGACCCCCATAGAAAATGAATGGGAAAAAAAAAACAAAAAAAAAACAACTTAATATTATTTTACAAAAAGTGTTATAATTGAATGAACTGCATTTTTTGTTACAAATTCTGTACAAAAAAAAAAGTAAATGTGTCCATAAACAGCTGGGGAATTCACATGCCTCTCCATAGAGAACTGTAGATGCCATCTAGTGGTTACACCATGCTCCTACGCTTTCTCTCCATACTCTCACCAGATGGTGCTAATCTGCTTCAAACATTTTTTTTTTGAAGGCCTAGACTCTATCTTAAACTAAAATACTGTATAATTTTATTTTTTTTAAATACATATATTTATATAAATTTTTTAATTATTTTCAATGGCAAAAATAGACCATAAATATTGCATAAATATTAATAAATTCAATAAAATGATCTCAAAATACTAAATTAAAAAGAATAAATATTATAGAACAAAAATAAATTGCATTGGTTTTACTGGGATGGAGGAAGTTTCATTTTTAGGCCTCCGGTCACTTCTGACCGGGAAGGCCCAGGATGTGACTCCGAAACGAAGACCGTCTGAGGGATAAGCGTAAGTTGATCGTAGAACAATTGCCTCCAATGGTCTCTATGATCAACTTAGGCTTACGATGCTTTTGGGAAACGCAGCCCTGCACAATTGGAGTTATCATTCATGTCCATACCAGTGCGGTAAGATTTACAAGCCGAAGGTTAACACTCAGGGTTGATCAAATCACTAACCCCAAGTATGAACAATAATAGTAGTGATTATTATATTATTCACATCAAAAATATACAACATCTGGCCATCACAGCCATGGAATGGATTTAGAAAATAAACCCAAATGGAAACACTGAGGTTAAGAGTATCACTTTATGCCTTGAGTATATGAGACCAAATATACAAAATAATAAACAAATAGATTTAATATTTTAAACAGATGGAGATAAATATAGCTGAAGTATGACTGTACTTTAGTACAACGGGTTACATGGTGTTATGTTCCTTTTTGAGAGTCTTCAGCCGGACATTTCAAAGCAAATTATTTGTAGTGGAAATAAATGACATTCCTTTACAAATATGGACACTGAGATGAAGGGAGGAGGATGCAGGGTTATGTGCAGTGGAATATTTTGCCACTGGCATTCTAAAAATATTACTCTATCTAATCATAAAAGGATCTGTGGAATGATATATTTATATAATTACCATTTTTAAAACACCAGAACTTTGGCGCATGGTGGATTTTCCATTCTCAGTAGATTGATCACACACACACACACACACACACACACACACACACACACACGTATGTCCGACTAACTAGCTTTTCATGTCATTTTAAATTGCATACTGAAGAAAAAACATTTTGACTGCAAATAGATTATTTGTGCACAGACAAACATGTCATTGTTGCCTTTCTTTATGATACTGTTTGTGTATCATCTAGGTTTCTTTCAAAACAAGATCCAATATTTAACTACTTGGTTGGTTGCAGGTAAAGTTTGCAAGTCATGAAAGTGCAGAGAAAGACAGCAGACTGGCAGAAACAACTCAAATTCTCCATAGAAAATATCAGTGGTACTTTGTCTCCATTGAGAGCTGCATATGTGTTCTCCTCAACAGAATGGATAGAAACCTGCGTATATTGCTGTGCTTTTGGTTTGATCCTTGGCACAGATCTGACATCCCTCTCCTCTCCCCACTATATATTTTTCTATTTTTGAACTCCAAGGAGCCTATTGGACATTAGCAAATCGACAGGTCTGCTCCTCATTTACCACCACCTTGAAACACATTTAAAAACAGCAACAGCAGTTGGCTTTAAGTGCCCTCATTTAAGGTGGTGGAAATGAACATTGATACCATCTGGTACTTGCTGGTATAAATGTCATGAGAATCAGATATAATGTTGTCAAGACAAAGTCATTATGGCTATGAAGCTCTGACTACAAATACAATCCCCCGGTTTTAAAGACAAGGCTTAAGCCTAGTCCCAGAATAAAGTGCATGTTTTAGTTGTTTTAACTGAAAGCAACTCTTGCACTGATATATCTTATAATATGTCAGTGCCGGTGTTTGGTGTCAAGATGCATACAGCAGTAATGTGTTTTTCTAAGGCATGTTTCCTTGCTTAATCTAAACCCTGTCTGAGAAAATGGGCAAATTTTTTTTTTGTTACATTTTATGACACTGAGAAATCAATGCATTGTATTTTTACCAATTGGGGCCAGATTTAATAATAGCTTGCGCCAGCGCCAACCTCTTTTGGTGTTAAAAAACTACTGTCAGGATTCACTAAAGACATGCAGTGAAGAATTTGAGCTGAAAAGGCATTGACAGTTATTTTTGCAGCTGACTTTATTGCAATTTATGGGAGGAGCGTATTTAAATGAATCATGCAAGGTGATTTACTAAGGTTTGAGCTCGTCAATTTACATTTTTTTTGCACCATTATTTAACGCCCACAAATAAGCATGTCTTAAGCCAGACACTAATTTGCGATGCTCTTGGTAGATTGCGTTGGTTTCTTTTGGCACAATCCCAGGTAGGGACTCAACAGTACAACAAATGAAATGACTGTACTTCCATCACAGCTTACTTAGCTTGTGCAAGATGGTGTCTGCTCTGACTAAAATACTATTTTGTGTTTTTTTTATCTATTATAGATGTCTTTAATAGATAGCTTTAATTTATTAGTATCAGTTTATATTGATTGTTACCTTTGCAGTTATTTAAATTTCACTTAAAGCCAATCTTTAAAGGGATGGTTCACTCAAAAATGAATGTCATTCATGTCATTCCAAATCTGTATGGCTTTCTTCTGTGAAACACAAAATATGATATTTTGAAGATTGTCTCAGTTTATTAACTATACAGTGGAGGTCAATGGGGTTAAATTTTCTTTGGATCCCATTTTCTTTGTGTGGACAAAAACAGTTGAAAGATTCTTCAAAATATCTTCTTTTATGTCATGGTTTAGAATGATAAATAATGGTAAATAACGACAGAATGTACATTTTCAGACTATCCTTTCAAAATTTAGTTGCAATATTTATTAAAGGTCAAAACAAATGAGAAGTGTTGTCTAGTAGCCTATATTGCAATCACAAAAAGGTAAAGGAGGTAGCTGAAAAACATTAGGTAATTCGCTATGAGCTTGTGCAAGAAAAACAGACATGTTTGATTCGGACGTCAGTGAAACAATTTTACCTGACCTTCTCAAGAACATGTCCATTTTAGGTGAGAGTGGAGCGTTAAAGGACCAATCAGGCTGAATGATATTAGAAAGAAAGGGAAAAATCCTTTGTTTTGGAAGCAGCCAAGCAGCCATGTTAGTTTATAAACAGCCTGTGGTGACGTCTAGGCCGCTGTATGATCTCAACCCACTAAAGCATGAAATTACTGCGCAATGACACACTCGGTTAACAGCTTTTTGCTTGACAGATAAAAAGTCCATCAAGGATAAGAGAGATGCTAAAAATAGCACACATTAGCCCAGTGACACCTCGCTTAACTTCACATAGTTGCTTTCCTGCCAAGATGAACCAAAGCAAGTACAAACTGTGTCAGATGACAATACAAAAATGTAAACAGCAGATATGGCTGGAGACTCCATTAGAATGGAATGATTGGCCTTACATCAAGGAGAAAAAAAAATCAGGTTCTATGCTTTTCCACTAGTCTTTGAGGATAGTGTGGTAGGCATGTAGGCATGCAAGAAATTATAGCTGTTCCTTGGCCAATCTGTGTGTTTACTGTTCACGTTGGGGCTTGAAAACGGTCTTAATAGGGGGTGGAAGAGGGGAAACGCAAAGTGAGCCTAACCTTAACATTAATCCTGAAATGAATGTCAAGTTTAACAGTCCCCTGCTTTTAATCAAGACCAGATCCTCTCCTTGCTGGGAGATGAATTAGCCTCAGAAGGGGGAAGAGAAAAAGGTGAGTTTTTCTTTGCATGGAGAGAGACTATTCATCTTATACAGATCCAGGCCAGATCCTCTCAAGCTCATTTTCCTCAACTTTGACTTCGGTTAAATATAACTCTTTGAATTTACCACTATAAAACAGGACAATGCTTCTCTTAGGGAAGCCTGCAAGCCAAATATTACACGAATACTGGGATCTAGTATAATACAGAGATGTAAACAAACAGAGATAATTGTCACATTGTTCGCTGGCCTTCTGATGCATATTTTGCACAACATTTGTTTTTGCTTGATCTAGCAATCTCTAACCAGTGCATGGAAAAGAGAATGATTTCATTTTGATACACAAGATGATGAGGTCTTTTAATTGTGACGTCATACAAAAAGGGGCCCAGGATGAAAACATAATCTTGAGAGTATTTTATCACAATCAGAAGGACTATCAAATGCTTCCCTCGCAACGTACAAAGGCTGAGAACAAAGAAAAAAAAATCAATAATAAAATAATGAAAATCTAATATTTGGATGCTTATTTGGTGAACTGATCTGACAGGAAATGGAGTCGTGCTGCAGTGCCTGAGATGTTCTTGCTGTTATTAGAGGAAGCAGGTCACCTCCATGGCACCAAGAGAAAATAAAAGTGACCTCCTGACTTGCCGTGTTCCCAGCAAGGAGCAAATAAATGTGGAAAGCCCAGAAGACCCACTGCTCTTCCTGCTATTACTCAGCATTATGGCCCAGCTGAAACTCAGCCCAGTCACAGAGCAGGCAATGTGAAACATGTCACGAGAAACTCATGAGGCAGGAAGAGATGCAGGAAGCATATAGGAAAGATAAAGAGGTATTATATGAGACTGGAAAATATTGGGATATCAGTCTATATTCTTGACAACATTAAAACTTCTTCGTTTAAGGGTTAGTTCACCCAAAAAATTGAAAGGGCAGTGATTCTAGTTTCTAAAGTGATAAATATGGATATTTTTCTGACAAAAATGCATCGTTAAAAAGGCCACCCCTGGAGCAGTACCGATTACTTTTATGATGGATGGATGCACTTTTTTGGGCTTCAAACCCTCAGGCGCTACTCACTCCCATTGTAAAATTTGGAAGAGCCAAGATATTATTTATTATAACTTCGATTGTGTTTGGCTGAAAAAAGAAAGTCACATACACATAAGATGGCTTGAAGGTGAGGGTAAATTATGGGTTAATTTTCATTTTTGGGTGAGCCTTCAGTAAGTCTTCTGAAACCATAGCTTTGGATCTAAATTTGGATGTGGGTTAAAGGGTTAGCAAGTCACATTTTTGGTTTGTTCCTCACACAAAGCCATCATACAGCTTCTGAAGACTTTTTAGTGCACAAATCCTATGGACATTTTTTTTCTTTTTGTGGACTATGAATGGCTGTTGTATGTATCATTTCTTCTTCAAAAAATAAAATAAAAATAGAAACCCGAATTTTGTTTACATCAAAATTTGGCATTTTTTTCTTTTTCTTTTTAGCCTACAAAACACTTTTTTTCTGCTGTCATAAAGACCTCATGGGTGGGGGAAAAATAATATTTACCAATAACAGGACAACCTAAAGGCTGTTCATACTCATGCAGAAAAAATGGCAGACAGGCAGAATAAAATGTGATTACACTCTCTGACAGTAGGTGGCACTTATGGAAAAGCAGAAATACGGTTACACTTTAGTTTGGGTAACACGTTTTCACTCTTAACTAAGACTTTGGCCTCAATAAACTCCTGATTTACTGCTTATTAATAGTTAGTAAGGTAGTTGTTGTAGTGGTTAATTTTAGGTATGGGGTAGGAATAAGGGATTTAGAATATGGTCATGCAGAATAAGGCATTAATATGTGCTTTATAAGTACAAATGAACAGGCAATATAATATGCAAGCCAATATGCAACTAGTTAATAGTGAGAATTGGTCCCCAAACTAAAGTGTTACCAAAAGTGCTGCAGAAGTTTCATTTCTGACACCCGCTTGTCACAGAGAATAGGAAGTTAAACAATAACAGTGTTTGTCAGACAACACTAAATACTGTAGTACAGAGACAAAAGAGTCCTCTACTATTCTATAGGAGCACTGATAGTCATAAAAGAAAAATTCTTCGCTACTGACATTCCTTCCATGCACGATGAGGATACACTACATTCAAATTGTCATCACATGTTGTCAGGACAAAGAGATGTGGCCCCATCAGATCTGACCCTGGTTGCCGAGCTCCAATATTTACTAAATTGCCAAGTACAGTATAATATAGTTCAATTAAAATACACTCCACTGATTCCAAAGGGTGCAATGAAGCATTGTTAACACCCATCCAAATGAAGGATGTGGAATCAATAGTGACCTTGTAGGTCAGACAGAGTCTGTGATGTGAAAGATGAACATATTACAGACTTCAGAGAATGATGGTCAGTCGGGCAAGAGTGTGATGCACTGAGATTAAGTGTATTCTTTGTAATGAGAGGTGTGCGGTGTGAATGAAAAGAGAGTGTACGACTCAAGGCAAACCTTTTCTCAGACAATCCACCAATGAGTGCAAAACAACTATTAGACAGAAAATCATTAAAAGAGGCACATTTACAAACACAATCACTTGAAAGACGAATAAAAGCACTTCATTTCAATCGATGAGCCTTTCAGTGCAAAAAAGTGTCTTTTTCTATAGATTTTTATAATGATGCACTCTAGTCAGTTATAATTACATACGCACACTGTCTAAACATTATAACCCTTTTTATTTGTACTTCAGAATGAAGGATGTCAACGTGACACATGGTCTTAACGTCTTTCTAAATCAGTTACGCCAACTCTTCGCTGTATATACCCTAAACAAGGATGGAAGTTCCTGCCCTACCTTGACCACCCGATTGGTGAACACCTCCACGTCCACCGCGCAGGCGATGAGGGTGGAGATATTACAGTCCACGCTCCTGGAGGGCATGCTGGGCTCACTCAGAGTGAAGGGATGACCGGCCCCTGACAGAGTATATGTGAGCAGCACGTCTGAGTGCTTGGATGTGTTGCTCTCCTGCTCTGAACAGCCTGCTGTAACTCTCAGATAGTGTGTATGTGTGTGTGTGTGCGCGTGTGTTCAGTAGGCGGCAAGCGGAGTGTGAGCCCCCACCTCTCCTCTCTCTCACTCCATTCAGTGACATCACTGCCTCTCTTTATGAATGCTCGCTTGCTCTTGCACAGAGCTGTTTTTAATTCATACGTTAAGTCTTTTCCCTTTCATTTTGTCTCTTTCTTGGGTCCAAAAACACTTTATGTGGTTAAAGTGTGAAATGCAATAACATATTTTCTTTTTCAATGTCTTTCTACCTCTTATTTTTGTCAGTTTATTCCTTCATCTGTCTGATAGGGCAAAGGAAGACAGGAGAGTGACTCAGCACTGCAGATTTATATCGAGTCGCATCATAGGCACTATAGTGAGCGGACGGAAAAGAGAGGTCTAGAACAACAAGGATAGCAAGAGAGAGAGAGAAAGATGAGATCTGAGTATCTCGGCAAGGCAGGTGTATTATTAATATCTCACTCATGTGTGACATCATTCAGCATGCAACAAAAAGGCATTCATAGGGGAGTCTTCTAAATTTAGGTGGCTATTTTTGTTTCTGAAGCCTGACGTCATACTGTATTGATATTTATCTAGTAAACTTTTTTATTTATTTTTTACAAACCCTTGTGAATAGTCATTTAGTGAATAATCAGTGCGACAACGACCAGCTACAGTAAATGCCCTCAGTTACTCAAGGCTGAAAATATTGAATAATCACAATAATTTTGTAATAGGTTTAAGACAATAAAGTACCACCGTGAATATTGCCATGGATTTAAAGGCACAGTGTGTAATTTTCGCCACTAGAGGTCGTAAATTTAAAACAATAACATTTAAAACAATAACGTAATAAGGCGTAGCTTGATGATGCTGTGAAGGAGCGTTGAATTATGGGAGTTGTTGTCTTCACCTCCGCTGCCGATGGAAATCAATCCGACAGGACTCACAAAACATGTTCATGAATGAGGTAATGAAATACATTTTTATAACCGTTACGTTTGATCACATAATTTTATTTCATTTTAATGAATTAGCCGCAAGTAACGTAATGTTTAATGCTAAATTACTCATTCATGACACTTTATTTGTCAAATTAAATGGTGGGGTAACACAGCACAGTTTTACGTGTTCAAAACAATCGTACATTTGAACGTACCCACAGCATTTGGCGAAAAGGCTGACTTAGTACGTATAACACATACTGTATTTAATTACACTGCCATAGACTTGTTCACCAGACTTGTTAAACAGTGTTAGGAAATACCACACCGATATTGATCATCGTTTTATTTTTCCCCTTGTCCAAAACTCTTACATTTACGTTTATTGGTGTTATCTTTGGCAACAGAACCTGCTGCAAACAATAACGAATAATTGTAGTCCATGACGATCAACAACAGAGAGGCATACTAGACGCTGCAACTACTATTTCCACATTTTTTCATGAGATTCACTGTGTTGACATGGTTTCTAGCGGAGGATAATGCGGATATGATGCCACTGACAGGCGACACAATGAGGAGGGGTGTTACACTGGTTAAAATTGTGAATATCTTTGGATTTAAACATTGATGGAAACATTTGGGATAATGTAAGTACACAAGTGAACAAAATTTATAACACTGTGCTAGTGCTTTTTGGATATTTTAGACCATTAGTTTTCCTAAATACAATTTCATTAGACTAGATCTGTTTTCACAGATCATAAAGGTAATTTATTCTTAAAATTACTATTGTTTTGCATTAATAAGTACAGTAACTAATGGTATTACATGTTTATCTTTTCTTGGAAATGCAAATGTGCAGTAAAACACTGAGCTTGAGTGGAGATGCAGATAACATTTATTTTTAACAACAGCCTAATTTTGATAAATTAATTAATTATAAAATATATATTTTATAAAAATATTTATAAAATAATTAATTTTTATTTTTAATATTCTACTCTTATTAAAGGGGTCAAAGAATGCCATTTTTGTACAAGCTAATATGATTATTTAGGGTCTAAATTAAAAGTTTGTAATATACTTTAATAAAAAAATTCTCATTAGTATTGTAAGAAAACACAAATTTTACCTGGTCAAAAACAGCTCTGTTTTCAGCACGCCGTTTAAGTGCATGTGTCTTTAAATGATAATGAGACTGTGTTCTGTGCGTACACAGTTTGTAACACAAAAACACAATAACCATAACGCGTTGTTCATTATAAACGTGGGATTATGAATTATATTGAGAACGTCTTACATAGAAAACATGCCGTAATGTACCCTGAGTGTAAACCTTAGCCGCATTCATCGTGAAACGTGCTAGCGATTTGCAAAGATTAATATAAACATTAATATAAAGGTTAATAAAACGTTACACTCACTTCAGTTCTTCTGGAGGTGCAGCAGGAACATGAATAGTTGGTACCGATTCTTTTTTCAGGAGCAGCTTCTTAGCAAAACCAGCTTTACTGACCTCGTTTGTAAAGCAGTCTGGTGTGAGAAATGAATCGCGTAAACATGAAAGCATTGACGTTGATCGTGGGGAATATTCCCTTCGAAAACAAAACTCAGCCACTGCGTCTTCAGCGGTTCGGATTTAGGAACATCAAATTGACTGCTGTGTTCGTTATTACACCCAAGAACAGAACACCACAATCGCTTAGACCATTCTGCTCATAGACAGTGCTCCAGCGTATCAACAATGACTGCGCGGACTATGATTGACAGCTCGCTCACGAGCGAGGGCGGGTCTGTGTTGAAACGCTGCTGTCAATCAACAATCGTGGGAGGGGCGTCAATTTTGTGACGTCACAAAATCGAACGGCTTGATTTGAGACGGGGGAAAACATATAAGGAGATTAAAAAAAAAAACAATGGATGGATTTTTATCATTTTATGATGCTTGTGTACAGGCACTGCCAACACACATTTCAGTACAATCAACTTGTAAAAGTGCATGTACCATTATATGGCCCCTTTAAATGTACCATTGTTCTTCTATTGTATCTGAACTGACCGACAGCTTCAGTTATTACCTCACTCTTTACTTGCTTTCTGTGTAATTCTTCACAGTTTGAAGAAGTTTTAGTTTTTCATGAGACTTCTTGAGTTTTCCAACTTCATACTTCAGTGCAAAAAGCATCACAAATTTATTTCTTGAGGATTTGATATTTTATAATAGGGATTTCATAATTTTCATAATACCTAAATATAGATGAACAAATATAGATGAACAAATAATGTTCGTATTGATATCGTATCAGCCAAAATTTTCAAATCGGTGCATCCCTAAAAAGCATTCTATAACTTGTTCGTTCATGGCACAATGTTTTTTTCTGCTTTCCACGTCAGCGCTGTTTGATCTGATATCTATGGTTTACAACAGAGAATTCTGCACTGAATTTAAATGCTTCTGCAGTGAAGTTAAAACAGCTGCGAATTTAATACGCTTTCTCACTGGATCCCCCACAACGCTGTGTTGTAATGTTGTCGCGTGATCGAGATTGACCCGCGAGTAGCTGTTCTGAGATCGTGCTGCGCTGTATATTGGTCCGAGCTGATAAACTGGCTGTGCTGCACAGCCCAAACAAGTTGCACGGTTTTGTAACACGTTTGTTTCGTTTGTTATTTGATGTTTCTCATATTCAAAAATGGCACCTCTTATCAGTTAGCCAACGTGGTGGTGGCACCAGTGCGATCCGGCAGGAAAAAAGGTTGCAAAATGCGACCATTTGGTCTGAAGACCATCTGAAGAGATGGAATGATTTGAGCTGAAATTATTTGATCAACAAGAAACTTGCACAGCCTATGACATTCATACATTATACAAACAAATTTGACTTCAAAATGTCACAACTTGCCAATCAGAATTAGAATCCAGGTAATAAAGGAATGGCCTATAAAACATGGAAAAACAGAGATAGAATGAGTTCAAAAACAGTTGCATGTGAGATACAATTGGAAAGGTCAGTGCCCGTCGTAAATGAAGCATGCTAAAAGACTCCAGACAGTTGAGTCATCACATTGTCTGCACTGAGTCCCCAGAAGATCGTGTTTACTTTTCCAGCACTCCGAGGGCACTGATAGAATGGACCTGTACGAGTATGTTACGTTGTCCCTTCTCGATGGAGGCACTGGTTTTATCGGAGCGAGTCAATAAATGAACAGCTTAAATGACTCTGGCACCAAGGCAACCTTGAGAGGGAAAATGGCCTCACTACATAACACCTGGTGCAGAAAAGCCCAGATGGAAGCTGCTAATCTAAGCAGTCTTGACAATAATGGATGAATATGAGGCTCCTGGTATATACGCCAATTGGGCTAGCTGATAGTGACTGTGCAAATGGGATGAGGGTCCTTGAGGATGACAAGGCTAGAACAGAGTAATACTTCCTGAGATGCCATGAGACTTTTTTAATTTAAGAGGAGAGGACAGCCCTGACAACACCATCAGTAACACACACAAACACAAACACAGATAGATGGATTGAGTGCCATGCACTACAATAGATGCATTTCCATTCCCCTTCAAATTGCGCAAATTGAAATTGCGAATTGAACTCATTGGAAACACGTACATTTTGCAAAAACTCCCATATACTGCAAAAAAGTTTTTACGCTCGCATGAGTTGGTTTTTCAGGCATTCCGAAAAAGGAATATTTCGCAAAACTGCAATGGAAACATTTTCGCATTTACAGGTCACATAGCATACATAAAAGTTGATCAATCTTTAAAGATGGCGCAGTATGTTTGGACAGAAGACGAGACAGAGTTATTTATTAAACTCATAAAAGACAAAAGAATTACGGGAATACTGGATTCTAATCTAAAATGCCACAATTTATCAAGACCTCAAAGCAGAGGGAGGGAGAAACACCCAGAAACACCTCATACGTGGCGCTCCTAAGTATAAGGGGCTTTCCTTGCCATTAATGCTTGGATAACACGGCTACATCTCCTTCGATTAAAAATAATGGCTAGTGCGGTGGCTGCAATATATGTAAACCCAACATTCGTTGCCATGATTTTTGAAATATTTATTCGAATAACATCGGTTAATGGAAACACCATCATTTCACATTAGTTGTTTATCGACATTTAGAAAATGACGCAAAAGTTTTGCACAAATCTTTAATGGAAACCAGGCTAATGTCATGCATTTTTATCAGTTTGTGCTTGAATATTAAGCAATAAACCTCAAATATATGCAATATTATACTTATAATCAATTACTTTATAGTCAGTGGCTTTAATTTCAATCATTGGACTGATAATTTGATTACATAATTTGCAAAAGACGGCAAGTATACGCACCATTGTCTTTTGGTTTTCAAATTTGCTTCAAAATCAAAGGTTGTAATGTTGTGATTTATATTAGAGCCAGATGGTTTGGTTCAAAAATCTATTTTGGAATGTCTATGTGAAAAATAGAATGTCTGTGGAGAAAATAAATGGGAAAAAACACTTCCAGAACCCAGGCCACTGAAAAAGTGAGTTGTCAAGCCTTATTGAAATGAATTTAATTGGATTCCAAACGCCTACACCACTATATTCTTTCTAGACAACTATTTATATTATACCAAGTGGGACAGAGCATTCACTCTAGACATCCTTCAAACAACCTTGGACTTCGGGTTAAAGCTCTCTGAGGAGATAGTGACTTGTAAAACTTTTCTATATGCTAATCTTTCCCCAACATTTTCTCCAAGCATGTCATGGAAATGGTATGGAAAGGCTTTGGTCAGTCTGCACCATGATTTTTTTATGTATTTGTTCTTGAGCTAGGTCAGGTGATAGTTTCTTGACAATTCAGGGGTTGCAGATGGTCTATTCCATCATTTTAGCTCAACAGTTTGTTGTATCTACGCACTAAAAGGGTCATATAATTTGCAGCATGCTATCTTTGCACTTTGATCCCTCACTGGGAAAAACTGATTAATTCTGCACACGTAAAGTTATCCAAAAACAACAAGTCTGAGGTGCCCTGAAGGTGTGCCCTTCCTCATCATCTCTACCTTTCCTGTGGTTTTAAAGAAAGAATGAATCTTCATTAACAAGTCAACAAACATTATACTTACAGGTCAAAAAGTTCATATACCAAATATTAAGTTTGATGACATTTAAATCTACATGGACTAATGATGACTAACCAAAACGCAATCATATTTGTTAATGTTATTAATGAAAGTCATTATAAAATGTTACAGAAGAATGCCGATGTTCCTTGTGACCTTGTTGGAGGGAGACCAGTGTAAAAACTAAAAATAATATTTGGTCGAACTAGATGTTCTGAATTAGAGGAAGCTATGGATTCAATTTGAAAGGTTAAAAACGGAGTCCATGCACTTTACAAGAGTTGTAAACATTGTGACATTCATTTTATGCCAAGCAGGATGTAGGAGCTCAAAAGGAAGCCAGCAGAAGGGTGGGATCAGCAGGCACTCAAATTTGTGATAAAATAATATAGTTATTTCAGCTTTATTTCAGTAAACTTTTTTTTTTTAAATATATTTTTAATTTACAATAACAGCGTTATGTTATATATTTTTTAAAATGTGTCTAAATGTGTTGCTAAGCCACGATGTTGGCAGATAGTTAGCACTACAAACTCTTATTAGTATGGACAAGATGGGATTTATCGCTTGGGGCTTTGAAGGATATGGTGTTAAGCTCAACTGAATCTACAGTTTGTCATTCAGAACATCAGTACTTTGCTCACTTACACGTGAACTAATCATTTGCTGAGTAAACATGGTGCTCATATTGACCGGTAGTCGCTCTTCCATTTGCTCCAGAATAAATCATGATAGAAATCGTGTTCTTCCTGCTCTATTGTCACATTAAAATTAGCTCATGCTGGAGCACCAGGTGATCTCAGACAGGGCAGGAGACCATGTGACACAATAAACATGCAGTCTGACTGACAGTGATGCAGTCATCCCTTAGTTATCCATTACTTTCCTTCTCTCTCTTTGTCTCTCTCTCTCTCTGTCTCTCTCTCTCAGGTTGGTCACACTCTACAAGTGCGGAATAGCAATAGCAGTGGCAGTATTTCGTGGACTCTAAACCAATCTATCTGGGCTTTGTCATGGAAATGCTGTAATCCCCAGTTCCCTCCAGCACAGCGCTGAACACAGTCGGCAATAAATCCACATACACAGAGTCAGCGCACAGATGCAAATACACACTAAAAAAACAGAATGTCAGATTGGCACAAAAAAAAGATATGCGATGGTGATAGTTGACAAAGTAGAATATGGATGGAATGCAAACATTTTGAATGATAGTGCTTTTTAAAAAAAAAAAGAAATTAATACTTTTATTAAGCAAGGATGCATTCAATTGATCAAAAGTAACAGTAAAACATTTATATGTAAGATTTCTGTTTCAAATAAATGCTGTTCTTTTGAACTTTCTATTAATCAAAGAATCCTGAAAAAATAATAAAGCAGCACAACTGGTTTCAACAAAATATATATATATATATATATATATATAATAAAAAGTTTCCTGAGTACCAAATTAGCATATCAGATTGATTTCAGAAGGATCATGTGAAGACTGAAGACTGGAGTAATTATGCTGAAAATTCATCTTTGCCATCACAGGAATAAATTCTATTTTGAAATATATTAAACAGCAAACAGGTTTTTTTTATTTGTAATAATATTTCACAATAATACTGTTTCCCTTTACTTTTGATCAAATAAATGCAGCCTTAGTGCACATAAGAGACTTTTTTCAAAAACATTTAAACAAAAAAAATCTATATTCATTGCTGTGTATAGAAAATTACATGCTCAGATTTGGTGGAAAATACAGCTTCATAGTGTATTCTTTATGCAGTTTAAAAGTGTAGGTTTGTGTGTGTGTGTGTGCTAGCATAAGTGGGTACGACCATTAGCACAGGTCACAAACATCAGGAGGGTAAGAGTCACAGGAACGGTGTCTGAATACATCCATTATGCAGGAATGCTCTGCATGCAGAGCACAAAATACAGGTGCTGAATACTTAATCAGAGTTCACCGCTTTGCCACAGACACACAGAAAAGATGTCACTGTTTTCTCAGAATCAAAGGTCTCAAATATCACCTATATTAATCAAGTCAAGTCACCATAATTTATATAGAGCTTTATACAAAACAGATTGTTTCAAAGCAGCTTTACAGTGATAACAGGAAAATTATGCATTTCGGCTGTTGTTCAGCTTAAGTCAGTTCAGTGCTGATTCAGTTCTGTTGTAAAAATCATGAATTATTAAATTACTTTTCATCTATAAAGCAGCTCTGCAAAAAATGATGTCATCATCCAGCTCAGTTCAGTTCTTACACAACAGCATCAGCCCATTCAGATCAATAATATTGTTGAATATTAAGTCTGTCCATCAGGTGACAGAATGAAAGAAGAAAAAAACCTTGGGAGAAACCAGGCTCAATTGTTGTCCTCATGATTCAGGCTGCATCACAAGTGAAACACATCCGTCAGTAATTACGGTTCTTAGTTTATAATTCTTATTTTTTTATAATGCAGTATTTATTATAAATGATTTGTCCGTACACATCTTTTTTTCTTTTTCAAACTTTTTCAGACACAGCAACAATCTAATCAATGATAGACAAAAATAAAATAAAAAAATCAAGTCCCGCCCAACATTTTGTCTTGTTCGAGAAGCCGTTTCATTGGATATATGTCACAATATAGGGAAGAAAAGACTATCACAACTTTTGTTTCATTCCGACTTTAAATTAGGAACTGCTCTTCAAAAGTATTTTACATACATCCATCTCATGATTGATAATTTAAAAGGTACATTACAGACTGATATTTATTTATTTATTTGTTGGAAAGGAATAATTGAGCTGGAACATGAAAAATCTGATCTGTGTTTTTTTTTTTTTTTTTTTGCTTTACTTGCTAAATTATTTTTCAATATACTTCTTTAAGGACTTTATTTTTTACTGCAGTTTTACTATTGCTCAAACTGTACAGACAAAAATGTCCTTTTGCAAGCAACTTGCAATTTTATGTTTCAAACAAAGATGTCAATAAAGAGAATAGAATTCTGTATTGTGTATATTGTGAATACATAGCATTTTTTTAGAATTGAAGCACAAGATGCCCTGAGGGACATTGTCCATCAATCATACTAAATAGCAATTTAATAAAAAAATTATGCATTGATAGTGTGAAAATACATTCACACTTCATTTGTGAGCACTGTTATCATTAAATATACCTAAAGGAGAATCAGGTGGCCAGATGTCCTTTATTTCCTCTCTGGACATGTTTAATTTGATGAAGCAGATAGTGTTCGTGCGTCTGGAGGGAGCGGCCGGAGAGAGGAGATTATTAGCTCAAAATGAAACCACCTGAATATACTTCACAGCAGACTTCTGTGTGTGTGTTCAAATGTTGAACTACCAGTGATCTACAGATGAAGATGAAGGGAGATGAAGAGTGCGTGTGAAAGGCCTGTCTGGAATGATGATCCGACTTACACTGACCTTCCGGGGGAATGTTGAGGTGAAAGAAAGAGGGTGTTGAGTTACAGAGAGTGTGTGTGAGGGATATGTTTGTATATGTATTTTATGAATATTTTTCCAAATCTGCGTTGCTGCACAATCAGGGCTTTGTGTTTGTGCGTGAGTGTGTATTTATGGGTACCATACTGCATACTATTTCACATTCAGCAATTAAAAGAAGAGATTAAGATTTCTAAAAGAAATTAGGCACTTGAGATATTTGTGAAAATAGGTTAAATATTGTTTGTCAAATGAATGTACACTACTTTTTAAAAGATTTTTTTAATGCAAAGATGTGTTAAATAATCAAAAGTGACAGCAAAGACATTTATAATGTTACAAAATATATTTAAATAAATTAATATAAATATACACACACACACAAAAAAAAAGTCTCGTTTTCATGTGACACTGAAGACTAGAGTAATGATGCTGAAAATTTGCCTTTGCCATCACAGGAATAAATTACATTTTTAAATATTTTAAAATTGAAAAAAAGTTATTGTAATTTTGTATTTCACAATATTACTGTATTTTTGATCAAATAAATGAAGCCTTGGTAAGCATAAGAGACTTCTTTCAAAACAGAAAAAGAATCATACCGACACCAAACTTTTGTACGTTAGTGTATGTAAAATAAAATATATTTTTGTGACGGAAAATAATACTTTCTTATTAAAACTGCAGACGTAAACATTTGAACACTACAAAATAGCTCATGTACAAAACATTGTATACAGTATGCTAGTATTCCATTCCAAACATAGCAAAAGAAAAGAAGAATAAATGGGAAACAAAGAGACAAGAGACAATGAAAGAGAGCAGTGAAGCAGTTTGGAGATAAACACAATGAGAATGAGAGGGGCACGAGGAAAGGAAGAAGAGAGGACAGCAGCGAGCTGATTAATGTCACTGCTGATGAAAGGCTATTGACGTCAGACACACAATAGACGAAGAAGAAAGTGAGAGAGAGCGAGAGAGAAAGCCTTTCACATTGTAGCGCGCACACAATATTCATGGAATATATGGACACATCATTTCATTCAAGTAGACAATGTTACATTCTCTCACATTCAGCACAGTTTAAAAGCAGAATGAATTTCCCCTTTGATGAACACTCTACAAAATCCTTTTCATCTTGAATCAGCTAGACTGAGCCGTGAATTAAAGACCCTAATAAATTGCTACTTTTGCTCGGAGCCGTGGCCTAGCAGTTAGCACAAAACTCCAACACATCAAGCTATGATGCTAATATAGGCTACATAACTAGCTACACTATTTATGGCGGTATGGTGGCCATAAAACTTGAACTTCAGTATCTTACCTGTGGGAACAATAATAACAGATTAAAGACTTTTTTCAGCAATTGATCTGAAAGATATCTGAAAGATATGAAGAACAGATTTAATTTGGGATTTTATTCACATATTAACATTGATAAACAGAAGCTCGACCGAACCTGCTTGATGCACGAGAACAAACCTTTCTGAAGCTCAAACGTGCTGCGTAACACGAGAATGAACCTCATTGGTTCTTGCGGAAGCTCAAATGTCCTGCGTAACACGAGAATGAACCTCATTGGTTCTTGCGGAAGCTCAAACGTGCTGCGTAACACGAGAATGAACCTCATTGGTTCTTGCGGAAGCTCAAACGTGCTGCGTAACACGAGAATGAACCTCATTGGTTCTTGCGGAAGCTCAAATGTCCTGCGTAACACGAGAATGAACCTCATTGGTTCTTGCGGAAGCTCAAACGTGCTGCGTAACACGAGAATGAACCTCATTGGTTCTTGAGGAAGCTCAAACGTGCTGTGTAACACAAGAATGAACCTCATTGGTTCTTGAGGAAGCTCAAACGTGCTGTGTAACACAAGAATGAACCTCATTGGTTCTTGCGGAAGCTCAAACGTGCTGCGTAACACGAGAATGAACCTCATTGGTTCTTGCGGAAGCTCAAATGTCCTGCGTAACACGAGAATGAACCTCATTGGTTCTTGCGGAAGCTCAAACGTGCTGCGTAACACGAGAATGAACCTCATTGGTTCTTGCGGAAGCTCAAACGTGCTGCGTAACACAAGAATGAACCTCATTGGTTCTTGCGGAAGCTCAAACGTGCTGCGTAACACGAGAATGAACCTCATTGGTTCTTGCGGAAGCTCAAATGTCCTGCGTAACACGAGAATGAACCTCATTGGTTCTTGCGGAAGCTCAAACGTGCTGCGTAACACGAGAATGAACCTCATTGGTTCTTGCGGAAGCTCAAACGTGCTGCGTAACACAAGAATGAACCTCATTGGTTCTTGCGGAAGCTCAAACGTGCTGCGTAACACGAGAATGAACCTCATTGGTTCTTGCGGAAGCTCAAATGTCCTGCGTAACACAAGAATGAACCTCATTGGTTCTTGTGGAAGCTCAAACGTGCTGCGTAACACGAGAATGAACCTCATTGGTTCTTGAGGAAGCTCAAACGTGCTGTGTAACACAAGAATGAACCTCATTGGTTCTTGCGGAAGCTCAAACGTGCTGCGTAACACGAGAATGAACCTCATTGGTTCTTGCGGAAGCTCAAACGTGCTGCGTAACACGAGAATGAACCTCATTGGTTCTTGCGGAAGCTCAAATGTCCTGCGTAACACAAGAATGAACCTCATTGGTTCTTGTGGAAGCTCAAACGTGCTGCGTAACACGAGAATGAACCTCATTGGTTCTTGCGGAAGCTCAAACGTGCTGCGTAACACAAGAATGAACCTCATTGGTTCTTGAGGAAGCTCAAACGTGCTGCGTAACACGAGAATGAACCTCATTGGTTCTTGAGGAATCTCAAACGTGCTGCGTAACACGAGAATGAACCTCATTGGTTCTTGAGGAAGCTCAAACGTGCTGCGTAACACGAGAATGAACCTCATTGGTTCTTGTGGAAGCTCAAACGTGCTGCGTAACACGAGAATGAACCTCAATGGTTCTTGTGGAAGCTCAAACGTGCTGCGTAACACGAGAATGAACCTCATTGGTTCTTGAGGAAGCTCAAACGTGCTGCGTAACACAAGAATGAACCTCATTGGTTCTTGTGGAACCTCAAACGTGCTGCGTAACACGAGAATGAACCTCATTGGTTCTTGAGGAAGCTCAAACGTGCTGCGTAACACAAGAATGAACCTCATTGGTTCTTGAGGAAGCTCAAACGTGCTGCGTAACACGAGAATGAACCTCATTGGTTCTTGTGGAACCTCAAACGTGCTGCGTAACACGAGAATGAACCTCAATGGTTCTTGTGGAAGCTCAAACGTGCTGCGTAACACGAGAATGAACCTCATTGGTTCTTGTGGAAGCTCAAACGTGCTGCGTAACACGAGAATGAACCTCAATGGTTCTTGAGGAAGCTCAAACGTGCTGCGTAACACGAGAATGAACCTCATTGGTTCTTGTGGAAGCTCAAACGTGCTGCGTAACACGAGAATGAACCTCAATGGTTCTTGTGGAAGCTCAAACGTGCTGCGTAACACAAGAATGAACCTCATTGGTTCTTGTGGAAGCTCAAACGTGCTGCGTAACACGAGAATGAACCTCATTGGTTCTTGTGGAAGCTCAAACGTGCTGCGTAACACGAGAATGAACCTCATTGGTTCTTGAGGAAGCTCAAACGTGCTGCGTAACACGAGAATGAACCTCATTGGTTCTTGTGGAAGCTCAAACGTCCTGCGTAACACGAGAATGAACCTCATTGGTTCTCACACTTCAAGTGAACATGCTTGAGCTTCTGTTTACCACAACTGATGTGTGAGTTAATGAATGTTTACGTCAATAAAAGCCTAAATTCAATATGTTCATTATATAAAGTGATCGTGTCTTTAAACCACTCGATTCATATGGATTAGTTTTGAAATCTCTTTATGAACTTTTTGAAGCATCAAGGTAGTAGTTGCGTAGTTGTCAACGGAGGGACAGAAAGCTTTCAGATTTA
Source organism: Rutilus rutilus (assembly GCF_951802725.1). Taxonomy (NCBI): domain Eukaryota; kingdom Metazoa; phylum Chordata; class Actinopteri; order Cypriniformes; family Leuciscidae; genus Rutilus; species Rutilus rutilus. The sequence continues at coordinate 9,368,272 of NC_140220.1, read as the reverse complement.
ATCAAAAAGATCTTAATTTGTGTTGCAAAGATGACCGAAAGTCTTACAGGTTTGGAATGACATGAGGGTAATTAATGACAGAATTTTCATTTTTGGGTGAACTATCCCTTTGCATCCTTGCTGAATATAGCCTATAAGTATACATTTCTTTCAATCAAAATCCTACTGATCCCAAATCATAGCATGTTGAGGCAAAAAACATGCAAGTTCACAACCTGACAGCTAGTCTAATATAGGGCTAAATTACTATACGGTTGTATGCTATAAAATGCATCAGAGGCTGCTCAAGACATTTAAAATATTTAAGCACAAGTCTAAACAATTTTGGCAAGAGGGTGTCCAACTTAGCGCAATATAAATAGACTGTACAGCGTACTGTATACAGTATATGGTGTATCGTGCAAGATACAGTAGGGTGATTAGTTGAAATTTATATATGCAAACATAAGACGTATAGTATATTCTACAAGATGACTCAAGATTCAAGAGTCATAACCTCAGTCTTGTCGTATAGAGCTGTCTAATACACCATGACCGATGCAGTGTCATCATCTCTGCTAGTAATATTCTCTTTCTCATGACATGACCTTAATCTTTGCTCCAAACAAATGCTCAAGGTCAAAGCCCTGCCTCGTTTGGCCCGTCGCATGCAGCAGAGCCAGGCGGTTACCTTGGTGACATCAGAGTGCCAGCAGAGGAGGGGGGGGGGGGTTGCTGTGGGTAGCTTCTGCTTAAACGAATGTCATGCCTGATAGACCTGTCTCCATGGGATCAAGGCCAATTTCAAAGAGATTAGGGACAATTTCGATGGGATTTAGTACATTTCATATTGGATTTCAGTTGACCCAAAGAACAATTTATGGTTGGGATTATATAGAGATAAAATCAGGTTGAGAGCATATTCCAAAAAAGCAGACAGATGCTTAAGAAAACCTGTTGAAATTGAGAAAGCCTAAGAGACCTATGTTCTTGATCTTAACAGACAAAAAAAATAATAAAAATAATAATAATAATAATATATATATATATATATATATATAATTTTTATTCAGCTAGGATGCATTAAATTGATCAAAAGTGACATTAAAGACATGTATAATGTTACAACACATAATTTATGAACTTTCTATTCATAAAACAATCCTGAAAAAATATATCACAGTTTCCACAAAAATGTTAAGTAGCACAACTGTTTTCAACATTGATAATGATAAGAAATGTTTTTTGAGCAGCAAATCATCATATTAGAATGATATCTGAAGGATCGTGTGACACTGAAGACTGAAAATTCAGCTTTCACTGTAAAACATTTCTAACCCTCCCAAATCAAAAATTTCAAGTGACCGATAACATCTAAATTTTTCAATTGGCCCAAGTGAAATTCTGTAAATTTCAATTGGCCCAAGTGAAAATCTGTAAATTTTATTTTATAATTTACAGAATTTCACTTGGGCCAATTGAAAAATTTAGATGTTATCGGTCACTTGAAATTTTTGATTTGGGAGGGTTAGAATTTTTTTACAGTGTTGCCATCACTGGAACAAATCACATTTTAAAATATATTAAAATAGAAAACAGTTATTTTACATTGTAATCATATTTCACAATATTACTGTTTTTACTATATTTTAGATAAATGCAGCTTGATGAGCATAAGAGACTTCTTTTAAAAACATTAAACAAATTTACTGACCCCAAACACCTATATACATGCATAATTGAACCTATAATTATATGCAAAAGTGTGAAAATAGTATATATAATTTAAAATAGCCTTTTTCCCCACCACAATTTTGATGGAAATATAATTGTCTCATCATTGTAAAATGGTGAAATGTTCATGACCTTTCAGAAAACAACAAAAATTCTTCTGTGATGTATGTATAAACACAGTTGGACATTGTTAGTGGACAAATTAAATAAACAACTGAGAGTGCTACAAATGTGTTTTACGAGAGTTTATTTTCTAAAAGTTCACAGGGCCAAATGTGTCCATAGTTGAAGAAACGCCCATAAACAAATCTGGGGTTGATGTGGTCAGTGCGGCTCGGTGATGCACAGGAGGTTTAAATTCATGGTGCAGGTGTCTTTGTGACTGAAGTGATTCTGTGTGCTAAAGTGCTTTCCCCCCCAACAGGGCGTTTGCAATACTGTTACACATTGCTCGGTATGTACAACAACACAAAATCACACACACTCACTTTTGATAATGGCAGGAAAAGGCCTATTTACACAAATAGCCCATCTTCATGTAGTTCCCTATCTTCAACAGTTGCACAAACAACACACACAACTGCTGACAACAGTGAAACACAAACACACACACACGTTTTATGAGGAATTTACATAGACATAATGATTTTTATACTGTACAAAGTTTATATTCTATCCCCTTAGACGAACCCTACCCCTAAACCTATACCCATCACAGAAAACTTTCTACATTTTGAAAAAACATCACAGTATGATTTAAAAGCAGTTTTCCTCATGGGGACAAAAAAAAAAGTCCCAACAAGGACAAGGATTTCAGATATTGCCATCTTTGTGGGGACATTTTGTCCCCATAATGTAGGGTTTACCAGGCCACTCACACGCGCACGCACACACACACACACACACACACACACACACACACTCCCTCTCTCTCTCTCTCCAAAATGCTCTCTTCCAGTCACAAACACCACCATGCGTGCGTTCATTCTCAAATGCACTCTCTCTGTGTCTCTGAAGCAGTGTGAACAGCATTAACCACTTGGGGGCCGAACAGTGACACTAAAGGACTAATGTGGTGCAGTGACGCCTGTGCATGAGTCACGGAGGCTCGGATCCGAGCTCTTCGGCGTGACCGCTGAACATGGCAGCCGAACCATACAGCCCCAGTCAAGCATGAGACAGCCAGCAACGTGTCTCTGCCAATCAGGAGCATCAGCCTTGCAGGCCTGATGTCGATTTAAAGCCGTCTCCTGTATGGCACCGGAAACAGTTCCAGAATCATCTGAGGGAAACATTAGTACTGCAGCACATCACCACAATATAAAGTTAAAAAAACTAAACAACAGAGAGAAATATATTTCTACTACCTCAGATTTAACATTTTGGGCCCTATTTCAACGATCTGAAACGCAAGTATCAAGCGTGAAACGCAAGTAACTTTGTGGGCGGGTCTTGGGCGCTGTTGCTATTATACCGGCGGGATAAATGACTCTTGCGCCCGACGCAAATCTAAAATGGGTTGGTCTGAAGTAGCTACATTACTCATAGGTGTGGTTAACGTGAAATAAACCAATCAGAGCGTCATCTCACATTCCCTTTAAGAGCAGGCGCGCTTGTTCTATAGTGGATTCCTATTATAACGGCGGATTTGCCAGGCGCAGTTCACAGCCGAGGAGACTGACGTTCTCGTCAGGGCCATAAAACACAGAGAAGTGACATTGTATGGGGATGGGAGAAACCCACCTAAATTAGCTTCAGTTAAACAGGCGTATAAAAATTTGGGTAAATGTGTAAGCTAGATTTATGCCTATTTTTTCACATCTTCATGGACACAAAAATGATTTCCCTCGTGTGTTAATATTTTTCCTTGTAATAATGTACGGTTTTCTAAAAATGAGAACTACTGCGTCTGTGTGTAGATGAGATAAGCAAAGTGTATGCGTAATAATCAAGAAACTTTGCTGCCGTACCATGAGTGCAGCAGGCGTAATGATATGACGCAGCGCCTGAAAATAGGTCTAATAGGTTAGACAAACTTAGTCCCGGTCACGTTGGAAGTTACTGAGCTGGGGACTATTATCAGGTGCTGCGTCATATCATTACGCCTGCTGGACTCATGGTACGGCAGCAAAGTTTCTTGATTATTACGCAGGAATGAGAGTATAGTTCCTAGCCATATCAGCCTAGAAAATCGCAACTTTACATTTTCCGTCAGTCTTAGTACACGATGTAACTACAGAAGAGTCAAGTTTTAAATAGGAAAAATATCTAAACTCTTTGGTCATTTTTTTGAGAGAGATGCTAATGGTCTTGTCCGATTCAATGATCTATGCTAAGCTATGCTAAAAGTGGTACTGCCAGACCCGGAGATCGGCTGAATGGATCCGAAAATGGTAAAACTCAACTGTTTAACTCTGGGGGAGTTGTAAAATGAGCCTATTTCCAAAAAAAAGTGGAGTATCCCTTTAAATATACAACCATGTTGAATTTCAGCCCATACAAATGCAAGCAGGGTTGATGCAATGCATATCTTTTCAAGTAGTGCAATTCAACAAGCTTTTTTGTTTCAAAAACATTTGTCATTATTTTACTTCCATAAAAGACTAATCAACTGAAAAACTATAATATTAAATAAGAAAAAAAAAGATTTTAATGAATTTTAATGAGTTTTAATTTTCCTCTTGACCTTAAATGCCACTCGATGTCACCTCAATCCATTTATTGAACGGCTAGATGCTTCTTAACTTTAACATTTCATCTGAACATCAACGTTTATGAGATTTATACCATTTCCATTCAAATATACTGGATTTAAACATCTAACTTATTGAACTAAATTGACCTGGCACTATTGTCTTTTTAGAGCTGCTTTACAGTGTAAATTTCCTAATTGAAGAACTTTGCAACATTATTACTGTTCATTTTTTTGTTTATTAATGTGAAGCTGTTTTGACACAATCTGTATTTTATGAACAATAATAACAGTAGCGTCTTGAATAATGTTTAAACGAATGTGCAACGGAAGTCAAGCCCGTATTCTCTTACCAGTAACCATAGCGTCAGTGAACAAAATAATGACAGACTGCAGCTTTTATATCTGTGTTGAAAGTGGAGCATTTAAGTCGCGCCGCTCACACGTAGAACTCAAAACTGACGGGAGCTGCTCTGGTGGAGAACAATGACTGGATCTATGACCTTCAGATCAGCTCAAATCTCTATAGGGTATATGTCGAACGTCGCATTACGAAACCGGAAAACAGAACGCATCGCTTCCGGTTCAGGTCTTTTGTATGTGCTTCTTGCATTTTTTTACTGTTTTACTCAAGATAACTTAAAAGGAGCGAGCAAAGATGATCATAACCAATGTCCCTCGCATGTGAAGATCGATATTTAAAAGTAAAAAAAAAAAAAAATCTTCACACTAACGTTTAGATATTTAAATAGAATAAAACGCCAATAACAAAGTGAGATAGGTAGGTTAGCTGATTACCTTAAAATTCCATAGATATCGGCGTCAGTTCATACGGCTGTTAACACTTTCTATGACAAGCGGATGCGATGAGACCAGGTTTCCGGTTTCGTCATGCGACGTTCGACATATACCCTATTGCTCTAAGTTGCCAAAACCACACATGAAAACCAGCAACAAATGTGTGTGTTGATAGAATGCGGACGTCACTCCCGTAAATAACCATACTGTGTGTGACGGTATCTCTAGGACTGACAACCGTATTCTGTTGCTGTGTGAACTTGGCCTGAAGGTGATGATGATACACCAGGCAACCTTTTAAGCAATGTTGCCGTCAACGAGCAACCAGGTGAGATACAGGGCCCACGACCGATCTAAAGTATTCAGATAGAAATTGTTTGCCCATTCTCAATGGGAAAGTTCCTAAGCAACAATAGCTTGGCAACATTGCTCAAAAAGTTGCTCCATGTATCCTCACCTTTAATGTAACCATATTGCATCTGAACTGTCTTGAGGTGTGATAAGCAGAATAATTGACTCCTGGCCGTTGAATTATTAGGAAATTCGCATCGTGGCCGCATTACTACCTCAGGTGTGCATTATTTTTCTAATTCAACGGCCCATCGTCATTTACTCCTGTAAATTACCGTTTTATACTGTATACAAAGTACAGGTTGCTCTGTAAATACGTTCGCATTTTTACTGTATTTTTTGTACAGAATTATTCTGGTTACCACAGCTGCCTTTTTTTCTTTTTTTTTTACAGTGTAATGATCAGTTTGTATTGTTATTTAGTTAATGGGCTGCATTCATGAAACATGAGCAGAACAAATTTGTGTATATCGTTCATAAATCCTTTCTTGCATAATTTGTCACACTGAGCCGATTGCAACAATTTACATTAAATAATTCTTCTTCTTTTTTTTCTTTTTTTTTTAACAAAAAACATACTACAGAAATTTGTTCTGCTCATGTTCCAATGAATAAGGCTAATGTTACCAAATGTTGAAAATAATAATAATCAGATGTCAGCAAGAATAATATAAAAACAGAATTTATTATCAACGATACTCTGAAAATAGATTTCACTTCTGTCATCACCTCACTAAACATCCAGTTCAGCCAAGTTTCTGTCAGCTATACTACTTGGTCCCCTTTGACGCCAATGGAAACCGAATGCACTTGTTGCATTTGCATCGAAATGAAAAGGAAGATCTGGCAGTCGTATGTTTATTTGTCTGGGCCCGTGATGGAGAATTCAATCTCATCAGAGCTATTTTAACTGCATGGAGACAACTCATCACTTCTGCTTATTTAAAGAGAAAATGAGCATTGGGCACTGTCAAATAAACCAGTTCCAATTCTGAGACCTAGACTGAGGAATAGCTTTCTGGGAAAATAGAATGGTCTCCATGTCGATCTCATAGTTAAACATGGAACGTTTGGAGAAATTGTGATGTATGGAAAAAAGGCAAACATGACCTCATATGAATTTAACCATTATGATTTGGGGCCAAGACAAAATCACACCATCCCAAAGGATGTCAAAGGTTGGTATGGCCCAGTACTAGCAGCTGCTCAAGACCTTCACGCTGCATCATAATAAAGTCACAGCTGCGATCTGGGATCTGAACATGCTGTGTCTCCGTACACAGATAGAGATTAGCAAAGCCCATACGTCATTATCAGAAGTTAATCCTAAACCCCTCAACCTCAGGCTCTCTGCCGTGTTAGTGTTTGAAAAAGTTCTTCCATTTCGTTCCAGTCGACTGAGTTATATTTAGATACCTGTAATACCAGAAGACTTGGACCGACATAACTGGTATTAACAAATCTGACTGATTGTGTTATCAGTGGATTAGAGGAGTATATTTAGACTTAGAAAGGTGAGATGTTCTGGGATAAACATGGATTGACTAAGAATGTAAAACCAAATAATTTACCTGTTTGAAGTGAACCAAAAAAAAAAATCAAGGGTGTTTATTGTACTGTAGAAGGTTTGCGCTCAAAAGAAAGACGATAACTTAATTTGTGTAGATAGTGCTTAGTTAAACTGGATTGGAGGTGAAAAGGATGCAAATGATGTGAATTCAAGTATTTTTGTGGCACTTTTATTTGTGAAGTTTGCTATGTTTAATATGACTTCATCTGCACATTTGTTCTCTTTGACTAATAAGCAAAACTCAGGAAGGACAAAGCGGTACGCCACAGTGCTGTCGATATCAAATGTTTTGTGGTGACTTCGAGTCTAGCTTACAGACAGCATAATTTATATTGGTCATTTTAACAAAATAACTCTGGATGCCAGGAAATATAATACAGTCACTTCTGTCAAGGCTTTATTGATGGATTTTGATGGCGTTATTGTTTGTGAACTGCAGGGAGCGTGATACCTAAAAACTAACGTTTTTGTCTAAAAGGCTGTGGAAGAAATCAGAATTTAGTCAAAGGTATAAACACACAGTTTGAAAGGGCATAATGCTTCTGCTCTCATGTGTGTTATTTATATAAAACTCTTGTTTGAGATCATGCCACCTGCAGTTAACAATAGCCAATTATACTACATACAGTTATTTATACAGAAAGTTTTTTAAATAACGGTCAACTATGCTCCGGAATCTCCACTTCATATGCATTGCACATTATCGCACACTATTGCCAATTCTGCAAAAGACGTTTTCAGTTCCATTTGACTTGTTCAATTGCATTTGAAGCTGACAGCCTGATGACTTTGGCTCCAGGGCTGTTCGAGCTGCTTAACCCTAAAGGAATGAATGCATAAACCACCTGAGAATGACAAACACACCTGCTCAGAACTCTACCTATTTACTATATAAACCATAGAGAAAACGCATGACAGCTTGGATCAGAATAAATATGTATGTGTGAAGTGCGTCTTGGCATGTATGATTGCCTGCTCGTCTTGAGAGCTTTCTGATGAGCGCGTGTGCGAGAGGAGATTACTAAAGAGAGACGGGCTCCAATACACAAGGGTCACAAAGACGCCGATTTATAATTTGTCATCGTGCCAATTCTTAAAACACAATTAACCTTTGCTATCTGGGTCTGTTCGCCATGAATTTGCCAATTACAGAGAGGAAAGAGTCTTGTGGAATGAGTGCGAGTCCATCCTGTTAAAAGTGCACTTTCATGGGTTATTGTGGTATATTGTAAATATGCAATTCAAGTGAAGAGAAACAACACTAGTTTTGAATAAATGCAGCAGAGGCCGAGAGGCCTTTATTGCAGTGAACAGGGAAAACAAGCTAAAAATGAACTTTCAGACAACAGAAACTATAAGATGCAGTTTTCAATTTCACCATTAAAATCACCTTATTAGTCCGGTAAATTCCCCAACTGAGATCTCAAGTTGTACCATATTCTAGAAAAGGCCAACTTATTACTTTGGTCTAAAAAAGCAAAAACAAAACAAAACAAAACAAAACAAAACAAAACAACTAAATAGCATATCCCAGTTTCCAAAAATATGTTCTTAAAACGTTTTGCTATTGTTCCCATTAAAGGAATGGTTCACCCAAAAATGAAAATTCTGTCGTCATTTACTCATCCTCAAGTTGTTCCAAACCTGTATGAATTTCTTTCTTTTGCTGAACACAAAAGAAGATATTTTGAATAATATATTGATGGGCCCCAATGACTTGCATAGTATTTTTTTGTGTTATTTTTACATACTAAAAAAACAACAACAACTTTAAGGTCAGTTGTGACATTTTTTATTTTTGGGTGAACTATCTCTTTAAGTTATTTCTGGGTGTTCTCTGAATGTTCGAAACATTCTGTTTTTCTGTTTTTCTTGGTTAAATGAACATTAAGGGAACATTCCATTCTATCATTCTGCAAACACATGGGAGTGATAATCTTGAATGTTCTCTGAACATTCTCAAACAAGTAATAACGTTTAAAAAACGTTATATGAACGTACAACTAAAACATTCCATGAACAATGTATAAATGGTTTTTGTGCTATGTTTTGAGAACATTATTAAAGACCAGATAACTTTGAATGAACATTCTATTCACATTATTTGAAGAACGTTTTTTTCATAGCTAAAGTTCTGAGAAGATTCTCTGTTAGCTGCATGACACTTTAAAGGGTTAGTCCACCCAAAAATGAAAATTATGTCATTAATGACTCACCCTCATGTCGTTCCAAGCCCGTAAGACCTCCGTTCATCTTCGGAACACAGTTTAAGATATTTAAGATTTAGTCTGAGAGCTTTCTGTCCCTCCATTGAAAATGTATGTACGGTATACTGTCCATGTCCAGAAAGGTAATAAAGACATCATCAAAGTAGTCCATGTGACATCAGTGGGTTAGTTAGAATTGTTTGAAGCATCGAAAATACATTTTGGTCCAAAAATAACAAAAACGACAGCTTTATTCAGCATTGTATTCTATTCCGGGTCTGTTGTCAATCCGCGTTCACGACTCCGCAGTGGCGCTGCTGACATGCACACTTATGCACCATTTAAAAAAATATAGCAATACCAAAATACAAACAATGTAGAATAGCTTGAATACAGCGTGCGTCTCCCTCAGACTGTAAACGAAGCTCGGGCGCACCAGATAACACGTCAGCAGCGTCACTGTGGAGTCGTGAACGCGGATTGACAACAGACCCGGAAGAGAATACAATGCTGAATAAAGCCGTCGTTTTTGTTATTTTTGGACCAAAATGTATTTTCGATGCTTCAAAAAATTCTAACTAACCCACTGATGTCACATGGACTACTTTGATGATGTCTTTATTACCTTTCTGGACATGGACAGTATACCGTACATACATTTTCAATGGAGGGACAGAAAGCTCTCGGACTAAATCTAAAATATCTTAAACTGTGTTCCGAAGATGAACGGAGGTCTTACGGGTTTGGAACGACATGAGGGTGAGTCATTAATGACATAATTTTCATTTTTGGGTGAACTAACCCTTTAAGTAAATTAGTAATAAGTAAATTAGAGAGTCATTAGGCACATTCAGATGTTTGAGATGGATTTTTTCTTTTCTAAATGATTCATTAAAAAGATCTGGCTCAAAAGAGTCAGAATCACACACAAATTGGAAAACACCATCCAGTTCATCGTAATAATGTTGCCTATATTGTAGGCCTATTTATTTTATTTCTTAGCATCCAGTCTTTCGCTCTCATCTTTTTTTTATTCAGACTACATTTCTTTTGCTGTCAAACACTGTCAAATTATCTTATTAGGCTGAAGATTTTTTTTGAGATGAGAATGAGAATCGGTTCTCAATTCACTATTTTTGGATGAACTATCCCTTTAAGAACTCAATCAAGACAGAGATATTTTGTTTAACAGAAGGAAGGCCTTGCCAATGTAGTTCAGTGAAACATTATAGCATGTCCAAATGTTCAACAATACAGAACATTGCAAGCATACTTTCCCAAGGGAGTAAGAGACTATTCTGTACTAGTGCTGTAAAAAAGAGGACCATGTTCACCTCACAGGAGTGTGATATTTCTTCTTGTTGTCAAGTTTAGAAGGGCAGGCTTTTATTATTCCACCAAATATTACTAGTTTCATCCAGTAATCTTTCCGATAAGTCATGGTACCTGAGGGACATAGCTTCATATCTTTGCTTCCAGATATATATTATTGTCTAGACATCTATTTAAGTGCGGAATGTATAATAATGTATAAATCCTTAAGGAATGGACAACAAAGAGACTACAAAGTAATCTGAGAAAAAAAAAAAGTCAGCCTCATTTCAAACAAGTCTGCCATCTAGTGCTGCGTCTAAGAAATCTAATGTTGTTGTATAACATTTTAGTGCCAAAAAAGTGAGACACTTTAGAACAGTGACTTAAAATATTTTTTCCCAGCAGAAACTAGCAAAGTATAATATAGTTTGCTATTTGACACCATTGGACTGGACAACATTTCAAATAAAGTAAAGGTGAAATATAATTTCAGAGCAACATAAAACAAAACTGCAAAAAAAATTACCCTCCATCTGCTTTTGGTCGGCTGGACAGTTAGCTCCGCCCCCAAACTCACGCCATTGGTTGCTTTAATGCCACTGTATCAGGCTGGTTGACATGCTTTAAAAAGATACACTACTACTACAGTTAAAAAAATTGGGGTTGGAGATTTTATGATGTTTTTGAAAGAAGTCTCTTATGCTCACCAAAAGCTAATACCATGAATTTTTAATATCATTTAAAAAACTGTTTTCGGTAACACTTTAGTTTAGGGTTCAAATCTCACTATTAACTAGTTGCTTATTAGCATGCATATTACTTGGATATTGGCTCTGGCTGTTATTAGTACTTAATATATTCATATTAATGCCTTATTCTGCAAGACCATATTCTACATCCCTTAATCCTACCCAATACTTAACTACCTTACTAACTATTAATAGGCAGTAATTAGGAGTTTACCGAGGCAAAAGTAGTAGTTAATAGTTAGTTAATAGTAATTTATTACTGTGATGGCAAGACTGATTAATTGCAGTTGAAAACAGTTGTGCTGCTTACTATTTTTTTGGAAACCATAAAATACATAATTTTTCAGGATTCTTTTTGATTAACAGAAAGTTTAAAGTTTAAAAGTGTCACTTTTGATCATTTGAATGCATCGTTGCTGGTAATGCAAGTAAACTGACCCTAAACTTTTGAACGGTAGTACAGCAATGTTGTGATCACAATGCAATAGTGTCACATTGACATTTTTCAGGGAAATTATCCAACAAGTTGTCTACTTAAAAGCTATTTTAGCAGGGAAAAATTATACACCATGATTATTTTCGGACAAAAAGTGAACAAGACTGAAATTGTGAATACTATTTTCTAAACACACACACACACAGCCTCGCGTGTGTAATAATATCATCTCGCCTCAGAAACCCCTGTGCTCTGCTCACCCACTGGCCGCCTGCACAGCTCTCGTCACTGCCAGCATATGGCACAGTGTCTGAAGGCCCCCTGAGGGTCTCCTGGTCCCTGAGCCCATCTCTTTCTCTGCATGGCTTCTAAATGTGAGTGTGAATGTCAGGGATCAGCACACTTTAGGCAACCCAAGAAGTAGCTTGTGCTTCTAAGGAAGCGGCAGGGTGTAGGTCACAGGAAGTGCAGTTTGAAAGGAAACAGTTTTGAAGAAGGCTGATATAGCACTCAGCTGAGCTTGATATGAGTTGATAGTGCTTCTTTCCATGACTGTACAACTTCTAAGTGCAGTGTAGCTAAGAATTTATGGGAACAGAGGCCCCTGGTCACTTTCCCCCAGCTTAACTTCCCATGGAAAGTTTCTGGAAATTACCCTGAAATTAAATATATAAAAAAAGATTAATAATTGAATACAAATATTTATTACCCTAAAAAATGAAAAATAGTAAAATGAGTGTTATTAAACTATCCTGAGTTTCCCCTATATGTTGCAATGTGTATTATAAGACATAATGAATATCTATATACTACATTATATATACAGGCTTATATATCGTCAAGTGCTGTCAGACGGACTAAACTGATAATTCATCGTGCAGCTCTAAAAGCTTCACAATATTAACATTTAAAGAATATATTGTGCAAATGTAAAAGCAATACAGCCACAGAGAAATAGCTTTTATCTAAACCACAAAAGATTAGTAATTATATACACAAGAGAGGACAACAGAAGAATAAAATTGTTAAGCATTTTCAGTGAATATCCAAGAGCTTTAAAAAGAGCTGTCACATCTTGAATAGTGCCCTATTCAACCTCAAAACTGCTTTTCATTTATAAAGAAAACACAAACCAGGATACTGAAGCAACTGACAGTATGAGTCAAAGTAGAAATGTAATGACCTTTTTATTCTGAATTTAAAGCGATGATAACAACAATACTGTGCACGTGGGATTAAATACTGCATTTCCTGTTGTTTCAACTATACATTACATTACATATTGCTTATATGATTAGTGCAGGCAGGGTAACAGTCAACAGGCAGAAAACACTGTCAGATAGGAGTCAGTTGTTTAAGCACGTGTAGATTCTTGTTGTCTTATTTTACATTATCTAAAAAAACATTGAACTTGAAGCAAGATATGTTTAATAGAAGCAATACTGTATAAGATATTCAGACTTGCTTAATAAGTGCATTTTGGTTTTTTTTTTCACTTATTTTAGTAAGTAATATGAAGTAATACTGTATTTCTTGTGGAGTATGTTTGGGGACTGAGTATTTTTAGTTATCTTTATATATAGACAACAGTCTATAGTATGACCTCATTTTAATAGCTCAGTAAGGGTGTGTGTGTGTGTGTGTGTGTGTGTGTGTGTGTGTGTGTGTGTGTGTGTGTGTGTGTGTGTGTGTGTGTGTGTGTGTGTGTGTGTGTGTGTGTGTGTGAAACAAGCAGGCGTTCAGGACCTCGGAGAGCTCCCTGCGTCAGGTATGACCACTGACTCCCCCCGGCAGACAGACAGACAGACAGACAGACACACACACACACACACACACACACACACACACACACACACACACACACACACACACACACACACACACACACACACACACACACACACACAAACAAACACACACCTCATGAGTCCTGAGTCGAGGTTATTATGGCACACACAGCAGCCCTGGGCAACCGGGACACACTCTGGATATTTCCATCAACTTTCCACTCCAAAGCAACAAGGCAGGAAAAAAACAGCCCACATTTTCCCCTGCCAGTACACACACACACACACACACACGCTCACTTCCAGATAACTACTCTTCCTGACTGACCGGTCTCCTTATCTCTCACATACATGGTTCCTGCCAGTAAACAAACTAAATAACAATTTAACGTCAGAGCAGCTGAGGTAAACACCTCATTTACAACGCAGATTCTGAGTAATAGAACAACTAGTTTTCATATATCCCACATGTCAGATTGCAACAGGGCATTTGAGAGTTTCGTTTCCCATTTGAAGCCTTAAGCTTTCCCTGATCCCGGAAGAAGAGATTTTATCCAGGAATCCCCCAACTGTTACCACATGGCAATCTGCACCACCGACTGGCCACAGAGGTACATTATCAACAGATATAATACATCCTAGTACAAGCAAAAGCGAATTCATTTGCGTTCGACCAGGCTGCTACTGAAAAAGTGCACATATAGATATGTGATGCACTGGTTATACTATGCAACTTCAACGTGGCATGATACATTTTCCTCTTTCACTTGTCCCTCTATACTAATTTTCCATTTCTCTCCACTGTTCCCTGTATAACAAAGAGGTAAAACTAGGGTGTTCTAAATGGTTGTCAGGGTGTTCCGGGTGGTTGCTAGGGTGTTGTTAAGATGTTCTGACTGGTTGCCAGGGCATCTCTATGCGGTTGCTAAGTTTTACTGAATGGTTTCCACACTGTTATGGGTGGTTGCTAGAGCCAGTGTTATTTTAGTATTATTTATATACTATGATAGTATTTAGTAATATTTTGAATGAGCTTTAATTTAATATTTTCAGATTTCATTTTAGTTTAAGTTGGTTTAAAGGTATAGTGGAGGATTTTCCCAAATTTTTGAAAAGAACCACCCTCTCCACTTTTTGAAAAAATGCACATGCGCAACACTACCTGCTCCCGAGAGGGAACGCCTATTAAACGTGTGCACGAGAGAGCATGCACGAGCTAATCATAGCTTACATTAACTTTTACTAGCAGTGATTTTAAATGGATTTCTCCAAATAGCATGCCAAACTTTACCTGTCAAGTAGAAACTTTGCGACTGAGGCATCAGTGGGAAGCCCAACCTGTGTTTTGAGCGCACGCCATTGTGTGAATCGTGTGCACGAGCACGTACGACGGCCTTACGTAAACATATCACCAGAATGATTGACACTTAGGAGGACCAATAGTCTTGATGATCCACCCGGAAAAAGAAAATCCTCCGCTATACCTTTAATGCAGTTAATGCATTGCTTGCAATGCTGTTCTGGGTGGTTGCTAAGGCGTTGGTACGTGGTTTACTGGGTGATCTGGGTGGGTGCTAGGGCACTGCTTTGTCGTTGCTAATATGTTCTGAATGGTTGCAACACGGTTATGGGTGGTTACTAGGGTGGGTGGCTGCCAGAGAATCCCAATGCTGTTGCTAAGTGTTCCGACTTGTTGATAAGGTGTGGGTGGTTGTTAAGGCATTGCTACATGGTTCATAGGGTGCTCTGGGTGCCTGCGAGGGTGTTGCTATGTGGTTGCTAAGGTGTTCTGAATGGTTGCTAAGCTGTTTTGGGTGGGGTGGGTGGCTGCCAGGGAATGAATATGCTATTGCTAAGTGTTCTGACTGGTTGACAAGGTGTGGGTTGTTGCTACGTCGTTTGCCTGTATATGATCTGGGTGGCTGCCAGGGCGTTGCTATGTGGTTGCTAATATGCAGTAGATATAAAAAAAAGAGAAGAAAAAAAGGAAAAGGTTGCTGTAATGCAGCATCCGGGAGCTGGAGGATGAATAATGATATTCACATATGCCCTTGGCACTAAAAAAGATCTCAATGAGGCTTGAGCTGGCTTATTTGCATTAAATTTACAAGGTGGAATAAGAGTGACACAAGCAAAAATTCACCGGTGATTTGCCAGGAGATGTGACGGAAATGATATAGCGTCTTCTTATTCAGCAGAAATCCTCCCTGGGCATTTAAACACTTATAGCAACTGACAACAGCAAAGCTGAGATCCAGAGATCTGACAAGTAAACCAGACAATATTGGCCAACAGCAACACTACAGCGTAGATAAAAGCTGAAAATAAACAACTGCTGCAGATAAACTCCCTGGTCTCACATGAAAAGTGAAAAATTAAATAGTTGTTTTAGGATGATACATATCTTTACAAACAATTCACTGCACAGATGCATCAGGGAAATTGAAATATTATTTCTTAATTTGATAAATTTGTAATTCGGCAAGGAAACAGGCTGGATCTCATTTAATCTCCTTCCCGCAAACACTAAATACCATGTCTTAACTAAAGACACGCTTGTAATCTGCTAGCATTAATAGGCTTTGTTTGATGACATTTACGCACTGTTTTACTCTTTATTTATCTGACAGGGGAAGAAGTTTGTTCAAAAATGTCTGCTGAGAACAGCAGATAAATAAATTGCACATCTTTCTGACAGGTAAATAAAGAGTGTCAGCCTCTACAACAAGGCAAGATTGAATCTAATATTACATTCCTCCCATGTGGCCTTTTTATGTGACGACAAAAGCAAGAGGAACACGATGAAAAAGCAAATAAGTCATTAGGTGATGTGTAATTAAGCATCATATTGGAAATGTTGATCTTAACGCTAGGCTAGATGAATAGGAAACAGTTGGTTGTTTGTTTGTTTATTCTTATTTCTGTGTAAGAGCCGAGATTACAGAAGTCTTTTGAGAAATCAAAATGTTATTTTGAAAAATGACAAAGTCATGAACAATGTGGCGCAGGTCCCAGACTAAAGAAAAACGAATTCATTTTCACCTCTGGCTCACTGAGACAGTTGTGTAAACAACAGTCGATAGAAGCTCTGGGAAATATACAGTTCCCAAAAGAATGGCATGAGCTCTAAATTATATTCAATTATTAATAAAAGGTGCTCCAAACAGCCAAAGGATCTTGGGTTTTTATATTATATATTGAAGCATTATATTACGAGATATTTGTACTAGTTCAGAATACGATTGCGAGTGTGATGTTGCTTTTTACAGTCCTAAGTATACAGTAACTTATGTTTTAGACAATGTTGACAGTCTAATTTTGCTCGTAAATATCTCCAAACAGATCCAAAATCGAATAAACCATTGAGCGTGTTTGAGCAACACAGAGTAGGTGGTGGTGTTACTCAATCACGCGTTCGTAAAAGCAGTCTTTTATTTAGTTCCTAAATGAATGATTGGTTTTGAACAAATAGGTTGACTTTAAGATTCAATGACTCACTCATTGTGACGCTTGTTTCGTTCCTGAATGAATCAGTGTTTTTGAACAAAACAGAATGAATCAATGTTTCATGCATTATAAGTGACTAAAGGAACTGTTTTTGAATGATTCATATAAATTAACGACTAAAGACTGGTTTCATGATGTAACCTGCAGAAAGAGTCCCTGAAAATCCCGAAATGTTTTGTGAATTACTACTGGGTGAAGTGTAAAAAGTATTACGTTAGAGTATATCATCACATCAATTTTAAATCTGTGCCTGTTATATGTCATTGTAGAAAAAAAACACAACAAAATATGACACTGTAATATGTTAAAAAGCTTTACTGAGGCTTTTCTTAGAATCAGTGGAGTAAAACCCCTGTTTTGTAAGTGGTCATGTGACAGTGGCGGGGGTGGACTGGTTTTAGAGCCAGTCCCTACTTACAGAGAAATAGCTCAGTGATTAGAAGATGATGTCCATCATGATGTCCATATGTATCCTTTGCTACTATTCATAAGCAATTGCAATGTACTATTAATATGCAACTGCCTTTGCTCATCCTGTGATTTGTGTGGGTCCCAATGCCCCATTATATTGATAGGGAGTGGGTACACTATACTATCAAAAAGCCCATCCTTTGGATGAGATGTTAAACCGAAGTCCTGAATATCTGCGATCATAAATAATCCCAGGATGTCCTTCAAAAAAAGAGTAGGGGTGTAACCCTGGCATGCTGGCCACATTTGCCCACAGGCATCTGTCCATCATCAAGGCCTCCTAATCATCCCCATATAATACACTGATTGACTGCATCAATCTGCTTTCTAGTGCAATATGGCTGCCGTTGCATCATCCAGGTGGATGCTTCACACTGGTGGTTGAGGAGATTCCCCCCTTCCATATGTTAAGTGCTTTGAGTACCAAGAAAAGCGCTATATAAATATAACAAATTATTATTAATTATCACTTTTTATTTTTGGTTGAATTGTCCCTTTATAACATGAAAAATCACCATTAAGACAGTATAGAAAAAACAGAAAGTCCTTTTGTCGATTGTGAGCAAATGTATGTGCCATTAATTTACTATAAATATATCTGTTAACATTAACTGTGCATAAATTTTGCCTATATCTTAAAAGAGAATTATTGGAACGAATGGGTCCTGTCCCAGTTCTACAGTCATTACTCATAGCACACACTTTGATAATGTGTGTGGAAATTGTCAGGGTTGGAAGTCACAATGGCACTAATCTCTGCGCAGGATTCTTAAAAAGAGCCTTGCTGTGAGTAATGTGGATTGAGTGAGCTATTTCCAGCGCTCGGTGCAGTAAAACCTCACCCTGACTCACCGTGCATACTTTAGGAGGACATTCATATTTTACCAGCATTATAGCTCGCAAAAAAACTTCCTCAGATCTTCCCTCTGTAGCGGTCTCACAGTAATACACTTTAACACTTCACAACGATGAGGAAACATCCAAGCAACAGTTTGTCAAGTTCAAATGTTTTTCAAGGATTCTTGCAAGGTTATATTAAAACTAAAACTAAGATGAAAACTTTTGATTTAAAGTCCCCCTGCAGTCAATCATTTTTTCATCTAAAACCATAGACTGTATAAAACCGTGGACGTAGTGTCCGTGACATCACCCGTAGGTTTCCGAAGAGCCCAAAGTGGGCGGAGCCGGCCGTCTCCATCTTGGCAGCGCGTCACTCCCGGATAACCAAAAATGTGCAAAGAGGGGGGATTAGCTGAGGCGACGTGACGATAACAGACAGCAGACAAACGGCTAGTACTGACAGCAGCGCAATCCACCTGTCACTTAAGTGGCCACGCCCTTAATTATGCAGAACTTAAAGGCTTAATATAATTTAAACGGATGAGTTAGAAAAAAATCCATCCCCCTCACAGTTGTCATGAAGGGCAAAATTAGCTATATAGACCAAAACCACTTTTTGTACCAGGCTGTAAACATATTTTTTTTCTGTTGTAAAGTCGCGCATATTAACAGCATAGACAGTATATAAACTGGACACAGCGACCCCATTGGATTCAACGGAGACAAGTGAAGTCAATTAGAAGCTCTCACTTCCTGGGGGTCGAGCGCACTACGCAGACTCAAACTGAGCTTGACGACGTGGATGTGACGTGAGCAACCCGTCTGTCTTCTAGTAGCTGTGCCAAGAGAAATCTGAATCATTCCCTTCCGAAACTTGCAGAGACGGAGAGCGTGAGTAGGAGGTGTCCATGAGCTAGGAGCAGGAGAAACTTTTGCTAGGTAATCTGATTAATTATTTTGTCATTTTGCCTCCACGTCCCCCCGATAGCCCGCAAGCTTCTCCTCTTGTCCATACGGTAATCTCTCTACTGTGCGACAGAGAGTCGCGTGGTTATGACGCAATCGTTAGCCTATTTTTACAAAAATTGCTTCTACGGGGCCATAACGTAAGCTACAAGGTAATGGAGCCTTTTATACATTTTCGTGTTTCTTTAGAAATAAATAATGGACAAATGGAGTCTTTAAACGCCTCAGATGTAAAGTTATTCGCTGTCAAAGTGACGCCAAAATGAATGGGAATCAATGGGATGCTAACAGCAGGTGGGGGTCCGCTAATCAATGGCGGCGCCCGGGGAAGCTTCAAAATAATATGAAACCCTGCCCCCCTGATTAACAGGGGTATATGGGATTGACTCTCTTTTGGAGCCTGTCTCTAGCGGCCAGTCGACGAATTGCAGTTTAAGTCACTTCCGTGTTGGATTCAAGAGAGAGAACGGAAGGTTGCCACTAGCCTAAAACTCATCTTTGATAATCTAAATGACATATTTAAATATTTTTTCTATGAAAATAATTTATTTATGCCATTAAAATATCTTGATTGTAACTATACACCCTTGCTTCATTTAGTGTAGTGATTTCTGTGACTTTCAAAAAAAAAAAAGCTAAAATAAGTACATTAAAATTAAAATAATTAGTGCAAAGTAAATTTCCACACTGTCTGACCTTTAGCATTAAATAGGCTGTTTTTGGGGAGGATTTTAATGTCAATAACATCTGGCTGACCTTAAGCCTTGTCATACATACAGTACACTGAACTCTTATATATATATATATATATATATATATATATGTAGGAAAAAGTCCATGATTTGTCTGCTTTAAAGTTTTAAAGCAGGGATATTGTGCTCATGGTCATGTGAATTTAAGGTGTTACTCATCTCTAAGGATGAAACTATGACGGCACCAACATTCTCTAGTCTATTAGAGCACTTTTATATTCATTGTGGTGCTAATCCATGTAGCAGCTGCATCCTAATAGACACTCTCTAACCTTTGATTACAATAAATCAGAGCCCAGAGCTTTTTGGCTATCTTTCCAACAGGGTTTGATTTGTGGTCTTGAACAGAGAGCAACGTCATTGCCCCTGCATACAAAGGTTAAATGGTAGGCAGCTGTGGCATGTAATGCATGTTATATGACTACAATGCTGAAAATTAATTAAATGTCAGATGGCCAAAAATTGGCTATGTTTAGAACTGTATACATACAACTCATACTGAACATTTTAGCAGTTTTTATTCCAAGATGCTAATGGATGCCAGTGAATGCAACGTGTTTACATTTACATTAATTCATTTGGCAGATGCTTTTATCCAAAGTGTTTTGCATAGCATTCCAATATACGGAATATATTGCTGCTTTTGGGCGGAAACCTCATGTCTCCATTTTTTTTTTTTTCATAAATCATTACTATTGGTCACCCATTATGTCTGTCTGTGGGTTTTGCAAATATTTAACCAATGAAAAGTATTAAAAAGAGCTTGTGACTAAAACTCGTAACTCCATTGGATCCTCAAACTGCCACTAAAACCTCATAACTCCACACGCCTCTATCAAAGAAAACTGAGTGCCTACATGGCTACAGTAAACTTTATAACCTGTAAGCTGATGAAACATAATGCGATGCACTTACTGACTCAGATGCATACGTTCTAATGACAGACAAAACAAATATGTCCAAATTCTCCGAAATTCACTGGTCAAAACCCTTGTAACTCCATTTGAGTTTGATTTTGGTAAAATGTTAATAATATAATGTCACATACAAGTGTCTGAAGCAAGCAGCAAATCAGCATATTATAATGATTTCTGAAGTGCTAATGGCTGCTAAAAACTCAGCATTGCCGTCACAGGAATAAATACAATTTTTTAATATATTAAAAGAGAAAATATTTCAGATTATTGCTGTTATTCAAATATAATTAATCGTGATTTTTTATTACATTTCTCTGGCCTTGTTTACCATCTTGAATTCCAATTTTCACTCAGCTCAACGCAATGCATTCTAGTTTTACCTTCATTGCTGCCAAAGTAATGTATCTTAGAAGGCACCATGATTATGCTGCCAACAGCCTTCATGTGTGATGCCTTAATGTGTTGTCTAGGTAAGCAACACACTAGTTTTTGGAAAAGAGTTTCCGTATTCCACGGACACAGGATTGTTATGTAGTGTCGTTAACACTTAGAAAATGCTATAAGAGATGGCCGGCGGATGAGAGGCATGAGTGTTATGTAATGGGGCTGATCAGGAGAATGCAGGGAGAGAGAGCACTATGATGACATAAGCATGAGTAGTGACTAGTGAGTGGGAGGTATTAAACCCCCCTGGCAAAAACATTGAGCGCAGCACTGGGAACAGGTACAGCAGAGAGGTCATGCACACGTCATGCACAGTTCCGCATGGATGAGCGACATTAATGCTAATAGATCCCCATTCATGTATTTAACCTTGACAGTTTGCAAAACAAGAACCACAGCATCACGTATCAGTGCTAGCCAGCACAATAAAAGAGTGACACTGGAATGTTAATAGCTCACTTGAGGATAGCATTAGGCGTTTTTTTCTGTGTCCCTGCACTCTATAAACGTCATTGAAGAGAGCAGACGTCTGATATTTCTGCAGTGTCACATTACTGGGATATGGTTTCATCCGTTTGGTGAACTTTAGCCTTTCAAGCAGGAGGTTGGGGTTAGTAGTCAAGCACACAGACACTGGAACAGCCATAGTACTTCGGCCTGAGGAAAGGAATTCATGCAGAACAAAAGGCCATACTTGTAACTCCACTTAAAACTGATATGACCATATAAAGCAGAACTCATGACCAGCAAGCTCGATTACATAACCCCAATGAAACTAGAGCTCCTCTAAACTCTTCTAGATTCCTCTGTCTTTTGTCAGGGTTTTGTAGTGACATCATATAGGAAACTGTACAACGAAGAGTCCATTTCTGTGCATATTTCAGCTCATTCTGTACATTTAAACTCGTTTTTTTCTGTCTTTGGTCCCAGCAGGATGCTGACGTGTTGGTGCCTCAACCATGATGGGTCTGATATTCAGAACTGAATTCAGAATGCCCTTCAAATTTCAACTGAATTCCTGAACTTTAATTGAGGTAAGTCAAGTCAAGTCACCTTTATTTATATAGCGCTTTATACAATACAGATTGTTTCAAAGCATCTTTATAGCGTGTGGCAACCAGGGTGGGGCCGAGAGCCGTGGGAACGGAGCGTGGCTGGTGGCGCAAGTGATGATGAGCGTCACCTGCGCACCACACCTGACGTGAGTCCCATGGAGCCGGAATGATTAAGGAGGAGTGATGACAGTGAAGGATGAGAGAAAACCAGGCCTGGATTTTATGTTATGTTTTATTATGGTTATAAGCTTTACTTTCATCTTGTTTTGTGTTTATTTTTGGCTTAAAGTTAACGTTGAATGTTCGCTGGTTCCCGCCAGCTCGTTCCCTTATCGATGAACTTCGTTACGGATTGATAACAGGAAAATGATTAAATGACGCAAACAGAAGTCATTTCGGCTGTACAGCAGTTCTAAAAGAAAATAGTGTAATTATTCAGCTGAAGTCAGTTCAGTGTTGATTCATCTCCGTTGTAAAGATCATCAATTATTAAATTAGTTCATTTTCATCTATAAAGCAGTTCTGCTGAAAACAGTGATGTCATCGTCCAGCTCAGTTCAGTTCTCATCCAATAGTGTCAGTGCAGTCAAATCAATAATATTGTTGAATATTAAGTTTCCCCAGCTAAGCAAGCCAGAGGCGACAGAGGTAACAAACATGATGTAGAATACCATTCTGACTGACAATCATTAAAAATATTGTTCTTCTACATTTTGGTTACCTGGACTTTCAATGGAGGGTAATTCAATGGAGACCTTAATTTGTGTTTAACCAAGGTTAACCAAAGTCTTAATGGTTTGGAATGACATAATGACAAATGATGTAATATTATTAATAATAATAATAATAATAATACATTTACTTTCAGAAAACTCAAGGTCGCCTTACAATAAAGTACAAATAAACATGACAGAAACATGACATAGAAACAACACAAATAAATTGAGATGGATAACATAATAGATAGAGGTACTTAAACATAAAAATCAGATCATAGAGTTAGGGGTCAGTGAAACAAATAGCAAAAAGATATGTTTTAAGGTGGGTTTTGAAATCGTGTAATGATGAAAGTAATAGAATTCCAGAGAGTTGGGGCAGAGGTACAAAAAGCCCTTCCACCAAACGATGATAGTTTGTGCCTACGGATCGTCAACAGACCGGTATCGGAAGATCTAAGTGTGCAAACTGGGCAGTAGGTAATATGGATGAGATCAGAAATATAGGGGGGGGCAAGACCATGGAGTGCTCTGAATGTGAAAAGGAGTATCTTGTATTGAATACGAAAGCGAAAGCGAACGGGTAGCCAATGAAGTCTGCGAGTAATGTGGGAAGATTTCTTTGTGTATGTAAATGATGACAGAATATTTATTTTGGGGTAAATTATCCCTTTCATTTAATTTAAATAATTTAATATTTAATTTAAATGGTTAGTTCACCCAAATGTCATCATTTACTCAACCTCATGCCGTTCCAAACCTGTATGACTTTCATGACAATGGCGGAGGATACATTGAGCAGCTATATTAATTGTAGGTTTTATTTTATGCCATTAAATGCATATTTTGTATATTATGTGTATATTTATATATAATGAACAAAAAAACATTATAAAACAAATCAATTATTAAATAGAGTGAAATGTTGTTTTAGTGGTAACAGCGAAGAATATGGCTCAAACTGGGGGCCTTTATCACACACACCTCTTGTAATTTGAACACTACATGCACTGAAAACAGCATATCTGAAGGATAAATCTCACTCTGTCTCTCTGCATGCTTGGTAATCACTCCCCTGTCGCAGAGAACATTTCTCTACGTTTGCCATGCTAACAACTCAAGTGGCAGCTCGTAAGTGAGACACTATGTGAATCATGTCTAGGTTTACATGTGTGACATTTCCAAAGTGGAGATTGTATTGATGCAGGGTGAGCTCAAGGGAGAGACGCAGGAAAAGTCTATGACGGATAGCCATGACGTACCGCTGGCTGACGTGGGCAATTCTATCAGTAAATGCCACCGCCATATTAAAACTATAAAACAGCTCTTAGTATGAAGTACACAATGAGAAGACAAATGTCAAATAATGTTAAAGGGATAGTTCACCCAAAATGTTTTATTTTATCATCATTTACTTCCCACTATGTCACAAAAAAAAGAGATTTCGAAGAATGTAGGTAACCAAGTAACAGAAACCTGTTTCTGTTCCCACTGACTTCATGGACAAAAATGGTAAGTCAATGGGAACCAAAACTGTTTGGTTACCAACAGTCTTCAAAATATCTTCTTTTGTGTTCCGCAGAAGAGAGAAAGTCATACAGGTTAGGAACAAGATGAGAGTGAGTAACTGATTTTTATTTATTTTTGGCTAGGCTATCACTTTAACTAGTAAATGACAATTTGTCTTTGAATGCTGCTTGGCAAAGTCTTCCCTGAAAGTAAAAAAAAAGAAAAAGTTTCATTAGCTTAAAGTTTGAAAGTTTGGCTGTCCAAACAACATGATTAGAAAGGAAGACAGTTGGTTTTAGACTTGACAGAAGAGTCATTCCACATGCATCAGCTCTCCGCGTGGGCTCCAGACTGCCTGATTTAGTAAAATCTGTAAGATTGCTTTCCTATTCTTAGGGAGCTAATAACACCATACGTCTTTAAATAGATCCTATGCATCACCTGGGCCTTTCGGGTTAATATAATCACAGCCTACTAAATTGATTCAGCGGCTCAGATGCACAAGAAGTGCCTCTTCCAGAGGTGCCAAACACAATCAAACATTTTGACAGCGCTGCGAATCACGGCTGAAGGCAACGGCACGGTGCTGATGCTCCTTTGCAACAATTTGACCTCCCTTGATCAATCAGCAAAGAGGGGGCACTCGACAGCAGACCGCGTCCAGGCGAGAGGGGAGAGCGGGAGAAACGAGAATAGCAACAGCCTATTCTGTCTCGCTGTCATCTGTCATTAAGCTTCATAAATCTGGAGCATTCCATTGCTCTCCGGATGTTAGCCAAATCCAATCAGGGATGCTGAATACTCTGCGCTGAAGGGATTGCAGGGTCACAGGGGGCTACGACCGAGCAACAGCCGGCTATGGGGGTAGAATGTTTAAAATGCAATAATCTCATACACATGAGTGAAAAATAAGGATAGAAATATAATAATAACTTCTAAGATGATGCAGATGACCTTATGGCAGCTGACTATAATAGCATCTATGCGTTTCCAGCATGCCCTTGTGGTTGCAGGAACTTGGTTTTACATCATTTTCCAACCTCTCTCTGATTCCCTGAATCATTAAGACCTCGAAATCAGGTCTCAATCAGTTAATAGTTATGCCAAGTACACACAAATGATATACATTTAAAATATGTAAACTAATAAATAAATTTCAGGTTTTTTTTATAACTTAAATATTTGGACATTTACTTTATTTAACAAGTAATTATAGATTACTGGTAATGATTATTGTGAATGTGTAGCTAAGATATCAGGCTAATCTCCTATTAGGGTACCTGAATGCTATGCTAGTACGTAAGATAACAAAAATTTTGCCAGAGGTTTTAAAATAGGATCCAATTTGTCACTACCTCAGTACTGAATTCAAGTGACCGCAAATCATTTCTTGGTTATGTCCAATTCAAACAAACTGGGAACTGTTACTGTGACTTGTACATTTGTATACAGTAATTAAGCTTGTGAAAATTATAAGTTGTTGATATAGAATCAGAACATGGTGTATCAAATACTTTTATTTATTTTTTTAAGTCTGAAGTTTTTGATTACAAGTCCACTTTATAAGCAAGAAAAAAATAATTATTCAAGCTAAAATGCTGTTTAGGTTATGGCGACCGACGATAGCATATCCTTCCGTAGCTCCATCACCATAAGTTAAATAAATGGGCCAGTCAGTCCCATTACACCCATTAATTCAAAACTGTCCCCTTCCAATCAGAGACAGATTCATTAAACAGCAATCAGCTGAGTAGCTATCAGAAAGCTTCTGCATCCCACAACCATGTGCTCTGTAATCAATTTAGAGGAAACGGAGAAGATCTTTATCAAGAGTAAACAGTTCAGCAAAAAGCCATTTATGAAAGTTGGCAAATCCAGGATATGCAACCATGCTCTGTTAATCGGTTAATATTTCATGGCATTTGTAGGGGAAGAAGTCAAACATTAAGAGCAGAATTATCAGCACAATTAGCTGGCTAATTAACTATATGTTCCCTCCTTTATGATAGGGGTTTGCATTCTGTAATGACACTATAATTGAAGTTCTCAAAGAAATGAATTATTCTTTACATTCTTGCTATGTGGCTAAAGAACTGTTTGGCTCACAGTTTTGCTCAAACACAAATTGCTGCGTTTATTTGACTGCGTTTTATTTCGACCCTAGAGTTGTCAACAGCCATGTTTTATTAGATCAATGTTATTAAGTCAAATATCTAAGTAAAATGTTTTAAATAATAAAAAAGAGAAACTATCCAGGTTTAGAAAATATACATTATTTATACATTATTACAACAAATAATATTTAATATAAATCATACAACCTGCTTTCTGCAGGTTACATCAATATGCCAGTAGGTGGCGACATGTGACATGTTTTTATGAGTGAGTCACTTACTCAGATGATTTGTTTAAATCATTCATTCATTCACGAATTAAACTAGTGACTAGTCTTTAGGTGTGTTCGACTTTTGCAGACCGACCGGTGTATGACATCAAAGCTCTGCGAGAGCGATGTCATACATCCAATGATCTGTGCAGTGCCGAACACACCTTTTATTATACATGAGTCAGTGAATCGCTCATTCAACCGATTTGTTCAAAAACACTGATTTGCTAAGCGTTAGGTGACTTTGTTTGGAATTATTTTTATTGGCAGAGCAAAAACGGTCAATATTGTGCCTAAAAAGGCAGAACTCAGTTATGACTTCTTGTTTGTTGAACTGTTTTGATAATTTATTCATTTTTAATTAGGACCAGGACTGGTACACTAATAAAGGGCGCCTATGATGCTCCTTTTTACAACATGAAATACAAGTCTTAGCTGTCCCCAGAATGTGTCCGTAAAGTTTCAGCTCAAAATACCCCACAGATCATTAATTATACCATGTTGTAAATAAAAAAAAATTTAGTGGAAGCAAAAACATACTGTTTTTGAGCATTTGTATCTTTAAATGCAAATGAGTTGCTGCTCCCCATACCACCCCTTATCCAGAATAATGCTGTGCCTTTACAGCTCGTGCCTCGGATACTCTCCCAAAAACTAACAAAACATCTGTTTGGTTTTGATTATCATCTATCATGGTCATGCTCACTTGACAATTGCAGTTTTTCTTCATCATTAATGTTTATTTTTAATTTGCATGCATTTTAAAGCCATATCAGTTTAAACTTCTGGTATATGATTTTCTAAGCACACATCCGAAGCACGCGCACAGAAAGCTGGATGTCAGACGGCGTGTCCCGTAAATATTAAACTAAGTTCTCTTTCACATCTTAAAGGTAGGGTAGGTAATCATTTTTCTAAAAAAAAAACATTCCAAATTTGTTTAAACTGTCTTTATATACCAATACATAATTAAAATGTAAGTACTCTGAAAAAGAAAATATAAAAATCGAGTGACTGTAGACCTTTTAATCTGCAATAAACACAGCTCATTATTTCCATTCACTCCCACCCCCTCCCTTCTGAGCTCCTTCCAAAGCCACGCCCCCAAAACACATGAACGCGCGACGCCAAACGCTCAGGCTGGAACAAGACGCATTTATTACCTGAGACGAGTGGAGAGGAAGGAGCGCAGTACATACAGTGACATCATGTCAGAATCACATGTAATAAAATACCTAACTTTATCACTATGAATATAAACAAATAAGATTTCTTTTAGTACTCACTATCAAGCTAGCATATCGATAATGGTAAAGTTTCATTCGGTAACGAGCTATATTTATAAGGCAAAACTAAAAACAGGTTGCATTGATACACGTTTTTCCATTACCATCAGTTACACTGTGATGAAGATGAATTTCGTGTAAGATTCATAACATATACGGTGTTTTGCATGGAAGAGTTTCCATGATGAAAACATTGTTGACTCTAATGAAGACTAACGTACACTCCGAGTCCGGAGACAAGTACCGCATCGTCGGTTCGAGGACAGGTTCGGGGTTGAGGGCGAAGCAGAGGAGGTCGTTCAAGAGTGCGGGCAGGGTCCGAGGAAGTAGTTTTTGCCTTGTTTGCCTTCGCTGACTGCATATGCAGGTGCTTTGAGCTGAATATTTCCGGGAACGGTGACATGTGATGAGTGCACGCAGGGCAGCGCGCGCAGTGGGGCTCGGGGCGGGCACGAGACATGAAGGCATCTGATTGGTTCTTTACATTCGCACCGAATGGCAGTGATTGGTCAGAGTTTTTACTGTCCTGCAGCTGCTACAGAGGTCTGATTTTTTTCATTCCTTTTTCTAAACACATAATGTATTGACTACTATCAGGATGGAAGGACCATTTCACCCAGTATAAAAAAAAGTGTTTCTGAACAGCATTACCTACCCTACCTTTAAACTATCAAATACACACAAGGTTATATAAAAACACACAAAGTTCACATAAACACAGTCGGTTATGTCTGTGAACGTAAACAGCAGGGAAAGAAATTGCATGTGTATATTAGATCTGTGTATTAAAGTGACAGCAGCATAATATACAGCTGTCAATGGAGGGACAGAAAGCTCCCAGATTTCATCAAAAAGATCTTTATTTGTCTTACAGGTTTGGAACAACATGAGGGAGAGTAATTAATGACAGACATTTTAATTGTTTTCTGAACTATCCCTTTGAATGCACTGACGAGAAGATAAACAATGTGGCAAGATAAACGGAATATGTACAGCTCACTCAGGGGAGGAGCTAAGCTAATAGAGTCCGCAGGTTCCGTCACCAGTCGTGGGCGGGGCCTGTTCCAACGTGAAATCCCATTCCTGTTTCAGATTTATGGGGAAAATAACAAACATGGATGGATTTTTACCACAATAGGGTGATTATGTACAGACACTATGGGCGCATAATTATGTTTAAAAAAAACAATACAAAAGTGAAGTTTGCATAATAGGTCCCCTTTAAAATAAAAATCTGCATGACACCCACAGTGTCACAGTGTTGTAGTGAAACTCTATTCGGGCTACAATGTAACTTAACTTTTAACAAAAGCACTGAAGCCACACAACCTTGCCCCAAACCAAACTAACAGCATGGTACAACAAAGTCCCTGATTATGGATCACTGAATTCACCTTAAAAACAATAACTTTCAACACTGTTCTTGTTATGTAAGGAAATTAACCACATGAGTCATGCCAAGTCAGGTTCAAGTTAATGCGAGGCAAGGGGACACTTTTCAAGAATACTGTGTGCATGTTCGTATTAGTGGAGTCATTCAAGAGTAAAAGACAGGGCACTTGTTCTATTTCATAAGGAGCCCTTCTGGAGCCTGTGACTCAATGGAGCGAGTCATGGACCACCTTTCATACAGCCCTTCAATCAGATGATCTAGTCTGTCTGAGAGTAGCTGTCAGGATGGATCAGTGTAAGAAGTGTAGCCTATGTGCGTGTGTGTTCAGATTTCTTTTTCCATGTGTGTGTGTGTGAGATGCAGTCCAGTGCAGGTCAGAGAGGCAGACAGACATGGTAGAGCTCAGCATATCACATGATCGGTGTCCTTAAAACTGTTCGAAGAAGGTCTGGGCTAAATATTCAGCTAGAGGTCAAATATTCAGTTACTGCTGTGTTTCCTGTTCCAAGCATGGTTCCAAGTGATGTAACATTCAGGAGACATAAAGAGCTTAAAGTTGGCATTACATTTTCTAAATGTGTCTTAAAGATCTCATTGTGATTCATCCATTCATTCATTTTTTTCTTTTCCCATATAATTGAATCAAAATGATGATGTCAAAACTACATCTTCCGGTGAAACAATAGACTTCTCTCTGGTGACGTATGCCAATCATGTTTTTCCAATCATTTAGTCCACTTCAACCCTGCCCGTATTCTTGCTATCTAATGCAAGTTTGCATTAAGATCTGCCTCCATCCAATCAACATCCGATGGACAGAGCCAAGTCCTGTTCTACATTATTTCTTTTTCGATAATCCAAAAATGTACATCACGATATGCAAGAAATGATCGGTCGCTACCTCTGTTACATTGCCAAGTTAGAGACTATAGCTAAATGATCGAACGATCGATCTTAAAAGGAACAGTTTACGAAAAAAGGAAAACGATGTCATCATTATGACATCATGTCGTTCTGCCATGAAACACAAACTGAGATGTTAAGCAGAATGCTAATATTAGTAATATTTTGTCAATTTTGGACCCATTCTCATTTACTTTTATTGTATGCAGGGTTAACATTCTGCTTCACATTTCCTTTTGTGTTCAACAGAAGAAAATCATATGGGTTTGGAACTACCTGAGAGTGAATATGATGACAGAATTAAACATTTTGGGTGAGTTTTCACTCTTTAAAGTTGGCATGAAATGACAATTCTATCTATTATCTACATGCATATTCATCCATGTACATGTTTCATATTTATTTATCAAAATGTCATAACTGGATTTTCTGGTGAGAATTTGGTGATATACTGTATGCAGGAATTCTCCAATCATTTATTCCGCTTGAACTCCGGCTCTGCAAGCTCATGTTCATCTGTCACCATTTTTGAGTGCAACACCCAAAAATCCAATCGACAATCAACGAATGAATAGTCTCCACACTTTTTTTTGTTGTGATAATCCATTACACTTGGATCTATGTCACAATAAAGAAGAAAAGATCGTTGAAGTGTTGAAGCCAAAAGCTCATTATAACTTCTATTACAGCTTTTCATTACTACATAAGATAGCTTTAATCAGCCATGCAGCCTTTTGGTTCTATCTGTGTCTATTGTGAGAAAATAAGATGCTGAACTGAAAATATGGGAAGAAACATGATAGTTATCTGCATTTTGTCAATATTTTTGCATAAGCAAATCATACCAGCAACAAAGCCACAAGTAGGCTTTCATAAGAAGTGAAAGATACTCCCTTGCCTCAAGGTGTAAACTCACTCCTTAGAACGTTTGCAAATGAGGAGAAAGCAGTGGCGATGAGAGCCCACAAGCCGAATTTCACACCTGAAGTGGCCTACATGGATAATTGGGTTGGAGAGGCCTAATTCAAAATCATGTAATACAGGTCGAGGGAATTGCTTTTCCACTGGAGCATTCTAGCATTCCTACCAATCAAATTGCCTTTGTTCCTATGTCTCCATGAGGTTTTTACTGTGCCACAATACATTTAAAACTATCTAAAGGGGGAAATATTGTTTATTTTTAATGTTCTTCTCCTTTCTTTTCATGCTCTTTGACTCTTGAACCCAACCAATCATGTAAGGTTGTAATCTGAATAACTGTAAGGCTGAAAAGTTTTTAGAATCTTGTTTGGAAACAATCATTTTTGTGACTCCATTTGGTGCCACTTGCGCAATGAACTTCCATTTCAGCTTTACAGGAGTGATTTTTAAAATTAAGTGCTGGTGAATATGTGAGTAATTTCATTTAACCTTACCTTGCCCTCATGGTCTTCAAATACTGATTGGTCGACGTTGCAGGCGAAGAGGGACATGGGGAGATCATTGAAGTCGGTGATTTGTTGGAAACTGTCTCCCAGTGAGGACTCCCCCACGGTGGACTGCAGGACTACCAGCTCCTCTCCACCTAGGAGGTAAACCCGCTGGAGGAATGGAGCACTTCTCATGTTGGCAAATAAATGCTCTCCCTTCATGGCTGTAAAGGGTACAGAACAATATCAAAACTGAGGATGTTTTTCTAATATCACCAATTGATTTCAGGATATACAGTATTCTACACTTTACAGTCCAATTACAATGTTTTCCATTGACATGTTTGCTTTTTGGCATGACTAAGGTCACTAAACATGAGAAATATATGGTTCCTTATTCACCAAATGAATAATCAATATCTTTCACCAAACGTTTTTTGTAGCTATACAAATTAAAGGGTGAAAACAGTAACAGCAAACAAACAAAAACAATCAATACTCAAAAGTACAAAAGTATATATACTCTTAAATATTGTTTAATCCACATGATTTTTTCCCCAATTGTTTACAGGCTGTATTCTACACTTTGCAGTCTACTTGCAACAGGGGTGAAACAGAACAGAAACTGACTAAAAACCGAGCTAAACTGAAGAAAAAATAATCAATATCATTCAACAGATCTCCTTTGTAGCTATACAAAGGGTCAGTAACAGTAAACGCAAACAAATATAGGCAATAATATACAAGTATACTCATATATTGTTTAAAACATATTATTTAATTACAAAACAGGGAAAACTAAAAAATCTACTTAAAGTACCCTCAGGTTCTGTTGATGCATATGTTTTCCTTGTATTGCTTTAAGATATTTATGAACTGTATTTTCTCTGTACAGCCAGGTAGCATCTTGTCCTCACGACAGGTGACACAGAACTAGAACAGTTACCTCCCAGAACCCCATCGGGCAGATGTTAGGCCTAACCCCTGGCCTCGGTAACTAATGCTCCACCAAAAGATTAGCCTAGGTGATGGGCTTAAAGCAGAACTGGTCTCTTGTCAGCCCACAGAAACAACAACGGCAAGTGGGGGAACAGCTTGCACCCATTTCCATAGAGCTTTTCCACATGCCCTTTCTTCCCATGATCCCCCCTGACAAGCTTGGTCCGTGGGCAAAGCCAGAACTGTCGCCGGTGTCACACGCACTGTTAAATCTCCCGCAGCTATTTTTGGGATCAATAGCCCATCACCAGCCACACATACACGCTCTCTAACACACGCGTGCTCTCACTTTCACTCAAGGCTATAGATAGAGGCTGGAGCTGTCTGGTTCATTCTTGCCCTGTGTAAACGAGGCTAAAAATAGAATGAGGACTAATGAAATGCAGAGATTGTGAGGAACTTGATTAACATGAAGACTTCCAGACAGGGATCAATTTCATTTACAATATTACAATGACCCTGTTATGAGATAAGGATGTGCATAAACTATGCATGAGCATAAGCATGATTTAAATGACATAAGCGCTCAGCTTTAGATTTTAAATGCCTTTGATTTTGGAAATGGTCTTTAAAGCTCAGCCAAAAAGCATAATGTTTAACTAAAACTATAGACATGTTTGCTTGTTGGCATGACTAAGGTCACTAAACATCGAAAATATATGGTTCCTCCTAACTCACCGAATGAATAATCAATATAATTCACCAAATCTTCATTTTAGCCATACAAACTAAAAGGGGAAAACAGTAAAGGTACACAC
This sequence comes from Rutilus rutilus, assembly GCF_951802725.1. Classification (NCBI taxonomy): domain Eukaryota; kingdom Metazoa; phylum Chordata; class Actinopteri; order Cypriniformes; family Leuciscidae; genus Rutilus; species Rutilus rutilus. The sequence goes on along the minus strand of NC_140220.1, from coordinate 9,334,344 downwards.
TTACAAATACAGGAAACAAGTATACTATTAAATATTGTTTAATCCACATTCATTTTTTTAAAGTAGGGGAAACTAGAAAGCTGCTATAAATACCCTCATGTATGCTTTGTTAATATTGACTTTACTCTGACCCCAAATTCCCCAATTATTTTTTTGTGTATTATGTGTATACATACACAAACTATATAACCAATCTCTTAATTAATTAATCTCTTATTAATCTCTTGTTTCCCCAAATCAATTCCTTTTTGTTTTCATGACCTAATTAAAACCCATTTGACAGATGTTATCTTGGCAAATTTGGAAGGTTATTTTCAGAAATATGACTGTTGTCCAATATTGTTTTGTATGTGATCAATCTGAGATACAGCATATTCTGGAAAAACTGCATTAAACAATTATAAATAGACAATTGGCTAGTGTGCACACTAATCAGAAAATGTTATTTTATTAAACTTATTTTTAACTTTTTATTTTTATCAAAAGGGCCTTGGGGTCTCTCAGATCATGAGGTTTAAAAACAGTCAAGTTATTATATTTATTGATTAAAAAATTATGCATAACGAAAGGCTCTAACAGTTATTATAGTGTATTATAGTCAATTACAGTGTACATGACCTTATTAGTTACAACTAATACGTTTTAAAAGCCTTTGGGTACAAACAATGGCTGTTTAAAAATAAATAATTCTGTATTATATCATATGTATGGTTTGTACAGTGCATAAAGGGCAAAATGAAAAGGGTAAGTGTCAATCACAGTCTACTGCAACCTGTTTGCTGCATCCCCTTTGAGTCATCACTAGAGGAGCGGTCCCTCTGTCGTCATCACCTGACATTCACTTTTCTTCTATTCGCAATAAGGGTTTATTTTCATCATTTCTCTCTGTCTGATGACTAATATAACAAACCCTTATGGTGAACATGCCACATCAACATTTCAATTCCAGCAACTGTCAATACAGCACACAACTGGCCGCGTCCGTCAAGGTCAAGGAGTGCACTTCATAAACTAGGCTACTAATACAAATTCAATAGCATCATCAAATGTCTTGCATACTCTTTTTAGGATTGTAAGACTGGTTATTGAAGCATATCTGTCTACCAATGCAGACTTTCCAAGTCCCCATAAACTCGTGTAAAAGTGATTTGTTTAAAAGTGACATGCATACAGGATTAAAGCAGTGCAGAATAAAGTAAATACTATAGTATACGCTATAGTTAATACTACTATATGTAGAAGTAGCCTATGTAGTATACAACACTTAGAATTCTGCATTCATTTGACACTCTCTCGCTTTCTCTCTCTCTCTCTCTTTCTCTGAGCATTTATAAAAGCAGCACCACCTGTCAAAGCACTACAGTAGCCTACAGATATACTGGATGATCTAATGGAGTAAGTCGACATGGTTTTTCGGTACCTGTGCGGGATGTGGCAGTCCGGTGTGCGTATCTTCTGTGCGGTGGCTTTGTCTCCCTCTCTTTGCCTTTGTGAATCAAGCTCGCATTCCAGCTGCGATTCACTAATCTCCTGACGTTACTGCAGACAGCTTGATTCACCAATGACCGCCTCCCGGCATTCAAATTATGTTTGCTCAACCCACTAATGAAATGCAGCGCTGCGAGCGCGGGGGAGATTCTGGGACCAATAGCCTTCTCCTAAAAGCGAATATGCAAATTTCGAAACTACGTCAAAGGTTTCGCCAGCAGTTGGATGTTGCGGCGCTATGACACGTTCAGCAGGTTGTTTTTAGTAAATGTGGTGCAGGGCAAAGCAGAGATATCTCGAAATGAATTCTGTCAGACTCCAAAGCACTTGCAGCATGGGTTGAATTGTGCGGTGAGTTGAATGCGACAAAATGTGATTTTGTCACAAGTGTTTGTGGGTATCTAATTTTACTATAGTAAAAAAGAAACCCTGCTGAGAGAAACAATTGAAACTGTTTTTTATATATTTTTTTTTTTTGCTGAAGACCAGATTTGCCAGGCTTGGAAACCAGCTTGTAAGAACTTTTAAAAAAATCTCAGTGGTTCCTTTTATTATATTATTGCTTATTATTATAAGGCCTTATTATTAACAACATTTCAGCAGTGATTTATTTAACATAATTTAATGCTTTTTTATTTACTTATAGCCCAATAGGCCTAAGTAAATTCAGATTTTATGTGGCTGGATGTATTTAGTGCTCATGCTAAATATTAATTTGTATAGCTTTTGCTCTATTCAGTTAAACAAGGTAGCCTGACATCGCCAGTTTACCTCATTACAAACTAGCTACAGGGTGAAATCACATCATCAAATATATCATATCATCATCATATATGACCACCACCCTCTTGATGTGAAAAGGGAAGTTTCTGTGTCATTTTTGTGTTATTGATCATGTTAATGAATGTTGAATTACAAAACTTGTATCATCTGATCAGTAGCACACAGTTGTTTTTAGAGTTTTTGTATATTTTTGTTTTTAATTGATTTTTATATGGAAGAACAAGAATGTCAAATGAAATGCTTTATTTTGTTACATCACACCACTTTCGAGTATCCAAACATTAGCCTTCTGCTGAACATCTCTGGAATGTTGTAGGCTATTTGATGTACCTCCCATGATTTTGCAAAGTAGGCCATATTTCTGGATCCAACATCCTAGTTGATCCTGGATGAACATTCCTATCCTTTAAGATTTTAAGGTTAGGCTATGTTTGTTTGACAGGAAATTTGTTCCAAGATCAACAAAAGATGATGTTTGCTTGGCGAAATCACAGTCACATGGTTGGTAAGTAAATGGAAATATAAAGAAGAAGGAAACTTCTGCAGCAAAACATGTTATTTATTGAAACACAGTTAAACTTGTTCTTTATTGAAACACTGCAAAGTGTTTACAACACCAGTGATTGATTCAATCAAGTACATCATCATATTTAATTAATGTAAACATTCTGTTTGCCTTACAAATTAAAGATGCTTGCACCCAAGCACATACAATTGCTCCATGTAACTTGTGTCATGTAATGTTTTATCCAAAAATGAGTGTACACAGATGCAGTGAAGAACATGCAGACTATTAGACTGATGTGTTTAGAAACAATCCTTTTCACCACTACAGAAAAGAAGCACAGTGTTTATACATGTAATAATGTGTTTACATATTTCTGCTTCACAAAAAAGAACCTCCACTTATAGTTCTATTGTCTATAAACCTTGTCTTTACTTTGTCCATATCATGCACAAGATGTTTAGCTGTAACATGAGTGCAGTCGCATACGGGATCACATTTTGTTTATTTCATGCATCCTGAAAATGATGAAGTCTCTCAGTTCGAGAGAGGAATTTCCACAACCTCATGCTTTCTGATATATATCATCTCTATTATGCCATCAGTTATATAAGAGGTTGACCCAACAAAACCGTAATATAAACAACTAATATCCTAAATTACCTTTAGCAATGTATGATTTTCTGGTTTAGTATTTGCCTGTGTCCAAGTCACTGTTTAACATTCACCATGATGCTTAGAAGCTCTGAAGCTCAGCCCAGGATATTATGCTGTCGATCTCCACAACTCTTATGTCAAGACTGTCAACAGAGCTCTAAAGCAGTAGCACAGCCCTCTGAACACATGCATGCTCTATCTGTGCTTGTATCTCACTGTACAGGGTCCATCTGGCTGCTGGGTTCCCACCAAATGCAGAGGGCTCTACAAGAAGCAGACACATATATTCACCAAGTGCAGTGACCACATACATATGATGTACAACCCCAGTAAGTATTTTACAATGTATGAATTTATTGCATTATGCAAAAAATACTGTATAAAAGCAAATGGCATTCGCAAACAAATGATTTTCTAAGCATTTTTAAGCGTTTTCTCCAAATCTATATAACTACACCACCGTTCAAGAGATTTTTTAATGTTTTTGAAAGAAGTCTCTTTCATTTATTTGATTAAAAATACACTAAAACAATAATATTGTGAAACATTATTACAATTTTCTATTTGAATATATTTTCAAATGTAATTTATTCCTGTGATGGCAAAGCTGAATTTTCAGAATTTCTACCGCATTCTTTTGAACATTGGTGTTTATATTATTTTATAATATTATTTATAATTTTCATATGGAAATGTTGTTTGATAGTAAAAATAAAGAAATTTCGGTAACACTTTACAGTAAGGATTCATTAGTTAACTTCATTAGTTAACATGAACTAATAATGAACTGCACTTCTACAGCATTTATTAATCTTTGTTAATGTTAATTAAAACATTTACTAACACATTATTAAAATCAAAAGTTGTATTAGTTAACATTAGTTAATGCACTGTGAACTGACGTGAACAAATAATGAACAGCTGGATTTTATTAACAAAGATGAACAAATACAGTAACAAATGTGTTGCTCATTGTTAGTTCATGTTTGTTAATACATTAACTAATGTTAAGAAATGAAACCTTCAAATTTCAATATCAACAATTTATCAAGTTGCTGTAAAACAGAAATGTTGTTCCTGATCCTGTCCAAAGAAAGGTACTGTATACACTTATGACCCATTCATGAATGCATGATTCATATCTAGATCCACGCTCCTGGAATGAACTTGGTCGTTGGTGGGCGAAACTTACAGTTATTTTTGGTCAGGCCTGAGAATCGCACGGGTAAAGGAGCAGGACGGTGCTTAAGCATTAGATCGGGCCCTTGTTGGGTAAATACTGCCATAGGAACACATCTGGAAATGATTAACCTAATGCCTACTTTGAAGCCATCTCTTTCAAGGCTTATTTACCATTCTCTATTGGATGTTACTCTTTCTCAGGCTGCTTACCGGTTTAGGCACTGGATCCAACAGGGTGAATTCAAACTTGTGGAGGATGAGGGCAACAAACATATGCAATTCCATAATGGCGTACCACCTGATGACACAATAAACAACAAGTGGTTCATTTTCTTTTTCATGTGCTCTTTCTCATTAAGAACATTTTCTAGAAGCAAACTCATCGCTCTGAAGTGCTCATCACTTCACAAGCCGGCTTGAATGTGTATTAGTATTCCGATGGAATATTGCATGCTGTCTAGCTGCCTCCCTCCCTCGAGTGCTACTGAATACTGGGAAAACTGTGATTGAAATTGTAGGTAGAAAAGCAAAATGTGAATGAATGTCTTGTATTGAGTTCAAATTCCAGGTGCATTCATAGCCACAGTGGCCTTGTTTGGTGGATGAGGGAAGAGGAATGTTACATCCAGCGGAGTGCAAGAATGAAAGATTCCTGGGTGAGACAGAGAAAGGAATAATGCCAGGCAATAAAGGGAGGGCGAGAGATGCAAGTCATGATTCTTGAAATAATCATCCCAAATAACCTTGAGGGCCGTGACTCATTCAGGGGCACTGTGTTAGTGACGCAAGTAGCAATCTCCTAAAATGATCAAAATCAAATCAGATTGAGTGAGAAAAATGAAATACGTGGGTGTGCCACACTCAGTGTACTAATTTATGGCCATGTCCAGCTGAGAGATCTATACAAGCCTGAAAAATCCTTATGACAATGTGACATTTGAATGCAGGAAGTTGGTAAGCATAGATTGAATGTTTCAATGGCATTTTAAACTATTCCAAAGAGAATGTGATAGTGATGTTAAAGGGGTCATCGGATGGCCATTTTCCACAGAAAAAATATTCTTGTTGGTATGATTCTTTAGGGTCTTCATGTAAAGTTTGTAACATACTTTGGTTAAATTTTCTCAATGGTTGTGTAAAACAACACCCTTTTTACCTCCTCAAAAACAGCTCTGTTCACAGCAACCCGTTTCGGTGCAATGTCTCTTTAAATGATAATGAGCACCTGCTCACCCACCCCTCTCTTCCGTGGGGCGTGCCTTGGCAGACATTATACAAATTGCTGAGGGCGGAAATATGCTAATACAGGACAGTCCGTCAGTGGTCATGGGCGGAGCATGAGCAATATGACATCATATTGCTCAGAAAATCCAAACGGCTTGATTATTGAGAGTGTTTAGGCTTTTTGAGGATTAAAAAAAAGGAGTGAATGGATTTTTTTCATTGTATGGTGGTTGTGTCCACACTGCAAAGACACATTTATGTGCAAACCATATAAAAGTGAATTTTGCATCCGATGACCCCTTTAAATAGTGCCACAGTGTTGGGGTAATGTAACGCGAGTTACGTAATCAGATACTTTTTCCAAGTAACTAGTAAAGTAATGCATTATTTAATGCAAAGTTACTTACAAATAAGTAACGTATATTACTTTGTTTTCCCAATTATTAACTAGCACTACTCCTGTTCCCATTGTTGAGAGAAATCGGGAGTGAGGTGCACGCTGTGTAAACATAATGGTTATAGTAGTTCTAGACTAAATGTGAGCACGCATTTACTTGCATTTGCTTTACATTTGCCAAAAATATAACTTTTTTTTTGTTACTAAAAAACAAACAAGCAAGCCCTGCCCATGTGAGGAAAATGAATGCAAAAGTAATGCATTACCATTAGTTGGGGGCCTTAAGCACATTTTCGCGCAAATTCATCTAAAAGCGCCAAATTTGGCACAGATGTAGCTCAGGTCATACCGAAATGATTTAGCTAGGGCGCCGGAGCCAGCGACCCTCGGGGCCAAGATGGCCGCCAAATCCAATATGGCCGCCGCCCGAAAAGGGTTCCGGCTTTAACTTTTGAACCACATGAGTTACAAATACAAACTTGATATGTTTTTCAGCTTAATTGATCATGAGAAACACATAGGAATGTTTATATTTATGACCCAGTATATCTGGACCCCTCGATCCTCCAATTCCAATATGGCCGCTCTCCAAAAAAGCAGTTTGGGCTGTAGTATGGGGCCTTACACACCATTGTACGCGCAAATTCATCTACAAGCACCAAATTTGGCACAGATGTAGCTGAGGGGATACTGAAATGATTTAGCCAGGGCGCCCGAGCCAATGGTCCCTGAGACCAAGATGGCGGCCAAATCCAATATGGCCGCCGCCTGAAAGGGTTTCGGCTATAGCTTTTGAGCCAGATGAGATACAAATACAAACTTGATGTCTATTTTACCTTCTTTGACCATGGGAAACCCATAGGAATACTTACATTTATGATTGGGTATATCAGGACCCCCCAAATTCCCTAAATTCAATATGGCCGCTGTCCGAAAAACGGTTTTGTCTACAAATTTTGAACCAAATGCGCTACAAATGAGGATGTGGTGTCTATTTTATGTTGATTGACCACAGGAAGTCCATTGGCATATTTATATTTATACTTGTGTAAGTCTGGAACCTGTATTCTTTTCAAGACTGTGGTTGAAAATCCTTTTTTTTTTACCACAACTTTGAAGGTTATTCTCAATGTTGATTAATTTCCTTATAAAAGTGAAATGGTTTTCAGTGTACCACAGGTGAATACATTTCAAAGTGTAATCATATAAGAAAGAATAAGACACAATCATTATTGCAAGGCAATATTTATATTATGTTAAATTATTAAAATAATAATATAGTCAATTTTTCCAAAACTCTTAAAGGTTTGCTTAGCATAACAAAAAAACAGCAATAACATAAAAAACAACAGTGAATTCTCATGGTCTCTCACATGAATTATCATTATCACTCACAATCACCGGATCTCTCATTGTCTTCACCATCATTGTTTGTACAAGCACCCTCACATGCACATATAGAAGTGCAATGAACTCCAGCTTTACAGCACTTACAGTGCCCTCTACATGCTATCTTGCAGCCACAGTGGAGGAGAATGGTGCAGGCTTTACTGGCGTCTCCGAGATTAGTCCAGTAAGGTTCCCAAGTCTTGCTCGTAGAGTCCCGAAACCAACCCCATGCATTAAACTCTGGGATATCTTGCTGGACAGCGGTTGCCTGATTCCAGTAGAAGCTGGCCTGCAGCAGTGCTCTTTTGATGTGCTGAATCAATGCAGCTTGGGTGGGTGGCAGGTTCTCAAGATACTTGGTACCATTCGAGAAAAGATGATGTCTAGCTTCATCTACACGGCTGGAACCACAGCTCTTGCTGTACATGATGAGCTCATGTGACAGATTCATAGCTCATGGTCCAAATGGTCCGGCCAACTACTGAAAAAACATTCCATGACTACGTTAACACCAATATTGCTGGGTTTGTGAGGTCACACATGAGCTATGAATCTGTCACGTGATTGGATATTGTGTTTGATACATATCCAGAGGAGAAACTCAAAACACAAACTCACCAACGCAGAGGAACCGGATCAAGAACTAAAGTAGATGGGAGAACTCCAATTCCAAAACGTAATTGGATATATCTATTATATATATACTGGATATATTGTTATATATCTAACTATTTGGATATATCAGTGAAGAGATAACCAAGCATGGCATGTCAGGTAAACTTCTCCTTTCCACCAAGAAAGATGCTGTACTCTCCAACAGACCAGGGTATGACATGTCTGCCCTTCAGCCTTGTAATCATCCAGAAGCAGATACAAGAATAATCCTGCATCTTGCACATGCTGGGGCCAATGGCCATAAAAAGGCATTTGTCCGGACTGTCGACAGCGATGTTGTCATCCTTGCCATCCGCTTCTTCAACACACTCGGCCTCACAGAGCTCTGGATCGGCTTTGCAGGTGGAAAAAACTATAGGGACATTCCTGCTCATGAAATCAGCAAGGATCTTGGTCCCCAGAAGTCACTAGCCTTACCACTCTTCCACGCTTTAACAGGCTGTGACACAACCTCAGCCTTCCTGTGCCATGGGAAAAAGAGTGCATGGGCAGCTTGCGAAGCAACACCAGATCTCACAGAATCTCTGGTTACCCTCACCTTGGAGCCTGAACAGATCAACAATGACGTCCATGTCCAAAGACTGGAGCGTATGGTCATCATCATGTACCGCAAGAGCTGTGGTTCCAGCCGTGTAGATGAAGCTAGACATCACCTTTTCTCGAATGGTACCAAGTATCTTGAGAACCTGCCACCCACCCAAGCTGCATTGATTCAGCACATCAAAAGAGCACTTCTGCAGGCCAGCTTCTACTGGAATCAGGCAACCGCTGTCCAGCAAGATATCCCAGAGTTCAATGCATGGGGATGGTATCGGGACTCTACGAGCAAGACTTGGGAACCTTACTGGACTAATCTCGGAGACGCCAGTAAAGCCTGCACCATTCTCCTCCACTGTGGCTGCAAGACAGCATGTAGAGGGCACTGTAAGTGCTGTAAAGCCGGAGTTCATTGCACTTCTACACTCACCTAAAGGATTATTAGGAACACCATACTAATACTGTGTTTGACCCCCTTTCGCCTTCAGAACTGCCTTAATTCTTCGTGGCATTGATTCAACAAGGTGCTGAAAGCATTCTTTAGAAATGTTGGCCCATATTGATAGGATAGCATCTTGCAGTTGATGGAGATTTGTGGGATGCACATCCAGGGCACGAAGCTCCCGTTCCACCACATCCCAAAGATGCTCTGTTGGGTTGAGATCTGGTGACTGTGGGGGCCATTTTAGTACAGTGAACTCATTGTCATGTTCAAGAAACCAATTTGAAATGATTCGAGCTTTGTGACATGGTGCATTATCCCGCTGGAAGTAGCCATCAGAAGATGGGTACATGGTGGTCATAAAGGGATGGACATGGTCAGAAACAATGCTCAGGTTGGCCGTGGCATTTAAACGATGTCCAATTGGCACTAAGGGGCCTAAAGTGTGCCAAGAAAACATCCCCCACACCATTACACCACCACCACCAGCCTCCACAGTGGTAACAAGGCATGATGGATCCATGTTCTCATTCTGTTTACGCCAAATTCTGACTCTACCATCTGAATGTCTCAATAGAAATCGAGACTCATCAGACCAGGCAACATTTTTCCAGTCTTCAACTGTCCAATTTTGGTGAGTTCGTGCAAATTGTAGCCTCTTTTTCCTATTTGTAGTGGAGATGAGTGGTACCCGGTGGGGTCTTCTGCTGTTGTAGCCCATCCGCCTCAAGGTTGTGCGTGTTGTGGCTTCACAAATGCTTTGCTGCATACCTCGGTTGTAACGAATGGTTATTTCAGTCAAAGTTGCTCTTCTATCAGCTTGAATCAGTCGGCCCATTCTCCTCTGACCTCTAGCATCAACAAGGCATTTTCGCCCACAGGACTGCCGCGTACTGGATGTTTTTCCCTTTTCACACCATTCTTTGTAAACCCTAGAAATGGTTGTGCGTGAAAATCCCAGTAACTGAGCAGATTGTGAAATACTCAGACCGGCCCGTCTGGCACCAACAACCATGCCACGCTCAAAATTGCTTAAATCACCTTTCTTTCCCATTCTGACATTCAATTTGGAGTTCAGGAGATTGTCTTGACCAGGACCACACCCCTAAATGCATTGAAGCAACTGCCATGTGATTGGTTGATTAGATATTTGCACTAATGAGAAATTGAACAGGTGTTCCTAATAATCCTTTAGGTGAGTGTATATGTGCATGTGAGGGTGCTTGTACAAACAATGATGGTGAAGACAATGAGAGATCCGGTGATTGTGAGTGATAATGATAATTCATGTGAGAGACCATGAGAATTCACTGTTGTTTTTTATGTTATTGCTGTTTTTTTGTTATGCTAAGCAAACCTTTAAGAATTTTGGAAAAACTGACTATATTATTATTTTAACAATTTGACATAATATAAATATTGCCTTGCAATAATAATTGTGTCTTATTCTTTCTTATATGATTACACTTTGAAATGTATTCACCTGTGGTACACTGAAAACCATTTCACTTTTATAAGGAAATTAATCAACATTGAGAATAACCTTCAAAGTTGTGGTAAAAAAAAGGATTTTCAACCACAGTCTTGAAAAGAATACAGGTTCCAGACTTACACAAGCATAAATATAAATATGCCAATGGACTTCCTGTGGTCAATAAACATAAAATAGACACCACATCCTCATTTGTAGCGCATTTGGTTCAAAATTTGTAGTCAAAACCGTTTTTCGGACAGCAGCCATATTGAATTTAGGGAATTTGGGGGGTCCTGATATACCCAATCATAAATGTAAGTATTCCTATGGGTTTCCCATGGTCAAAGAAGGTAAAATAGACATCAAGTTTGTATTTGTATCTCATCTGGCTCAAAAGCTATAGCCGAAACCCTTTCAGGCGGCGGCCATATTGGATTTGGCCGCCATCTTGGTCTCAGGGACCACTGGCTCGGGCGCCCTGGCTAAATCATTTCAGTATCCCCTCAGCTACATCTGTGCCAAATTTGGTGCTTGTAGATGAATTTGCGCGTACAATGGTGTGTAAGGCCCCATACTACAGCCCAAACTGCTTTTTTGGAGAGCGGCCATATTGGAATTGGAGGATCAAGGGGTCCAGATATACTGGGTCATAAATATAAACATTCCTATGTGTTTCTCATGATCAATTAAGCTGAAAAACATATCAAGTTTGTATTTGTAACTCATGTGGTTCAAAAATTAAAGCCGGAACCCTTTTCGGGCGGCGGCCATATTGGATTTGGCCGCCATCTTGGCCCCGAGGGTCGCTGGCTCCGGCGCCCTAGCTAAATCATTTCGGTATGACCTGAGCTACATCTGTGCCAAATTTGGCGCTTTTAGATGAATTTGCGCGAAAATACCTATTTATGTGCTTAAGGCCCCCAACTACATCAAAATAACGCAATTAGAAACTTTTTTCAGGGAGTAACACAATATTGTAACACATTACATTTAAAAGTAACTTTCCCCAACACTGGTACTATGCATAATAGAAAATGAATTTTATATATTTTTTTATATTTGTTTAAATAATTCATGATTTTTTTATTTTATTTTTTATTAGCTCCCAATATACATCTGCCTTCCTCTCTATATTACTCCACCTGTCTCTTACTTTTTTATTATCTGTTTCTCCAGCTCATATATTCCCAGACTTATAATCATAGATGCATCTGTTCTGGAGGGTCTCGAAAGGTCACTGGTCTGTGCCTATGCTTTTGATCTTCCTGTGCAGCTGGGAAAGTTCTTCCAGTATTTATACATCTCTATTAACGTCATACTGACCCCAGCCGCACACTCCCCATGGTCTTGATGATGTCATCAGCAGGGGCCCAAAGGGCTCGGACATTAGGGCCAAGAATGCTCAGTGCAACATAAAAGCAGTGCCATGGATTTATATCAACATGGCACTATACCAGGAATGGGACCATAGTGCACACTATCAATAATGCAGCTCCATGATTTACAAGCATCACCTGTAAATCGAATCTCATGCTGGCAAAGTTCTAGGTGGTAACAGCTATGAACTTTTCATGCCAGCCTTGGTGTAAATAACCCAAGGGAACTGACATTCTCATCAATAGAGCCAAAGGGGAAAAGATGGGCTGGTGCAGCTTGTGGCATTTGCTATAGGCCAAGTACAACCCATAGTGTTCCTGCTACAGGCTAAAGACTCTGACCAAACCTTGAAGGCAAAAACAGCCCCCGAGAGCATTAAAGGTGCAATAAGCGATTTCTGAGAAACACTGTTGAAAGTGAATTGGACTGAGCACCCCAAAACACTAGTAGCCAATCAGAAGTAGGGGGCGTGTCGACTCATGAATGACAGAGAGTGAGCAAGAGAAATGCCAAAATGTCCGCTTTGTCAAGTATCCTCGTAAGCATTCTCCTCATTTTTAATGAGTTAAATAAAGTCTTAAATGACCGTAAAGAGTTGTGAGGACATCGAATGTGTGTCAGAGCTGCACGGGTCTTAAAGTGACAGAAGCCTAATAAACCTGCTTCTGTCACTGATGTTAATCAAAGAACAAAAGACAAAGAGAAAATCGCTCGTCTGCTCTTGACTGATCTTTTGTAGCTTTAATATGGATCAATCTATATTTAATTTATTTTTTATGCAGTGAAGACTGTGAAGTGTTTGATAACTTTTTTCAATTTCTGTATATTTCCTACCTGTTAGATCAAATATTTAAAATATTCTGTCTTTGTTGTTTCTACATGAAATTATTACAATATAAAAATATATTAAAAACGTTAATGTTAGGTGCTATTAATTACAGAAAGAAATGTGCAATAAACGTTTGAATCGATTGACAGCACAAGTTGATTTCAGATATCAACAGTGTTAATCAGAAATCGCTTACTGCGATTACTTTTTTTTCGTGCATGATTTAAGCTAATTAGTATGCAAAAAAATTGTTATTGCTTACTTAAATGTAATCTTGACTAAGGTTTCTATAGATTTCAGTCTTTCCCCATTCAAGTAACCTGGAGCTGTACGTGCTTGACTGGAAAAGTAACTAAAATGCAGCCAGATGTGCATGGCATGAAAGCCCTAACATCTCTAAACTGACTTCATGAAAGATGCAACAAGTTCAATTGTGTTATCTGTACAAAGTTTAGAGAAGTTCAAGACAAAGACCAGCTGTCAAAGGAAAAAGAAACAATGATCAGCACCATATGAAGCATGAAAATATACATTTATTTTTTTTTTTTTTTTGCTCCTTAGTATTTCATTAGTTAAAATAAGTTAAAATTCTATTTCATGGAATTGTTTCCCAGCATGCAGTGGCATGTTTAAGTCATTTGACTGTTTATTGTGTTGGCACTGGTGGTTGTGTTTGTTGCCCCTTTGAGTAATAAGTGATGTGTGTCAGCTGTTAAGTGCATCTTTTTCCTTAAATATGTAGTTATATATATTTATATATATTTTTATATATTTTATTTTATATATTTATATATATATTTTTTATTTTTTTACAGTTAAACAATTGTATCTAGAATACATGAAAAAAAATATTAAATTATATTATTTATATATTTAGTTACATGGAATACCTTCCTCGTTTTAATTAAGTTTATTGAATGTAAATTTTTTAAGTGTACACAAAGATTATTTCGTATAAACACAACAGTTTTTCTAACCTTCCTGGGCACTGATTTTTCCCCCCTCCAAATGCCACAAACCCTTCCAAGAGGACATTCTTTTCTAAATCTGCCTTTTCCCATCGTTCCTGTGGGAAGAAAAGTTTCATTAAAAATAATCCACTCAGACGAGGGCCAGTCCAGAATACACCAACAGAGCCCGTCTTCCAGCACTCCAAGGTTTAATTTAATAACAAGACATATTTACAGTAATCTCTGAATAACTTTCAATGCAATGTCCATCCGTTCACTAATGCGGCTTTATTGTGCGCGTAAATCAATAATTGCTCGAGTTGCATTAGCAACTCAAAAGCCGACAAAATTAAAGCAACTTTTGAATTGGTCAAAAAGTCCAGCCCTCCAAGGTTTTCATAGATTCAAAACAATTTGTATAGTTTTCCAATGGACGAGAATACTGAATGTTCATTAAAGGGATACTCCACTTTTTTTGTAAATAGGCTCATTTTACAACTCCCCCAGAGTTAAACAGTTGAGTTTTACCGTTTTCGAATCCATGCAGCCGATCTCCGGGTCTGGCGGTACCACTTTTAGCATAGCTAAGCATAGATCATTGAATCGGACAAGACCATTAGCATCTCTCTCAAAAAAATTACCAAAGAGTTTCGATATTTTTCCTATTTAAAACTTGACTCTTCTGTAGTTACATCGTGTACTAAGACCGACGGAAAATGTAAAGTTGCGATGATATGACGCAGCGCCTGAAAATAGTCCCCAGCTCTGTAACTTCCAACTTGACCGGGACTAAGTAAGCAAAACCTATTAGACCTATTTTCAGGCGCTGCGTCATATCATTACGCCTGCTGGACTCATGGTACGGCAGCAAAGTTTCTTGATTATTACGCAGGAATGAGAGTATAGTTCCTAACCATATCAGCCTAGAAAATCGCAACTTTTCATTTTCTGTCGGTCTTAGTACACGATGTAACTACAGAAGAGTCAAGTTTTAAATAGGAAAAATATCGAAACTCTTTGGTCATTTTTTTGAGAGAGATGCTAATGGTCTTGTCCGATTCAATGATCTATGCTAAGCTATGCTAAAAGTGGTACCGCCAGACCCGGAGTTCGGCTGAATGGATTCGAAAACGGTAAAACTCAACTGTTTAACTCTGGGGGAGTTGTAAAATGAGCCTATTTCCCAAAAAAGTGGAGTATCCCTTTAAGACAGCAGTCATATCCATTCAGTGTGTCAAATATTTAAGTGCATTTCCACTGTTAGTTTTTTACTAACAGAGTGGCTATACAGTATAGATGTAGGTCTTACCCAGACTCTGTGAGTGGTGATATTTCTTTCAAGACATTAGTAGACAGAAATGGAATGGAATCTCTATAGGCGTTTGCCGGAAGGTTAATTGTGAAGATAACTGTCAGGCCTATTATTCCTGTTTTAATGGAGCACAGCTGGAGTTTTCAAGCACATTGTGACCAGCACTCCACAGCTTGCCAGACAAACTGGAAGGAAGTTTTATTGAAAGAAAATACTAATAAAAGAGATGCCGGTTCTATCTTTGATACCTCATAGAGTAAAAAAAAAAAAACGATGTAAAAAGACTCCTCAAAAAGTGCAGGAACATTTAATAGTAAAGCACTTTACTTGCTGGGGAAAAGCATTTTATGAGCATGTGTCTTGTGTCTATTTTATTTTGGTTTATAGTGGAATTTGGGTTAACCTCATCCTGTGGCTGAGGTCATTCAGAAAGGTGAAGTTACTCACAGGTTTGAAATCTTCCGGGTCTGGGAAATACTTGGGGTTTCGGTGAGCCCAGTAAGGAGACAACATCAGCATGTCTCCAGGTGGGATAATATAATTCTGAAAGCAGAAAACACACATACATAAATACAGTTCCTTTTTAGCTGACAGAAAGCCTGTTAATGTTTGCTTTGTAGCCCCTCTCTCTCTCTCTCTCTCTCTCTCTCTCTCTTATGGATAGGGATTTTAAGAATGAAATCTTAGCTTTTCTCTCCTTATTGTATATACGGTTTATATTAAAACACAGGAAAGATGCTGTTTATCTATATATTTGTTCTGCATATATCCAAGAGAAACACTGGAAAAAACTAAATAGATTGTACAGTGAATAATCTGTCATGGCTGACCTGTAATTTGAGAGGTCGCACTACTTTACGAGTGATGGCTCCAGGGGCCCTCAGCCGAATGCCTTCCATGATACACCACTTCACATATGGCATCCGCTGTAAGTCATCTAGGGTCACCTTTGTCTTCTCCTTGTCTTAAATGCAAAGCAAACACACAAGCACTATAGTGGCTATAGCCTTAAGTACTACTGATGTGTGCTTAAAAGAATGTCTAATTCACTATGAACAAAGCCTGGTTGGATCTGTCTAAACAGAAGCACAATGATACTTATATCCTATTTAACTGTCATGTGCTTTTGCGTTATGCATAATGGTGCATATGATTCATTTTGACAACATGCAAATAATGATTATTAGTGCATATGGAAATCTTATTTTCTGAACAGATTTGACAGAAAAAAATAAAAACTTAAATGTAAGGCTTGTCAAACACAATGCATGAGAGCTTGCTGTCCTCTAGTGGATTTGTGAGGAAATTCATGAATAAGTGGTCCCAAATATTGAGAGACAGCATAATATAACTATATAATATAGTTTCTTGAGCGGCAAATCAGCATATTAGAATGATTTCTGAAGGATCATGTGACACTGAAGACTGGAGTAATGATGCTGAAAATTCAGCTTTGCCATCACAGGAATAAATTACATTTTAAATTGTAATAAGATTACAATATATACTGTATTTCATTTAATAAATGCAGCCTTTGAGAGCATAAGAGACTACAAAAAGTCAAAAGCATTGGAAAATCTTTTAGACACCCACATTTTTTAAGTTAGTTTGTGTTTATAATGAAAGCAATTATAAAGTGCTACCAAATATATCAGGCTTTTTGACTAATGTTGGCTGAAAATATGGGAGGGGCTGTAAAGATAGAAACCCATTTGTTTTGAGAGATTGGTTTTTACCTTGGTCACCAAGGGCAGTGCTGATCTGATCCATTGCAATCTTATACACTTCAGGATTGGACACAATAAAAGCTATGGCCCAAAATGTTATCTAGAATAAAGTGAAACGTTTGGTCTCAGTAACATTCTGTTCATCTGTTAATCTGGGTTCACACCAGCACTGATATAAACCTCTCACTTACTGGTATAGCATTTGCCAGGGAAGCCCAAAGCAAAAGTAAACCATAATTTGGTAGATATTTGTCAGCTACTGAAGTAGTCAGGTGCTGTAGTAAAGTCTAAGGAGAAACAGTGACAGATTAGGAACTCTTTGGCTTTAATTGCATTATTAAAGGGATAGTTCACCCAAAAATGAAAATTCTGTCATCCTTTACTCACCCTCATATCTTTACAAACCTGTATGCATTTCTTTCTTCTGCTAAACACAAAAGAAGATATTTTAAAGAATGTTGATAACCAAACAGTTTCAATTCCCATTGACGTCCATTATATTTTTGTCCATACAATAGAAGTCAATGGGATTGGGAACCAAATCTATTTTGTAACCAACCGTCTTCAAAAACTAATACAGGTTTGGAATGACATGAGGGTGAGTAAATGATAACAGAATTTACATTTTTGGGTACACTATTCTTTAAACAATGGCCAGGTACGGCAGATAGACAGAGTCTATTATGCTGATTCCAAATATACATATATGATAATGAGAAGAACAAAACTGTGAAATTTCAAATGTCTTGACTTATCGCCCTACAAAAAAAAGGCTTGGAAGCCTGACTGAAACTCTTTAGCTCCCTCTATTGTGCAAATATGTTCATACATTTATACATTGTAAGATATTTATACAAAGGAAGATATCTGGAAGAATGTTTGTAACCAAACAGATCTCAGTCCCCATTGACTACCATAGTATATATTTTTCCTACTATGGTAGTCAATGGGGACCGAGATCTGTTGATTACAAACATTCTTCCAAATATCTTCCTTTGTGTTCAGCAGAACAAAGAAACTCATACAGGTTTGGAACAACTTGAGGGTGAGTAAATGATGACAGAATTTTCATTTTTGGGTGAACTGTCCCTTTAACATATCAATAAGGAACTATTCAGTTTGGCATTAGACTCTATGCCATAGGTTTTGAGATCAAAAATTGAAATAATTTCACACTGTTTTTGACAGTACTGGATAGAGAGTGAAACATTTGGCCGATATAAGCACCCCATTTCGGTTTGCAGGGATTTTAAAAACTTTTAAGATCTCAATAAAGACCATAGTTGTCTTTTATCATCAACATGTGGAGGAATCTTTGGTATAGATTACCTATATTACCTTTCCATAACTCTCACTGTAGAGAGTCTCCTCTGCGTTGGCAACCATATTTCTTAGCAGAGAAATGAGCCATTGTTTTGAGTTTGCCCATTCCCTGAAGACAGAAAAGAAACATCCTTTACCTCTTTGGCTATAGATGTTTTGAATGCATTTAAGAAATATCTGTAGATATGCAAGACCTTCAGTCGAGTATCGTTTCAAGTAACTTGTGGAAACATGATTAAGGAGACTAATTGTGTTTAATAATTGCAGTTTTCAGTCATATTGTGGCAGTACCGCTCACATACTTCAGGAACATGTCTGGGAGTTGGGAGCCATACTCAAATCCATCATCATATGTTGTGAACTTCTCAAGGAACTCCTGCCTGGATAGGGCACTACTGGGGGAGTTACATCGGCCCAGTAAGTTACTCATCACTGCTGGATACATAACACTCCTGAAAACAAGTTAAAAAGTGTCTAATTCAGTTTTAAAGAACAATATTTACTTGAATTTATCTTGTCAGATTGCAGGATTAATGTAGCGGATTATAATATATTATAGTCTACATATCATAAGCATAATCTAATGATATGCAGCGGCATTATTAGGCACAGAATTTCCGTGTTAACCAGTTGCTGCAAAATGTATGGAAGGTATCTACTGTTCTCTACGGGGAACTTTAGCACAATGTAAATAATTGATGTAAGAAGACTATACTTGATGAGTTCATTTAGCTGTCGAGATCCTTCGCTTCCAAGGCTCTCCAAATGGTCATTAAATTCTTCACAGAGATGAGCGGAGAGCATTGCCGTGTTGCCCGGAGTCAGTCTGCCCTTGATTATGGTGATACAGGTCGCATGGGTCTTAAAGAAACTGTCTTTGCTGATAGAAGCTGGACAGGAACGCAAAGGTTAACATGAGTAATCACATTATCACTGACTACAATATTGATGACGTTTATCTTATATTGAGTTCAGTCAGTTCTAAGGTCACGTGTAAAAGAGTAATCGCATAGATTCAAATTGATTGCATTTATTGCTAACATTTTACCTGTGTTGTAAACAGGTTCTTGCACTGCTTGTTCAAAATCAACATCTTTGGAAGTGAAAAAAGCTCGGATGTCCTCATTTAGGGTCACAAACGTCAGTCTCTTCCCAGCAGCTACAACAGTGAAAACTGGTCCATACTAGGGGGAAAAAAATGCTATTATAGGTTTAGGAATTGCATTTTATTATTTCTATTTCATATCAATGAAAAAATACAGTATAAAACAGGCAATTTTTTTAGTGACCCCCTAGTGAACCTTAAAAGACTTGAAAGCACTCTTTTTGTGTGATTTTTGCCTTGGCAGAAGCAATTACTGAATTTTAGAGCAGTTGTCCATTCAGCAAACCTCTCATTAGCGCCAATGCTTTCACAGAACTGGCACAGTCGTGCCCAGAACAAAAATTGTGTCAAAAAAGGCCACTGTGTGCAGCTCCTGCCCTAGTTGCATAAATTAATGATGCTGAACTGAGCTGTCCTCAAACTCGGTTAGTATGGCACAGCTCAAAAACAAAACACACCAAGATTAGCCACAGGGCTCCAGCACAGTGTCTGGGTAATATTTTTGCAGTTGGTAATGAAAGTATAAACAGCCAGCCATCACAAAACAAAATTAAATATTGCAATCCCACAATGTTAATAAATATGCATGTATTATAAGCAAGCATTTTTGTTTAGATAGAAAGCCTGAGTGTGCATTTTCTAATATAATTATATTGATTATATAATATAAATAATGTGCAGCTACCTTTAAAAGAAAAAGTAAAACATAAAATTATAATGCATATCTGTTATTTTTCAAATTTTAATTACCACACTGTGCTTTTAAATTTTTCACATAATATTTGAGTGCAGCAAGTTCATCACAATTTGCATGGGAGGAGCTGGACTTCTGAACCCAATGGCAGACCAAACCTGTATGATTTATGCCACAGACAATTTGCAGACTTTTAAACACAGTTTTACTTTTTATTTATTTATTTATTTATATTTTGTGGAAAAAACAACACTGAAATCAAATTTCAGAAATCCCACTGCACTGTCACTTGCAGAAATGAAAATTAGTATATTAATTAGTATTAGTAATTAATATATATATATATATATATAAAATTATATAGACTAGGCTATACAGTTATTATTCTTCATGCAAGTAATTTTCTCGAAGGGCAAACTTACTTTGGCTCTGGCTTGCTGGATGAAATGCAAAGGTGCTTTGCCAAATTCAAAAGCAGCACCAAACCAAGGTATCCAACCTCTTATGCATGGAGGAGCATTGGGGTGACTTTTACCAAAAATAAGATGAAAAGAAATAATCACAATAGACACAGTCAAAATTAAAGTAATCCATTCCATCGCAATCTAGAGTGCAATGATGCTCGACTGGAAAGCATATGATGAGTCTGTGTGGAAAAAGTCCTGTTAACATATCTGTTACGTGTCAGATTGGATTCCCTCATTTCGAACTCTGAGCCATGACCCCCCACCACCACACCGCTAACCCCTCCCATTCTAAACAACCCATTGTATCATTAGCCCCTCCTATTACAACACTAACCCCTCCCACACTCTCTCACACCACGACATAACCCCTCCTACTGTATTTTTTTTATCTCGATAGCCCCTCCCACTGTGCGACAGGTGTTGCTACTTGAAGGATATCGCACTGCTGACTGAGCAGTTTATTTAAATTCAGTTGATCTAGATATATATTTATATATACACACACAATGCATGTCATGCTAAATGTTATAAAGTATATCTTCGTCTGTAAGCAAAATTATTTTAAAATCTGCTACAAAAAGACAACAACAAACGGAATGGAATATGTTTATACACCCCTACAGATTTAATACAATACGATACAATAATACATTTTGTCTCAATTTAAGATATTATAGAAAATGTATTAAGTCAAATCATAATAATAAATTATGATTAAGGATTTCATTATACTTATTCCCAATATATTTAAGAAACAAAATAAGTAAAACATGGTTTAGATTAGCCGAATTTGCTTTTTGATATGAAGCAGCAGATTTTTGAAACACGATAGCTGACGGCACATCTGTGACGCCACACTCCATCCGGGTCCTCCGCGCCTGGGCCATGACGTCACGGGGTCCAGGAATGGCGGCGCTGTCTGCAGAGGGAAGCAGTCCGAAGAGCCCGAAACTTTATTCCTAACATCATTCAGCGGCTACACGAGCTCCACTCTTCCACCGACGGCCATATCCAGCTCTTAAAGAGCCAGCGCAACAGCGGAACCCAGTCTCGACGTTGTTACCGCTGAATTCTAACGTCCCAGGCTCTATTAGTTTGGTTGACTTTGCGAGGGCCAAAAGACAAGAGCAAAGACAGCGACTAACGGTACATAAAAACAGCAAGCACCCCAAAGCATCCTCTTTCGTGTCCGTCCATTTCATAGAAGGATCTTACTTGTGTTTTGCTAGTTTTTTTTTTTGTCTCGCTCATAAACCGAAAGGCAAGACGCTGGCCTGATAAGGTGAAGCCACCAGCTGCGGTTTGATGCTGCCACGATGGAGAGTTTAACACTGAGCGATGTCGAGCAGAAATATTACTCTGAACTCTTCCTCTCCTGTGATGTCGATAACACCAAGAAAGTGGCTTCCAATGGCAAAGTTCTGGATCTCTTCCGGGCGGCCCAGCTCTCAAACGAAGTGGTGCTTCAGGTAGAGTATGCATCTAATTCAGATGTGTGTGTATTAGTCAGCAGATATGTGTTGTTATGCTTATACACGTAAGTAAATCGAATTGATGACTTGAGTTCATCGTCTCAGACATGCCA
Organism: Rutilus rutilus; assembly: GCF_951802725.1. NCBI lineage: Eukaryota > Metazoa > Chordata > Actinopteri > Cypriniformes > Leuciscidae > Rutilus > Rutilus rutilus. The sequence continues at coordinate 9,312,222 of NC_140220.1, read as the reverse complement.
AGGACTCTAATGGCTCATATGGGCGATGTCAAGAGTATTTAGACCGGAGTGATGAATCAGTCTCATTGTTGACGAGTTGCACAGATGAATTGGTGATGCATCTGTAGAGAGTTCAACTTTGTTTCCTGTTGTGCAAGTCTGTAGACTTATTAGTTGTGCCTGCTTCCTCTTTAATATAAGCATAAATTGTATTTTTGTGCTTATGTCAGGAAATCCATAAGGTTGATGACTCTTGAAATGTGTTTTTCTCACTTGATAGGATTAATAGCAAACAAGAAGGTTTGGTGTCGTTATGCATAATGTGTGATCCTTCCTTTATTTAAGGAATTAGACATCACTCAAACGTATTAACTGTATTACAGCTGGTCCATAACTTGTCGATAATATGCTCGACAAGCTTCTTTTGGGAGACCCCTTACATGGTTGATGGTTCTTGAAATGTCATAGAGATGTTTTTGTTTCATCATTTGGTGCTTATTAGCTAACACTCATCTGTTGGTTGGGGATTGTAAGAGCATGAAAATTTCAAAAACTTGTGGTCTTCTTAGTCTAGTTGCTTCTAGGTCTTTGGCCAAAGTTTCGTGAAGGGGTGTGTCCATGAGTTGCTAGTGAAAATTACATATTGTTATATTGTTAATGTTGTCTGAGCAACAGATTCATTGATCAGAAGGGCATTTCATCGAAGGTTTACTTGTGAGATATCAGCGTTTTGTTATATGGTGTTGCTCTGATTTCTCATGTTTCATTCATTTTTATATCAATATTTAGCATTTAAGATTGAAAACTGTTAATCAGTCAAGTAGGCACAGTAATGTGTATTAAATATTTTAGGTTTTTGTTTTAAGTGAGTTGTATTAGGTAGGCTGCTATTATATTGGTGAATGCTTGGCCATACTGTTCTCTAATTTGAGGGACCCTTGGCGGATAGAGAGATGGAGAGCAGAGACCCCTTGTTACATATGTATTAATTTAAGTGTTTCATTTTATGCCTGGCCTGTAACATACACACACTACTGTTCAAAAGTTAGGGGTCAGTAATATATATTTTTTTATTTTAAAGAACTATTTAATACTGTTATTCTTTAAGAATGAATTAAATTGATCAAAAGAAACACAGTAAGTACATTTATAATGTTACAAAATATTTCTATTTCAAACAACTACTGTTCTTTTAAACGTTATATTCATCAAAGACTCCTGAGTGTATTACAGTCTCCACATTATATATGAAGTGGCACCACTGTTTCAACACTGATCATAAGATTTTTTCTTTTCTTTCTTGAGCTCCAAAGCAGTGTATTAGAATGATTTTTTTTTTTTTTGTGACACTGAAGACTGGAGTAACTGTAGTCATTAAAATATTAAAGTTATTCAGCTAGTTATTTTTAGTGCTTTGCTGTATATTGTATTTGTATGTGCATTTAGGCTACTTCATTAACTTATATTCACCTTTGGTCATGTTATTGTATGTTCACCTTTTTTTTGTGTGTGTGTAGATGTTAAGGTCAGTTTATCTCATTGAAAGTTTTGTGTCCTTTGTCTTAGATTACTGAACTTTGTGGAGCCACACGTCTCGGTCATTTCGGTCGGAGTCAGTTCTACATTGCACTGAAGCTCATTGCTCTGGCCCAGTCTGGAATGCCCCTGCGTGTGGAGACCCTGAACAGTGGTGAGTAGCAACAAAGCTTATTTATAGCTATTTCTGCTTGTGTGTACTGTATCTATGCACCAAATCAAAATACTATTTTAATGTGAAGTTATCGCATCCGTGTAATATTGCAGACACTCTTTTTGCAGATGAATCCAATGTGACATTTGCTGCCCCATTACATAACAAGAATTAGACTAGAGGATAAAAAATACTTCCTTTCTGTTGCATTTGTATATTTCTGTGAACTGTTTGTGCCTTTAAGCCAAATGCAAATGTTCCAGTTGGTTTGTTGTCTGTCATGGTTGTTCTCTTTCTCTATTAGGGGTGTAACTGTTCAAATTGCTTATGGTTTAGTTTTTATCACTGTTTTGGTGTCACGGTTTCGGTACGGTTCAGTATGTGCTATGTTCAGGGAAAAAAATGACTGTTTGCCTGCTGTCAAATAAAACTAGTAATCAAACTAAAAGCAACAGCACAAATAAATACAATAGAGCAAAGATACAAATAAAATAAATGGTGTAAGTTTTTCAGATCTAATAGTAGTCTTCAGGTACAGAAATTGAATAAAGTAATCAAATGTAAATAAATAACTGCATATAATCTTCAGTGAATGAAGATTAATCATTATTAAAGTTACAAAAGCTATTTAGTCAAGAGCAGTGAGGATTTTCCTTGTCTTATGTTGTTTGATTAACATTAAAAACACTTGCAAGAATATTAGGCTGCTGTCACTTTAAGACATAATGCACGGATCCAGTACACTGATACTGAACGCATGCGTTCTATCTCTACTGTTTACGTTCACTTAAGACATAACCTGCTGTGTTTGCTAGGATACTCGCCAAACCGGGTGTGTCGGACATCATTTTTGTGAGAATTTGTCTGTTCAAGCGCAAGACTTAAAAGAGAACTCATTCTTTGTGCGCTGTCTGAGACATGGCTTTCCGTGCTTCAGATGAGTGCGCACACAAATCTTACAGCACGCGCAAGTTTCCCAAAATATTTGGGAAGCCAGAATGCGGATCCATTCATACAGTTTAGTAAAAATCATGAGATTTATATATATATATATATATATATATATATATATATATATATATATATGAAGAGTTCAGATGCAAAAGCCTCTAAGTGCCATCTGAAATTTTCTTCTAGAATGATAATTTTTATCAAGCTCGTATATTTAAGTTCAGTAATTTCACTTAAATTGCAATTAATAGGTAATTTTCATAGCCATTTAAGTGAAATGACTGAACTTAAATATACAAGCTTCATAAAAATTATCATTCTAGAAGAAAATTTCAGATGGCACTTAGAGTCTTTTGCATCTGAACTCTTCATATATATATATATATATATATATATATATATATATATATATATATATATATATATACACATACATACATACATACATTACACACACACACACACACACACACACACACACACACACACACACACACACACACATACATACCCAGTCCCAAACAGGAAGCCCTGTGCAAATGCTCTACATGAATTTTGGAAGTTTAGACACAAGACCTTGTAAAAGAATGAGATACTGACAGTGGTATAAATAAGCAGGAAATAAGACCCGACTCATAGCCTTGAAGATACTGCAAGAACACACATTCACAGTCAACAGGAAATTGCTGACAGTGCCCTGGAGTTTAGATATGCTTGGGATGAACTTGGTTTCTATTGATTTCTGTTTCATTGATTTTAAAGTTAGTAATGAAAACTTTCGACCTAAAAACAGTTTAGTAGTGCTGACAGTAGCTGAGTATTAAATCTGTCTCTTTGTGTAAAAGTCTAATGTGGATTTGTGTTTGCAGTCAGGGATCTGCCCCTCCCTCGCTTTGTGATGGGCAAGAACGAGCAGGAGACGAGGCACGCGGTCATGTTCGCAGACGCAGAGAATCAGGGGCACTACTTCCCTAGACCTCCAGTCCGAGTGCAAGCCAAAAAAGTGTCAGCGCACGAGATGATTCAGCCCTGTGTGCCCACTGTTGATCCTCAGGTACTACAGCATATATCCCACGTACTATCATTAAATATGTCAAAATATGAAGAAGAAAAAAAATCTGTTCTTTAGGCCTTTCAGGGTGAATGTAGTCAGCTAGATCTGTCATTGTCTTATGTTGTTAATATTAATAGGACAACAATATTGACTGTTCATTAACTTGAAAACTAAAACAATGTCTATTAATTTGAGGGTCTATTAAAATGGGGCTACTTGAGGCTATACGTATAAGGCCAGATGTCATTATTTAAATTTTTTTTTTTTTAAATATCTAATTAAATAATTGTATATATAGCCCGTTATGAAAACCAAAAATATTATTTAAATAGAAAAAGTTTTTTTTTTTTTATTATTATTGTTTTATTGTATTTATTTTTTTGTCATGAATGTATCTTTGATGCTGAAAGCAAAAAATGGCACAAGATAAAACAGGAAGTTTTAAGAGGTGAAGAGTTGCAAGTTTGAACCCCACAAAGGGACGATCAGTGAACTGTGCCATGGCAATTAACTCCTGGCTGCTTCATGGAGTTTCTATATGTCCTGTACTGTATGTCCTGTCTCAGATCTTTTACATGACTACTTGTTAGCTCCACTATGTATCTTCTGTTCTGAGGCCATCTGTTTGGCCAAAAGAATTACTAAGTAATTAATTTTGTTTATCTCTGGCTCCAGCCGGACACCACATCTCCTGTAGTGTCGCCGCACCAGTCCCCTCCCACTTCACCCCATGCCTGGAGGAAGCACAAACGCCAGGCCAGCGGTGGAAACGTGGAAAGACAGCCCTCAGTGCCAGGAGTTGTTTGGCCACCTTTTAGAGAAGCACAGCCAGGTATTCTGTTTAATAATGGCATAATTTATTATTTTGGAAACAGAATAACCTTCCTTGGCAACATTAACAAATTATATTATAGATTTATTTAAATATTGTAATATAATATTTAATATTGATGTGGTAATTATCTATTAAAAAAAAGTTATTATAAAGTGTTGCTCTTATTTCTGTGTACCTGAGCAAGTCCTTGGCAAATCTAACTTTAAAGATCAGTTTGTTATACTGGTTTGATATTAAAGGTCACAAGATGTACTAGATTCTTACTAAATGTTGATGTTTAATTGAGTCAGTCCAATTATTATTATTTTTTTTATCTTTCCCTTATCTGTGTCTTGTTTAAGGACCAGTAACAGGTGACGGGATGTGGTCCGCCCATTCACCCCCTCCTGTCCAAGAAACTTGGGTCAGCTTTACAGACACCCCTCCCTCCAGCACACTTCCAATGCATCCCCCCTCAGCTCAGGTAAAAGAGTGCAGGCCTCCATGTATACATTTATGTATACAATGAAGTCTGTCACCAATAGCCTGCTGGAACCAAGGCTTCTGTGGCAGAACAGATGTTTAATTTTGTGTGCACGGCAGCACAAAAGTAGACTATATTAAATATTTGCCAAAGCCCAAGTGGATGCATGTCCAGCAAATTACCAGTAATACAAGGAATTTAAAAAGGTGGTAGCTGAGCAGTTGTTTAAAAAAATCTTACCAACCCCAAACTTTTAAACTGTAGGTCACATATACGAGTACTTTACAAATTCTAATTTTTATTTTTTCCCTCTTCTTTTCCAGCCGGAGAGCACAACAGGAAGGACTGTGATGTCTGCAATGATCACAAATGAAATCCAAAGACAGACCAGCGGTTACGATGACCCCTGGAAAATCACAGATGAGCAAAGACAGTATTACATAAACCAGTTTAAGACCATTCAGGCAGATCTCACTGGTTTAATCCCTGGTAATTGAGACCTCATTTTGAACAGTAACTGCCTATCTGCTGAACTTACCAACCTAAAAATGCATCCGTCCTCTGTTGTTCAGGCTCTGCCGCGAAGGAATTCTTTACGAAGTCGAAACTGCCTATTCTAGAACTGTCTCACATTTGGTAAGTAGTTTTACATTGAAGGGTTACATTGTCTCTCTTTGTTTATTTTGGATGACCTTGGATTGCCTTAAAGGGATAGTTCACCCAATAAGTGTGTCATCACTTACTCACCCTCATGTTGTTTCAAACCTGTATGAGTTTCTTTCTTCTGTTGAACACAAAAGAAGATATTTTGATGAATTTTGGTAACTAGACAGTTAACGGTAGCCATCGACTTCCATAGTTGCTACCATCAACTGTTTGATTACCAACATTCTTTAAAATATCTTCTTTTGTGTTCAACAGAAGAAAGAAACTCATTCAGGTTTGAAACAACATGAGTGTGAGTAAATGACAAATTTTTCATTTTTGGGTGAACGATCCCTTTAAACAGATGTGTATCCAAGGACATTAGCCTACTCGAAAACTGCATATGTTGATAATCCTAGTCATTTGCATTCGATTTGTTCATGTCCTGTCTTTGAAAAAGGAAGTTGTCCCTGCCATCTGCTTCTTTGTACCTTAAAATATTCATCTTATCTGTATTGACTGACTGACCTGCTTCACCTTGCAGGGAGCTATCAGATTTTGATAAAGATGGTGCACTGACCCTGGATGAGTTTTGTGCTGCATTTCATCTCGTAGTCGCTAGGAAAAATGGTTATGACCTTCCTGAAAAGCTCCCCGAGAGCCTAATGCCAAAGCTTATTGACTTGGATGACTCAGCAGGTAAGCAGAAAAGCCTCACGCTAAACACCGCTTCAAAATTGGGCTATGTGGAGCCCTTATTTTATAACATTTCACTGATTTATTTTTTTATTTTTAAAGCATGGGCATGTTACATTTATTCAAAGTGACAGTAAAGACTTTACAAAAAAAAATATTTCAAATAAATGCTGTTCTTTTGATCTTGTTATTCATAAAAAAAATCACGGTTTCCACAAAAACATTGAACAGCTCAACTGTTTTCAGCATTGATGATAATAAGAAATGTTACTTGAACATTAAATCAGCATATTAGATTATCAGAAATCAGCATATGATTTCTGAAGGATCATGTGACGCTTGAATGGCTGCTGAAAAGCTTTGCCATCACAGGATTTTTTATAATAATAATAATACATTTTACTTATTTGGCGCCTTTCTGGACACTCAAGGTCGCCTAAGTATATAATATTTCACCATATTGGTTTTTTTTTTTCTGTAAATAAATAAATAAATGCAGCTTAAGTGGCCATAAGAGACTTATTTCAAAAACATTTCAGAAACCTTTTAGTTGAATGTTCATTTGTTGTGTGGGTTGTCATATACTCTCTTTTCTTTTACATAGACACAGTTTAAAGTGATTTTAAATTAAGTCTAATGTAATTGGTCCAAAATCTGCATATTAAACCAAAAATATGTTACAATTATTGTGGTTTTGTCACTTCCCGGCATTTTACTTTCATTGTGGATAGAGAACAAACTTGCTTCTAATTCCAGTATTCCAATAAAAGCTTCACAGGATGTGAGCCTGTCTCTTAGCAACAGATTCGCATATTAAAATGGAGCATAGAATATGCCCTTGGGACCCCTGGGAGTCCTTGTGAAGTTTGCTGTTTTAGATGCAAATTATTGTTCTGCTTGTTCTATTATTATGCTGAATGACTATCAGTTGTCTGCATAAAGTTTTTATTGTCTGTATGTATGTTACAGGAGTTCCAGAACCTGCTACTGAGGTTAGCTTCTCTGCTTCACCTGTGGAAGTCACTCCAAATAAGTCTCCTTCCATGCCTTCCCTGAACCAGAACTGGCCTGAGCTCAACCAGAACAATGAGGTTTGGACTGTGGAGTACTCTATGTACCTTAGCTCTGTCACTGATATTTGTATTTCTATCTGCATTTGTCTTTTATGGGAAAATAAAACTAATACACTTCTGCTTGGAAGAAAGAGGTGCTAGTGAAGCACACTTTCATCTCATCACATGTAACACTCACATGAGAATTGTTGTGACAGTAAATGCTTCACTGTGATGTTGTGAATGTGTTGTCCTTGTAGTCAAAACTGCTGACCTGAAGTCACATTTTTAAAATAAATCTTTTTAGTTTTAGATAAACCTCCTAGAATACTCCGTAATGTGAAAAATTTCCAAGTAAAACAAAATATTCAGTGGGGAACAATGGCAGAATTTGATTGGATTGGGGGCACTTTAAACTAAGACAATGGGCTATAATTTAGTTGTTGCCATTATTTTTCAAGGTTTAGGTCAGCATAAAGCTGTATGAAAGTAGAGTAGGTTATTACATTTTGATTGAAGATGATGAAAATAAACCCAATTCTATGAAAGCCCATTTAAAAAAAAACAAGCTTTGGTAAATAATTGACATAAAAAAGGGACATTTTGAGATACTGCATCATAATTATGATATAAAAAGTCATAAATATGAGAAGTACTAGAATAACTGGTTCACCCAAAAATGAAAATTCTTCCATCATTTACTCGCCCTCAAGTTGTTCCAAACCTGTATGAGTTTCTTTCTTCTTCTGAACACAAAAGAAGATATCTTGAAGAATATGGGTAACCAAACAATTGATGGACCCCATTGACTTCCATAGTATGAAAAATAATAATACTATGGACGTCAATGGGGACCATAAACTGATTACTGACATTCTTCAAAATATCATCTTTTCTGTTCAGCAGAAGAAAGAAATTCATACAGGTTTATAACAACTTGAGGGTAAGTAAATTATGACAGAATTTTCATTTTTGGGTGAACCATCCCTTTAAGAAAATAGTCAATAGGGTCTGTTTTGATTTTTATGCCATCTTTCAGTTCTTTTTGAAGGTGAAGTGTGTGATTTTTATTGGGATATTATAATAACTGTTAAGAGATTTATAGGTTGATTTCTAAAAGAAAGTGTAAAACTGTGGCTCTGTGGGGCTTTCAAAATATTTGTTTGAGCATCCCGACTGGTCTTACACAGCAGTATTGGGTCAACCAGTGGCAGTGGAGTTTAGGGCAGGACTATCTGTTTCGCCGAACAATGCCAGACAGGAAGAGTGTTCAGAAAGCCTGTTTGAATAGTCATTTGTTTTGCAATTCCATTTGAAAATGCAAGTGCCGTGGAAATTACACACTTCACCTTTAATCTACTGGATATAATTATTGGGGGTTCTCTTTTGACGACGGCTACCTTTTTCTACCAAACTGATCATTGTAATAAGGAAATAAAATGTGTCATTCTCCCTCCCACTCAACAGTTGTTTAATTGTTCCTCTGTTGACACCAGAGAATATACTACAGTACAATGCAAGACAAATCACGGGTTTCTCCTAACAGTCAGAGGGCATACTGTTGTTGTATTATGGTCTCTGTTTGCTTGTGTGAGGAGTGGAGTGGCTCCACCTTGCTGACATGTTTCTGCTCTGTCTCTCCAGCAGTGGGAGACTTTTAGCGAACGCTCCTCAAGCTCACAAACTCTGACCCAATTTGATTCTAACATTGCACCAGCTGACCCTGTAAGTCAATCACTCAGTGCTCTTTCATGATTAATGATATTCATTAACCCAGTACTCTGTAAATTCTCTCTGAGAGCGCATGTCCTCAGGATAAATTCACAGCCACAGTGCCATCATCAAATTATTCGTTTTTGTTTGTTTTTTTCTTTTGCTTGCTGAGCTTACAGATAATTCTTTCATGCTCTTTCTTTCATACTGTATCATGTAATCCAAGTGATTACTCTGGCTGGCTGTCCTTTGAGAGTGTTGTTCTTGAAGTCTTTTGATGTGATTCAGTGATTTAGTTACTCAGTGCCAGGTTCTTAACTATTCGTTGTTCTTTACGACTGAGATGACAAATCTTCATGAAGTTGAACGGAACACAATTGTAGTTTTACGACTGCAGCAGTTGTGCTTGTTTCTTTTTAGGATACAGCAATAGTCCACCCTGTGCCCATTCGTATGACACCCAGCAAGATCCATATGCAAGAGATGGAGCTCAAGAGAACTGGAAGTGGTGCGTCCATTTACAATGCAAATTCAATAGGCACTTTTGTAAAAAAATTATGTTTTGTTCTCAATTATTTTTGGTGTATTCTCTTATCTTAATCACTATTTCTATTGCTCATACTTTTGGTTAGACGTTTAGAATGAATTTTCACTTGGCGGATTAAAAAATCTCATTGGCCTGCATTGAAGAAAGAACCAAAATCCAAATCTTCCATATCACTTCCATATGACTTAGGATTGGGCTTTTTTGACCTTAACAAGCAACCACTTAGAAACCACATAAAAACGCACTAAAACACCAGAACACCTCGTCAACGCCCTAGCAACCATCCACTACACAAATGCCAGGCTGATTATGAATGTAATTTGGTTGTTACGACTTTGATTATGCTCAAACAAATAGAGTTTGTTCCAGTTGCGCTCAGTCGTTGTTTAAAGTCATGTGGTGTGCAGTCTAAAAATTCTAGTCTTAGGAACCAGCTGTTTGCCAGTCGTAATCACGTTTAATAATTGTGACTGACGCCGGCGACTATGCTGTGGAGATACATCCCCTAACAAATTGTTGTCATTTTGTCAACGACGACTTATGAAATAATAATAAAAAAAACATAAGTTAACGTTGTAAGTTAATTGTTTTTAGGCTATTCATTTTGTTCTGTGGATAAAAAAAAAAAAAGTGAAACTCTTTTCTGTAAAAATTCAGAATAAGCTGTGAGTTCTCTCATTTTCAAAATAATAAGTAGCTGTCTAATAAAAGTAGAATCTAATAAAAGTTAAACAGAAAAAAATTAAATGGTACCTTATGTAGGCTATTGTAACTGCACTTGTTTCTGAATATGTACTAATTTAAATAGTCTAATGAATAAAACAAATCACAAACATGACATTTGTAAATTAAATAATTTATATAAACACTTTAATTATATCTAATATATTCGAGAAAATATGATGAGAAGATACAGTTCCTTGATTATCTCTGCAGCTCTTCTGTCAAATGTCCCATTAAAAAGTTTTGGGAACGTTGTACATTTACTGTTGACTGACCGAATTAAAATGTAGAAATAACATTTTAAATGACTTCTGTTTCTGAATAAATAAAGCAGTATTTTATATGTTGTTGTAACGGTAACTTTTAACTCTGGAATTTGAATGGAAAAATAGCCCAGCGTTTTTGCTCAGAACCAATTCGGTTTTAAATCCTGATTTGAGAATAACAATCAGGAAATACATAATGAAACGTGTCTATAGGCGATAATGGCAAAAGACGACGTGAAAGAGAAACAGGACTTTTTTAATCCAAGTTTTGTTTAACGTTTCATAAATAAAAACACCAGTGTTGTCTGCAGGGTTTTTCCATTTTTTTCTGCACAAATTGCACTGCAAATAAGTAGCAGCAGCTGTCTGTTGACATCCATGTTTGGTTTGGTACAAGATCTCGCACAGTTGAGATTGGCAGAATGTCCCGTCGTGACTCACTAATCGTTAAGTGTGTTGTGTAGTGGACTGATTCAGTCGTTAGGTTAGGTACTAACCATGAGCAACACATTTGTTACTGTATTTGTTAATCTTTGTTAATTTTAGTTAAATACAGCTTTGTTCATATTCATTTACAGTGCATTAACTCATGTTGATAAATACAACTTTTTTATTTTAATAATTATTAGTAAATGTTGAAATTAACAATTAATAATAAATGCTGTAGAAGTTCACTTCATTATTAGTTTGTTAAATAATGTAGTTAACTATTGAAACGTAAAGTGTTACCTTAATTGCTTTAAAAAAATCTTTCTTAACACAAAATTTGAACTGTACTGTAGTTACAAAATGGAAATCTGTAATCATTTGGTTATTAAACAAATGTAATTATTTACTCTTGTTTTAACAGATCACACACATCCAACTAGTCCGTTAATGGCGAAACCACCAGAACTTTCTGACGAGACCAAGCTAGCAGTATCTATAAAGTTTCCTGGTACCACTGTTGGTAAGTACATCTGGACTATTCAAGCATTTAATTGGCTGATCTTCTTATGTAATTCATTCGAAACCATTACTCTTACTTTCTTCAGGAGATGGCTATAGCAGCTCAGATTCATTTACATCTGATCAAGAGCCCATTTCCAGTGCTGTGAACAGACAAAGGTACTTTACTTCTTGTTGTGGCACCAAATTCAGACTCACTTTGATCTGTGTCCATTTTAGTGTTTGTGTTGGCATGGCTTAAAGAAAAACTCAGATTAACATGGATTAGATTTGGAAATGATTTAGTGCTTTAGATGTGAGTTTTGCCAGCCAAAAAAGTACTAACAGCTCATACTTTTACAGGTCTCACTCTGGCACCTCTCCGGAAGGACTGAAGGTTGTGGCTCCGCCCCCACCTCCGCCCCGCCCCCACGCCTCTCACTCACGGTCCTCCTCTCTAGACATGAACAGAAACTTTGCTGCTGTCCCTGCAGGTATACATGCACACAAACAGTTATTAAGTAACTCATAGCTTCCTGTTTTTTGGGGTACGGTTAGTAAAAGCTGAAGTTGTCTTTTGTAATAACTTCTCCAGCAGGTTCGCAGCAGCCAGGTGTAGTGGCCTTCCCCCCCGCAGTGCCTCCGAGACCACTGCCCACACAGGTACAGCCCAGTGGTTAGCAATGCTGTATAAACTGCTTTCAGACAATTAGATATCTATTTCGCTTTCTTTAAAAGAGTAATGCAATATCTAATTCTCAAATCCCCAGACATCAGTGCCGCATGGTCACCGTTCAGTAGAGGGAGATGGTCTTCCAGCACATACCAGCACGTCACCCCATCAGATGCCAGAACAGCCCAACTTTGCTGACTTCAGCCAGTTCCAGGCTTTTGCTGTGGACCAGCCGGAAGATGATGGAGAGAACCCATCTGATAGTGGACAGGTACAAATGGAACCATATGTTACGTTAATGACTGGTTATGAAGAAAAAAAAAAAAAATTCTGTGTAAAGATATGCAGAAATGAATTGTTTGCAACAAATATGTATTAAACAATACATTTCTTATAAAGAAACAAACAAAGTTTGAGGTCAGAAAGTTTTTTTTATTTTTTATTGTTTTTTAAAGAAGTCTCTTATGCTCACTACACCTGCTTTAATTTGATCAAAAATACAGTTAAAACAGTAATATTGTGAAATATTATTACAATTTAAAATACCTGTTTTTTATTTTAAAATGTAATTATTCAGCATCATTACTCCAGTCTTCAGTCTAGTGTTGTCAAAAGTACCGACTTTGGAATCGGTACCAAGTCGGTACTGAAATTGAAAAAATTTGACGCTTTGAGCGGAATTGTAAACACCTCTGATTGCCCATTGTGCTCACACGCTCCTCAAATATGTCTGTGATTGGCTACAATGATCAGCGCTTCAAAAACATATTGTAGATATACATCAAATATACATCTTCACCGAGCGCTTGTATACACACTGGATCGTTTGAAAGCAGGCGTCTATAGGCGGACTGGTCCGCTGATAGAAGGCTGTTTGTGCTTTCAAAAGCTCCCGCTCCCATTAAAAAAAAAAAAAACGTTCAAACACTTTCTGAGTGTGCTCTCAAACGCTCCCGTGCATTGATCATTGTAGCCAATCACAGACATATCCGATGAGCACGTGAACACAATGGCCAATCAGAGGTGTTTATGATTCCGCTCAACAGCGCTCAAAGCATTACGGTTTAAATTTCATTACCGACTGTCGGTACTTTTGACAACACTACTTTAGTGTCCTCAGGATAATATGCTGATTTGGTGAAACATTTCTTATTATCATCAATATTGAAAACAGTTGTGTTTTCTAATATCTTTTCTTCTATCTTGTATTTTCTTTTTGTGGAAAATATAATATTTTTTTCATGATTTTTTTTATAAATAGAAAGGTCATCAAAGAACAGCATTTATTTGAAATATTTCAGTTTTTTTTTCACTTTTGATCCATTTAATGCATCCTTGCTGAATAAAAGTATTAATGCTAATATCTCACTGACTTCAGACTTTTGTTTTGAACTGTAGTTTATATATTATGCATATTTATAAATACAGGCAGAAAGATGTGCAGAAGCTGCCGGGACGATGAGAACAGCAAAGAACGATGTTCAGGCAGAAGAACGAAATGCAACCACTGCCAACTCTGTAAGCCAGTCTCTACCAACCAGTCTTTATATTGCATATTGCTTCAGCATTTATAATACCTCAATGTATGTTATCCATAGGCCAAAGTATCCACTCCATTGGCCCCACCTCCCAAACCGGTCCGTCGAAGACTGAAATCCGAAGATGAGCTCAGACCTGATGTGGAGGACCTTCCGCAAAAGTCTAACGTCATAGCCACTGTTCTAGCAACCCAGCCCTCAATTCCACGGTAAGCTCAACAGTCAATCCACCAGGGAAAGGTGAAAACTGAATGTTTTATTTTTATTGTAGCAATATTTTCACAACAATTAATACAAATAAAATGCAATAATAAATTCTGGATGCAGTGTTTGCTTGTATCCTAATGTGTGCTTCCTTTTATAAAAACAGGTCTATCGGTAAGGATAAAAAGGCAATCCAGGCTTCCATTAGAAGAAACAAAGAAACGAATACAGTTTTAGCCAGACTCAACAGTGAATTACAGCAACAGTTGAAGGTATTGTGAGACGTGTTTTGAATGTGACCACCAGTTTTATAAAACATACGGTTCATAAGTGTGACGATTCGTCTTTCCCAAATTTTGTCTTCTTAGGACCTGCTAGAAGAAAGAATATCTCTTGAAGTGCAACTGGAACAGCTTAGACCTTTTTCGCATTTGTAACTGGAGTGTGCGCGTGCTAGAGATTGAATGTGTGTAATGAAAGAGTGATTACCCCTTTTTTTTTTTTGTGGTCTGTTGGATCCTCTGGCAGGATGTCCATTTCACCCGTCTCCACTCCTCTGCTGACTGTGTGAGATGAGACAAAATCGCTGCTTCCTCCAGACCGTTCTGTCTCGCACAGCCATTCAGAGGGATGGGGCCCAAGATTATTATCCGTTATGGCACTTTGATGAAACAGAAAGTATGAGTGGTTGTATATGTAATACCCCAGACATTATGTTTAGTGTGTGAGGCAAGAGCCTGATGTCATGGCCGGCAAGAGGCTGTAATTCTGGTTAACATGAAGGAGCCTCTTCCCCTCCTGTTCTCCAGAATCTCGAGGCAGCTTGTCATGTTCTTCCATGTTAGGGCACCCGTGTGTGCTCAGACAATCATATGAGGCCATGTGCTGGTCCTAAAAAGGGGAGAACTGATTTTTGGGAGATCATATTATTTCAAAAGTATGCTTCAGTAAACTGATTCTGACAGGCACTTGTTAAAGGGACAGTTCATCCAAAAATGTCATTGCAAACCTGTATGACTTTTAAATTTTTTTTTTTAAGAATGTCCTGGCTGATCTTTTTCCAAATGATGAAAGTAAATGAGCTCTGGGGCTGTCAAGCTCTACAAATACAAAAGAAACGCCAAAAAAGTGGTCCAAAAAACTTGTGTGCTGTATTTCAAATGTTTTGTAGTTGTATGATTGCTTTTTACAAGGAACAGAAGCTTATTTTCCCCAGCCTTCCCAACCCTTTAATATTTCTTCCTTGCCATACCAATTGACGGCACATTGTGTGTGTTTGTTTCGTGTGCATGAGTGTGAGTTTGAGGACAACCGTTACAAATGAATGGCATCAAAGGCTGTTTTATTTCCTTCTCTTAACACACTCTGTTTTGGTATAACAAAACGACCCGTTCGACCTTGTACAGTCTTTCACCCGGGATGGCAGATGTTCCTCTCTCAGTCTCAAATGTTGGCTGTACCGCATACGGTACATCATCTGCATCATAAACTCTGTGACATCATTAGTACGTAATTGTGAGACCTGAAACAATGACTGCACTTTCTCCCCTTCGGCTTTCATTTGTCTTTTCTCGTCGCTGTTTTTGCATGTCATTCACAATCTCATTTTGTATAAAACGGCTCTTAACAATGAACCACTTGATTTGTATCTGTAACGTCTGAATTAGTGTGACGTTTGTGTTGTTACATAGATTTGCGCCATGTCTCTCATTCATTCATTTTGACTGACGTCTGTCTTTTTCTTTTACTCATCCTTAAAGCCTTACTTCCTGG
The DNA here is from genome assembly GCF_951802725.1 of Rutilus rutilus. Lineage (NCBI taxonomy): Eukaryota > Metazoa > Chordata > Actinopteri > Cypriniformes > Leuciscidae > Rutilus > Rutilus rutilus. Next base: position 9,296,493 of record NC_140220.1, on the reverse strand, counting down.
TGTGCAGGTTTTCACAGTAATGTGTCCCCTATGTTAAATCAAGGTGAGCCTTTTCTCCCTGCTGTTCAGGCTGATTTACTGTGTCAGGGGTATGTTGTATATTGTATGATACACACCTTTTGATCTCGTATGTAAATTTGCATTAATTGCTGACTAACAGCAAATATTCTATTTAATTGCTCATATAATGGCTGTGGGATCATAAATGTTTAACTGCATGGATGTGTCTCTGCAGAATGAACTAGCAGCTGTGTGATTTTTACACAAAATAAAAATGGCACAATATTTTAATAATTTCCTTTTTTGTCAAGTGCTCCAACTGTTTTCCAGTAGTCCAAAGTCACTGGGGCATTTCACTGTTTACATTACTCCAATTGTCTGTTTTCTTGTTACAAGACGGATGGACAAGCTGTGCTTTAGAGATGGGAATTATTCACTGACTCTGTTGGTTGCGGTTGCATCACAGGTCATTAATTCGTTCGGTTCATTTGAGAATGAAACCAGTATGAGTGAGCCATTGAATCATTCACTTCAATCTTTGATTCATTCAAAAACTGCTATGTTCGTGTTGTACGGAAACCCAATGTTTTTTCAGTTACCAAAGTAACTGGCAATATTGTGTCTAAAATGTAAGTAACTCGTCACTAAAGTAATATGTCACTCGAAGTCATGCTGTTGGTCTTGCTTAATAATTATACAAATTACATGGTTCCAGTCTTCTGATTTGATTGGACAAGAGTGCCGTCTGAAACCACATTTATGTCCATTTTAAACCTAAATGTTTTAGGATAAGAATATATAGAACAGCAGTCATGCTCATCTGATTTTGCATATATATTATTGAAATTGAAGAGTACTCTTCTTGATATTAACATATTCTTTTAGTTTTCATCCAGATGAGGGTGAATTTGAATGCTAATAAGTTGTGCTATCATAGAAAAATTAGAGCAGAAGAGTAAATGCAGAACAGCGCATAAAAAAAAAAAAAAGTGCAATTAATCATAGGCAATGAATTACTAAAGTCCTCTCAGAAAAGATGTTTCTTCAGTCTTGTTTTTAAGGTTTCATTGGATTCTGCTGTTTGGATGGAGGTTGGAAGTTCCAGCATGGGAGGAAAGTGAATGAATGTTATAGGAGGTGACCTTTTACTCTTATTAACATATGGAAACTGCTATCCTGGCAATTTTACACCACCTTTTAGCTCATTAAGAGATGAAGAAAATCTGAAATTTTGTGTTTTATTGATATTTGTCAATGTACAGTTGGTTATATTTTCGTAAGCACTTATTCTATTCAATCTCTGTAGGGTCTCTGAATGTTAAATAGGATGAGACAGAAGGAATAATGCTAGACAACAGAAATCCAGCTACATGAGCACAGCATCTGTCAATATTAATATAGCTGTAATTCATAAGGATCTTCTCAAGTGCTTTTCAGAGAAAAGAAATGATCATCTTCACTGGAAAGTACCCGCCCTCCAAAACATTTAGTTTGTGACCCTGGAGAAGAAAACATTAATGGTTTTGATAATTATGTAATCATATAAGTTTTAAAATGAACCGAAATGGAAAGATTGCTGTAATGACTCACACAGTGTTCTGTTTGTAACGATCCAAAGCCTCCTGTGCCACCACCTCTGAGAATTTTGGGTCGCTCCAGGGAATGTCTCCTGGCACTGTGAAGCTCATATCTGGCCCGTCGAACAGTTTGACTGACACTTTAGTGTCAGCTGGATCCTCTACGTTATCTGAGCCTTTTGACATCACCTGCACATAAAATGTTGGTGATTGAGTGATGTGCATAGTGAAAGGGTTTACAGTTGTACTGAATCACATAATTAGGACCTACTGCTTGTATTTTAAAGAAGCCATCCTCATTTTTGGTGTGGTTAGCTAGAGAAGACACCCAACCGAATTGCTTGTTGAACAGGTCCAGCACATTAGAGGCGTTGAACATCTTCTCTTCGAATCGCTTTAGCAGATTGTTGTACTCCTGGGTGAATGTCTCAGCCCTGGCAAGAGCCTTCTCCAGCTCCTCCTTCACGAGGCCTTCCAGGGGCCTCTTTCCAGAGCAGTCTGAGGAAGAGAACAAGGCCCTAATTGTTAGATGACTGTGATTTCTCTTAATATCCCAAACTGGGAGCAAAATATTGTAAGTTCTGTGTTGGAGAATATAACATGAAATCAAGGCTTTTTAATATTGCACTTACCAATATGCTGGATCTCTTTACATTTCTCACACTCCTCCTTTAGTTTAATGCAGCCAGCCGAATTGCGGCGAATTTCCCTGCAGGTCATCTTATCATTTCCAAATGGTTTAGATATAATAACGTCCTCGTTTAAGCTCCCATCTGTGAATACAGTTTTAAGCAGTATAAGCAGTCTGTAAGTAAACAAATAGTTTTGTAAGCACTATTTTATGCTATCATATCATAGGATATTGTAGGGTGCATTGTCATATTGCCACAATTGCAAACAATGGAAGAATCTGTTTGGTCATAACATTCTTTAAAATATCATCTTTTGTGTCCCGCAGAAAAACAAAGTCAAATGCTCCATCCGAAATCACATACTGTATAGTAAGTAGTACATTTGGTTTGAAACGTACTTCACGACCGTTAAAAATGGTTCTATATGGTATGAATGTGTGTAGAATGACAGCTTTAGCTTACTGTTTTTAGCATAATATATATATATATATATATATAGTAAGAAAGTATTTGATTTCAGACACACCGATACAGTTTAGCAATGGCATGAGGGTGAGTAAGTGACAGAATAAATTTTTGGGGGTGAACTACCCCTTTAAGTGTGACTTTTAACATTGTATATGTTGTTACATCAAGACTTGTTGATTCTGAAATGTACCTTCGGTGGGGAAATCCACATCACTTCCCATGTAGGGCCCGAATGACTCAAACATGTTTCTTGCCATCTCCATCATGGGGCGGAACATGCTGTGGAAGCTGTGGAACTCCGGGTCATGCAAGGGGGACCTGTAGATACGAGCGGACCGGCTGGCCGTTGCGTCCTGTCTGCCGAATATGCTGGGCATTCGGAATGGACTGGGGAAAAAGCCGGGCTGGTGGAAGGCATGCATGTGGTCAAACACCCTCATGCTGTCCGTGAAGATGTTGTCTACTCCATCGGCAACCTCTGTGTACCGTTCCTCCAGGTCCTGGAAGCGCCTGGTCTGCTGCTGGTCCTCATCCACCAGGGTCTCAATGTTCTGCCCATTTATCCAAATGGAGATGGGAGAGGTCCTGTTCAAAACCTCCTCCAGCTGAAGACAGAAAAAGAGAGGGATGGATACTAACACCAGAATGAGGTCAGGATTATTGCAGGGATGTTTGTGCAGACGTCTCACCTGTCGTCCCACCAGGCCAGCTCCACTGCTGCAGGTGCGCGAGTAATACTTCACACAGGTTTTTCTCAAGCAGGGCTTGCACTCCTCCCACAGAGCCTGCATGGTTTCATTACACATGCTCTGTTCCTCACTTAGCTTCTCCTCCATCTCTTTAGCCATCTTCAGAGCAGTCTTTATTATGGAATAGCACAAGAAAAAAAAAAAGAACAAAACAAGATATATGTATTATAAAAAGTGACTATGACTGCAGGGGCTCAAGAAAATATTTTGACACTTAAAGGAGCTGTATGTAAGAAATGCATTTCAATTAATCATAAAATGTCCCTGATATGTCACTAGACATTAAGAAATCATGTTCATTTCAAAAACTTATATCACTGACAACAGTAGTTAAAAAGTGAAGTTGCAGCCCTCAACTGATGTTGATGTTGTCATGTTGTGTTTTGGCCTGATGCCCCTCCCTCCACCTATCTACCAATCACGAAGTCAGTAGTGTTTCGGCATCGGGGTTGCCAGCTCTGCTCTAGTTACCACAGCTACGTAGCAGCCTACGTTCCTGCTGGATCCTGCAGCCTATCTGGCAACCTCGAGTCAGGGGGGAGGGGGAGGGGATACACCGCTCTACAGTAATTTGAAAGCGATTGCAGTACCAGTTTTGGCCACAATCTTACATACGGCTCCTTTAAGTACTTGAATATGTACGAATGTAATTACATTATATAAGTACACTTTACAATAAGTGTTCACATTAGTTAATGCATTGGGTATCATGAAGTAACAACAATGAACAATTTATATAAGCATGTATTGATCTAGGTTAATGGTAATTTATACAACTTGACGTTATCAATGCATTTTTATATGAAGACGCAGATGCACAAGCCTCTAAGTGCCATCTGAAATTTCGTTCTAGAATGATCATTTTTATCAAGCTTGTATGTTTATGTTCAGTTATTTCACTTTAATGGCAATGAAAATGACCTATTAATTATCATTAAAGTGAAATTACTGAACTTAAATATACGAGCTTGAAAATTTTAGTTCCTCATTTTAGAAGAAAATTTCAGATGGCACTTAGAGGCTTTTGCATCTGTCTTCATATATACTGTATATAGGTTATGTATTTAATATGCATCATACATCTCAGAATTTATTGATCTAGGTTATTAATATACTATTGTTCGTTGTTAATTAATAATTACCTAATGATAATTTATACAACTAGAATTCTTAATAGCATTTAGATATGTAGAATATGTAATTAATCTACATAATATTTTCTCAGCATTTATTAATTTATGTAATTGTTAATTTATCATAAATTGAAATATTGAAATATTAATGTATTACTATATGTAGATTATGTAACTAATCTACATAATGTATTTTAGTTTTTAATGATCTAGGTTAATGGTAATTTATGAATATACTATTGTTCTTTGTTAATTCATAATATATTAACATTTCAAATTGTATAAATGAACAGTAGTTAAAAATGCATTAATGTACTGTATGTAAATTATGTAAATAATCTACATAATTTTTCCCCCAGCATTTATTGATCTGTTAATGGAAAGTTATAAACATACTGTTGTTCATTGTTAAATCATAATAAAATGCCTAATGTTAGTTTATACAACTTGTATAAAATGTATTATGTAATTTACATTTAACCAAGATTAATAAATGCTGTAAAGTTTTGTTTATTATTTCACATTAGCTACTATAAACTAATGTACTTTTTAAATTTATATCGTTGATGCTTGTTCAGTTGAGTTTATTTTGGCTCTCTCACCTCTTTCTGTTGCTTGGTTTTCTCCAGTTCAGACAGAAATCTTTTGTGATCCTCTGCTGATCTCTCCATCACAGTCTTCATCTCCTTCACCCCAGTGATGGCATTTTCAATCTGCTTATCCAGGTACTTCTCACCAAGCACTGAAATCTCTGCCAAAAAGCAATAATGGTTATATTACTGTCCTGTGGTTGTTCACAACATGTCTGCACAGCGTTTTTTTTTCTATCTAACACGCACTTACTGCTGAGCTCCTCTTTAGTTGGAGGTAACAGACACTCTGCGGAGAGGTAGAGTAGAGAAAGCCCCAGCAGAGACCACGAAACCTTCATCTTTGGTGGCGGCTTATGTCCTGATGTACAGAAGCTGTGAACAGAGGTCAGGAAATAGTGGGTCACTCAATAGTGAACCTTTATTTTTCAATTAAGCTGTGGTGAAAGTGACTCAGCAAGTTTATGACCATGAACAATTGCAAAGCCCACACTTTAAAAAATGCGTTTTGTGCGAGACACTGTCCTACAGACTGTCTGGACAATGAATCCACTGTGTCAGTGTACCTATTTATAGGTCTGAAATAAATATTGTCAGTGGCTTTCTGTGACCTTGATGTTTCTAAGCAGAGGCCTCAAACAGATTAATTGTATAATTTTGTACAATCTTAGTCCTTTTTGAAACTATTTTATATTATATTATTATACTATTTACTCTCCCTTAAGATAGTAGTTAAGCTACAACATGTTAAAGGGATAATTTACCCAAAAAGAAAAATTCTACCATTTACTCGCACTCATTTCACTCCTAACTGAATGCATTTCTTTCTTCTGTGAAACACAAATGAAGATATTTTGAGAAAACCAGTGTTTTGTCTGTACAGTGAAAGTAATGGGGTCTAATGATAATTTGTACCCCATTGTCTTTCATTGTATGCACAAAAACAGTATCTTCTTTTCTGTAAGTCACACAGGTTTGTGTAAATGATGACTCATGTTTGGGCGAACTATCCTTTTAACCAGTATCAAACCATAAGGATTTGAAGAACACAATCAGTGGAAGTGCAGCAAACTTGTGACCCTTTGAACGTTTATATGTTCCCTTCGGTGATTACATGGATTTGAGTGCAAATCCCCTTCACTAAAGCTTTCAAAACGGTTGTTCTGGCAAAACTTAATCCTACTTTCGTGAGTTTGCAGAAATGTCTGTGATTCCAAGCTACCCTTTTCAAAACGCAGCACTTTTAATCATGTTGGACATTTCTGAACAGTAAGACAAGCCATTGGTCCTCAACAGCTGCTGCTGGATTCGTAATTCACACCAAGTAAACATCATAAAAGCGTTGACTCAGTCATGGAGATAAGTTTCCTCATTTTACTCTGGGTACGTGTACATAGAAACCCCAACTCGGCCAAGTTAAACCAGGAGCCTTAGTTACATAAGAAACATGCACAGATGTTAACAGGAAGAGCCAATGAATGGAAAGTAATCTTAAGGCAAATGGACTTCTCCGTAAATTAAACAGCCTTGAGGTTCCTCAAAAAGTTTTCATTTTATCTTCTTGTTCCTTGTGCCTAATCTTGAGATATTTGTTTTGGAACGAAGTTATACATCTCTGGCATGTGGTGTTTGTAAGAAACAACGTGCATCACACAGATGGCTTGTTCTGAGTGAGGAGATTTGCTTTGTTTAATGTTATCTTGCAAGGGCACAGTGTGCATTCTGAATGCATTTGACCTTAGCTTAGTTCCCTCATCAGCTTGTGGCTGCGAGACAAATTCCTCTCTGCAATGAAAAAAATCAATACAAATTCGCCTAGGGTAGGCACAAACTCCAACAGCCCAGGCAGACTTTTTGGATGACGTTAACTACATGAGGGTGCATTGTAATTCATAAACAGCATAAATGATATGTTATGCTATCTCATGCCAAGTAAAACTGTACAAACAGAATCTTGTTTACATTTTTGCAGCAGTGGGTTATTGCTCAGTTGAATGGTAATATGCATAAATGTAGCATTAATTACAATGCAATTTTATAGTACATTAAACACTGCAAAGGTATTACATCACTGTAACCTTAATATAAAAAATGACTCGCATATATGTATATATTCTAAGATATTATATAATAATATCTATGAAACCATAATTATATAACATTCTTTTAATGTGCTCTCTGTACTCACCCTGCTTTGATGCTTTTTCTTCCTTGCAGATGGACTGTGCCTCCTCTGGTTTGTTTATATACTGGGAGGCTGGGTGATGTTGACAACGTGATTCACGGGATGAGAATGGCTGTGGCTTTGGACGGTTCCAGAAACTATTATTCTCAACAGCAGAAGCTCTCTCTGACCAGAAGTGGGCAATATTGCACCGGTTTGCTAATCTCATTGTGCTTGTAGGGGCACAGACTAAACATGAGGTTTACGGGAAAAATGCCTTCTAAAATTTACCGGAAAAGACAGTATGTGGATAACTCATCACTGTCAGATAGCTCCAACTTTCAGTGGTGAATCACCTTAACATAACATCTGCTCTAACGGTGCAGAGAATAATCCGGTGAATCATGAGGAAGTAGAACACCAGTTCTGAAACTAAGTAAAATAAGTGTGCTGATTTTTGCAGGTTATACAAGCCCGAGTTTAATAGGCACACTCGGCATTTGCCCCTATATAGTCTAGTCACCCAAGTGGCTTCATTTACGTGCCATTTATTTTGCCGGTTATGTAACATTACTCACTGTAATGTTAAAACAAAAAAGAAAAGGCAAAAATGTCAGTGAAACCTGCAAGACTTTCTGGAAAGACTTACACTGAGACTTATAATGCTCACAGACATAAACGTGTTATTTTGTAAGAGATTATTATGTTTGCTTTGACCAAAACATGTCATCACTTATTGCATATTGCACATTAAGAGCACATTGGGCAACAACCACAGAAAATCACTCCTGCAGTGGATGGAAACTGGTGTTTCAGTCCACTAATCACGTCATAGCTCGTCAGGTAGCTTTCGTCCCCCAGTCTCAGAGTTCCTTTGTGACAAAGCCAGAGGAACCTAAATATCAGGAAAGCACAGCTCATAATGTTCTGAAATTTAGGCAAAGGTGATTCAAAGCTTGTTTTTCACGCTGTGTGATATTGCACTCTGTAGGAGCATGTTTAAACCCATACTTTCCCCTACGGCCACACAACATCTGTACAAACAACCAACACGGCCAGACAAACACTCCCTCTTTATGAATATCATGCATCTGTAAAATGTTGTCAGGTCATCCTACTCATAAAATACAATACAGTAAAAGATCTGTTCTACTCCTACACTCAGTTTTCTTTATCCAGTTAATGGTGTTTGCTAAGGCAAGCATCACTATTATTATTATTATTATTATTATTATTATTATAATAATATATATATATATATATATATACACACACATACATACATACATGCATACACACATACATACGTAGCCTACATACACTCACATATACACACACTCACATATATATATATATATGAAGAGTTCAGATGCAAAAACCTCTAAATGCCATCTGAAATTTTCTTCTAGAATGATCATTTTTATCAAGCTCGTATATTTAATTTCAATAATTTCACTTAAATGGCAATTAATAGGTAATTTTCATTGCCATTTAAGTGAAATTACTTAACTTAAATATACGAGCTTCATAAAAATGATCATTCTAGGAGGAAATTTCAGATGGCATTTAGAGGTTTTTGCATCTGAACTCTTCATATATACACACACACACATACATACACACACATACAGTGGGGAGAACAAGTATTTGATACACTGCCGATTTTGCAGGTTTTGCCACTTACAAAGCATGCAGAAGTCTGTCATTTTTATCATAGGTACTCTTCAACTGTGAGTGACGGAATCTAAAACAAAAATCCAGAAAATCACATTGTATGATTTTTAAGTAATTCATTTGCATTTTATTGCATGACATAAGTATTTGATACATCAGAAAAGCAGAACTTAATACTTGGTATAGAAACCTTTGTTTGCAATTACAGAGATCATACGTTTCCTGTAGTTCTTGACCAGGTTTGTACACACTGCAGCAGGGATTTTGGCCCACTCCTCCATACAGACCTTTTCCAGATCCTTCAGGTTTCGGGGCTGTCGCTGGGCAATACGGACTTTCAGCTCCCTCCAAAGATTTTTTATTGGGTTCAGGTCTGGAGACTGGCTAGGCCACTCCAGGACCTTGGGATGCTTCTTACGGAGCCACTCCTTAGTTGCCCTGGCTGTGTGTTTCGGGTCGTTGTCATGCTGGAAGACCCAGCCACGACCCATCTTCAATGCTCTTACTGAGGGAAGGAGGTTGTTGGCCAAGATCTTGCGATACATGGCCCCATCCATCCTCCCCTCAAAACGGTGCAATCGTCCTGTCCCCTTTGCAGAAAAGCATCCCCAAAGAATGATGACCTCCATGCTTCACGGTTGGGATGGTGTTCTTGGGGTTGTACTCATCCTTCTTCTTCCTCCAAACACGGCGAGTGGAGTTTAGACCAAAAAGCTCTATTTCTCTCTCATCAGACCACATGACCTTCTCCCATTCCTCCTCTGGATCATCCAGATGGTCATTGGCAAACTTCAGACGGGCCTGGACATGCGCTGGCTTGAGCAGGGGGACCTTGCGTGCGCTGCAGGATTTTAATCCATGATGGCGTGGTGTGTTACTAATGGTTTTCTTTGAGACTGTGGTCCCAGCTCTCTTCAGGTCATTGACCAGGTCCTGCCGTGTAGTTCTGGGCTGATCCCTCACCTTTCTCATGATCATTATTGCCCCACGAGGTGAGATCTTGCATGGTGCCCCAGACCGAGGGAGATTGACCGTCATCTTGAACTTCTTCCATTTTCTAATAATTGCGCCAACAGTTGTTGCCTTCTCACCAAGCTGCTTGCCTATTGTCCTGTAGCCCATCCTAGCCTTGTGCAGGTCTACAATTTTATCCCTGATGTCCTTACACAGCTCTCTGGTCTTGGCCATTGTGGAGAGGTTGGAGCTGTTTGATTGAGTGTGTGGACAGGTCTTTTTATACAGGTAAGGAATTCAAACAGATGCAGTTAATGCAGTTAATACAGGTAATGAGTGGAGAACAGGAGGGGGGGGGGTTTGATTTTTTTTTTTGGATTCCGTCTCTCACAGTTGAAGTGTAACTATGATAAACATTACAGACCTCTACATGCTTTGTAAGTAGGAAAACCTGCAAAATCGACATGTGTATGTATACACATATGTATACATACATATGTATACATATACATATGTATGTATGTATGTACGTACGCATGTATGTACGTATGTATGTATGTACATATCTACGTATGACAAATCATGTGGCTTGTTGACGAAATGTGTTATTACTTTTCTAAACAATCATTGTTTTCAGATTTCACCTGGCAGACACTAACACTGAAGGAGGGAACAAAGACATATCTAGAGACCAGAATTAGAGTGTGCTGTTTTGACTTGGAACAGTGAGCGAATGCATAGGAACACCCTGTCAACTAACCTCAACACTCTCATCATGGCAGAGAGTTTTGTACTGGTAAGTTGCACTTACATTTTTCAGAATATGTAAAAATCAAATGAATGACCAAGTATTTGTGAAAAAATAAAACTTAAGTCATGGGTCTTGGACATTGACTGAATACCTTGTGGTTTTAATTATGTGGCTCCATTTTCTTAGTGGCAACAGAACAGGCGTATTTCATTTGCATCCAGCAAATATGACCTGATCGCCGCCTTTGACCCCTGTCCTCTCAAATGGAGATCTCACCTCATAAACAATACCAGTGAGTGGTCCTCCTCTGTCAATATCACTCACAGCATGCTGTAAAGTATTAAACGTTCCACCCTATTTCTTGGCATATTAAATGCGATTGCACAGTGGTTTCATATCTATTGGCATGTTGCCTTTGCCAGAACATTTTGTTTCTCCTGCCATTGGTTCAAGAAATTGCCTTTTCTAATTTTACCCAATTTTCAGTTTTTGTAACTTTTTTTTTTTGTCCAAAATTAACCAAATGGAAAAATAAAGTTTAAATACATCATCAGTCATTCTCCCCAAACATGTTTTTGTCTTACCCTGATTCACTATGGTAAGCCTTTTATAAGCGTTTATATTTTAGGCCTGTCGGGATGGTTTTCGTGGGATGTTGCATACATATTTCACTCGCCCGTGCGTGTCTCGTCATATCGGAAAAAGAGAAAAGCTGCTCCGGCTACTTTGACGCAGGTGTGTTGTGAGAGTGGCATAGTTGAGATGTTGTCACAAAGAGCGAGAAAGGCTTGGATCACTCTAAATCTCCAACCTCTAGGGAATCACCAGTTTTTCTTTGTTTTAAAAAAAATACCAAACAGAGTCTGCTAGCAAAGAGAACGCAACCGAACTCGTAATAAAACAAGAATCAACATTGACTTGGCTTTTCGGTGATGGCGAGAACTGAGGGATTTGATATGTTGTAAAAGATCTTGAGATGGCATATGCCATATGTAGCTCTCTAATGCAAATCATTATCTATAGAGAAAGATAATTTTGTTATGGTTGTTGTAGCGTTAGAATTTATTTTCAAGGAAGTACCGTGTCTATTAATGGGTATAGCTACAGTAACGTCTTCAGCTAGTCATCTTGAAATCCTTTTCATCTAAACTGGTTATATCTCTTAAGACTAATAGTGAATGTTTTATGAGCAGTAGAATAACCATATTCATCCGCACACTCACACAGAGCCGAAGCACAACCAAAACAATGTTCTTCTACAAAATGCATGCATTTTGTTGACTGTTAGAGGGCCAAAAGTTACATAGTGTACCTTTTTATATAATTTAAATAATGACACAATTTTTATTTTTGGGTGAACTATTCCTTGTAACATTAGTTTTGTCCTCTGGGTGGCAGTAACTCCTATGAAAGTCCGAGACTAAGGAAAGCATAGCTGTGGGGTCACAAGCAGAAAGGCTGCTCCCTATCAAATAAATGACAACAGTTTCTTCATAAATATGCATAACAGTTGAAGAGACATTATAGAAAAAAAAATGGTATTCTTCCCCAGAACCGAACAGCTGTGCAAAATTTTGTTTACAATTTCTGAAGTCGTCTGAATCAGTTTGAAAGCATATTAAGTGCCAGATGGTTTTCACGCTAGTCTATTAAACACTACTCTATTTGCTGGCATTATTTACAGTTTTGGCAAGCAGATCAAAGCTGGTGGTTTTGGAGTAATTTGATGCATGCTAACACTGCTTCACCCCATATGGAGATACACTGGTGCAGTTAACAGCAGATCATCTGCTAAACCTCTCATCCACTTAAATATGAATTGTTTTTTAGTTGCTTTTTAATCCAACTGCTCAAAATGATATTTGACACTGGTGAAATTTGATAAACCTTTAAGCCGTAACCATTACAATTGCACAACATCTTTAAATGCCATTTCATACTAGCTGTCAGCATGTCATTATTCTTTCCTCAGTAAAAACGTAATCAATCTCAGATTATTTATTGAAAGCACATTTGCTTTCACATCTGCACAAATATTAACAACAAAGCTAAAATAGTGAGCTGCACCATCCAAGCTTGCACTCAAGTTAAATGAGAAACATCATACCCTTTTGATTAATTCAGTTTAGTCCAGTTCTTTATTTATAGAGCTGCTTTGCGAGAACAATTGATTAGGAAGTGAGTGTAATGGCTAAAAGGAATTATATCAAGTAAGTACTATATAGCCATAATATTACCATCATATTTTTGACATGTCCCAAGGTTTAACAATGGTCGTCTTTAAACACCATGGTATGTGGATTTTCATGCTTATTTAGTACCATGGTACTACATTCTAATTACTTTAAGTGAAGGTAACTCCTCTTGTCAAACAGCACTTTTACTGTCTTTCTTTGTGTCTCATGTTTTTTCTTTCTCTTTTTCAACTTGTTTTGTTCTCTTACTGTAGGTGATCACGGAAGAACAATAACAGACAAATGATCTTGAGGTGGAGCTTGTTTTTGTCTGAACACATGAGGATGGAAAAAAAAACTTATATCATCATCTTTTTTTCCAAATCCCAGCACCATGAATGGAATCCGTCATTGCAAAACATTAATATGGGACACAGAATTCCAGGAATCTCCTGTCCTAATTTGACCTTTCTCTCTTGATAACACCTTAACTGGATAATTCTGTGATGTAAATGCATTTGAGGCCATGCTTGACATTTCTTGACCTTAGGTTATTACATGATTAATGGCTTTTAGATGGTTTTAATTCATCCATTTTTTTAATACTAACAGGAACCATGAATCCCGCATGCTTAATCAGAAACACAAGCCATCAAAGATATGTGTGTGTCTGGAGGAGAATGGCGTACCGAGGTAAAAGTCATGTGAAGGCATAGACCATTGATACCCAAATAGAATCACATTCTAAGCAATGAATTGCTTGTTGTTTTTTCAAATAAGATAATTAAAAATGACAAACACATGGTCTTAAAGCAATAGTTCACCCAAAATAATAGTTCACCCTCATTTGATGCAAAACTTTGTTTCTGCTGTGGAACAATATGTTTTGAAGAACGTTCATGCTGCTCTTTTACATATAATTGTGACTGTCAAAATCCAAAAAGTTAAATAAAAGTGGCCCATATGAGTTGTGCGCTATATTCCAAATCTGAAGAAGCCATGCAATAGTTTGTGTAAGGAACAGACAGAAATATAAGTTGTTAATTACTGAAATCAGAAAACTTACAAGGGGTCACAGTTTGACTTTAAAGTATTTAAATTAAGAGCTTATTATTGTATCAAAATGAAAAAAAAAACACACACATACAATCAAGACAAATTGAAATAATTTTTCTTCCCCCCTCTATAACTATAGTTTTTATTGAAAATAATATATTTTTATTCACAATATCACAAAAATTTTTTAATTTAATATATCAATAAATCCCGGTTTATGGGATATACTAAGAATTTTGTCCATATAGATTTTCCAAACTTTTTTGTGAACCAAATTCTCATTTCCTTATTCCTTTGTATAAGAATTACATGACTGGAATGACTTGAACTGACTTCAAACTGAATGATAATATTGCTCAATAGAACAAAAATGGTGTTTTAAGTATATATACACTGTAGTAAATCTGCACTTTTGCATTCATTTATAGCACAATGATATTTATCCTCTCCTCTCAACAACAAGCTCTTGAAGAACAGCATGTCCCTTTTGGCAAACATAATTTGTAAATCTCCAATAACAAGAGGCCACAGAAGATAAAGGTGCCTGTTGCTCCAATACCAGACATTTGTTAACAATTAGGCCAGTGCTCAAGACTGACTCACTGAAGCACATGCACTGTGTCCCACCTCCTTTTCTCCTCCTTCTCCCTTCATCAGCTCCCTCCCTTTCCCACACAGAAACAATCACTCCCTCTCTCCGGCATGTTTCCCAAAGCTGCACATGGTTACTGTCCAAGGTATTACTTTCCACTGGTTCTATAGCAAAGAGGAAGCATGTTATAGAGGGTTCCTTTTGACACACCAGCTGTTGGATGCTGTGCCCACAAGTGTCCTCGACATTGGATTAGTCTGCAGATTTAGTGACTTATTTCTTGTAAGCAAACCGGTATTCTTCTTGACTGATGTTCTGGAGTCTGATGAGTCTTTGAAATACATCCCAAGTTTGAACGTTCTGACAGGTGAAATATATTACTCCACATTCGTCTTTACCAAACTGACCTGGGGTGTTTTACAGAATCAACATGAAAGGTAAGCAATGTTTCTTTTTATTGATTCATACTTTGACTAATATGTTATTTTTTTTATTCATGTGAGAAATACTTGTAAATACTGGCTAACATGAGCGTGCTGACAGCACACATTCAGAACTGAAACTCCGAGGTTCTAGAGAAAGCAGGGAGCTGTTGATGTTGGATGAGAGTTTGTGGTTCTGTTATTTTGACCGCAAAATACATCATACCTTCACCACTCTCAGCTTGACACTATTTGCTATTGAATTTTCAGTTAGACTCTTTTACTGAAACATTTTAGATGCTGGTTTTATTCAACACAGAATAATATAATACCATTGGTTTTCATAAAAGGCAAGCGAGATCTTTTTGAAGGCAAGTGGAACATGTGGATCTGCGTCGTTTGGTGGTAGGATCTTGAATTTATAGGAAACGTATCCAAAATGAAGATAAACATTTCTCTCTTTTAATGCATAAACCAGACTCATGAAAGAGCATGGCTCCTAATGCATTCCTCATGCTGTGAGAGATGTGCGATTTTAAGTTCTTCATTCTTCAAGTGTGAGCAGCAGGTGTGGAGCCAGTGTTAACCGCACACGCATACATTCCCTTCAGCTGTTTTCCCGAGATCTGACCAATGAATCTATTTGTAATAGACAGAAAGGGACAAGCAGGCTCTTCTTATTCTTAGTTACAACTGATTGAAGTGTATCAGATCTAATGAAACGCTCTTGATCAACATAGTTGTTTATAATTGAACACAGCACGTCCTGATTTTCCAGAGTTAGACACGTCCTGGGTCAACATATTTTGTTGAGCCTGGAACAACATTACTGTCCAAAAATGTACTCCTAACCATATTCCTACACCTCAGCCTAACCCTTCCCATATGTTACCTCTAAAATTAGTGGGATTGTGGTATTAAGTTGCGTTTTGGTTGATCGGATCACATGTAGATGAGGGAGACACATTCCCGTTTACACCTGGTGTTTTATCCATATCTTTTGTCCACTTTAGACCGCTTCTTTCCTGATTTCTTCGAAGAGAGGGTCTATGGGCGGGTAAATGCATGGGATTTTTCAGATTTTTTTAATCTAATGGACGATCTCAGCTCACGTAATTTACAAATGAGTGCATGAAGACGATGGAAAAACACGAATAGCAGCAGTTTTTTTTTCTGCTCTGATAGCCACAAGATGACGCCTGATTGCGGCGAGGTGTGACACACCATTATGTTTACGCAATAAGTCAGTAGGCGGAGAGAAGGCGGAGAGTAGGCAGTATTTAGTGGATGTTCGAGAACGCATTCAACCACATGAGCGTTTACACTACGAAAGCAATCCGTTTGAATGCATTTTCGACTACCTCTGGAAGTGGTCAAAAGTGGACAAGCTCAAAACGTTTTAAACCCCGTTTACACCTGTATTTTGCGTCGCCCACTTGTGATCCGATCGACCAAAACGCAGCTTAAAGGGTTAGTTCACCCAAAAATGAAAATTATGTCAGTAATTACTCACCCTCATGTTGTTCCAACCCCGTAAGACCTTCGTTCATCTTCGGAACACAAATTAAGATATTTTTGATTAAATCTGAGAGCAGTCTCACTCCTCCATAGGCTTCTAAGGGAATGAAACTTGCTGGCGCAAAAAATTTATTAAAGAGATCGTTAATATAGTCCAAGTGACTACAGTGGCTCAATCTTAAGTTTATCAAGCGACGAGAATACTTTTTGTGCGCAAAAAAAAAAACAAAAATAATGACTTTATTCCACTATTCATTTCCTTCTCTCTGGGCCTTGAGTCTTTTCACGTACTGTTTTAGCGCAGCGCATCTGTGTTGTACGTCACACGCATCACACACATGACAAGCGTAGGCCAATAGTGAGCCTACGTGGTGACGTGCAACACAGACGCGCTGCGCTAAAACTACGTGAACTAACTCGAGGCCCAGAGAGAAGGAAATGAATAGTGGAATAAAGTCGTTATTTTAGTTTTTTTTTTCGCACAAAAAGTATTCTCGTCGCCCTCGATCTCTTTAATAACTTTTTTACTCCAGCAAGTTTCATTCCCTTAGAAGCCTAAGTGAGACTGCTCTCAGATTTAATCAAAAATATCTTAATTTCTGTTCCGAAGATGAACGAAGGTCTTACGGGGTTGGAACAACATGAGGGTGAGTAATTACTGACAGAATTTTCATTTTTGGGTGAACTAACCAAGTTTTGAGTATTACACCTTTAATACCAGGTGTAAACAGGGCCTGATGTAGAAGCACCTAACACTGGTTGTAAACCTAAAGTTGACATAAACTGTATTGTCTGGTTGGTTGATTGGAATGTTGTTCCAGGATCAACAAAGTTGTTGATCCAGAAACATGTTGATCCAGAAACATGTTGCACTTGGTGAAATCAGATTCTACATTGAAGGCAAGGATCGAAGGATCAAGGATTTAATGGTCAAAGAAATATTTTGCTTTTTTTAAAGCCCAATGAGGTTGTCTTTAAGAAGCTGTAAAACATCCCAGAACATGTATTTTAATGTAATTAATGTGTGACTGTAAACATGCAGATATCTAAAGATGGGTGAGATTCACCTCCATTTTTGAACTCCTTTATTTTCATAAACTACAATATACAGTAAGAATGTTTTCAATTTTTCTCCATTGAACTTTATGGTTGAACTCTGCACATACTTTTTAAAATGCGTGTAAAGCAGTTGTACATCAAGTAGAACTGTAGAGACACTTGTCTTTATTAGTTGTGGTTGGTTTTCTGTGGTTTGGAAAGACCCTGCCCTCTGCCTCTGCTTCCCATCTCAAGTTGCAGGCATTCCTGTCAGATGTTTTATACCCACTGCATTCATCTGGTCACATAATACCAGTCTTACTGTATGTTTCCTGTGTTTTGGTGCTTTTCAGCAAAGTGAATCAATTCAAAGGCATGGGAACATTAGACAAACTCTTTAACCCACAGTTTAGAGATCATGTACACTACGCCAATTCGTTCTTTTGGACATCAAAGCTCCTGAAGTTACCCTTGAGAATGCCTCATCAAGTAGCTTTACATTGCAAGATTTGAAGGATTAGGAGAATCCTCAGACATCTTTGGCCTCTGTAGAAGGTGTTGAAGAGGTAAATCTCAAACTTTTGACATTGTGAAGTTCTGACATGAGAAATCCTCTTAAGCCTTATCCAAAGAGTTCTCAACTCTTGAGTTGTATAAACATGTTGCCCTTTCTGTACTTGTGGAAAAGAGGATAGCTGAAAGGATGCCTCATAAGAAATTACATATTGTGAAGAAAAGACTAAATATTTTGACAACCATGTTTTGATGGAGTAAGTGAATCTTGGTGACCAAGTCTTTAGTCATCTTCATTTATATAGCGCTTTTAACAATGTAGATTGTTTCAAAGCAGTTTTACAGAGATAAACGTATAATTTTTAGAATGGGCACTGACAATATATTATTATCTCAGATTAGTACATGCCACCATTGTAATTCATGTGGTTTTAATTATTCTCAGTGTTTCGAAGACCAATAATGAAATTTCAGCCTGTAATGTTTGGTCAGGGCACAGATGTTGTTTTCATAGCTGGTTGTTAACATACTGTTAAACATCTGCCCAAGTGGACTGTTTTACTTGCGCTGTACACCTGAGATAACTGATGTTTTAAGATTTTATCCTTCAAATGCTACCTAAATTGTGTCCATACTAATGTTAAATGGATCATACTCTTTTACAGTGCCCCATATCAGACACGTTAAATTATATTTCTATGTTCTAAGGTCAACAAATGCTGTTGATTTTGAGAGAAAACAGCAGACCTCGCCAGATTTCAATTTGTTTATTTTTAGTTTAATTTACTGTATTATATTGTTGCATAACATGCAAACTGAAGACTGCCTCCTTGTTTAAATTTTGTATTATCTGTATTTTGAATTTTGACTGCCCACCCTTACTAAACACTGGCATATTGCCCTTATGCTCTCAGACTTCTAACGAAATCTAGAAACTTTCCATTTCCTCCAGATCCTTGAATCCTAATTAAATATCCTGTCTCTTTACATACTTCTCAAGTACTTGACCCTGCCATAGTGCTTTTCAATGGTTCTTTCCTTGTAAGCAATGTTTTCAAGGGGAATTCAGACATCCAGACCAGACTGGAGGGTCCCCTCCTTTTCCTCTGTACTGTTGGCAACACTCACGATACCACAAGACCCAAGGTTGCGTCTTTTCCGAGCCACCTGTGTAGCCAGGACTGGTAGGGATATGTAAAGTCTCTCCACTTTCTCCCTCATCAAGCTTTTGCCTAGCACTCTGGCTCCAGTAGACCTGACCTCAGCGGCTTGAGTAGTAGGTATAAACAATCTCACCATGAGCTTAGCAAGTTTGGCATGCAAAGCATGGCTCCAAGTCGTGCCTGAGGTTTGAAAAATACAGACCCTAAGCAAACAGAAAACGAAGCAGGTGCAAACTCCCTAAGACTGTGGTATTGAGGGATGTTGTTTTAAAAGTGCTTGCTGAACAATAGTGTCCGATAAAGGAAAAAACAGTTTGATGTTTAACAGCATTGGCAGTGGATGACTGGCATACCTCCAGTTCTCAGACTGGCACAACTCTGTTCTCAGGACCTTCAGTACCAACCCAGTGCTCTTCAGCTGCAAAGTATAGGGACGTTGAGTCATTGTTCCTTTTCACAAAGTGCTGCGTTTCTTCAGACAGTTGATGCCCAATGATGCCCATTTAAAAAAAAAAAAGTAAACCCTGGTTTGTCTCCAGAAACACCATGACTTTGCAACATGGTAAATTGCAACCTTTAGAGATGTCTAAACATTTTCACGCTTTTTGTTTTTGTTTGCTTTTTGTGTATTCCTTCTTCCCTTGGGATAGCAAGCTCTGTGGAAGATAGGTGGTCTTGTAGACCATAACACATCTCGATGTTTGTGCTCAAGTAGTATATAAAATGGAACAGGCTTAACAAGGTCTTCCCTCATGATTCAGTTTGAAAACTCCTTTTTATCTTTGTCCCTTGTTGATAAAGCTTCTTGGATGTTCTGATGGCATATAGTCAAATTTTTCCTCACGTGAAGCACCTCATACAATGTTTTGGTTCTACTTCTCCAGGTAGTCATCAGCTAATTAGGTTACTAACCGTCATGGGTGGCTGAAATAAGCTTAGCCTGAATAACCCTCTGCTAACAATGCTTTTCCAGATGTTGTGCTGTGTGCAATAACATTTATCCTTTTTTCTATTCATAGCTATGTCCTGCACCACACCTTCTTTATTTTTGTGGCATTTGGCCAGAACAGCTATGGTGTTTCCCACCCAAAACCTGCAGCTCCTCGCCTTGGTGTTGCAGCCAAGAAATATTTCAATATTTATTAATTTCATTTTTTATAATATATACAGGTGCTGGTCATAAAATTAGAATATCATCAAAAAGTTGATTTATTTCAAGAATTCAACTTAACAGGTAAAACTAATATATTATATAGACTCATTACATGAGATATTTCAAGCCTTTATTTGTTATAATTTTGATGATTATGGCTTACAGCTTATTAAACCCACGAAATCAAAATCCCAGAAAATTAGAATGTTACATGAAATTACACAGTAATTACACAGTAATACCATGGTCATTGAACCAGGTTTATTTTGGCAGTGTGGGCAGGTGCAAATCCTGCTGGAAAATGAAGGAAGCATGAAGTGCTCTGAAAATGTCCTGGTAGACGGCTGCGTGGACTCTGGATTTAATAAAGCACAGTGGACAAAGTCCTCTTTTCTGATGAGAGCAAATTTTGCATCTCATTTGGAAACCAAGGTCCCAGAGTCTGGAGGAAGAATGGAGAGGCACACAATCCAAGATGCTTGAAGTCCAGTGTGAAGTCTCCACAGTCTGTGTTGGTCATCGGCTGGTGTTGGTCCACTGTGCTGTCCACTCAACGCAGTCGTCTACCAGGACATTTTCAGAGCACTTCATGCTTCCTTCAGCAGACAAGCTTTATGGAGATGCTGACTTCATTTTCCAGCAGGATTTGCACCTGCCCACACTGCCAAAAGAACCAAAACCTGGTTCAATGACCATGGTATTACTGTGTAATTACTGTGTGATTTCATGAAATATTCAAATTTTCTGAGATTTTGATTTCGTGGGTCTCATAAGCTGTAAGCCATAATCATCAAAATTATAACAAATAAAGGCTTGAAATATCTCACTTTGCATGTAATGAGTCTATATAATATATTAGTTTCACCTGTTAAGTTGAATTCTTGAAATAAATCAACTTTTTGATGATATTCTAATTTTATGACCAGCACCTGTGTCTGTGTGTGTGTGTGTATATATATACACACACACACACGTATATATATATACGTACATTTTTATATATATTTTTTTTATTCCACCCAGGGGGAATAAATTCTCCAAAAGATCCCATCAGATTTAGTAAAAAAAAAAAAAACTTCCCTCACCAATTTTGTGTATTTGTGCTCATATAAGGCTCTTTCCAAAAGTGACCTCATATAGTACTAATCGGTCCAAGTTTTTGTCTTGTACTAGCAAGCAGGCCTTATAGTTTTTCCACTCTTAGTTTGATTTATTGTTTCTACTGATAAAGCGGATGTGATCATCATTCTCCAAGATAAGTTTCAATCTATTGACCTTAATTTGCAAACACATACAATCAACCCTGTTGCTTTTCCTCCTCTTTCTTGCAGATAGCTATTGTGGCTACGAGAACCAGCTTTTTAATGGTATGTGGAGACTTTCTCTTCTTTCAGTTTTATTTGGACCCTCTTGATATAGAGTTATAAGACCAAGTATGTACTTAATCCCTGCAGTGGATCTAGTTGTCCTCTTATAATCTCCTGCAATTAAACTCTGAGACCTGACATGATGAAAATATGATGGTACAGTGTTTTGTACTGTGCAGGAGGTAGATGATGAGTCTCAAGAAGAACTGTGTTTGATTAGCCAATACGCTGAACGATGATTTAATAGGATTATGATTACATTCAAGTATGATGTTATAAATTGTAAAGCCGTGACTTATTCGTGTTTTGTGCAATTTCTCTTTGTAGAGGAGGACTTAACTGGAGAAGAAGAGGAAATTCCTCCCCTGAGAGGTTAGAAAAATCATCTTTCTTAAAGCATAGTGCTCTTCTTATTAATGAGGCATTACAGAGTACAAAAGATGGAGGTAGGGAAAAGGAGTTATACAGTAGGGTTTTTTTTTTTTTTTTTTTTATGTGCCTGAATGTCTGTAATCTCCACAAATATGACACATCTTGTAAAAAAATATATAAAAAAAAATTTTTCTATGGTCTGACTTATATAATACATTTTAAGTGTTTGTATGTACATGTCGGCATTTATCCCCCACTGTTTTGTTCGTGATTTGATTTATTGTACATCTGTTTTAAATGTTCAGTTCTTGACGACACTTAGGCTTTGAAAAGATTCATTTACCGAATTCACGTCCAATTTGAATAGTCTCTTTACTGTTTTTTTTTTTTTTTTTTATATATATAACAGTTTGGATATAATGGTTCTGATAAAGTTTCTGATCTGACAGGAATACCAGGTTTCTTAATGAGAATGAGTGTCTTTTTTTTGTACACAGGAAGGGCAAGAGGAGGATGTATGAAATGTCAGCAAACACATTCTCTTCAGCTAGCTGTCAAAATGCTCTATGGCTTTTTAGCTTTGCTCATCATTGCAGTGGCCGTCTTGGCAACCCTTGGTAAGATTTCACGGCACCGCAACACTATCACTAATAATCCGTGTTTTCAACACAATCATTTTCTTGGTGAGGTGAACGATCAAAGTTGAAAGGTAGATATAAAACTTGTTCTTTAATCAGCAATGGATCAAATTAATGAGGATTTCCACATGAGAAGACACACAGCTGGAATGGAGACAGATATGGGCCAGAGAAAAGGAATGCAGGAAACCCTGATTTTCATCCATCAGACACATGGTTACAGCATGTAGTGTGGGTTTTGATTCAGCATTATGCTCATAAAGTCAACAATCTCCAGATTTAATAGGAGCAGGCCAAAACCTTTCCCTGTGTGGAGCTACACTCTAAATCTCACGTCATGTGTGATGTTATATGATGTTAAATCTGAATCTTTTGCCCCACTTACGAGCATGAAAGCATAACAAAAGTCAATAGTGAAATAACTGCGAATCATATACCTTCAAGACATTTACACAAGTTTCTCCTAATAATATTATGACATACAACAACAAATCCATATTTAAAATGCAATGGGCCTCCTATAAGAACTTTGTTAGCATTGTCGTACTGACAGGATACTACCACATCAGGCCACAACATGGCTAAGCTGTGGCAAAATAAATCAAGAAGAATGTTGTTTGGTTAAATATGATGACAAGATGATGGTTAATTTAAAGAAAAAACAGGCCTAACTACAAGATATTTCAGAATGATGCCACACACATCTGTTTCATATTGCTTTAACTCCTTAAAAATGTTGTTAAAAGCAGTTATGCGTGTAATATGCATGCTATTATGTTAAAGAATGTTATGTAGGAAGTGAATCTGAATCTGAATAGTTTGCACAAGACAAGTCAAATCAAGTAACTCAAGCATCCTGTTTAGTGACAAAGTAAGCAATGTCCTTTTAGCACTTTTTTAAAATACAGCAGGTGACATGCAGACATACAGCTGGAAAATAAATTACAACCCGAAGAGAGGGTCCATTACACTTTACCAGTCCCCATAGTCCAAGATTAAGTCGTGGTGTGTGAAGAAAGCTTCAGAAAAGAATTCCAAACCTGTGTATTCTCTAAGGAAACTGAGATCACTTGAACTGTTCCAACATTCCAATATTATGCAATGTCACATTTTCTTATTAGAATTAGAAATTCCTATCAAAATTTGTTTTGCTTGCTTGTTTGATTGTTGTTCATCACTTAATTCTCTAAAATGACATTTTTAATATCAATAAATGTGTCATGTCAGTCTTCAGGAGAGTTGACAACTTATCTGAAGAGGAATCATTTTATCACAAACACATTTCCAAAGTCCAGGAGAGTATAAAAGGTAAGAATTCTTGTTTTACGGTACATCAATTTTTGGGAACTGCTAAGCATTACAGTGTTATTATATATTATTTATATACTAGTATAGTTAATTTATGAGTTTTATAATTTATGATTTTTTTAAATATATTTTCATTTATATATTTGAAATTATTATTTCATTTTTTAGTAATTTTAGTACTTCAGTTTAAACTTGCCAAATAAGGCAACATTTCGTTTTTCATCTAATATTTGTATTTAAGCTTCATTTTAATTACCAAAAACTATTTTAATAGTTTTAGTTAACAATAAAAACACTGATCTACAACAGGAAAGTCAAACTGCAAAAAGAAAACCACACAGTTGCTTCTGTTTAAAATAGGCTTGCTAGATTTATCTAATTTGTTTATCTAATCTCTCGGTTCACTTCCTGTGGTCGGTGAACCCCTCAGAGAGTAAAAACTCATGAGAAATTTTTATAACTGAAATAATGACCTAAGAAACAGCTGTGCACACAGAGAGCTCTGACTGTTAAAACACAATTGCATTTTCCTGCAGTGTATTTTTTTGTCAGCAATACAAGAGATTCATGGTTTGGTGGTTCTATTGTAGATATCAGCACTGCAAACAACTACTCCAACTGCTTAGATGTTGCACAATTCCAAGAGGAGATTGCCAGACTGAAGAAGGAGTTTGAGGAGACCCAGAAGATGGTACTCGGTCAAAAGCAGCAGTTGGACCAGGCGATCCAGTCTCAGCAAAGTCTTACGCAATCCAGCAACAGAATGACGAGAGATCTCCAGACTTATGGAATCATCATTAAGCGTATAAACCAGTCTGTGGGCCAATACCTGGATCAGGTAACAGGCTGGCAGGTTGTCATTAATGAAACAGATCAAGGGATGAAAACCCTTATTGAGGATCAGTATGATTTGAAGGCCACAATGCAACAAGTCAACACCACTGTTGCTCTTAGTGCGTCGTGGATAGGTGCTCTTCAGAGGAAGTCCGAAGAGGAGACCTTGGTGCTCCAAAAAATAACAGCAGACTGGCAGAATTACAGCCGAGTTTTAAGTGCCCTGAAATCCAATGCCAGCGTAACCATGCAGACCGTGAGGGCCGTTCAAAGTGGCGTCTCTGCCACTCACCAGCGAATCAGCATGAGCTCTGAGATGGTGCATGACCTCACTCTGCAAGTCATGAACCTTCAGATGCAACTGGACAATGTCTCGTCTTACATTGACGAACACGAGGAGAACATGCATGACCACCAGTACCACACGAAGTACTACGAAAACCGGACCGGGGAGCGATTTGTGACATTGGATGCAAGAATGAACTCCATTGAAATGGAGATCGACACAGTTTCTTCCAGCATCAATGCAACCGTCAGCCATGTTCAGAGCATGTACAAATATATCAACATAGAGAGTTCCTCTTGCCAATCCAGACTGGGCAGTCACACTGAAGATTTGCAGAACTTGAACAACACAGTCTTGCTGCTTCTTCACCTAGCCGACACTCTCAGAATGCAGTACATGATACTGAATGTACGCCTCGAAGCTGATGTGAGGAACCTATCATTGGTGATGGAGGAGATGAAGCTTGTAGACACCAGTCACGCAAAGCTGATCCAGAACTTCACTATTCTGAAAGGTTGTTATCTACTTGTAGTGCCCTGAATGGCCACCTTCCTGCAGAGTTTAACACCAACACTGATCAAAACTTCAACACATTGATTAGCTTGTTCGGGGGCTAAACTCTGCTGGACAGTGATCCTCTAGGGCCAGATTTGAAGAGCCCTGCTGTAGTGTCTATAAAATAGCTTCACTTGCATGTTCTTGAAGAGTCTAATGTCTTTTTTTTCTGGATTCTTAATAGGTATGCCTGGTCCACCAGGTCCAAAGGGAAGCAGGGGAGAATCGGGAGCCAAAGGACCTCTAGGTGTATCGGGACTGAAAGGAGACAGGGGACTTGCAGGAAATCGTGGACCTCAAGGATTAAAGGGCGCTATTGGAATTAAGGGGGATCAAGGTGTGCAAGGAGTTTCTGGGATGAAAGGTGGGCAAGGACTTAAGGGAGAAAAAGGGTCTTTAGGGCAACCAGGGCCTCGTGCTGAAAAGGGACTGAAGGGTGATATGGGGGTTCCTGGGAAGGATGGAATTCCTGGCCTCAAAGGACCGCCAGGAATTCGAGGACAAGCTGGACTCCCAGGGGTACATGGACCTCAAGGACTGGTAGGAAAACAGGGCGCTGTAGGACCACCGGGGCCGCCAGGACCACCTGGACCACCAGGGGAGCCTGCTCAGAAGTCATGAACAGATAGACATACAACTTAAAAATAACCCAAATGGTGATACACTGACTGCCTTTCTGGATACGGTTATGATGTTTCTTGCAGCTGATGGTGGTAGACGTCAACTTGGAGATCTCTCTCTAAACAAGACAATGGTGGAGACTCTTTGGAATCTTAGACGCCCACATGCACATTCTCCAAAAATGGAGCTTGCTCTGAACAACAATACTCTATGTATAGGCTTTCAACACACTTAGAAAAGAGCTCAAGCACAATTCTATAGATGAGCCACTTCACCACAATCTTGTTTTAACAATGGTTATAGAGCCAGGCTTCTATGAAACCATTAATTGTACTAGGTACTATCCAGCAGACTCAATAATTCGCCAGCATCAGCATTTGAAGACAGATAAACATTCGACAAATCATACTTTTGCTTTTTATGGAGTGTATGTATTAATACAGCAACATGTTCCATTTTGTATTTGCATCATAATACAGCAACATTTTCCATTTTGTATTTGCATCATAATCCCAGAACATTCAGAGCAGGTACTCTGAAACACGATGTTTATTATGAGTTCAAGTAAACCAAATATTTTCACTCATTAAAGGTAGCCTTGGTACAAATTTGATGAAACTGTGCGAAAAGTAGTCAACTCATTATTTTACAGTTGCTGGCATTTCATGAACTTGCAACAACCTTTACAGACATTGGAATTGAACAGTGCAACTTTAAGTTTTAATGTTCATATTGGTTTGATTTTCCAATTTGTAAATATGGATAAGTTTAACAGGAGTAATTTTAAGCGTTGGTTAATGTGTCTGAGGAGGACTCTGTGATGTGTTGGCATACAATTTATTCCTCTTGCACAACAATAAAGGTTTATAAGAATGTAAATAAGAGGGGGGCATTTTTGTTTAGCATTTTCATTTTATACTAAAATCATAAAACAAATAAGAGAAATGCCTTTTCATGATTCGCTATCAACCCAGCAAATAAAAAATTAAAAAACAAAGACAAAAAGTGCAGTTTATGGATTTGAATGGCCAAAAGTGATCAGTACTAAACTGCAACTTTGTTTTATACAACCAAAATAAATCATTTTGGAAACATGGAATACCTAACTGGAAGTTTTCACTTTAAGTAAATGTAAAGCATCAAAATAATGTGTTTTTATTTCACATACAATATACCAAACTGCAGTATTTATGGGATGTTTTATTTAGGTGTTAAAACAACTTGTGCCAGCTGCATGGTGTTTCACATTGTGATGAGAAGCCTCTGTGATATCTGACTACTAGCAAGCTTAAACATTTTCCACATGTGACAATAAATCATCATCATAACACAGTGAAAAGGTCAGCTCCATTTGATGGATTATTATATGGCTCATTTCAACAGAGCCATTTCAGACTTCAAAAGTCTGTCTAATCCCATCACTAATGTTAGAACGCAAAGTCTGATTAGCATGTCACTGAATGACCATTATGTTTCATCTCTCTGTGTACATTATTGCAATGAGTTGTTTTTTAATAGTTTAGTTTTACTTTCTCTTATTGTATCATGGCTAAGTTGTAATACGGAAACAAACCATTTGCATTAGATGATTGACATTTGAATGTGGTGTTAGATCCCTAATTCCTAGTAATTCCCAGTCCCTTTTGTTTCTTTAAGAAATCTGTTTATTCCTCTATCCCATTATTTCTTTCTCAAGTTCAGTACTGTGCAAATTGATCTTCAGCCTTTATCTAACTTGCTGATTATGATATAATCAAACATTTCGATCCAGAAACCTTGGGTACCAAACAACTTTTCATAGGAAATTGATTCCTTGTGGGAATGACAACATAATAGTTACTGTGTGGGAACCAGCTGAATCGTTAAACCTCAATGGCAACAGCTAAGCTGAAAATATTCTAATGAGTTCCAGTGGAACTAGATTTTGGTTGCCTGTGTATTTTGTGATTTTGGCATGTAGAAAGGAGAGGGAGCCAAATAAATATTCAAGCAAGATGTCTACCCCTATAGGACCCTGCAATGATTGTAGGCAAGTGGATATGATGTCATGCTCTGGGGCATTTGAATATTGACTATATTATGAATTATAAATAACAAATAATGATAAAATGTGAGTGATCCTTGCCAATCTCGGTGCCATGATGATATGGTATTTTGGGAAATAGTTGCTAAGCTGTTCTGTGTGTTTTAGTACATTGTCATGCAGTTGCAAAGGTACTATGGCTTATTGCTATGCACTTGGGTGTTTTAAAGCGTTTGCTTGGCCATTGCTGCTATGTGATTTCAAAGCTGTTGTTATGTTGCTAGGGTTATCGGAGTGGTTGCTTGGGCATTGCTATGCAGTTATTAGTGTGTTCTGTGTGGTTATTTAGTCGTTGCAGTTACTAGCTGTTCTGTTCTGTTCACTTATAAATTAAACCTGTAAAAATGTAGGCTACTTTATACTCCATTTTCTGACAACTTGCTCAGTAGCTCACTAGCTCAGTGGTCGTGCTGAAAGGTGAATTGCTACAACAGAAATTACGACACCTTGACAGACAGCTTTCGCGACCAATGATAAAAACCTTTCACCACGCCCCTACCTTTCGTCACGCCCATTTATACACACTCTTGTGCTGCGTTCCAGTCCAAAACTGTCATGCCCTTCACTCGCAAACTTCCCTCCGTCTCGTTCACTCGGATGTACGTCATTGCGAGTGCCCACTACTGGCGGAAACTGCAATGGGCTGAACTGGAACGTCCTAAGCCCTTGATCACTTGGAATCAGCTGTGGAGTTGATTTATTATTTACATTTTTTTTTCCTTTAAGAATTTGTTTAATGCAGCATCCAAATGTGTATGTGTGTTTGGGTTGTTTTAAACAAATATATATATATAATTAATATATCATAGAGTTGTCTGTTGTGGTGGTGATTAGATGAGATATGTGGTGACGTCACAATCGTACTGCATTGTGGGACATAGGTGCCTGAAGTGTACATTTGAAGCAGACTCGCTCCCTCGGTCAAAATCGAGGGAACGAGGGTCTGTCCATATAAACTTCCCTCGTCCACTTAACGAAGTGGGACGCACTTCAAAATGGCGGCAGGGATTCCCCCAAGGGGAAGTGCTTAGGGAAGTTCGCAAGTGCGTGTCTAAAAGTGGACTGGAACGCAGCACTGGAGGCGTATGAATCCCATGAATCACGAGGCACGACAAAAAAAAAAAAAAAAAAAAAAACCTCAATGATTTTTAGAAACAAGCTAATATGACATGGTTGCTTCAGCAATTGCGGTTTTATGTCACAATTGCTTTTGTTAACACTTTCAGGTAGGTTTAGTAGGTGTGTGCGTTATTTTAAAACAATATGGTGCATATGGGTTGCCAACTTCAGAGAAGGAAAATGCGGGACAATCGTGGTTATTTATAGGAAAATGAGGGACACTCAAAATATTTGTACTGTATCACACAGTGTACGTCATTTCAGTGTCTGCAGTTAAGTTTGTGTTTAAAAGGTTATCAGACATAAACATATTTGTATTGCTTAACCTATTTATGTATTTAATTCTAAAATAATTTTAATGTCATACATGAAAAAAGTCACATTACAAACAAACCATAGTTCAAAATAACAGCATTTATCTAAAATAGAAAGCTTTTTTAACATTATACACTAGGCTTACAGTTCAAAAGTTTGGGGTTAGTAAGATTATTTTTTGGGAAAAAAAATAAAGAAAGTAATTGCCTACTTTTATTCAGCAAGGATGCATTACATTAATCAAAAGTGACAGTTAAGATAATGTTACAAAAGCTTTCTATGTACTTTAAAGCTTTAAAACATTAATAATAATCAGAAATGTTTTTTGAGCATATTATTCCCTCAGGTAGATTACATGTTTTCTTGCGTGGCTGGATGTTATAGACTCATGAACAATAATCACGTTGTTTGCATTCGCCAAAATTGATTAGCCGAAATCAAAACGTGGACAGTGAAAGGAAATTACCTTTAGCGCGAGACGAGTCCGGCTTGAAGCGGAACTTAAGCGACCAGACAGCAGAGGATGTTCGCAAATCAAACAATGATTTGTCTCAAAACAGTGATTAAAAAAAGCTGTGATTGGATGATGACAGATGATGATGATCATTCTCAAGTGTCGTGGTCAGCACTGCTGCTGTTGCTGTTGTATCAGTCAGCGGTTTATCAGCTTGTCAAAAGGTCACGCACGGGACAAATAAATTAGGCCCAAAATACGGGACGTCCCGCCTAATTCGGGACAGTTGGCAACCTTAATGGTGCATAACCTTTTAACGCTACTCAACGGATATATCAATTCAGAACTCCTGTGATACCTACAACAATCAATGTTTGTTTCAGTTAAAACTGAACACGTTTTTAGTGCCACTCCCTGGACATTTTTCTTTGAAACTGTCGCGAAACATGCGTGACGCAACGTAATTCACTTTGCAGAAATATCAAGTCAATTCACCTTTATTTATATAGCGTTTTTTACAATAAAGATTGTTTCAAAGCAGCTTTACAGTGATAACAAGAAACTAATGCAACATAGTTTGTTTCTGCTGTACAGCAAATCTTGAATAAAATAGCGTCAGAGTCCAGCTTAAGTAAGTTCAGTGATGGTTAATTTTAGTTTTGTAAAAAGTTATTAATTTTGTTACATTTTATGTATATATATATATATATATATATATATATATATATATATATAGCTGCTCTGGAGAAAACACTGGTAATCCAGCTTAGTTCAGTTCTCATATAGGCCTAATGGTGTCAATGCAGGCAGATCAATAATATTGTTGAATACTAAGTGTCCCCAACTTAGCAAGCCAAAAGCCAAAGGCAACAGTGGCAAGGAACCAAAACTACATCAGGTGACAGAATGGAGAACGAAAAACCTTGGGAGAAAACAGTTGGGGGCTCAGTCAGGGGGCCAGTTCTGTTGCCACAGGGACGTTTTTTCTAATGAGCCTGGGTTGCGAATGGAAGTTAATGAACCACCCATACACTAGGAAACAGCGTGCAGAATGTGTTGCGCATTCATGAGCTTAAGCTCTCTTGTGTGCTGTGGCCCAGAGTCTCTGCAGCTGGCCTGAAGATTTAGGCCCCATACTCTATAATAGTGCACGACACTTCAAGGAAGTTTCCTCTTGCCAAAGAAAACATGATGATCTCAATAACAGGTCAGAGATTCTCACAAACCAAAACGTTACATAATTATTCAATGGCTAACAGCTCAATATTCGAACTTTCCAAGACGTGTCCTTACACCATCCATCAAAGCTGCCAAACGTAATAACCCAGGCGAAGTAATAATGTTCAAAGTTTATATTAATCATCAAAACGCCCTCAAATGCTATTTGAAACTTCTCTGTTGTCAGAAACAGACCTCAAACTTCAAGCCAAATGAATTTTAGCCCAGTGTATCTTTAATAACTTTCATTAATGTGTTTGCAGATGTCCCAGTGTCAAACCCTGACCTCCTCTGCTACTCTACAGCAAAGAAAACTGGATCGACACAATGACAGAATTCACTCAGGAAGTCATGGGCCGTGAGAAAAATCTGTCTACCTCTTCTGTCAGAAAGAACGATATATGAAAACAATGTACAGTAGATACATATTTCTTGTGCTTTAAGTTTAAAATAGAAAAAAAATGGAAAGCTAGAGGGTGTCATGTTTTCCCTCTCCTGAATAACACATGACTTGCCAGAGTAAACTGCGCCAGATGTTAAGCCACGGGCTGAGGCCAATTTCATTTTCTTTCATGCTGAATTCATTTCACGCAAGCATTTTCTCACTTAGATGTTTCATAAATTGTCTGTAGCAACAAAGGTAATGTCGAAGGGAGATTAAAAGAAATATTAAGAACTATTAAAGATTTTGTGTTAAAGGCTATAAAAAACAAACAAGTTTGTGGGGTTAAATAACTGACCCTGTGGAAAACTCCCCTGAATGTTATGACTTGTGACATTATTATTGCATGGAAATTAATTTGGGTACCGAACTTGTGTTTGATATTTTTAATGGTATGCCGTTAGGACAGGGTTAGGTTATGATTTAAACAAGCAACTGCATTACGCAACAAAAAATTATAAAAGCTCTACAAACAGATTATGTCAAACGTCTAGACAGCCGCCAGAGCGTGTTGAAGTCAGAGCTAATTTGAAACCATTACTTCAGGGCGCAAGTTAAATGCTGCTGTTGTGATGGCAAATCTAAATAGTTTATAGGGAATTATTGTGCAAAATAAGTTTAAGAGCCAGTAAGTTGTTAATTAATGCTTTTTTATTTATTTAGCAAGAACACATTAAATTGATCAAAAGTTCATGGCAGTAAAGGCTTTATATTATAAGAAGATTTCTATTTCAAATAAATGCTTTTTATTTATCAAAGAATAATCCTGAAAAAAACGTATCATGGTTTCCACTCAAATATTAAGCAGCACTATTGTTTTTGATATTGATAATAATAAGAAATGTTTCTTGAGCTGCAAATCAGCATATTGGAATGGATCATGTGACACTGAAGACTGGCGTAATGATGCTGAAAATTCAGCTTTGCTGAATTTATATTTTGTATAAATAAAATAATAATTGAAAACAGTCATTTTAAACCCTTTTTACTATTCTTTAACAAATGAATACAGCCTTGGTGAACATAAAAGACTTCTTCCAAAAACAGAGAAAAAAATCTTACCCAGCCCAAACTTTTGAACCAATCCTTCCAGTGCTTTCCTCAGCTACAGATAGCATGACATTGCTCTTTTAAGAATGTGAGAGCATGCATGAGACCATGAGTTGAGATGAAGACAAGTTAAGAAGCAAATGATGAGCTTCACAGTTGTAGGACATGGCCTGTTCGACATGAATCATGACTGAGAGCTGGTTTGGTACAGTATGACTTTGTGATGGAGGACATGGTGAACAGTAATTTCCTTGCACAGCTGTTGAAAACTACTGTTCCAGGAAAGGTTCTCACAGAACTGCTGCATTACATATTCACTTTGCAAATGGTCTTTTTAATTGCGTCAAAACATGAAGCCACCTGTAAGGTCATGATGTATGTTCTAACAACATGGCCAGACATTGTAGACATCCTGTACAGCATAACTTTCGTTTTTAGCCAGTGCTCAGGGAACAGTAAATTACACATAAACCTTAACAGACTATAAACCCAGACAATTAATAGTCTCAGTGAAAGGTCCTTTTGTGACAACCTGAACAAAACCAGAACCTCTGGACAGACCGGTGAGGGTGAGGGTGAGGGTGAGGGTGGGGGGAGTTTTTGTTGCATTCTCATATAGGTCCAAAAATCATAGCATGAATGTGAAGGAGATAACAAACAGTGAATACAGGTGAAACTAATTTGCATAAAATTGATGACACTGGTGTGATTTGATTTGAATAAATAGTGTTAATGTAAATTATGTTATAAATACAATAGTACAGTTGCAAGTAAGCATACATTTTTTTTAATCCTTTATGTAATGTTTTTAATGCCTTTCATTTACATCAAATGAAACTGGAATGGGAATTTACATCAGTCTCAACCTCATTTCAGAAGTCCACCACACGCCACCAATTAGATTAATACAAGAGATGTCGTTTTTTTCTTATTCTGTTTGTTACTTTTCAGTTAAATGATCCAAATAATTGAATTGAAGCTGCAGAAATGGTTTGAAATCAAACCAAATAAAACATGAACATTTATTTGGATTTCATTATACAGACACACTCAGAGACTCCTTATTAAAACCATATGGAGGAAATGCTTCTCTCAAAACAAACGCCATCAGTTTGGAGCTTTTGGCAGAGGGAACGGTGTGATGCTTTATTGTAAAGAAAGAAAAGAAAGAAAAGAAACAACTCTGGTATGTCAGTTACAGTAAACAAGGGTGGGTTAGATTTTCATCAAATATAAAAAAATAATAATCTGGCAATGGCTGTTGAGTCAAACCTGAGTTCAATTAAAGTGCAGATAAAAGGATTTAACCCTTAAACTTTATAATAAGACCCAGTTATTCCAGATTTCTGTTTGCAGGAGAAGCATTTAGATATAAATACAAAAGATATGCATTCAGTATATTACGTATACTCGTAAGTGGCTTGAGCTTTGTTGTGAAATGTTTTCCTCCTTACAATTTTCTGACATTGTTTGCAGCAATAGGTTCTCAAACTCATTTTTTTCTTGGCATGTGTGCAATTAAACTATGCTTGGCAAATAGCAAATACCAAAACATGTCAAATGGGAAAATAAATGTACGTTTGATAAGGACATCGGGAATATTCTCATTCTTTTTAGAAGAAAAACTTTCCGCAAAATAACATTGATTTATTGGATTAAGACAGGCGGAATATTTAACATTTTTGAATAAAATCCCCGAGAGGCCACTGCCTCTGCTAAGACATTTTACACTTATCCATGTGTTGTTTTCGTCAATCGAGCCTTGGAAAGTTGTTTCGTTTGAAATAATTTGTGAAGTGCATGCATGAAGAATGCCAAGAGATGTTAATCTTCCAACCATTCAGTTCAAAAGACTATTTGACTAAATGCAAGAAAGTTTTTTTCCAGTGTAATACAGTTTTTTTATTATTTTTTTTTATTACAGATTATATAATCAGCATAATTTTATATAAAAAAGCTGAACTGCAAAATGAACATAGTGTTTGGTTTGTCTATGCACTATGTTTGTTGCCTATTAACTGCCTATTAGCTGAAGGAGTTTTGTTCAAAAGGGTTTAAAGGCAGAAACGCAAAGCTTTTTTTTGCTATAAACTGACTTGTCTCTTAATCAGCACAAATTGACAATTTACTTGATCCAAAAAGAATATTAAAGGGATAGTTCACTCCAAAATGAAAATTTTGTCATCATTTACTCACCATCATGTTGTTCCAAACCTGTATGAACACTAAAGAAGATATTTTAAAGAATGTTGGAAACCAGACAGTTGACGGCACCCATTGACTTCCATAACAGGAAGAAAATATTATGGAAGTCAATGGGTGCCATCAATTGTGTGGTTACCAACATTCTTTAAAATATCTTTTGTGTTCAACTCGTACAGGTTTGGAACAACATTAGGGTGAGTAAATAATGACAAATTTTTCATTTGTGGGTGAAGGGATAGTCAAACCAAAAATGAAAATTGCTTTACTTACTGTCATGTCGTTCCAAATATGTAAGACTTTCTTTATTCTGTGCAAGATAAAGAAGAGATTTGCTGGCAGGTTTATAATGACATAAGATTTCTGGGTGGACTATCCTTTTCGTCCGTAGGAGTTATGTATCATCTGAAGTTTCCTGTTGCTCGGCCCTGATTTTGCATTTTCCCCTAGAAGCGTCTTGACATGATTCCAACCTCCCTCCAGCTTAGCGGTGGATTTCTGCTATAGATTAATCAGCAGTTTTTGACTGTTTTGCACTGCTGTTTTGGTTTCTCAGTAATCTTATACATTGGCTCAGATTTTGATCTGAAATGGCACTGCATAGCATCTTCCACAGGGCAATAAACCCCAGCTGTTTCCCTTTTACATACTTTGTTAACATGCCACAACAACATTGCGAGTGGCGGACATAAAATTAATGCTACATCAGCTCTGCCCTCATTTGGCTGTGACACCTTGCATGTGTTTTAACCTCCTCCTTTACCTCTCCATATGGTTTTTGAAAGGTTTTGGGTGCGTCCACCTCATTGGGTGTACCTCGTACAGTGATTGTAATATGATTTTCCACTGGCCTGCCTTGGTGCAGAGGAACCCGCAGCTGTAGTAACAGCCCCTGACCCCCTTCTTAAACACAGGGGCGACATCTGGACCCTGTTAGCTATACTTGCCAGTCAAGTCCTGTACCTCCCCGAGGGCTCCTCATAGGCAACCGCAGATGAACAACTCAGCATAAAAGCCAAGACCCTCCTCTTCGTCCCACGCCATGTTGCCATTTTCTCTAATTGTGCTTGGAGGACGCCTCGAGGAGGCTGCGACTGCTTATATACTCATTTATATAAACGCCTCCACTGTCTCCATGCAGTCTCATGTGTGGCATTGTTTACATATATGGTAATTAGATTAAATGAACGCTGTAGGCATGCCAAGTGTGATGTGGGCCTCTATTCTGCGTGATATTTTCAGTTTACATCACATGTAGGTTTGTTTGTCAATGTAATTGCTTACCTCCAGGTTGGTCTGGAATGGAGTGGAAGGTAATTATATTTATGTCTGTTATTCTGATCCTGGTTATTGTATGGCTCAAATGAATACAAATGCATATATCAAAACAAAAAATATTTATAATTGTAAAATAATAATGCATGAAATATTGATTTGATTCAATATTGAACATGTTAGAAGAAAGAAACAACTAAGTTCTGCCAGAAACATTGAACTAGCACAATGTACAAGAACAACAGACAAATAAATAATTTGGCAGTCTTTTTACCAAAAATATTTGTCTGCTGATCGGCCAATCAGAATAGAGTATTACAGAGTCATGCAATAATGTGTGTATAATGAAAACGAACTAAATATGATATATTCATGTTTTATTTGATTTCAAATTATTTCTGCAGATTGGGTCAAATTATTTAATATAAATTATATATACATAAATAACAATATACTGTATATGAGTCAAACATTTGAAGGGGTCATCCCATGTAATAAATAATGTAAAAATGTATAATCTTTTTTGGAAAAATTAAACATCGTTTGATCAAACTTTGATAATTGCCTTAATCTTTTAACCGAGAAGATAGTGAATGAACTACAAAAATCACCTGTCAAGTTTATAATATATATTAGGATACGTCAGCATACGAGAGTCAAATTGGACGACAGGGACTCATCTTTAAGATCACTCATTTAACAGTTCATCTATTGCCAAAATTATGAATATTAAATCAGGCAAGAATAGAAAAATTATTGAAAATATTTCAATCAGGAATGTCAGAATCAGAATTCGTAGTTCGTGCATAAAAAATGTCCGTCAAAACCAACACGTTGTACGATGTTCACTAACCTGGCAAAATGCAGTGTGAATTATTTCACTCAGTTCCCTGATCATTCCGATTAAATTTCAGCTGGTGAAGAATAAATCTATACTCACGTGCTTTATGTATTACATTTGGTATTGTCTCTGACAGACAGCATGTTGAATCCTCTCAGCCGCGAATGGGTTCTCCGACTCCAGGAAATGCATGCATGCACTCGCTGGACATCTGCTTCTCGTAAATACTACTGTGTATTGTGCACGTTATTTTTGACAGACATCGAATGTTGTGATGTTCGAATGATGTGAATTTGAAAACAGATGGATCGTAAGGTTACAATTACTTATTTCTTAGCCGGTGTCGTGTGAAGTGATTCATGCCAATAAGTGTGTTATGCCAATGTTTTTAATTCTAATATTCAAACTGACAACCAGTCTAAGTTTTTGACAGACGTGATAACATGCATAAGGGGTGTATTATGTTAGATTTTTGGGTAATTATAACATTTATTGGAGACGTTTGAAAAGGGATATATATATATATACATCTGAGATCAATACAGTCATTTTGCCATGTAACTTGGTATCAAAGATATTATAAACTTATAGCTAATATAATTAATTTCTAGTCTGGACTGAGTATATTGTATTGTTGGATAACATGCAGTGAGCCCCTTTTGTACATTT
This sequence comes from Rutilus rutilus, assembly GCF_951802725.1. NCBI lineage: Eukaryota > Metazoa > Chordata > Actinopteri > Cypriniformes > Leuciscidae > Rutilus > Rutilus rutilus. Next base: position 9,258,523 of record NC_140220.1, on the reverse strand, counting down.
ATGCATTTTGCAGACACTTTTATCCAAAGTGACTTTGCATTCAAGCACTGCACATTGTATAATGGACATTTTAGTAAATCAGCTGTCAAATTTGTTCAGCTTTCTGCAAAAACAAAGATGGTGAGGCTGTGACTGCAGTTCTAAAGCATTCTGCATAAAGAGTGTAAAATGATGCTTTTCTAAACATCATGTCTATTTTGACTATTGTTTCCAAAATTACAAGAAATTATTTAATAGGCTTTGTATGGTCACCCTGAAATGAGAACCCTTTATAAGCAATGTGGTTAAACAGGCAAAACAATAAAAATACAGACTGTTTTAAACCAGGCCATTGTAGCTTTGTTGCTGAGATTTGACAAGGTTCATGCAGTGAGACATTGAACCAGTTACTGAGACGAAATGGCAACTTAACTGGACCACAATAAAGCAGCTTTATATTTCACAATAGATAAAAATAAACAAGCTCATTTGGACATAAAGAGAATGACTTCCAGACCACAAAGATTACACTGACGCCTCCCTCTGACAAACCCTCAACCGCAGCCTCATTCTGGGACTGAAACCGCAGCCCCCTCCTTAACGTGTTTTGCTGTAAGTGTCATCGAGAAAGCGGAGGGACTGTATGTATAAAATGCTTGATTTGCATTTGCCAATGATTTCATTGACTCAAGAGATCTAAACTCATGAACTCTTCTGTGGGACAGTTTTGAGAGAGGAGACTTTCTCCATATGGCATGTTCGTAAGTGATGTTTTATGTTTTCAGATGCAATGCTAATATCCTTTGCTGTTGTGCTCCATGGTTCCTCCTGGGCTTGTATTCAAAGATCCAGAATCATATGGTTGGACTCCCAAGTGAATCTCAGTGCATGACAGTGCCAAGAGTTTTTTGGACTGATGGTGAGCGTCACATGACCTTGATTTAATGGCTCCCTCTGGTGCAATCCTCGCACATTCTCCAGCTTTCCACACATGCCTGAGCTGCTCTGTTCGTTCTACAGAAATGTCTCTGAAGAAAGAATTTTTGCTTTGCCCTACTTAGGATTGCTGAACTTTTGACCCAAATATGCTATGGAAATGCTGTTCTAACACTGTGAGTTGATATGAATGTTGAATTACAAATAACTTTACTAGCTATATCTGCTTTCAATCAGCCATAGGTGTTTTGGAACATACTGGTTTCTAGCAGTGGTGTTATTGTTATTAAAGCTAAAACTAAAATATTGATTTAAAATAAAGCTAAAATAACACGTTATACTATATATATATATCAGCAGTGTTAGTATTATTTTTTATAGTATTATTGTTTTTATTAATCATTTGAATAAGGTTTTGTTATTATATCTTCAGGTTTCAAGTAATTTTGTCATGTGCTTTTGTCATTTTTATTATTTATAAATTTTGTTTATTTAAGTCTTTCAAATTTTTGTTTACCATAACAGTTTTTTTAGTTTACCATAAAGTTTGGCTAATTACATTCACATAAATGTATATTATAATACATTTACTGTAAAAAATATATATAAATTGTTGGTTTAACTTAAAAAAAGTAAGTTACCTGGTTGCCTTCAAATTTTGAGTTAATTGAAATTAAAAATTTGAGTTAATACATTGGAGATTGGTTTAATAAATAGAAACTCCAAATATTATATTATCTGAAACCACATTAATTATATAAGTTGATTTGACAAAAGATAAAAGGTGTGATAAATCATGAAAATAATTTTTTACAGTGTTTGAATTAAAATAACATGCAAATAACAAATAGGCCTATTCTGCTGCATTCTGATGAAATGTTTTTGCAAGCAATATATCACAGATATTTCATTTAAAAAATCTACTGTAACTTAGGGAAATTTTTGCTATTTATTATTATGATATATTTGAATGTCCGTCAATGTAGAAAGATGCTTTTTGCTGCAAGTGGTGCTCACTGCAGAGACCTAGTCCAGCTTCACCTAATTAGGTTCAAGTTTAGGGATAGGGATATGGGCAGGGCTAGGGTGTGGCTGGACCTTCAAGCTCCTCCCATTACATTCAGAGAGGGCGTGGCTGGATGTCCAGCTCCACCCATTGGCTCTGCAGTGAGCAGCTTTTGCTGACAGTCAGATGCTGTAGTTACAACATCTAGCGTGCTGCGGGGGTTAACTGGGCCATGCTAACCATTGCAATGATCTCCAAAACGTGTGAATGAGCAAATATGACAGCAAGCAGGTTGTGTACAATGGAGGATCACACACCACACGGGCAGCTGCCATTCAGATGAATGTTCCTTTGATGTCCTTCCTTCTCCACCAGCTGGGAAACCAACAAGGTACAATGTTTTGAAAAACAGCTACCACCTTAAGCTGATTTTAGCTGGATTTTCTAGCAATGTTAAAAAAAATAGCAAAATGAGATAAGGTTTTGACTGGAAATCTTATGCTGCTGGTGTAAGCTTTGCGTACGTGCCAGAGGAATTTGTGTTGTCAGCTGGATGGGTTGAATAGATCAGTGGGTCACGTCTCTGTTGATCTTGTCCAATCACTGTGTCAGGGGCCTCTGGAGTGAATCATCAGCATGAAGTTTGCTGTCGATAAGTCGAGCACAAAATAAACCTCTAACTGTACGCATGGGGAGAGCTCATGTGTTATGAAGAATGAAGCTGAGACGCTTTCCACTGGGTTCTGACCTCACAAGTGAGGGTGGTTGAACGTTAATGTTCATCATTTCTGAAACAATTAAGCAAATGTGGTTGGAAATGGGTGTAGGGATTTTGTAAAGATGTTACTGAAGAAGAGCTAAAATAGTCAAACAAGTGATGCATTTATGGTTTACAGATGTGGCTTTTTCACAAGGTCATCACAACTTAATTTACCTGTCGAGTGCATATTTAACATATCTCCTGTAGAATTCATAGGTGGGGAATAGAAATGATGTCATTATAAAAATGTTAAAATGGATTGAGTGAGGGTTAGCTTTAGGGGTAGTGCATATAAAATATTAGCTTAGTATAAAAATAATAGAAGTCAATGGAAAGCCTGCATCATGGTAGAAAAACAAATGTTTATTTAAAATATACATTTATGTACCAATGTAAAAATCATTACTGTCACGTTTGATCAATTGAATACATCCTTGATGTTAATTTTATTTAAAAAAACAGAAAATTTGGCACGTCTTGAAATGTGCATATATGATACAATTATGAGAAGGCCTGTACTGTCTTACTGATATGGTTTCACTACTTTCTTTTTCAAATAAAGTTAATGCTTTATAATCATGACCCTTTGACAGTTGTTTTTCACAGCGGTTCATAAAGCAGCTCTTTGTCACATTGTTTGCTGTATTCTCACTCCCCGACAGTGCAGGAACTGTTTGAATCAGACCCATGTGTACCGCACATTTCCTCACATCACAGTGGCTCTTCTCCAGGCCTGTTCTTTTCTGCGCCCACTTTATGACCTTGTTTGCTTTTGTTGAAGGCTCCAGCTGGCCTGACCGGTTCGGAAGACCACAGAGGCACATCCCTTCTCATTTTGTGCGGCGGTCCACGCTTCTCACTGCTTTCCTGCCTCTTTATCCCCACTCCTTCAGTGTGAGTGTACGTGTGTGGTCCCTGCCAACAGTTATGGCCGCAGCATGTGCTAATGGCCAGTGAAGATGTGAAGTATAGCTGACAGGGTCTGGTTTGTGCCCCACAGCCACATCTAGAGAGACTTTTTTTTCTAAACATGAAGTTAATGGATGGATTCCATTGATGTTTAAAGGCACACTATGCAAGATTTCTAGCTTAATATAACAGCTTAGAAATCATTTCGATAGTAAACAAACTCGTAGTAGGGCGAATCATCCCGATAGTAAAGCAGGGGAGGGGACGCCGCTGGCAAAACCAGCAATGCAAGTTTGAGAGGTGACGCTCCCTACAAATCTCGCGAGAATCACGACTTGCTTTACGGCACGACGTCACATACATCAACATATGATGCAGCCTCTATGGAAGACACTAGCACGCATTTCAGATGTGAATCATTGCAGAGTCGATGAAGAAAACGGAAGAAAGCGCGGTCGGAAGAGTGCAGAGACGGCTCTGCGCGACAGCAACGTTAAATACAAGTACTCCACAGCAACTCTAGGGGGCGCTGTTTGAGAAAACCGGAAACTGCATAATGTGCCTTTAAGGTTCTTTATGAAACCATCAATGCCAATAAAAAACTTTATTTTTAAAGGGATTATCTCCCAAAAATGAAAATTTTGTCATTACTCATCCTCAAGTTATCAAACCAGACAGCTGACAGGACCCATTGACTTCCATGTTTTTTTTGTTTTTGTTTTTCTACTATGGAAGTCAATGGGTCCTGTCAACTGTCTGGTTACTGACATTCTTTAAAATATCTTCTTTTGTGTTCAACAGAAGAAAGAAACTCATACAGGTTTGGAACAACATGAGGGTGAGTAAATGATGACAAAATGTTCATTTTTGGGTGAACGATCCCTTTAAGAGAGTAGGGATCTTGCTGCTTCCTGATAGGTTAAGGTTATCTTTGTTGTCTTTTAATTTTTGAATTGCTTTTTTTTACACAAAATTACACCAAAGTGTATGTGCCAGTATGATTTAGTCATCTAGACATTGTAACTCCAAGTTTAAATCCAATTCACTTAATACAAGCCATGCTTTTTGTAAATGCGTCGCTGGATAGGCCTGTGTTATAATAGTGCAATGCCACTGGCTTGAAAAGAATGTGACTGAATCTTTCCTATAAACAGAGCACAAACATCCCGCCAGTGAAGGACAGCTGAGGTGCCAGTCCGAGGTCATATTTTCCAGCCCGGCCTTGGACAGGAGGCGACGCCTTCACACAATAACTCCTTTCTTTTGTGTCTGTCTGTACTGCAACAAGTGTGCTTGCTCTTTAGGGGTGTGTGGTCTGTCAGCAGCTTTTAGATTCCTAGCCTACGATATTTCTGATCGCAGCATACCAATGTCAATGCTATTATTGTACCACTAAATTGATTTGGATGGGTCTTATTTAAATGAAATAATACAACAAAATAAAATAATTCTGGCATAATGATTTAAAATAAATTGTAATGTTTCTTGCTAGACCGTGGCAAAATCAAACAAATCAGGGTTCAAGGTTAGACCTTTAGATTAGCCAATACATTTAAGTTTATACAATTATTTATATAAAAAATGGGTAGTTTGAGGTTGATGATTAACATTTTCTGGTAGCACCACTTGAAAAAGAAATGACAATTTTTAAAAAGAGCTTCAAGACCTGTTTTGTGTCCAATTGTGGAAATTGCCTTAAATAAACCAATACTTAAAAAAAAAAAAAAATCTATTATTCAGTGCACTTCTTTACAGAAATTGTAAGGGGTTTTACAGTCAAAGACCCAGAACCATGATGAATGAAGACCCGGAGTCATCGAATTATAATAAATTAAAGAAAAGATTTACTGAAGATGTTTGCAGTTTCATCAGCAGAAGTCAGCTTCAATACTCACAAAGAGTTTGTAGGCTGCCCCGCTTACAGATACAAAGATCACAGTAATTATACCCTTCACCAAGGTCTAAGCTACGTCCTTGCTTTAAAGGTCCCATTGCATGGGTTATTTTATTATTTTAGAATGTTTCCTGGGGTGCCCTTATAATGTTAGTATGTTTTTTAGATCAAAAGTTGTTATAATTTTAAAATAAAAGGCATATTTCCTTTTGAAGGGGCGTGTCTGCTGTGAGACTTCAGTGTAAACGCCTGCTGCTGTGATTGGCTGACATGCTTGCATATGAAATATTAAGCATTACATGTGGAACTCTCTCGAAAACTTTTACTATTACAGCTATTAAAAGTTTTTACTGTTACAGCTATCGGGATTAACGAATCGTGAGAAGTTTTTAAGTATTTAGATCTATTTCCATCACATAAAAGGTTGCAGTGATGAGCACTGAGCAGATGACAGCCTGTTGATCGCGTGAATGAAGATCTTATCATTGCAATGCAGTTTCTGCACTCTCACTAATGATTTCACTAATGCAAACATGTGGTAAATACAGTAAGAGCTTCATTGTGCAGTGTAACAGCGTCAATTGATTTCATAACGAGTTTTGGCAATTGTCCAGATAAACTCACTCTGTGTGATTGACAGCTTGGGCGATTGGAAAGGGATTGTTCTTTGGTCGTTTTCTGTATATATATTAATCACAGTTTAAGTAAGATTATTTTCATCCTACTAAGAGAAACGAAAATTTTTTTTCTTTTTTTTTCTTTCTTCTCTCTTCGAGCTGCTTTACACAGAGTGACCAGGTGTTTCTAATTTGATTAATTAGCTGCTGTTAAATGAACTGAGACGCTGTTTGTTATACACACCCTGATTAAGGCATGTAGCCGCAACGCGTAGGTGTACTTCTCACCAATTTTTTAAGCCATGAATGAAATAAAGGCTTTTTAACTTTTTTCACTAACATTCGAGTTCCTTGGAATTCTTGTCTTCAGAGATACCGGTATACTATCCCACAACCAAAGAGCACCGAGATTTTATACACCCCATGCAGCACTTCTTTTTTTGCATTACGTTTTGAAGAAACGACATGAAGTTGATCGTTTAGTCACTGGCTTGATTTACTGATGCATAAACAGTATTGAACGACTTTGAGAGAAAGATTATCTGTCTGAACTTGAACAATTACACATCAGAAATTCACATAACCCACTGGTTCTTCAGAGGCTCGGATGAAGGAACTAAAAAAATACTTTTGTGTTCATTTAAACACTGAGCATCTGCCATGCTTCGCTCGTTTGCAAGCCATGATGTCTCTCGAGGAAAAAACAATATCGCACTCGCGCAGCTCATTTTCTCATGGGCGGGCCAAATTCTCTTTGCGGGCAAAGAAGAGAAAGGGGAGGTAACCTTTCCCCTTATGACGACATAAGGGGAAGATTTCTAGATTCGCCCATCTGAGCTTTCATTTTCTCAAAAATACCCAGGGCTTGGTTTACACCCATCAAAACGTCTAGCCACTGGGGGACCAAAGGCAGGCTAGGGAAACTCATATTAAGGTTAAAAAACCTCATAAAGAGAAATTTTAATGCAATGGGACCTTTAAGTTGCAGTTTCTGATTGGCTAAGTCACGTCGTGACCTTCCGGTTCTCAGATTTGGGTCGCTGGGCACCAGCATGTCCAGAACAACAACTCAGTCAATCTCCAATAATGCCAGTGGTTCCTTAACCTGTAACCAAAAAGACCAACACACAAACTGACACACAGCTTTTCCAAGGTTGGATTTGGCCAGGCTCTAACGATGAACAGGAGAGTCGACTCAAGACATCAAGATAATGCGTTTTTTCTCTCAAGGAGAGCTACACTTTAGTCTAATTAGAAAGTAAGGCTTTAACTGAAAAAGGTTCCCTTAAATTATAGAATTCAATGACCCTGTGACCATAGATGTCAGAGTACCGTAGAAAAACAGATGTATGCAGACATTAGAGAATGCATGAAAAGAACATGTCAGTAATCACATGGCAACTTCTACAAAACAAAGTAAAATCTCATAAGCCTAGAGAAGTCATTCCAGTCATGAGATATTTAGAAGGAAAAATATTGATTAATATCTTAATTATAATCAACCATTACATATACATTGAAGCAGCAGTTGATTCCAAAATCCACACCCTTCAAAATTGTTTTCAAATTATGCGGTGAAATGCTGCCATCTAGTGGATGTTTTCGCCTTTTCCCAGTGACAATAAAGTAACCTAAAGCAACGTGTTTCTCCTCAAATCAAATAGATTGGCAATTTGACTTGAAAGCAAAATATACTACTGAAAAGAAAACCTAAACAAAGTAAAACACATAACATGTAGTTATGTAATTTATTATTTTTAAATCATTTAACCATCGATAGACCTGAAAATTCAAGATAAAAAGTGTGTGTGTGTATCTATCTATCTATCTATATACACACCATCAAACAAACAGAAATGAACTGAGAATGTCAAAGATTTTTATTTATTTTAGAACATCAAAAAAGGAAACGTCTTGAGCTTGTCGCTCAATGCTATCATTCCAGAAAGGCATCATTTATAAGCACAAATAACCTCTAGGTTTTAGTGTACACACAGCCATTAACATATCTCCACTGTGAATATCTTTTAATTCGTCCAAAACCATCAACAAAAAAACTGTTTGAAGTACAGAATCAGCAGATATTCTCAATTTCTTTTTGTTTAAATGAGCCATCTACTCTTTTATCATGTAAAGAGTATTTTTTACATACTTTACATATTGCATTTAATTTTCAAAAGAATGACAAAGCAAGATGATCTAGAGCGCTCTTGGAATTGTGCTTTATTGGCACAAGTACTGATTCCTTCTGATTGCTTATTTCTGAAGCCTGCTATGACGTCCTTTCACAAACTTGAAGATACTGTGGGGGGAAGATGGTGGTTCTTCTTAATCGCAGATCCATTTATTGATTTTACATGAAGTCATCCGAATCATTGCCATCCTGCAGAGAAAATGATCATTTCGAGTCACAACAGCATATATGTCAATGCTCAGCAATGTATATTAAACTCTAAGGACGAATCACCTCATTTGTGGTCATGTTGTCACTCTTCATGAGCGCTGAATAATTCCTGCAGGAAAGTAGATGTTACATGCAAGTTCACAAAATGAATGCCTGTACCTGTAAATAACAGCTCTCAAAAGGACTGATTATTAAATGTTATTTTCTTACATTTAACATTTACATTTTTGTATATACAGTGGAGTGCATAAGTCCGAGACCACATTGAAAATATTGCACAAACACTACTGTAACTGAAGTAAAAAAAAAAAGTTGATTTAACAATTCTTTGAAAAAATTGATTTGCTGATAATATAATTTGTAATGAATTATTTTTTTAATAAAAGCATTTTGCAAGTGGTCTCAAACCTTTGGATGCCAGTGTATTTTAGTTTTTACAAAAAACAAACAATTGTTTGTGTTGAGATTATAATCAACATCTTAACAATATGCAGCACCTTAATTCTTCCATCTCTTTTTTATTTTTTATTTCCTCCTTCTCTTTCTTCTTCTGATCTTGTATTTGAGCCTTCTTCTCATTTCTTTCCTCCCTGTCCCGAGACTCCTTCTCAGCGGCCAGATCAGGATAGAGCTCCTCTTTCGTTTTCTCTAGTCTGTTGACAATTTCGTTGATTTTCTTTTCTACTGTCACAATTTTCACCTGTTGATATTGAAGTGCGGTTGAATAAAATACAGAACTTGCAATTATATACAAGATTTCATAGTACAATAGTAATCCCCGAACACTTCAAAATCATATAAACTGTTCAGACAAGCAGTAAAAGTTTTTTTTTTTTGACATATCTGATTTTACTTTCTTATCAAATACAAGAATTGGTTACAGTGTGCACAAAATCATAGTGCTTATTATCAAAGAAGCATCATTATCTCTCATCGTACCTCCTTCTGCCGATGGAAGCCTATCTGACCGACATCCATGTCTGCTGTTTTTTTCAGATTCCCCCATGGTGTGTAGACAACATTAATATTGTTCATTTTGCATCCTGTAAAAACATGCAGTTGAGATCCCACCTTCAAAACACTGTTAAAGGAACACTCCACCGTTTTTTGAAATAGGGCTTATTCACCTTCTTTCCTACATTTAGATAGGTGGGCAAATGCATTTTTGTCTCAGTGCATGCATTGTTTTAGTTTGACAGGGTCGGCGCTAGCTTAGCTTAGCATAATGAATGGAATCCTTTGTTGCCAGCTAGCATGTCCTGAGTAAAAGTGATATAAAAAAAACAAAAAACCCATCTAATTACTTCTTGTGGCCTGCGTATTCACAACGAGTATAAATAGCGATGCAGATTAACACTAGGCGATTTCCTAGGCAGATATTGACTTATATATTAAGGACTATATTAGGGGGAAGCACAGGCGAAGCACTGCTACATGGGCGTGATATCTCTGCACCCAAGTAGCAGTGCTTCGCCTGTGCTTCCCCCTAATATAGTCCCAAGTCAATATCTGCCTAGGAAATCGCCTAGTGTTAATCTGCATCGCTATTTGTACTTGTTGTGAATACGCAGGCCACAAGAAGTAATTAGGTGGGTTTTTTTTTTTTATATCACTTTTACTCAGGACATGCTAGCTGGCAACAAAGGATTCCATTCATTATGCTAAGCTAAGCTAGCGCCGACCCTGTCAAACTAAAACAATGCATGCACTGAGACAAAAATGCATTTGCCCACCTATCTAAATGTAGGAAAGAAGGTGAATAAGCCCTATTTCAAAAAACGGTGGAGTGTTCCTTTAACGAACAAGTTTTGATGTTTATCGTAGCAGTACCTTGAATACTGTTGTTTTTGACCAGCTGGGCACAGTCAATCAGGACTTCTTTTGGCAAGTCTTCTATCGGTACACCCTTTAATCAATTAACAGTTGTCAACACAGAAATATTACAAATACATCTGTAGGCTTAAAATCCGTTTCACTTCTCAAAATACCTTTGGCATTCTTAGATACACATGAGCAGACGAAAGCTTGTCCACGTGGAACCTGGAATCACAGAAACATTCATTGCAGATCAAAACTAGAAGAAAAATAATACTTCATTCATGGTGTCAAGCACCAAATAAACGTTCTCACCAAATATCTTCAGGCCATCCATACTTTATCAGATCTTCATCTGTTGAAAAACAAAAACAGTTATTAACGGTCTGACAAGCACAGAATGCTGATAAGTATTATTTATGATAAAACAACAAGCACTTACTTTCATACTTATCTTTGCCCATGTAGATGGTGTAGGGCGGTGAGACAACTGTAAAAGATAGCATGTATTGCAACTTTTAAAAAGCACTGTTTATTCTTGCTAT